>NC_044194.1:26491982-27123232 GCF_900880675.1 Sparus aurata | reverse complement strand
AGCCTTACCTGATACAACAATTACTAAGATTTCGAGTATTTGTGGAAGTAATGCTTACACAGCATATCTATCTATAAATACAAGGAATCTCTGTCTGTGTGTGTGTGTGTATGTGTGTGTGTGTATATGTGTCTGTTAGTCAAATATCTCTTCGGATCAGGATCACACTGACCTGAGACTTTCAACATGGCTGCTGCGTGGTTCAGTGGTGTGCATCTAAGCATTTGCTTGGACTGCAATGATACCGTGAATAAATTATTTCATAAATGCTTTACAAATTCAGCCGAGCATTGTCCACCGGAGCCACCACAGTCACGTGTGCACCAGAGCCAATCACTGCAGAGCTCAAGCCCACGACATACCTTAAGAAACAAGTGGATTTATACCTGCAGCGGAGCAGGCTGGACCGGGATTTTGCAGGCGGTTCGGTCCCGTTCTGTTCTGTTCTGTGCATCTAAACTGACTGTTGTGGATTAGTGAGATTAAACGAGTCCGGACCGAATCTGTTCGGGTCTGAGGAGATCTGGAGACGCGCGGACAACAAAGTGGAATCGGAATCTGTGGATGTTCATGTGTAGCTAGCGGCTAGCTACACGGCCCACCTCCCGAGGCGAAGGACCGGACGCATCGGCATGTCCGAAACCGGACCTAGGGTAAATAATGTCCGCCATGCTTTTTCGCGAACATTGCCGTCACGTTTGCTTTGTGTCTGGTGCAGAAAGAAACGGTAAAAACGGGTTATTGTCACGAAAGTGTCCAAGCAGCAAGTTTGGTTGTTGAGGAACAGGAAGTTGTGGGAGGGACCTAGGCGGATGATTGACAGGCAACGACGGTCGGACAGCGATATTGAGAGTTGAGAGATTTGTTACATTTAGCGTGGTTGGAGTGTGTAGTTAGTGTGTTATGTTGTGTTTGGTGTAGTGTGTTTAGTGTGTAGTGGAGTCGGTTTTTCGTTTAATGAGTCAGAACAATGAGAAGATGCTGAATGTGGAGCAGGCAGTGCAGCTCTCAAGGAGCACAGGCAGACTTGAGCATTGCCTGCATTTAAATGTAAATAGTTACATATAACTTTGTAAATTTTTGAAATGTATGCACAAATTTAGCAAACAACAATTTATATTTGCATTATAAGTAAAAAAAAAAAAAAGGTTTGTTGTAAATATGTTTATTTGTGGTTTTCACAGTAAAAAAATCAAACTTATTCTACGCAGATTTTATGGTTTTTTTTGTGATTTTAGGTCCATTGTCTTAATACAGTTTGTCAAAATAAAAAAAATAACTGTACAGTCACACATGTGAGGTTGTGCTGAAAATAATGACACTAAGTAAATAGTTTTTAAGGTGAAATATAATGGCAAAATCAAAAATAGTCAAAAAAGCTCCTTAACCTCCCACTTTTTTATAGGAATACACTTTTGTTACGGGCACTGCACTAGTATATATAAAAACTGAATTTTGGAAGCAAATGTTAAAAGATTCTACAGAGCAAAAGAAACAAATCAACAACAATGTGTTTTGTAAGATTCAAAAGGTAATTCTGCCGTTGTACCTAACAGCCTTTAATCATTGCAGACTTTTTTTTACCCCTCTGACCACCTGAGGAAAAATTGCATACAAATTGTTTCTGTGGCTCTTAACACTGTTGGAATTTTTGCAGTGTTCATTGGCCCACACTATGAATGCAACGCATAGTCTCTTCATGCTGGACTTGGTTAGAAGAAAGAAAATACAATATTTATAAGAATGTGTCCACGTGTGTGTGTTTGCATTCATGCCTTTAGGAACTTACCACCTGAAAACGTTGAAAAAAGATACACAGTTGGTCTCTGTGAGGGAGGAGGCAGAGAAACAAATGAGTCCAAAGAAGACACTTGTTGCTTTGATGTAAAGCGGAGGAACAAATAGGCTGATGCAGAGAGACAAAGACAGAGTGAGATAAAGAGACGGACAGAGATAAACAGAATTGGGGACAGATACAAAGGAATTGCACTATGTGAGCCAGCACCTGGAGGGTTCCTAACAGCTTGGACCATGTTCCTGTCATTTGGTCTGTGTGTGTGTGTGCGTGTGTGACAGGTGAACAGAGGCGATGTGTCACAGAACAGGACAGACGCTGCATGGCGTAGTGTTCTATCAGCCCTGCCAAAATACACTTGCACCGATATGAGCACAGCACACACAAACACGCCACATCTCACATCAAATGCAAATCTCTTTTTTGTTTGGCTCTGTAAAATAATACTTCTATCCTACTATCCTTCTATCCTTAACCCTCAGATCGCCAAAACTGGTGGCAGGTTTGAAAGGCATGCAGATATCAACAAATTGACATCATTTATAATAGACATAAACAAAAATATCTGATTTCTGAGAGTCCTTGTATAAACCATGCACGACAAAAACTTAAATCAGGAAAATAAGTAAATTGCAGCTGAAAAAAGGGATATTTGAATAAAATCACACGATAAATTATCAAGAAAATTTGATTTTCTTTTTTTAATGATTCATGGAAGTTAAAATGTGACAGGAGCAAACAAATAGATAGAAACTGGTGGGTTACTGAGGATTATCTCCCAGTGACTTAATTGGTTTTGAGGCGTGTGATCCCTCAAAATGAACAAAATGTCAACATGCAACCCATCTTCAAAAGGTGCGTATGTATAGAACTGTAAATATGATTTTATTACAAATACATTTGCTGAATGTTTTATTATTTGTTTATGAAATGTTAGAATATACTTAAACATTTACACAATCATCATTTTCCAGAGCCCAGGTGGACGTAAATGTGCACATAAACGTAAAAGATATTGAGTTGACTATCAGACAATAGGAAGGAAACAACTTAATATTTACAAAGACGATATAAATAATCATTTGATAATCGAAAGTACCTGCTGATTAGTTTTCTAACAGCTAAGTGATGACTTAACTAGTTGTCTGAGCTTTACTTACATCAATAGGTTTTTGACAAAGTTAAATAAAAAAAAAAGTTGTTCTTTATTTCACTTAGTTTTAGAGGCCTTTTAAAATCAGAGATTAGATGACCATCTAAGAAAAATGTGTCTTATTTTGTTCTACTACATTTCTACTGAAAATTCTAATGAACTGAATGACAAAAATAAATATTCTCCTGTGTACACATACTGTACTGTGTCCTCACACTCACCCTTCCTCCCTCCCTTTGTGAATCAACACAACACACTCTGTCTCTTTCACTCATCTATCTTTATGTCCATGCTCTCTCTGATTTTCTTCCTGCATTTCTGCCAGTTTAGGGTGCATGGTAATAAAACAAAAGCGGGCTCCCTAGGGACTCATGGGGTTTGGGCGTGTGCAGTAATATGACAGTGACACGGAAAGCCAACACGCTCGGCTGAATTGTGAGCTCATGTGTGTTGGACGGATCATGTCTGTGCATTTATTTATACATCTGTAACCTTTAAACACATTTTTCATTTATGTCTGCCTGCCATTCTGTGTGTGTGGTTGTGGGCGTGTGTGTTTTCCTGCTTCCTTGCACGCATACTGGCAGGACACTGAATGTACAAGTGTGTTTTTGGATGCTTGTGTTTGTCTGTCTTGTCACCCATGTCTGCAGGCTCCAGTCCTCATCTGGCACTCAGCTTCACAGTCTACAAGGACCCTCGGCCCTGAGACTAGTGTGTTTGTGTGTGTGTGTGTGTGCGTGCATGTGTGTGTGTGTGAGAGAGAGAGAGAATTATTTTGTATTTTTTAACATGCCCAGATTTTTCTGTCCAATGCTTTGACTCAAACGAGTGTTGTACTCAGGAGTGATCGGTTGTTTGTGTCGGAGGTGAAGTCACTTCCTATTTTGTGTAACAGCTTCCAGCAGGGAGCCCTCACCTTTGCTGTGAATCTGGTGTAGATCCATGCGTGTTTGCCTTTTGCCGTTCTGTGTGATTGTGTTTGTGTGCATCCTTCATGCTGTGAGTGTATTTTGGGTTGTGTTTACTGGTCCAAACCTGGCTGTTTGGGCGAGAAGCAACAGGCGAGGGGAAGTCCCCTAGGAGAAAGAAAGGGAGGGAGTACTCCAAACAGGACATGGTCAGAGAGGTCACCCTGGGTGGGATGGCAGAGGAGAGAAGTAGGGGTCAGCTGGAAAACAAAGGGGATAAAGGACATTTTGGACAGATGATTTAAATGTCATGTATAGAGATGGGTTTACAAAAGAAGGAAGAGGGACCGAGGGGTGATGAGGAGATACAGGGACAGAGACAGACAGAGAGAAATGGAGGAGTAGGAGGGGAGCAGGGAATACGTGTCGGCGGGATGTTAAGGGCAGGGGGTGCGTTTATTTTCGATCTGCTCCCGAGGCAGCATCCTGTCCTGGACGGGTGGGGCTAAAGACAAGCCAGGGAGCAGAGGAAGAGGGCTAAGACAGCCCATCTGCTAGTCCCAGACACACATACACACACACAAACGCACACACGGACATAGACACAGACATACACACGCTCACTCTGTTGGAAGAGTGTCAACTCTGAGCTATAAATACACTGAACCCAAAGAAGACCACAAGGCGACTAAGGTGATTTTTCATTTGGTGTTAAAAACAGCAGTGGAGATGGGGCACACATACACACACAGCATTTGGACTGCCTCCAATTACCCCCACATACACACACGTTTGACACAAATTCACGTACTGACAGACGCTCGCTGATACATGTAGGTAGCACACGCACACACGGGGCATTGTTCCAAGCAGTGCTTCCTCTTCCTGTGTCTATTAGAGACTTGGCACCTAGTTCTCAAGGTGTAGTTGTTATCATCACAGATCAGTGTGTGTGTGTGTGTGTGTGTGTGTGTGTGTGTGTGTGTGTGTGTGTGTTTGTGTGTTCAACTAACTGTGAGAAAGTTTTTAATCCGACATTTTAAGTTCAGGCCAGGTGGCAAATGCATCCACACAGCTACTGTACATGTTTCTACTATATGGCTGAAACTCACCAGACGTAACACTTGCATGCATATTAAAAGTGACAGCAATGCTCGTCCACTCATCTAAAACACAGGCATCAGCACACACACACACACCACACACACACACACACACACACACACACACACACACACACACACAAACACACACACACACATACACACACACACACACACATATGTAGTGTGTAATGCAGTAGATAGCAGAGTGGAGCAGGACAGGGCAGATTAGATTTTCTCCTATCTCTATCTCTTGGTTTCCTCTGTCCTACCCCTCTCCCTTAGGCCATGAGACTGTGTATGTGTGCGTGTGTGTGTACTATTGTGTATTCTTTGCATCTTTTCTTGCCATTGTGTGATTGTCTGTGCATGCATGTGCTCTTAGCTGCGAGTGCACGTCACTGAATGCTTGCGTGTGTGTGTGTCTGGCAGTTTGTGCGTGGGTAATGCGACAGGGCCATATTTCCCCTGGGCCCAGGGCTCTGCAGGCTTTAGCCTCGCTCTCTCTAAGCAGTTTAGGAAAAACAATGACAGGCCTCTGTATTGACTGGTCTGGCCTGGCCTGGAAGATGGGCTGTTCTCACTACTGCACACACCCCCTCTGTTATGAAAAGAACAGTGGAAACATAATAAAATAAAGTCGAACAAGGGTTCATGTTCATTTTCATTCCAGCTTAAGTCATCCAGGAAGTGGGCTTTACCGAATGACAAAATCCGTACGGAGCTGAAAGAGGCTGTTCCTGTCTGACAGTAAATAACTAATAAGTGAGAATGGCATGATAAAAAGGCAGCTGCCTCATATTCAAACTAACCTGTGTCAACTATGCTGTAACACTGTGTTCATGCACAGGGTTACACAATATGATTTAAAAAAAAGAAGTTATATTGTGATTATTTTTTAAACAGATGTTACAATTGCACAATTGATTAACAAGAAGTGGGAATGTTAATTTTATATTACAATTTTCCTTTTCACTCATAAGAAGCCTTCCTGTTTCTATTTACTCTGCACATTTGCCTCGTCTGTTCCACATTGAAACACTTCCAGAAGTTTTAACAAAATATTCCTGTCTTTTACTGGAAGGCTTTTATTGTGAAACATCAGCAGAGTTTGTCTGAGAACTGACCACACTCATCTCCGGCTGAGGACTACAGTAAACACTAAACAGTCTTCTTCTCCTCCCTCTGTCATACATTTTTTTCCTGTAGAATATATCAATTAGTCTTCTGTAGAGCAGATGTCACACTGTGACACACACACACACACACACACACACACACACACACACACACACACACACTCACTCACACACGCGCAGGCCTCTGATCGATTGCACTGCTGCATAATCAATAACAAGCTTCCAACAACAACGTAAATGAAGAGAAGTAACGGGGAAGAGTGTGTTTGTGTCTCAGTGTGTCATATGATTTGTGTAGCATGGCAGGCTGTCATCCATCCCTCCATTACATCCTTCTCTCATCTCTCTCCCTCTCTCCCTCTCTCTTCTCCTTTGGGCTATTTCCAGCAGTCCGCTGCAGCGCCGCAAGCTTCTCCAGGGAGTGACCGCAGCCTCCCTCCCTCTATCCCTCCCTCCTCTTCCTCTGTCCTTCCTTCTCTATCCCTCACTCTGTCTACAAATCAATACAGCAGCAGCAGGACCCAAAGAACCTGAGGGAAAACACACACAGACACACACTCTCTCTCTTTCCCTCTTCCTCCCTACTTCCCTTTTTCACTCCTGCAGTCTGTTTTCAACTTAGCTTTTGTGCTTTTCTTCTGCTTTTCTCTCCCTTCATATTGCTAATGACCTCCTTCTTAGAGGTCATTTATGAGGTCATGTAGGAGGCAAATTCCTCTCCTCTCCTCTCCTCGCCGCTCCTCTCGTCACGTAAAGAGGAATGAGCCTGACCTCTTCTGGCGACAAGAGGAAATGCAGCCAGTTAGCTTGCCGATTGAGTGGAGAGGATAAGAGGAAGCGATGGAGTGAGAGGCAGCAGACAGAAAGAAAGAGCGAAAAATAGAGGGAGACGAGGGTTTTTCTATCATAATGGGGTCAGTGGCACCCAAAGAGATCTGCTTCCTCACCGGAGAGGCCTCCACACAAACACAGCACACGAACATACAGAAACAGACACTTACTTTTCACCGTCCCGTTTGTTATTTGCTCACCCATTTCTCTGAGAGCTTCTACTGCCCTTGTCACTGAGCGTGTGTGTGTGTGTGTGTGTGTGTGTGTGTGTGTGTGTGTGTGTGTGTGTGTGTGTGTGTGTGTGTGTGTGTGTGTGTGTGTCAGACATTAAAACCCTTTGGTTTCCCCCAGACAGGCTAGCTTGGCCTCTAAAGCCGAGTGACAGACACTCTCATACACAGTCCTACAGCATACATGCTCTCTCTCACACACAAACACACACACACTTGCACACCAAGGGGCTCAACGAAACATGCACAGCAAGATAAGGTCCATAGAACGACAAATAAGTATTTATCAACCCCAAACCACGTATAATCCTTCACATTTCTGTCCCCATCCACCCCTCCATCTCCTCTGTTCATCCCACAATCCCCTCCTCGTTTTTTTTGGTTTGTATTTTTTTCATTCTCCCATCCGCTGTTCTTTTTTGTCCTTTTTTTTCTTCTTCTTTCTGTAGTAGGGTCTATCTCTGAGAGAGTGAGAGAGAGAGAGAGAGAGAGAGAGAGAGAGAGAGAGAGAGAGAGAGTAATCTGAGAAAGCTGCTTTTAGTGAAGGGGAAGGGTTGGGGGGGCGTTGATTGGGAAGATCTCACTGGGAATTATGTGTGTGTTGTGTGTCTATAAGCGCGTATGTGTGTGTGCAAAGAAGAAGCAAGGATGATAGGAAGAGGTTTCAGAGGGAGTGTGTGTGAGAGAGAGAGAGAGAGAGAGAGAGAGAGAGAGAGAGAGAGAGAGAGGTAGGGAGTGCTTCACAGGGAGACCGCTGTACAGTCTGGGGAAAATGAGGAGAGAGGAGGAGGAAAACATCCGAGTGGAAATTTCTCTCATACACACACACACACACACACACACAAATTCCCAGAGAAATCTTTCCAATCATCTCTCCATCTTCCACACGCACGCACGCACGCACACACACACACAGACACTGTATCCCCACAGCTTTAGATGTGATGCCTGCTGAGTTCCAAACCAGCAAATCCAGATTATCATGAGTTCAGTTCCCCTTTGCAGCTGATATGGAACAGCCAGCGAGGACTGATTGTACAAGTTTGTGTGCCTGTTTGTGTGTGTGTGTGTGATCATGTATGCTGAAGAAAACATTTGTTTGCACATTTTTGTGCATTCCCCACTCTAAAAGAAGAATCCTGTGCGTGCGTGCACGCATGCATGCGTGCACAGTGTACTGTATGCTTTTCCTGTGTGCCCACCTCCGCCATTTACGCATACAAATCCGTCTCTGGATCTCACTTCCTCCTCTCTAGTTTTTACCTAGAGATCGCTGCATCCGTCTCCCTTTGTGCTCTCACTGCTGCTGTGAATTTTAATTCTGAAAAGAAGGTTGTTTTTTTTTTTTTATACATTGTGATTATGTATTGATGTGTAGTGCGCTCATGCCTTTGGAGAGATGTGAGTGTAGGCGTCTCCGAGGTATGGAGACGGTCTCTGTAAAATATTAATCACAATATCAAAAGACACAAGGGTTTCACAGATCTGAATAAACAAATCGAGGCTCTGGGTTCCCACAGCTAAGGAATAAAACAATAACAGAACAAATACTTTATGATCTGTCATTATTTGGCTCCGACCAAAACCAGGTTGTGCTTTTACTGGATGACCAGTGTGCGCCAAAATGTTTAAAAATATGTGCATGTGTCTCACAGGTCTAACGTAAGCATTTCATCTCCATGCTAAAATGCATTGTTTGCTCCAACATGTGTACATGTATGTATGATTAATGTCATAAAGAACAACACACACAAGGCCAAATATGTTTTCCTGACCCTCAAAGTGTTTAGTGTGTGCAGTACTGCACCTAGTAGTTAACGTTGTGGTTGTCTTGTCTGCTCCTCGTGTTTTGTCTTCCATCTTTCTATTCTCTTCTCTTGTTCTTCCTCTCCTTTCATCAGACTATGTATAAAGCGAGGAGGCCTTGCTGTCTGTACTGTGGGAGGCAGTTGTGTTTCTGTTCTCTTCTGTTCTTTTATTGGGTGGGGGTGCAAGTGGAAAGCACTATGCTCACGTAGCCCATTATTTCTCTCATCATGTGTTCTCACTTTTTCTCTCTATCTTTCCCTCTCCCTCTCTCCCTGCAGAACCACACACTGAGTCAGCACGCGCAGTGAGACCGAGGCCCGGCAGGATCTCTCGGCTCAGCCGGGGCCCCCGACCCGGAGCCGGCAGGGGACTCCCATCTCCACATCACAGCCAATCAAAGTGTCATTTGCTACTCACATGTAAAACTCTAACGATCGCGCCACTGGGCGCGGCTATTAGGAGCAGCGGGGGAAAGGAATATTAATGGGATATGCTATTAAATAAAGAAAGGAAAAAGTGGGTGAGAGAAACGGTAAGAGCTAGATGAAGGAAAGAGAGGAGTGAAAAAAGGTATTGTACGTGCAGTATTTTTTATTGTCCCTGCCAACGTCCCCGCCAGCTTCTCCCCCTTCCCTCCTCCTTTCCTCTCCTCCCACCCATCACTCCCCCAGGTCAGGCATTTTATTTTTTTTAACAAATAGAAAAGAAAAAAAAGCAAGAAAACACCCTTTGTTTTGGGATTTTTTAAATAGATTGTAGTAAAAAAGCTTCACTTTCTCGTCCCCTCAGTTGCTTATTGTATTTAACTTCATAGGTGCCGATTTCTTTGATTTTTCTTTTTCTGCCATATGCGCTTATTTTCTTTGTTTTCATTTTTGTACCTTTCATTTCTCGCCGTAAGTAGGTACTTGTGCTGTGTTGTGATTGTTTGTTTGCCAGTCGTAATATTCCTGAGTTTTTTTCTCCCCCCAACTCTCCTTTTTATGATTATTGTTATATATTTTTTCCTTTTTGTAATTACTATGAAAAAAAGACATCAAACTAAATAAAGTGCAGAAAAACATACAGATGTTTCTTTTTTTGGATTGGGTTTTCCAGTCTCTATGGGGCCTATAATGGTTATTGTAAAAATGAATATCATCGATTTCAGTGCGTCTGGTCAATGACTGCTTTTTAAATGTGAATTAACCAGATTGCAATAATCTAGTACAGACAAAAAAAGATAAAACAAATAAATAAATGACAAATAAAGAATTTCTGTGTGATGTGAATTTGTTCAAAAGACGTGAATCTGTGAGCTTGAGTACAATGAAGTGTCATAACATCTGCATTATTACACATCTATCATATTCAACTGCAATAATCCTCAAAACACTCTTGAGGCTGATTCAGAGCTCCAAGTGATGGTCAAAATCAAGAATGAAAATTCAAAAGTTCAGTTCATATTTTAAAGGGAAGAGCAGGATTTTAATACATCGCACACTTCATTTATAAAGTCAGTTCAGAGAGCTTCACACAATGTGTAAAAACATTTAAATATATTCTAGCTATGTGCTCAACTTGGGTGTTAAGACTCTTCTGTGGGGGGTCATAAGATGACAAATGGGAAAGAAAAAAACACTTCTGCTACAATTATTTACATATTTGCATTTCTTCAGACTTCTGGAAACATGTTCAAATTAAATAATCAGCCAAGAGAAAAAAAGAAACCTCAGTAAATTACTTGAGGCATAACACCCTCCATGTAATGACGCTTACACAGTCAACCTGACAGGAGCATTGTTAATTGTATCATTGCAGGTATGTCATCACATTGGCATTGTCCTTCTCTGAATTTTAGCTTAGCTGACAAAGAGCAATGGAGATCCTCTTTGAATCTCTCTCGTCAGTGTGGATTTCACTTGAGTGTAAAGCCTTCTGTACATCTACGATGATTAAGGAGCTGTGATACTACCTCTGCAAGTAAGACTAATGCACATACTCCATCCTGTAACATGAGGTAACTCACTCCAAGCTGTGCTGGAATCAGGAAAACTGGTGCCCAAGAGAAATCACAGATTGTCTGGTAAATTGTAATAACATGCAATGGCTCATTTTTGGGGAAACAATTACTGTTGAGGTGACACTTTACTAACCGGTTCAAGGTTAATGTGAGGAAGACGGCAAAGTTACACTGAAATACTGATTCTAACAGTTGTCTGCAATTCTTCCGTCTGCACTGCCACAAAACAGAGGACAGACTGTGTCACTGTTCTGTCAGCTCGCAGCCTGTCATTATACCCGGGGACTTATTTCACAAGGTAACTGTGGGGTTGATCACATTTTGCAACAATCATCTCAGAATGTGTCCGGCGGAGAAAAAGAGACATGGTGCCTGTTGGAACCTTTTATGTACAGTGTGTGTGTGTGTCTCCACTTTCACTCCTGATGTCCTAAAAAGTTGACAGCCAATCCTGCAAATAACTACGATTTAAATGATATCTTAATTCTATAATATATATTGATAATTGCATTTAGATACTAAAAAAAAAACCAAGATTAAATATGAAGAGAGATTCCCTTAATAATTATACATTTACAAATAACAGCAATGTGCATATACAAATATGTAAACAATTGTATGGAACATTTAATAAACCCAAATTACAAAATTCCCCTCCAAGCTTAGTAAAATAGTTCAAATAATGAAGAGGCTGTAAAGGTTTTAAAGAAGTAAAATGAGATCGGTCTGTCAAGTTTATGTGTGAGTGAAGTAAGATGGCCAGAATTCTCTTCAACACGGCCTCGGTCTGCCATCAGTTCCGCAAATTGTTACGCCCCAGCTAACAACTGGCTAATTACACATCAAACAGACACGCAAGAGCATCACAAACATCCCATATAAAATGTGCCACTTGATGAATGTAAAGATTTGGTGGATCAGACAGATGTTCAGAACTGGTGTGACCGAGCAACGACACGCGGCAGCACAGTCACAGTGTTGTAGAGGATAACAGCTGCACAGAGCTGCAGTCATCCCATAGGAGGAATTAGTAGTGGTTTGTTTGTGCTTAACATTAAACAGAGAATGGGGCGCCATTCAGTTCAGTTTGTAGAGCGGGCGTCCCATGTACAGATGCTTTGGCCTCGTTTCAGCGGCCCGGGGTTCGATTGCGCCCTGGGCCCTTTGCTTCGCGTCTCCCCTCTCTCTCTCCCCCTGTCTGCTGACATCTCTGTGACATCTCTCTCTGACCAATAAAGCCATACAAAGGCCAAAAAAAATATTTTAGAGAAACGATACACATAGAAAATGATAAAGTAAAATACATACAGAATGAGTCAAGAAAGATAAATGTGATAGTATCATGTATAATAAAAATGTTGTCTGTAATGTACGGATCTAACAGTCAATCTAACAGGGGCCCAGGAAGCTGAAGGACTCCACAATGTCAACCATGGAGACACAAAGGGTGAAGGCTGGGTTGAAATCCACTGTCTTTAAGAGCTCTGAGTAGTTCTGCCAGCACCAGGTCACCAGATGGTCAGGCCTACTTCTGTATCCCCACCAGGAAAGAGCCCAATGAGGGTGGTGTCATCCACAGACGTCAGGAGCTTGACCAGCTGATGGTGCACAGGGAGGAGAGCAGAGGGGAACCAGTGCTGAAGGTCCAACACTAGTAACCCTTTCAGTCATAGTTTCTACAATCTACAGCCACACTAGCAGCTTGTGTCGATGTTTAAAAGATGTATGTGATCTTGATATGGTGTGTCGTCTTGCTAACATTTTCTATTTGGCACAAAACACAATGAGCGTTGGACAAATGGAAAACTTTGACCTGACGTGGTGTTAAATAAGAAGTTAGTGGATCAGAATTCATTCTAACAGGAGCGCGTGGACCAAGTCTTATGGCAATCAATCCAATACACTGTCATGATATGAGACTCAAAACATAAATATCTTCATGGTTGTTGCTGGAGGAAAAGTCAGAGGATCACTGAAGTCAGAAGGATTCAACCTCTGCGGACCACGAATGCCTGTACCAGCTATTTCTTTTATACTTTTCAAGACCATATTGAAATACAGTTAAATACAGCAGAACAAACAGAGCACGTTTGTGTTCATACAGGCCTTATACTGATGAAGATACAGTCAGTTTGCACAATAAAGGGTCGGTGGTCATCTCGTAGGAAACGCACACAGCCCATTTTCAACAGTATAGTAGGAATTTGTCAGCCCATGGCTGGTGGTGGTCCCGCTCCCTTGCAGGCAGCTTATAATGTTTTTGATAGGTATTTGTCCTGCACCAATAAACAAGCTGAAATGTTTCCAAGATTAATTATTGTAAAAGTGCAGTCAATTCCGCCACCAAAGACGTTCTGTACTGATTGTGTTACTTCCTTCCATTATGACTGAATAGCTGGGCAGTCCCCTGTACAGACTGTGATCACCAACACTACTGATGCCGGTATGGCATTTCTGCCAGTCTAAGTCCAGCTAGATGTTCAGATATTTCACTGGATAAGTGAAAACTGACTTAAGTCTTTTGGAAAAATACCACTTAAGATAAAAATATAGGTAATGGTGAGTCCTGCGATACCACAAATAGGATCAAGATGGAGGTGTGTACTTAAAACAAGAACAATTAAAAACTCAAATGTCCCTGCCACTCACTGATCATTGCTTATGCATTTTGAAAGTTGAGAAAGTTTACAACCTCGGGATCTGATTATAGAACATAGAACCAACACAAAAACAAATGATAATCATCTCCATCCCAGCCACACAGCAAGATAGACACCTTTGTTGTGTAATGTGCGCTCCACTGGCTGTGCTTTTTACGACTGACCACTAGACTGACAGACTTATTTCGATGTACATTTTTGTGCCCCCATCTCTCTCTCTCTCTCTCTCTCTCTCTCTCTCTCTCTCTCTCTCTCTGTGTGTGTGTGTGTGTGTGTGTGTGTGTGTGTGTGTGTGTGTGTGTGTCTGGGGCGGTTTTTGCAGCTGCTGAGAGGCTCCCTGCCAGAAGGTTGCAGCTTGACAGTAAAACCTAAACTCTGTGGGCTCACATATAGTAGATCTTGTGTATAAATCAACTGGTTTCAAAGTTTTCTGCAGGGGACACTGCTTATGCACAACATTCTGTGTGGCTGACCCCCTCAGCACATGGCTTAAGGGTCAAATAATACAATAACATTATCCTGTTTCGTCTTCGCATTGGGAAGCAATCGACTTAAGTTATATATGCACCGCATGCACCTGTACTTAAGTGGGTGCTAACATTTACAAGTGGAGGCACTTGAAGGCATCAGTAAAGATGATTCCTCTAGCTGTCTTTAGGTGCGTTAAAGCGTTCTCTTACTGGTTAAAGGGCCTCTATGCAGTTTTGGAGAAGAAATTCAAACTCAGAATATATTTTTTACATATTTTCCTTTACTGTATAAACAAGCTGTTCTCAGAGGAAAATGAGGCCCCAGAACTTTATTCAAAGCTAGAAGTGTGGCAGGGTCCGCCAAACGTAAACAAAATAAAACAGCAACTGTGTTGTCCTTCAAGGTCAGTTTGTTTATTCAGGTTATTCAGTCGTGAAAACAAAGAGAGTTTGTTTATTCAGTTCGTTTGAGGATAAAAAAAAAATCAGCCAATGAGAATCTTTCTTTTCCCCAAAACTACATACTGCTCCTTTAAGTTACACGTTTAACTTTCCACATTATAACAGAATTTGACTTTTCAAAGACATTTCACTGTGTGACTTTGAGCACTGTGTCTCTGTGGTCGAACAGAGACTGAATTTGAGGTACCACTTCAACTTTGGATCGGAGTTGTAACATGCAGACGCTCCCTGACGCTGACGCGACGGCTGAACTGGATGCAGAAATAAAGTTAGTTTAAGTGAAGCAGCGAGAGATCAGCCGCTCAGAGATCAGCCGCGGCCTGTCAGACGAGACGTCTCGGTGTGTCGTGAACTGACGGCAGCTCCTGGTCACGAGCCGCAGCGGACGGAGCGTGTGAAGTAGGTCTGTGTGTCAGCGCAGCTCCGTGTATTTCCGGGTGGCACGAGTCTCCTCCGGTACATCCAGCTAGCATCAGTCGGCTGAGCTTCCCTCCTCCGTCCAGCCACGAACCGAACCGGCCCGTTACCGACCGAGACACATCTATAATTGATGTCTCATAGCTGAAAGCCAAAGCGGGGGGGCAGCGGGCAGGAGCTATGGCGGCGTCGCTTCTCTCCGAGACCGACATCAGGCACCGGTCCATGGCGGAGGAGGATCCGAACGGGAATGAGCACGGGGCGGCCGCACGCAGCGCGGCGCCTCGCTGGGGACCGCAGCACGCCGGGGCCCGGCAGCTGGCGCGGCTCTACTCTCCCGGTGAGGACGTGTGTGTTGTCGCTGTCTGTGTCGGTGTTGTCACTCGCTGTGTGGAGCACGGAGCTGAGCAGGAGGCTGGATGGTAACAGTGGAGGCCTGCAGCCACAGTGTGACATCAGTGGTGATGGACGCAGAGAGGATGATCATGAGGATGAGGATGATGATGATGATGATGGACACCTCTTTTCACACTGCTGCTGGCTATAGGCTCAATTAGCAGTGATATGTCATTTATGACGAATCAGTGAAACGCATGTGCAGTCCTTGTTGTGGAGACAGTGTGTGATGTGCTGTGAGTTACTGCTCTGCACTGTGTGGAGGCCTGCTGTCTGCTGCTGGGAGCAGCACAGGATGGTGTCAGTGCAGGTGTTACTTCTAGGTGGGATTAACTTTGAACCAAGTGGGCCTGAACTGTAACCCGGGCCTGTGTGAGGGTTCATCCTGAGGCCTGCACCCATTGACCTGCCTAGAAACACGACTGTACATTAGTTGCAGGTATTATAAACTTATTTTGAAATGTGTTATTTTGGCTCTGATGCAGCATCCTCTCACACAATGTCCCGCCCACAACACCCTCTTTTTGGGAACATACCACAATTAACAACCTACAAACAATACAAAAAAAATAAATAAATCAGATATCAGATAAATGTGGTGGAGAGGAAGTTTAAAGGTGAGGAAACTGTAAATACTCATGTTAAGAACCGGAAAAAAGTTTTTATTCAGTCGCTGGGTGTTTTAAATTTGGAAACAGAGTGTCATTGTCACTGAATTGTTGTTACTAAATGAATTTTGATCCCAACTATCAGTTTCCAGTCTCCTTGATTTCCAATAATCGCTTTCAGCCCTGATAAAGCCGTATTGGTGGAATCGTAATTTGTATCCATGTTTATGACTCAGGATGCTGACTATCACAACCTTTATCTTCATGTCATCTCCGTCTTTCTCACCCAGTTTCCTGTCGTCTCTATCTAATTAATGCTCAAAATGTGCATTCAAAGGATGCTTTTATCTGTAATCGAGCACTTTTACTTTTCTTTGTGTCTGTTTTGTCCAAATGTGTCTAGATCTACTAGCTCAACATTTATCGTGATTAAAGGATAAATTCCCCCCCAAATCCAGCCGTCATCTACTACAGCCCCATGGTGATGCAGAGTCAGGTGAACTTTTGTGCTCCACAAAACATTTTCTGGAGCTTCACAGCGAAACAGTGTCGCAGCGTTCTCCTAAACACCCAAAGCAGATGGAGCCTTTATTTAACAGCAGCAGAAAATATTTACCTAAAGGTGCAATATGTAAAACAAATAGGGGACTGCATATCACCAGAGTAACTGTTGCTAACAGTAGCTGCAGCAGCTAGTTTAGCACAGTTAGCCGTGCAGCTAGCAGTTCGGACCTGGAGATATGGGACGAGTGGAGTGTTCCTGTTTACTCTGCTATCAATCAATCAATCAATCAAATTTTATTTGTATAGCCCTTTATAATAGCTAGACTGTACCCAAAGTGCTTTACATCAAAGCAATACAATAATACATAAAAACAATACATAAAAACACAAGAAGGTGCTACAGTGCTGCAAGAAAACACAAGAAAGTGCTACTAGTGCTGCAGGGTGTTAAAGGCCCTCTAAAAGTGCATAAAGTAAAAAAACAGGCAAAATAAGTACACCTAAGAGCAGGACTACCCTAGTCAGAGTTAAATGCCAATCTAAAAAAGTGTGTCTTCAGCTTCGATTTAAAAAGGCTGAGGTCAGTAGTGGTGCGAAATTCAGGGGGCAGTCTGTTCCACACCCCTATCACAAGGGCTTTGGGCCGGGAGGGGCCGGGGCTAGCTAGTTAGCATGCTAACTTCAGCAGATATCTCTGCAACACAATGCATAAATATCATAATGGCAAAACTGGTATTTATTCACACTCTGTTGGTAATTTGAGTCAATATTTGAAAGTTTTCAATCAAAGTTCTTACATATTGCCCCCTTAAAAGTAGTTGCTGCACAGTAGACGTGCATGTTACAAAATATATTTGTATTAGTGAGGTATGTGGGTGAAAGCAGGTTTCGATCCTGGACTTCAGTTTTACTGGTAGGGTGAACGTTTAGTTTTAAGGGCTTGGAGACAAAATATTTTTGACAGGAGGCCTGTGTTAAATTTTAGGTCTGCAGGGGCTTGTTAAGTGTGAGCAATTTTTCTAGGCATGGACATTTTGACGTAACATGCTATTGAGTTGCATTGTGGGAAATGTAGGATCATAAGAGTTTTTTGGAGCGTGACCCCTGCTAGGGACAAAAAGTCAGGATATCTCAGCCTTCGGCACGTCGATTCTGATGAATCTTTTTTGACTATGTTTCTGGCAAGTCTCCTGACCTTACGGAAGTAAGTGCAGAAGTGCTGAAGTGAAGCATGAATTCCTGCAATTTGAAAACAGATTGGGCCTTAAATGTCAGCACCCGTCATTTGTCCATATGTTTCAAATATCCCGAGCATTTACAGTCAGATAGCTCAGGTACAGGCCTTCACTCCCACAGGATTAACGAGAAACTTTCTCAGATGCAGGTGAAGTTGTTGCCTTCAGCTCGGACAGATGTTTAGTCCGCGGACAAAATCAATGCCTGTGACACAGTCTACAGCAGTAATGCTCAAATCCAGTCCTCGGGGTCCAGAGTGCTGCTCCTTTTTCTTTTTTCCCTCCTAGTTTAAATTCACCTGGCGTCTCAGTCCAAATAAGTCTCTGATTAGGCGTCTAGAATGAAAACTGCCTGGTAGAATAAAAAATAAGCAGCAGTCTGGACCCAGGAGGCGAAATTTTGTGGCCACTGGTGCGCAGGCTACAAATGCTTAAATAAAACGACAGTGGCTGTTATTGTCTGCAGGACTGCCTGCACGCCTCCATCACAACAAAGTGTTGCGTCTGTGTCACGACCCCGAGGCCTCTTGTAATTGTGTGCACTGTGATTTTAGGGAAAAAACTCTCTGGAAGCTACGCTTGTTTAACATCAGCCACACCACTCCCCGCTCTGTGTGTGTGTGTTTGCTATCTTTTTGTCCAAATTTACTCTAGGCTTTTCTCAGTCACCGGGCTCCTTTACCTGCTCCGTAATCAAACGTGGGCCCAGATTGGTGAGGGGGAGAGGAAAACGTAACCGACTGGGTTGAATTGAGCAGTTTTTTTTTTTCTTTTCTCACAGTGTACATTGATTTCAGCGCAGTGATGGAAGGCACGCTGCGCCTCAGACCTTAGCGAAGAAAACCTGTCTTACCAGTTGTGCATCAAGCTGGACTGTGCCATGCTTTGCCCGACCATCTGCCCCGCTTCTCACTTCACTGAGCATTTTAATTGCCTCTGGTCGGACCACGTTAGACACTTGTTAACACTCCCTAAAATAGGACTGATGATCAGGGAAGAGAAAACGTTTGCGCCACTACAGCCGCATTATCGTAGAGTTCGTACGCGGGCACGACGTGTGTCACTAGGTTGGCCCTTGATCCAAAGTCCTCACAGCACTGTGAGTGTGTTCATGCTCGCGAAGCACTGACCCCAGCACTGGCTGCCTCGACTCACTGAGCTGGAAAGGAACTCCTGACCCGACTGGTGACTTCAGACTTTTAAAAAAACTTTATTCCCGTTTAGCCTCGGCCTGCGTGCAAGCCGCCACGCAACAAACCGTTCGCTTCGGCGGAAGCTGGTGAGACCTGTCGTCTCTGTTTTTAGGACGCTGTGATTAAAGGAGTCACCTTCGCCATTAACGGAATTGGTTTATTCAGTGCCATCACATTAGAGAGAGATAAGCATCTCCACTCTGGCATTTGGTCTGTTCTACTGCCAAGCAACGCAAACATTACATATTCATGCGGGCGGAGACGAGGCAGGTCTGCATACGCACACATCCACGCGATTGATTCATTAGTTTAATTAAAGTTGGATACGGGCTGGTGACGGGGAGCGAGAGACATGTTGGACCAGGAACAACAGGTTCCTGTTTGTTTTGTTGAGCGCTTTCTTTTATTCATGGATCACAGCAGCGATAACAGCAGCAACCAATCAGCAATATTAATAATTGTATCAGAGATGTAAACATTTTAAACGACTGGCTCGTTGATTTGGAAGCAGTTTACAACGTTGGGAATTCGTAACGCATCTACCTAAGCCAAATGCGACAAGAAATTGAAAACAATGAACAATGGATGAAAGCAACACTGATTGATTCGTTGGCCGCTGTGGCAGCAGGACAACCGTCTTTATAGCACTGATGTGGTGATTCACAAATTCAGCAGACACTGGGAATTATTGGCACTTCTGACCGATATAGGATTGTAACTCTCTGTTGAGCTCCATTTTGGGTCCGTCAGCTCAAATGGAGCGCCGAGTGAATGCAGACACATATGATATTTTTTGGGACGGATTGAGTATTGTTCTATAATACCATCAAAGCGAGGGATGTCAACGGGTAACGCCACCCAACAGCTGGGAATATTCATACAGGCACACCTGAGGTTAGAGTGAGGCACGCTAATGATGCTCAGCGCGAGAACATTTCCACCAGAAAGACAACAAAGTCTGTTATAAGTTGAAATGTGTCATGCTGCTCTTTAGTTTGGCGGTAGTATTATCACTATGCTGTAACACATTAAGAACAGACACCTGCTGCTGTGAAGGAGTACGGCTCACAGCCGGAGATCACATTGAGGCGCTGGTGCACAACATACAGGGTTTAGAGATATTATACGTTTGTTTGTGCATTCAAATGTCTAAAAAGACTAGACCTTCGTTGTATATTGTCGGGTTGTGTTCTTACTTCAGCACAAATACTTCCAACATTGTTCAAGCCCAGAGAAGTCCTTATTTTATTCGAGGTAATGAGGCGTTTCATTCGGTCGCCTGTTGCTATAACTTCTGGGAAAGAGTGAGAGACAGAGGGGGGCAAGTCGGCAAACATTGCTGAGCAGAATGTGACATCAACTTCAGGTGAATACAACTTCTAAACATTACTAAATCTTCTTGGTTGGGTCAAGGCGCTTACTTTATTTGGTTAGGTTGAGGCATTCTGTGTGTTTAAACTGAATGAATAGAAAAGAATCCCTTTCGAACGTCGACATAATGAATGACACTTTTGAAGTTTTTACCTACGCTACAAAAAACATCCATCTCAGCTGCTTAATTCTTCAATATGTTCCAGGTCAGTGGTGAGCTTTGTATGTTTGCCATTCAGTGCCCGGCTTGGAGGACTATTAGGACTTGTTTTGCTGTGAACAGCTGCCTGCTGGATAAAAGGCTGATGAGAGTGGTGAAGGTGGAGCATTGGACATTCAGTGCTACACATTTATATGCAAATAATCACTTTTTAATACAAATTATGATTTATTATTATTATGATAATTATTATAATTATTTTTTAAATTTTAAATGTTTTTATTTTTTGTTCAGGATGAGGATGAAGAGTAGGGAGGCCTTGCTGGACCACACTCATGGTGAACGAGCTGTATGAGAGGGATGCTGAAGACAGCCCGGGTCATGTTTGCCCTGCCAGCCTGTTGTTGTCGAGTGTAGTGCTGATTGATGGTTAAGAGGATCACACATGCATTTGGGGTCCCGACACTTTATCCTCTCTCACTTAGCAGGCCACAGAGCTTAGTTAGCGGAGCCGACTCCGGGTAAAAATAACCCAGACGAGGCTGCGAGGAGCGTTTCTGACGCAACGCTCACTCACTGGCTGCTTGACTCCAAACAGCTGTTTGGAGTTTGTACACAGTCGTCGAACCTGGAAAGAGATGTGTGGAACTGTGAAAACAGCAAGCGCAACGCTTCTTCACAGAAACGTCCTGGTAGTAAACCCCTGCTTCGCGTAGCGTACTTACAATTTAATGAGTATTTTTTTTATGTGATTTCAAAGTGCATTCCCTTTCCTTCGCCCAAATTGCATGTTTGATACGTTCAAATTCAAACACGTTGACTCAGGTTAGCTTGGAGACCTTGTTTACCAGTCGGGCCACGGACTGAAGAAAATGACAGCTTGAGTTTAAACTAGCAGGAGCAGTTAGCCCGGCCAGTGTCGGTGTGTTGCTTCTGGATGGATTAGATGCTGACAAAGTAACACAGCACATTGAAAATGAACAGCAGTAACTTAAAGATTGGGCCTGTGTGTTGAACTGTATGTCATTAAACATTACAGCTAGACTACAGCAGAGCGTAACCTGGGAGTGACGGTTTGTGATTCGGTCTCTAAAACGTCTGCCAGATCCCCAACAGTAACAGTTTCCTAATTATTCTAATAATGTGCAGACTTCCCTGTGAAAAGATGTAGTGGAATTAATTCTTAGCAAAGAAAATGATAAGTGTGAGCACGGG
Source organism: Sparus aurata (assembly GCF_900880675.1). Classification (NCBI taxonomy): domain Eukaryota; kingdom Metazoa; phylum Chordata; class Actinopteri; order Spariformes; family Sparidae; genus Sparus; species Sparus aurata. Next base: position 27,101,568 of record NC_044194.1, on the reverse strand, counting down.
GACACAGGCGTGAGCAGCGCGCGTGTCGCAGAACCTCTTGCTGTTCATTTCCGGGCCCCGAGTCAGCAGGTTACAGAAGCTGCACAGCTGTGTGTGAGCAGCGCGGCTAACGCGTGTCTCACACACAGCGCGTTTCGTCTAGAGGTTCAGCATGCTTTTTTTTTTTTTTTTCTACACGTCGCTTGTCAAAAATAGACAGAAATGATCGGTTGGTTGTTGCAGCATTTCAGTGTCTGTGAGTATGTCACAGACATGAACAATTTTAACATCATGTGACGGGCAGGGTTTTTCCGTTGACCTCTCTACCACTCTCTTTAAATAAAATCATGCCATCGGTTTTATTGGTCATTATTAAAGACAAAGGTCCATCTAGAAAGAGCCTGACTCTAACCCCAGAAACAGTGGACACCCTCGTCGTCACCCACAGGCAGAGGTAGGCAGTGGGTCCCCGGCATAAGACCAGCTTTTATTCAAATGTTGAGGGTGTAACAATTGTTAGGTGAGCCATCATCTCCTGTAACATCTGTTTCACATTTGGGCTTTCATGAAGTGAATTGTGATCTCAGTATCGACAAATTCCAATAAAAAGAAACATTGGTAATAAAACCCAGCTGACGCTTATAAGAAAAAAAAAGGGGGTATGCTGTTTGTTCTGACACCAGTATCAGAAATGTCCCAGCCGACCCTCAGCAGCGTCCCGTACACATTGTGTGAAGCTTAGAAATGTTGCTTTTACTGCACAAGTAGCCCATATACATAAATGGTGATATATGATTGATGATATTTGTGTTCTTCTCTTTATGTAAACACGCGGATGACGTATGATGATTGATTGATTTAGGGTCAGGTCTCTGTCAGTCTGTGCCACGCACACAGCTCAGTAGGATTCATTCAAATCACAATGCAGCCATCCACAGTCACTGCACTCAGAAATATGTTTAACGAATTTAATTTCGATTTAAAGAAATTGGATTTTTAATTATTTTATTTTAATGAAGGAAATTTTGCAATACTGTAACATGGCACATTTCTAAAAAGACAAACTAATTCTAGCTATTTGTTTGTAGCTACCGTATCAACAATTGTAAGGTTATTATTTTTTTTAAAGTGAAAAGAATAAAATGTTAACGTTTAATAATTAATCTTTATTCAGTGTTCCAGTCATTTGAAACAGTGTCCACAGAGAAACCACTGACCGTGTGTTGGTGGTACTGCACCGGTGAATCGTCAATAAGAGCTTATTTTCAGTGCGTCTTTGCTTTGTTCTGTGTATGAAGGACGGTGGCAGCTGCCTACTGCGATACAGTCAAAAGTCATATGTGATCAACTTTTTCCAGTGCCCCGTAACAACCGTGCATCCCGGCAGGGGGACACGCTGCTTTTTGCCTGAGATTATCCCCAGTAGGTTTGCCGGCTGTAATCATAGAGGAGAACATGAAGAGCCGTGTGTACATATTTGTACTTTTACCAGGTGAACCTCACGATGACTTATAAGTTTTCCCTTATTCCGGCCGATGGGCACAGCGGGCTGCAAGTGGAAGAAATGCTCAGTGACGCTAACAATGCAGCCGAGCCATTTTATGATAACTTAAAAGCAAAAATGTTTCCCACATGCTGACAAGTGTCTGTTAAAGAAAAATAAACAGCCCGAATTCAAAATGTCAAAGTGTCCATTTAAGGCGGCGCCACGCTGCGATGTGCTTAGTTGTTTGGGTCCGGTTCAGCACTGGTAGGTGGTAAATCTAAATAGCAGTTTGGCTTGTTAGACTTTGGAGAAGTTAGATGAGGCGTTGGCGATGCTCCATAGAGCCAAACATGGGCTCATTACGGCAAAGCTAGGACGGACAAACAGCTGGATGCTTCTCCCTCTCCCTCTGTTTCTGCGTCTCTCCATTTCTCTCACCAGCTCTCTATTCATCCCCTCGTCTCTCTTCGGTCCTCCCATATGTCTGAAGTGTCACGGTCTGCTGACTTCCTTTCCTCTCCTCTCCTCTCCTCTCCTCTCCTCTCCTCTCCTCTTTCCGCTTCCCGCGTTTTGCAGGCCGTCTGAGTCTAGTCACAAGATCAGCATGTATGTTTGTGTCCGTTTATTAGAATGTACATTTATCTCTACTTTATCTTATGTGTGTCTGTTTGAAGGCTGCGGGGTGTGTCTGTGTGTGATCTGCAGTTACCCTGGAGGATTTGTCGTCAGCGGCTGTAAGTGATCTAAAGAGCGATACTGATCTTCGCCGTAGTTCAGCTCGTCTCAGTCTGACTGCTCACATGTCGACCTGCTCCCATTAAACACACATAAAGACGTCTGCAGCACAGGAGCGTCTCTGGAAGCTCTCTGTTGGCCGTTCGCATAATAATATAACGTCTTTCATTGAAGGCGACCAGATGTGGCACACCCTGGCAACAATGCACATTCTTATTTTGTGGTTACCCAATCACGGGGGCTTAAAGTAATGATCTCAAAGATTTTCATGTATATAACATGTCTATCTGTTAAGTCGCTATCTAATGCAGAATGAGGTAACACACTCAGTGCGTTTACATGACACTCAAGAAAACTGAATTACTGTGTTAGTCCGACTATGATGGGATTTTTAAGATGCATGTATACACCTTAGTCTGACTAAAATCGGACCGGATTGGATTTCTCATAGTCGAATTAAAGCACCCAGATTATTCGATTGATAGTCGCATTACTCCTGCATTTATACGTTCCAGCGGATCGGATCGGATTTTGCGTTCTGCGCAGGTGCGAGATTTTTCCCCCGGGGCCGTGAGCTGGAAGTAGACGGACAGCGGCGGCGGCGTCTTTCCTCCGAAATCACTGCAAGAAAGAGCGACATTGTGCCCCTAGTTTGTGTAATTATCATGTACGCCATATACAAAATGTACAAAGATGAAGCTTCGACTCGCTCTTTGTACGCCATCTTTCTTGAATGCCGAGGCAGTTTGTTGTGGCTGGTGATGTAAAGAGGTCAGCCGGAGGTGTTTCTGTTACCACTAGTTGAAATGGGTACAGCGCCAGCTAGCGTACCGGGGTATGACATGCTTCGGCCCAGTAATCCGATTTTCTCACCGGCATGTATACTCGGATAATTGCAGTTGTCTGGTTTAGTAGCATAGTCGAACTATGGCTGTAATCCAACTAGGCTGTGCATGTAAACGTACTGACTGATGATTGGTCCACTGATGAAAGCCCCTGCCATTGCTGTAATACCAAAGATGCACACTGGCAGTCGGTGGCCACTTTCCTGGAAAATTTCCCATGCTGCTCACAGTTAGTGACACGTCACCCCGCAGTGGTTGGTCAGCCAGAGAGAGTAGGTAGTTCCATAACAGTTTGTTTGTCCTGGTCTCTGCTAGTCCTGGAAGTAAACCGTTAATGTTACTATTTACGGTCATGGCCGAACAAACGAAAAGAAAAGACTGATAACTGCGGACGATGCAACTTTAAAAAAAAGGTGCAAATCACTTTCATGTTGTGTTGTTATGGAGGCGCGGCAGAGCTGCCAACTGACAACAGACTGATGTCACACAGGCGACACTGGATCTCTGGGAAGCACCGAGGTCCAAAAGTACACCTGCAGCTGCCTCTCTTTGGCAAGGTGGTAAACCTTTTTTGTCATGTCATTTTCTCACTTTGATTGCTGGACTGAACAAGAAGGCATTTTCAGGAAGTTGTGGAGGGACCGACAGTGACGGTGAGAGAGTTGAGAGATGTGTGTCAAAATTAGAAAATAACTGTACAGTCACACATGTAAAGTTGTGCTGAAAATAATGACACCAAACAAGGCAAGGTAAATGGTTTTTAAGGTGAAATACAATGGTAAAATCAAAAATAGTCAAAATGGCCAATTATACCCTGGACTGCATAAAATCCCAGTAACACACCCAATCAAAACTCTCTATAATCCAAATTGAAACATATTTCTTGGTCCAAATTTAAATTCATTAATCTATTTATTACCAACACCCCTATGAGGTAGGCCTATTCTGCTCTCTGGTAGGCCTATTTTGGTCGTGTGTGTGTGTGTGTGTTTGTGTGTGATACACCTGATGACACAAAAAGGAAGAAATGTATCTTTATACATTGTGAAACTAGGAGAATATAGCTGTTGTTTATTTTTGCAAATAAAAGTTTGTAATTAACCACTTTATTCTTTTAGTGTATGCGGGTTGGGGGTGCCTGGCTTGTCTTGGACACAGGGCAAGGGGGGCTTCAAGGAAAAAAGGTTGGGAACCACTGAGCTAGATCAACAGGTTACTGAAGTTATTTTCCAAAATCCATACCGTAATACATATGTCAGGCATTTTCAGCTGAATTTGGCTGAAATGTATTGATTTTTCTTCTACCAGAGTAATGACTATTTTCCCATTGGCCATGGCCCTGTTACCATAACAACAGAGGCAGGGAGAGGTCACTGAGGTAGGTCCAATTTAAACATGTGGATAAAGGTAGCATCATGCACTGTGCTGTCTCGGAAATATTAGGATATATATCATATCCTAAAGGCAAAGACTTTTCAGTCAAATTGCTCCTAAACTGTATTCTTATATGATATACATCAGACTGCAGGAGCGAGTTGATGTGCAGAGATGAATCTCTCCCCTCACTGAGACGTCTGTGTACCGCTGTGACACCATTCAACCCTCAAATCTGACTGACCTGAATTTGTCTGTTGAAGTCATGCTGCTGTGATAACACGAACTTCTCACATGTGACAGTTGACACACACACACACACACACACACACTCTCACACACACACACACACACACACACACACACACACACACAGGAACACACTCGGTCTCGTACACACACACACACGCACACACACACACGGCATCAACTTGAACTTCTGACCTCGGGGTGATGAAGGTCAGAGGTCAGAATCCATGAGAGGATGTGTGTTAGGCCCTCAGAGTCACATGGGCTGTACTTGGGTTTGACCTCTGTGTGTTCCTGTGACCTCAGTGTGTGCGTAAGACCAGTGTGGACCTGAAAGTACTACTGCAGAGTCAGCAGGATCTGTTACTGTATACCGTAGACTGTGTATGTGTGTGTGTGTCTCTCTTTCTCACACTCTCATATTTCCAGTTTCCAGTGTGAAATAATTGGAATTAACCAAAAAGAACAAAAATAGCCGTGTGTTTGTCTCAGTTTCAGGAAGAATATGTATTTTTAGGACTTTCATTTAGCAGTCTGTTATCATTAAATGGAACCCCATTATGTGCAAATGTTTAAATGACAAGTGGTAACACTTGTCAGGTGTCTGAGAGATGTTTGTTCAGGCCACATACCAACACCTTCAATCAGTTTGTCCAAATATCCGCCTTAGAAAATGTTTCCTTTCCTTCCTCTCACATAGTGTGTCACATTGTTTTGCTCAGTAGCATCAATGAAATCACTTACAATGTTAATATGTTAAACCTGTCGCAGAGTTGCTTTGTGCTTGACTTCTTGCCGGATTTATGTTCCTGCAGAAGAACACTGGAGAAAAAGATTGTTTCTGTCCAAGAAGCTATTCAGTGATTGTTGGATTGTTCAAATATCTGCTGCTAGTTTTGACTGTAACACATAGCAGCACGGCCGTAAACTGACCTCATGTGGGAACGCATGTTTTGCCGAAGCCTGGTGATGATAACGGGATTCTACCCAGGCCTGTAATAACGCGATGCCTGGTAGTGTGGTTTCCAGGCGCCCATATAAATAAGCAGAAAAAAGTGTAGTCACATGAACTATTAAACTATTCCTATTTAACGATCATTGAGTGTGACCCATCCGCAGAGGATTGATCAGCTTTTCTTTAAAATTGCGTGGTGATTTGTATGATTGCAAAGAAAATAGAAAAACATCTCCATTCCAACAAAGGTCCTAAAGGTTGCTGGTGCTGATGTGGCTTATCCTGGATGCTGTTTCTGTAATGGCTCTCATTTGAGTTGTGTCAAACCACGTTGGCAACCTCAGCGTTTAACATTTCTTCAATTCTACAACCCTACAGTCATGAGAGGTAGAACATGGTGGACATTGTCCTGCTTAAACCACGGCCACTTGCAAACAAGATGTCTCGTGTCAACAACATGAAAACACCATTTGTTCATTTACTTATGTAGTTGACTTCGTCCTCGCCTTTCTGTTTTCAATTTCGAATTACTGTTCCAAAGCGGCAGGACGTCTGCCACAGTCACATTCACAGGGCTCGACCAGGAGCTTTGTAAATGGTGGAAAACCGAGCCGTCCCTCACACACACACACACACACAGGTTGCCTCGTTGTGCCACACACAAACACACACACCTGAGACATGTAAGCTCTCCGTCGTCGTCTCACTTCCCCTCACGCTCTCTCTCTTGCAGCTTGTCCACATGTCTTCATTATCCCTGTCTGTCTTCTCCCCTGCAGCTGTCCCTCAGACCCGCAGGCTGATCCCTTATTTCGGCTAGAGTTACTCTGATGTCGTCTTCTTCCTCCTCCTGTCTTTACCCACAGTTAAACACTGACAGATTGATTTAGAACTGCCTTCGAACCCCTGCATCGCCATCGTCCTTTTATATCATCCAGTTACTTAAAGCTAATCTTGTTAATTGGTCAGCTCGTCGCCATCAAATATTTATTGAAATGGATCTTTTGCAGATTGATTAGTTTGGATGTGCTTTATAATTGTAGAATATCAACTTTCTGCAATAATAAGTAAGTAGTGAGGACCACATTTAGCACTGGAAGATAAATAGATGAATACATGTGTAATGTATATTTGTAATACAACCATTTTTTTAGTGTTGGACCTCATGGATTAGTGTCCAAACATAAGGCACAGCACACACATACATGAATGATGTGCGCACATATTCAGACACAGGCACACACACACACACGTGGTATACACACTGCACACCTACACAGTGCGTCTATGGCTCCAGGCGAGCCTTCTAGGCAGGATTTTACTATTGACCTTGACCAACGCGAGAGGGGAGCTGGGAAAACTGTGCATTTTCAGAGATGAGCTCTGTGCGTGTGTGTGTGTGTGTGTGTAATTATCCTTATGAGGGCCGCAGATGAATATGGTGGTTGCAGAAAGCCCAGGAGACACGAGGATGGCATACAGCACACACACTCGCGCACAAAGGAACACACACATGATGGGATCTGTCCATCCTTTTTTTGTCTCCACAGGGGAGTGAGGCTGGAGCAGGGCCTACTTACACTGGCTCTCATGTGGGTTCAAATGTGTGTGTGTGTGTGTGTTATTGTGCCTAGATATATGCATCTGTTTGTGTGTGTTTGTGTGTGTGTGTGTGTGTGTGTGTGTTTGTGCCATTGTGTCGGTATGCAGTTATTGAATCTCATTTGCCACATTCCTCTCTTTGTTGCTGTTGAATCTACAGGGTAATGGATTTATTAAGTTTGTCTGGCAGGCGTGTGTGCGTGTGTGAGTGTGTGTGAGTGTGAGTCTCCACATCACATAAAGACATACATATTGTGTTTGTGCTTGTGTGTGTGTGTGTGTGTGTGTGTGTGTGTGTGTGCGTGTGTGTCGTTTCTTCATCTGTGGTATGTGTACTTTGTGTCGATGTTGGTTTTGTGTGTATGTGTGTGCCAGCGAGTGTGTGGGTGAGTGTGTGTGTGTTCGCCTGCGTCCCTGTGTTGTGTACCACTATTGTGTGTGTGTGTGTGTGTGTGTCCCAGGTTCTGTGGTCCGCTGAGATCAGATGAAAGGAACGAGGCCTGTGACTGATCCACTCCTTCTCTACAAGGGAATTCGACCTCCCCTCCTCCCCCCCCCCCCCCCGTCTCTCTCCCTCACCCTCTTTGTGTCTCTCTCCCCCTCTCCCTCACCCCATCCCACCCTGTTACTGTAATTCTCTCTGAGCGCCTCACTCTCCCTCGTCTCTCTCCCCGTCTCCCCCTCTTTCATTCTCTTTCTCTCTGAGCATGTGACCCACTTTTACCACCCACATCTCTCTCCCTCTCAGTCTCCCCAAGTCCCATCTGAAGACAGTCTACTGAGAGTAAACCAGGGGACACACAGAGAGAGAGAGAGAGAGAGAGAGAATAAAAAGAGTAGCTCTGCTCGTACATACAGTATCACCCTCTGTGATTTAGTGCCTAATATGTTCGCAGTACGTACATCAGTGCGAATAAGTGTTTGTAAATGCAGTTTATTTCGGAGATACAACGGGGAAAAAAAGCCAAAGCACAAAAAAAAGTTGCGGAGGCTGGAGGTGTGTTAGCAGATCTGCCTCGGCCTTTGAGCAGCTGTCAGGCTTTGCTGCTCGGTGTGCGCGAGCTCCCTTTTGTCAGAGGCTCTGTAGGTGGTGCTTCAGCGCGCGAGTGCGGCCGGCTCACTCGGTGTTTCGTGTCTTTGTGCTCTCGCCTTTAGTTTTGTCCCTCGCCGTGTGGGTTCACACTTCTGGCCGCAACAGAATCAAAAAGAACGTTTTTCCCCCACTCTGACGTTTGAATATGTGCTTGGTAGAGGAGATACAGTCTACAGGTCATGTACTACCGTATGAACTCTGCATATTGTACGCAATATCTTTTTGGGTTCAGTCAGTTTACCCCAGTATCCGTGCTTCTGCATGCATCGGGGTTTGCTTCATTAAGGACATCCGCACACACAGACGATTATGCAAATCATACATCACATAGCGGGGCTCAACAATAAGGATTGCCCGATTATCTGCGGGCAAGCAAAAGTCCACGTCAGGATAGTTTGTCGCGCAGCTCACTTGCCTGATTGGGCAGGTGGTAATAAAGAATGAAACACATCAGCTTTTCTTCTAGAGGTGGATGATGGAAGTAGCTAAGGAGTGAGATATCTCGCTTCCTTCTCATGTCCGTGGGGGGTTTATACTAGATCACATTAAAAGCATTCAGGATGAGTTAGACTATTTAATGTCTTTTATCGGGATGATCATCAGTGTCTTAAAAAAAGCTGTAGATCCTGCTAACATACAGTCCTGTGATGATTTCCGGATTGTGTCACAAACGTGTGCCTGCATCATTCCAGCCATTTTAGAGTACTGATTGCATCCCATTGGCTGAAGGCACAGTTTCTCCAGAACCTCCACAAAAACGATATGTGGAAATGGATTCCCACATAAAGAATGACAGGGAGACGAGGTACCCGACTACAGAACACTGCCAATCAAAATATCTCTTTCTTGAAAGATGTGAAGTGATTCCAGCCATTTTAAGTGTTTCAAGCATTGTACGGTGATAATCGGGGTAGTATCGTGCATTGCAATAACTTTGGCCAGGATGATCGTAACATCAAATCCTAATTTTGCCCAAGACTTAGTTGAGAATTGCACATGCACAGTGCCAATCATCAGACTTTTCTGATGAAATGGAGGTTGGTAAGATGTCGATGAGCCGCAACACAGGCAAACATTTCAATTACCCTGAAGTGCGCAGTATAGCGCAAGTCTGAGAGCAAGGTGGACAAGCCTGGCCATGATAATTCTTTTTTTGTCTCTGTTGTTCAATGATAAGCGCTTATAAATAAAAAAATTAACGTTGTATACAGTCGAATAAAAATAAGTAGACTTCTGTTGACTTCAGTTGTCCAACTGGGCAGGTGAAAAGTACCATAAACTGTGAACAGTGCACTGTATAGCAGCAATGTCTCCTGAGGGATTACAGCCACAGTTTTAGTCTTCAGTTCAAGGACCACTTAATTTTGCATCAGTTCTTAATGTGTGCATAGGAACCGGCCTTACGGACAAAAGTCTAATTCTACAAGTTTTCCTGCATTGTTACTGACCGTACTGTGTTTCGCACTTCATTCTGCAGCATTTCCATTTCTCCCACAAGTCAGTGTGTCCATACAGGTTGTAATGAGGTGATGTGGTTTGTGTGACTCCTAATGATACTCAGGCGTGCATGGTTCACGAGAGCTGAAGTTGAGCCTGTTGTCAGCACATTAAGATGCAGCGTCAATATAAAGAATGCTCTAATGACATCTTATAGCTCAGAAACAGAGATCCCAGCAGTAATGCATGAACACTCATTAAGCCAAACTTTATTATTTAATACTTTTTCAAATGAAGAACAGAACAGAAAATTGACAGACAAGTTTTAGATTATGAATTTGCTTTGATTTGCTTTTAATTCGTTGCACTTTTGAGCATAAGGGATATAACTTTTATAGTTTAAGCAAATATACCTGACAATTATAATGACTGCTACCAAAACATTACAGTTCATAATAATGCAGACTAATAATGGACTGTTTTCAACAGATGCTGTACTCCCAGTTTGCTGTATTAAGATGTATGTGCTCAGAGGTGCAGTGCTCGAGACAAACAAGATAAAGCACAGGCATTCACGGCATCAATTACTTTGATGGAAGCAATCAACATTTTCCAAGTAAATACTGAAAGGCAGGTCTGCAGGTAATTATAGTTTATTATAAATCCATCATGACTTAGTTGAGAGTAGAGTTTGGGGTTTGCGTATCTTTGATTTAGGAATCAGTTTGTCTGTGATCAAACTGCCTACAACTGTGGCGGTGCTGTACATTTGCTGTCTGAATTTACTTCACTCCCACTACACAGATTGTCGTAATTCAATTGATATGGATGAGTTGGCAGCATATTTAAACAGGCTAAAATGTAATTTGTATTAAAAAAGTTTAACATCTAATAACACTCTGGTAATCTGACCTCATCAGGACTGTGCGGATGCGGTTTGATCAAAAAACATCTGATTGGTGTATCTGGGTGACATCACTGTGTCCGCGCTTAGCCCCACCCACTTAAAAGCAATGAGAAGAAAACACACAAAACGCAACTTCAGTTTAAGTTTAAATTGAGTTCATGTTGGATCCCATCGCTCAAAGTAAGAAGCCTTGCTGTAGTGTCTTAGCAGGGCCTTTAAAAATTAAGGTCAAAGTTACTTTTATTGTCGCTCGGATGAGAGATTTGTCTTGGATTCAAAGAATTGCAGCATGAAAACAGTAAAGTCAAGACAAAACACTTTATAATACAAAAAAAAAAGCATGTAAAAGCTAGAACTACCTGAATCATGAACATGCCCACCACCTAGTTAATGTGGATTAATTACAAATACATGAGCATCCTATTTACCGTGCCTAATCCTACATTTTAGATGTGATAGGGTCTACTTTAATATCTGCCATCTTCTTGTTGCCTGTAATCACCGACGATGATATCCAGTAACTTTATGAGACAGTGAAACTAAGTTAGACGGTACTGAAACTCAAAACACTCAACACTAATTCAAACTATCCACAAAAAGAAATCTGTGTTGATCTGTTCTCAACTTTTGTTCCACTCACCACCGCATACCCTCTCTGATCGTGGACCAATCAAAAAAATAGCAAATCAATGGCTCTTTGTCAAACGAGCTCCTGATTGGCCATCTGCTGTGCGGCTTACACAAAGCATCAGAGCCTCTGTTGCCTCTTCTGCCTTCCCTGTGAACTTAATGAGCTCCAATCTACAGTAAAAAAAACGCTGTTGACAACATCCTCCATAGATCCAGATCCTGTTTTCAAACACTTCAAGCACCCTGAAATGTGAGAAAACACTTAAATCTGTTCTTGCGCTAGTTTGTTGCGGATGAAAGGCCGAGAACAGGGAGGAAGGAACAGATGTGGTTTCAAATGTAGCCGGCTTGGCGTGCTGAAGTCCTGACCCTGTCATCACAGGACGACTCTTTCTTCTCTGTGTTATTGTACCGCTGCAGGTTCTGTCCACAGCAGCACGGACTGTTAAAGAGTGAGGTTTGTGGTGAGAGGTGTCACCATCGCTGTCTCACAGTGGTTGATTAATGTGTCAAAACGTGGCTGTGGATCTTCTCAGAAGAGACCACAGTGCTGATATGTGATGATTTTGCCCATTTTTGTCCATTTGCTTGCGTTGGAATCTGGATTTTAATCTTTTGTTTGCTTGCTAGTGTAGCCAAAAACTGTCTGTATGACATGACACTGTGTGTATTTCAACATGCTTCAGTCCCTCCCACTATTTCCTCATTACCTGACAAACAGCAGAGAGGTAGAGGGGTCTTCTCTCTGCCTCCCCTCTCCATTAGGCCATTAGTATTCAGGATGTGTTGCCTGCCTGCTTGCTGCCCGCCACTCATTCCCCAGACAGCGAATCAGCCGGCGTTGATTAATTTCAGCCTATTAGCACCCCTCGTTCCCCTCCCCCGGCTCCGCCCAGGTTAAATCCCCGTGCACACCCGCGTGCACGCTCACAGGCGGGGGTTGCTGCTGGGTGAGCGATGGAAGCGAGGTTGCCAGGGAGCCAGTTGTTGTCAGAACGATATTAATGAGTGTGCTGCTCTGGCCCTAAGAGTGTGTGTCGGTGTGTGTGTGTGTGTGCGTGTGCCCCGGCGTGTTTGTGTTGATGCTGTCTAAGTGATCGTCTTTAATTTTGGGGGTTCGTATGCCAAGTGAAGGCAGCTCAGGTGTGTGTGTAGGAGGAGAGGTTTGTGTTGGGTGAGAAAACATGCTAACATATGTCCGTCCATTACATACATGCTTTCAGAGGCTGTTTTTGTGTGTCTGTCTGTAGCTGTGTGTGATATCTAGCAATGCCATGGCCTGAGGGACAAGGGCTTATGTGTGTGTGTGCATGTGAGAGAGGGAGAGAGAGAGAGAGTGTGTGTGTGTGCGCTCTGCGGAGGCCTGTCCTAGTTTCCTTCCCCCTCACCAGGGAGCCGGAGGATCCAAGGACTGACGCACATCACCTGACAGCCGCCCCACTGCTCCACGGCCCTGCACCGCGTGCGCGCGAGTGTGTGTGTGTGTGTGTGCGTGTACGTGACGGAGATGGAGTGTCTGAATCTGTGTATGTGTCAGAGGATGTGTGCGTATTAGAGAGCAATGTGAGAATGTGTTAGGAGACCCATCAGTCGGAGCATCGTTCTCCGTGTGCGAGCGCTCACATGTGTGTTGATGTGTGTTTGTGTTCAGGGTGTGGGTGAGTTGGAGAGTGTGAATTTTGGTGTACCGATCCCTTGAGGTGTGTGTGTGTGTGTGTGTACACCTTGGGGCAGAGTGGAGAAAACGGTGTCACATGAAGCTCAGAGACAACAGAGCTAACTGCGCTCTACTTAACCTCAGTATGGACTGAGGCCGGGTGGACTCAAACACATCACCTGGGCTATACGATGTAAAAACATGGAGTTATTTCATCGGACCTGTGCTACACGCACAAGACACATCCTAAGTCAAGAGGACTATGTTTGATGCAGCAGCGTGTACACCTCACCGCTGACTGCCACCTTTAGGCCAACGCTGCCTGTGGAGCGCTCACACAGAGTAAAGCTGGTCAGGAGAAACTTGTGTTTCAATGGAAGAATTGACTCGTAAAGTTTCGGCAGGGTGGAGCTGTGTTTTATTTTTTGTGGAGCATGTGAATGAGAAAAAGTAGGAAATAGTTTACTGGCCAATGAGTGACAAGGAAATCCCAGAAGAACCATTTGTAGTACACTGAGGTCAACCGTCACTCCATTCCCCCTCCTTGCAGTGCTCTTACATGTATCAATCACTTTTTTATCGGCCATATGTGAGAGGATTGTAACGTGATGTGAAAAATGACATCTTCCCCGTCTCTCTTGGTTGCCTATAGAAGCCTGTGGACCATTTGTCTAGGCTGTTTAATGCTGCTAGACTTTAGACTTACTGTAAATGGCTGTTCACACGAAGGAGGATTGGATTTTCCGCGACAGTCCAAAGGATGTGACTTCATGTGTTCTCGAGTGCCTCATCATTGAGCTCCTTCCACTTTGCTAACAGAGAGCAACACAGTCTGCTAACGGACGGCATCAGGCGCAACACAGAAGTTCCACATAGCCCCGTTAATAGAGCCTGACTAGAGACTTAATTGTGGGGGCTGATGCTAATACCAATGACAGAAAGCAAAACATTCCAATATTGATACATCAGCCAATATACACATTTTTTTTCCAATGATCCCCCAAAATGAGATAATCACACACTTGTGACAACAATATGTGATGGACGCAGGACATTTTAAAGTTTAACAATAACCTCATTGTCTAAAATGACATCAGTGCAATGACTGAACTTCATTTCCCAAAAACTTATTATTTATAATTTCATATCAGCACACATCAGGAAACGTGAGTACGGATACGGATTTACATGTGATAGGCAGATATCAGCCGATAGTATCAGTCAACCTGTATATTGGTCGGTCATTTTCTAGTAGCTGCCAACTACTCTGCTGCTGTTGTATTCAGCAATCTGTGCCACAGATGCAGAGAAGGAATCCCTTTACATTTAGATTCCCTTTTAATCCTGCAGTTGTCCGATTGTCATGTGTCCTCTAAATGATTTTTGATTTCACCCCAATATATGTCACAATGATGCAGAGGAGCAGTGAATGTAGAATGCAGGCCTGTTAATTAGCCCGGGAAAGTGAATCATGGTTATGAACAATTAATAAATGTATCATTAATGTATAAGGATTTGACCTCATAGCGCTTCTATAAAAGATAAACCACGTTCTATAGAGAGCGGGATCATGGCACGAGTGGCAGTGAGCAACAAATGCATTGTGGAAGTGGTAATAGTAGTTGTAGTAACAGTGGAGGCAGAGGCTGCAGTGGTTATATCTTATTCAAATAGAAAACAATAGTGAGCGCTTGCGGCATTATCAACGATCGGGGTCATATAAAGTACATATCTATAGTCGGTCTGTTCCCTACCGTAATCACCGCTCAGCGCAGCCTCAGTTTGGTGAAGCAGAGAGCCGCTCCAGCCCAGACGCTCAGCTTTGTACTGCAGTGATGCAAAGCACTCCAGATGCAAAGTGAATTTTAACCACCATAAACAAGGCTCACCTAAAAAAATCTATATCAGTTCGAGTGTACGTTGTATAGAGAAAATACAGACCGCTTTACATCGCCGTCAGACCGCCCTTTCTTTTGGCACTACATTTTCTCAACTGTAGAACCTCTGTATCCCTACCGCTGAAACTCTGACCCAAACAGGTGATCCGAGAGCGACGAAATACAGTGCGAGGCCCAGTTGAGCTAGTGCGTAGGGATACGGAGACCACTCCACAGAATGCAATGTGCTGTGACATGGTTGCCAGTTCTCTATAGCAGAACAGTGATCTGTGTTCCTTGCGGTACATGGTGTTCAGGCATACACCGATTACATTATTTGTCCAGCGCCCCTACCACTTTTTTGTTTTTTTAATCAATACTTAATTGGATGATGGATGTTACAATTACAAGTAGCAGAGTAGCAGGACGTAGTGAGAGTAAGGAGAGTTGACTGACAGGACAATGGCAGAGGATTTGTTGCCTATTTGGCAAAATTGCCAAATGATTCAAACCTAAATGCTAATACAGAACCTGATAATGTTGCTGAAGGAAAAGGAGTTGGTTACCTCACTGAGAAGTTGGAGGTGTGCAGCCTATCGCCTGCAGCTCCTAACTGCTCTCACTGGTTCCGTTACTCTCACAGACTATTAAACTACTCCCTGTCATGTTTCAAACTAATCCAACTCTGTAGACGCATTTTTGATGGACACAGTGGTAAGTGCTAAACTCACTGAACACAGCTCACTTCAAAACAAAAGGCAACTCACATTTCACCAGTTCAATGCTTTTAATGTAAAGCTGTAGTAGTAGTAAATGTCTGTCGCGTCTCTTATGTTGCAAACAGACTGGTATACTCTGAGCCCTTTCAAAGCAACTGTTTGGACGAAACATTTTTTTGTCTCCCCTCATCTTGTTTGAACCAACGTCGTTTCTGTCATTCACATGTTGTAAGTTTGGATTTTTTGCTTAATTTTCAGCCATATTTACTTTTGTTAGTTACGCTGCGTTTCCACTAAAGCACTTCTGTACCCTTTGAATCCTACTTAACCTGCTAGTTTTTGAGGTTAGGGTAAGCCCTGCAGTGTTTTAACAGCACTTTTTAGTCTGGTTAGGGTTGGGTTGCCAGGTACCTAGATAGAACAGTGACGACAAAACAGGATGGTATGGAAAAGTTCTTTTGGTAGCATCCACAACTTTTGATAACTGAAACACAAAAATAAATGTTCCAAAGTCCAAGGAACTGAACCGGACTGCTCGGTGGAAGCGAGGCTTTGGAATCACTGGAGGAAAGTTGATCATATAATAGGGGGAAACAAACTTGTTAAAGCAGCAGCTTCGGGAAATATGCCTTTTGAGTAATATATACCAGCCTCGTGTATATGGAAGCTACTACCAGCTGCTTGTTAGCATAGCTTAGCATAAAGAGAAGAAACAGCCTGGTTCTCCTTGTTCAACATATTATATCTCAGTTGTTTAATCTTTATGTTAAATAGGTGCCTTCCAGCAACCAGCAGACACACCAAGAAACACTGCACCTGAAATAGTCCCTCAGACAACCCTGAATAATCACAATGATTTGTTTTTGCAATTTGATTTTTGTATGCGCTGAACAAACGGACTGTACCATGTAAATTCATGATGTTTGAATTTACAATTGTGTGAACAGAGCCAGATTCGCTGTTATCTTGCTTATTACAATCAGAAGTGGAAACAACAGTTTTCATAAATATCCTTGAGTTGCAAAGTCAAAGTCATTCAAGAAGGCAAACTTCTGTCTGCACTTGAATTAGCCATCTGTCTCTCCACAACTTTGAGACCGTCTATTTTTAGAAGGTGAAGGGTCACATTTGATGATTCGTAAAATATCCATAATCACATATTTTAAATCTCCCATGACCACTTCAGTCCATACCATATGAGAGGCTGATAGCATATTCATAGTCACTCAGGTCTATAGGCACGCACACTCACACGCCTGTGTGCTTTATTAAAAAAACTGTCATGAATATCTTATAGGCTGCTAATGCTGTGTGATACATTAGGATCTGAACACATTAAAGTTTTAAAGGCACATTAGACTGTAAAAGAAAGAAGGATTAGGAGAGGAGTGACAGAGAGAAGGAGGGGGTGAGAGACAAAGAACAAAAGACTTAAAAACAGATCAGTGGTGGTTTATATCGGTGCCTCTGTGTAGTTTATTTCTGTAAGCCGGTGAAATATTATATAATCAGATCTCCTGCTCGGGCTGACAGGTCAGACAAGTCAGGGGAAAGAAAGGAAACGACTTAAAGAAATGTAAGCTCACTGAAGACATCATGAAAGTAATAGAAATCGGTGCAGTCCGATCTGGTGTGTGCCATATTAGATAGGATATAGATGAGCCGTGTGCGTGTGTGTTCAATAATGCAGTATCTCTAATCTTCAGGGCTGTGCGGCCGAAGGGTTTTCACTTTGACCCTCCTGTCCCTCTCTCTCTCTTAATACTGCTGATCTGTGAGTTTGAGTATGAGTAGTTTAAGTTAGTCCCTCTCCCTCTGTCCTGTAGTTAATACTGCTGACCTATGAGTTTGGTCTCATCCCTGCAGATGCCTACCTCCCACCTGAAACTGCCTGTGTGTGTGTGTGTGTGAGATTCTGTGCTGCATCAGCGTTGGTGTTTCACATATGAGAGGTCACGACCCTGCACCCTGGACTACACTTGTCTTCATCTCACTGATTACATATTAACACCCTGGACACACACACACCCTGGACACACACACACACACACACACACACACACACACACACACACAGTCATTGTGAGTGAATGGTCATTTGACCCTCAGCAAGGATCGAGTTGTTCTCATAGTGGTTGCAGGGACCTCACCCAGGTCATTGATACAGAGCATCAGAGCCGAACTCCCTCTACTTCTTCTTCTTCTACTCCTTCATGATAACCAGTGCTCTTACCCAACATTCTGATGTGTGTTTTGATGATCTTAGGATAAATGACACGCGCTCTCCTTGTTGTTTGTGTTCCTTCCCAGGCAAGCGGCTCCAGGAGTGGGTGTGTGTGATTCTGTGCCTCTTCCTTTTCATCATCAACTTCTCCTTCCTCCTCCTGCACTTCTCCACCGTCCACATCTACAAGATCGTCCTCGGCATCGGTGAGAAAGAAGCGCCGCCATTGCGCAGAAGCTTGCATAAAGCCTCACTTTGAAACTACCACTCACTTAATAGACGTTGGGAATCATTTTCCTAAACCAGCCGGTACACTCCCAGATCTCTGTTCCTGTCCACATGAGGTTTTTGAATCACTTTTATAAAATTGTGGTTTGGTGTTTGCTTGCGCATCTAATAGCAACATATGTTAATCCTTTTTTATTGTGTCCGTCTCTGTGTTTGTGTGCCAGTCTTAGGAATAGTGACGGCAGACTTTGCATCAGGGATGGTACACTGGGGGGCAGATACCTGGGGATCTGTGGACATCCCGGTTATTGGCAAGGTAAGCATACATACATTCACACACACACACACACAGTCTGTTTGCATTAAACAACTTGCAGTAATTGGCCATCAATTAAATACGGTACAAAGTAAAGCCTCGTTTTAATCACTTTACTCTGAAATCAGCGTTCGGTCACAACTGACTTGGCGCACTGATGAAAGCCGATGTAACAATCGTTTGTTGTGTTTGTGCTGCAATCAGTCTGAATTATTTCATTATTTACTTTTTGCCATTCGTCCTTTATTTGAAAGTGTAGAGGGAGATTTACTCTCTCTCAGCATTGTTGGTGTTTGTTTATCTTATTCTTATCAAATAATATTAATGTGCATTAAAAAGAGCAGAAACTAGTGCAAGAGTGTAAGAAAAAAACTGGAAAACAGCAAAACACATCAAAGCTGCGGTGACGTGTCAGACAGACGTTTGAAAGTGAAGCGCTTACATTGAAATAGAACAGATAAATGACGTTTTTAGAAAAGTATGAAGGGGAAAATACTGTTGTTAAACTCACTTCTCATCGTGGCACTTGTGTTTTTGTGTAGAATAAACAAATGAATCCTCAATTCAGTATTAACATTACAGTTGATAATATAACACTTATGTCCTTACTTACGTTACACAAGTCCTTGCTGCTTAGTACGTGGATGAAAAAAAAAAATCAAACATGCCTTTACATGCACGTTCACGCACTAATCGTCAGACTTCTCCTGATATCCTTGTGATTCAACACACTGAGGCTCTTGAGCCCTGGCAGAGACTCCTCCTCATGAGATGTAACCACTGCTTTGGTCATAAACACATCAGATAATCTGGGCTATTCTACTATTTAGCTAAGGTGTGGCGGGCAAGCGACTTGAGTAAGTTCTCTTGATTGTGTCATTATCTTCTAATAGTGCCGGAATGGCCAGTCTCAAATGGACATATTATTTTTGCTACTGAAATGTATACAAAGTGGTGTTAGGAAGGCCAACCTCTTTGGTATTGTTCTATTGTTCTATTGTTTTAGCATTGATATAGCTGCACATAAAAACTCTCATTGTTCTGAATTTGATAGAACCTAATAGAGATAATGAATTAGATGGTATATGGGCAGAAAACATAAATAAGAGGTGTTTAGTTTCAAAAGAGTTTCAAATGTTCAAGATATAAAGCCAGTAAAATAAATAGAAACATGCGCTTTGTAAGTCAAACGCAGAAGTCCCAGACATTGGCGATGCAATGATCTCCCAATCAAGTATATTATATTAATCTTTGTAACCAAAATATTAAGTGGGTGTGACATGTTGATTATGGAGCTTCTTGGTAGATTTCGTGACCTTTGAACAGAGTCAGACTAGCTGTTCCCCCTGTTTCCACTCTTTGTGCTAAGCTAAGCTAACTGGCTGCTCTCTGTAGCTTCATATTTACCATAGGCCTACAGTTATGAAATGTATCAGTATTCTCATCTAAATCTTAACCGAACAGCAAATACATGTATTTCCCAAAACACTAAAGTATTCCTTTAACAATCCTCTGTTTTAACAGTTCATATGCAGTACACAGGGATTTCTCTTTGGACATGCTGCTTGAGCTGTGTGTCTTTTCCCCAAACTGGTGTAAAGCTGTTTATAGGCACCAAAGTTTATTTCAAACTTTTGCACCAAATCTCCAGCTCAGTGCCCCTTCCCTTCCGAGGCTGCGTCACCATGGCAGCACGGTGGTTGCACTTTATTCCCCCAAGTCTTCGGACTGCTATAGTGACCTGGAAACTAAATGTCACTTTCTCGCAGAGGGATCTCCCTGTAGACAGTAAGGTCCATGGTCCCCAATGTCCCACACATGAAACACACACCCACACAAATACGCGCGCACACACACACACACACACACACACACACATGGCCTCACCTTGAACCTCCACTATCTGTCACCATACAGTGCCAGACAACACGTATGCGTCATGTGTCTTTAGGCATGAATAAAGATGGATGCCCACACATTTAAAACAAGTCACCCACATTAATGCACACACAAATTTCCCACAGCCAATTAGAGTAAAGGTTAGCCTCATTTCAGCCAATTAAAATCAGTGTGATCAGGTGCAGCTTGCATATTGGTTAGTGTGAACTTTGTTTTGATTGATGAGAGTTTACTGTAATTGTGTGTGTGTGTATGTGTGTGTGTGTATGTGTAGGTGTGTGTGTGTGTGTGTGTGTGTGTGTGTGTGTGTGTGTGTGTGTGTGTGTGTGTGTTTCATTGTACATTTGGTCCATTTATGAAATATTCATTGATAATTAATTGGTAGAAATGACCAAACTCGTGTGTTTTGAGACCTGAAGCAGCATCCTAATTATAACTATGGTTATCAGTTATTCTCAACCAACATATTGTAATAGTATGATTTATAATATAGTTACATTATTTGCTATTTAATTAGAATTGAGTTGAACTTTTGCATTAACCTCATGTCTCTACATCCTGGGAAAGAATACTTGGTTAATTATATCTGTATCTACTACAGGATCATATAGGAGTCTTTTATGTTATGTTTGCTTTGTTATAACAAGCGATATTCTCTTAAAAACACATGTAGTGTTATAGTCAAACTCCCGACACTCACAACAGAATCCACCTGAACACAAAAACATCAAATTCGAGCATGTTGTGCTCATAACTCAAGACTAAATACTACGTAAGCATATTGTATATGCTGAACAGACGACCTGGCCTACGAGTCTTGTCCTCCAGATGTAAGATGTTTGGTACCCACCACAACAAATGTCACATCATCGTGACTTAAATAGTTCAGTAGTTTCAGAAAAATTAAAAATTGAATTCAAATATGATCATTCTCACTCATATTGCAATTGCTGTATCAAATAATAAGTCATAGTAATCACAATATGATTTTTTTTTTCTGTTTCGTGTAATCAAAGTCATACTTACTTTTATAAAGGGAATGTAATACAGCTTATAAATGTATTTCAGCCCTCCATAACTGGAACTGTGGAAGTTTATTCAAGCTTGTGATGCTAACGTGACTGTTGAGTTTCTGCTTTTGAGCTGATGTAGAGTAAAACTTTAATGTCCCCGTTGGCCAATTTGCTTTACAGACAGCAGTCAAACGCAAATGCATAATACATTAACATACATCATACACAAAGATCCATATCACTTGCACTGTTGCCATAGATCATGAAAGGTATAGTTTGTTTCAAAAGCCTGTAGCCAATGAAATAAGAGACTGTCTGTCTGTACTGCCCATATGGAGACTAAAACTCCGCCGTGATGGAAGCATCTTGAACCCAACATATGGAGGGTGTTGAGGGTTCAAAACAATAGTGTTTGCCTCAGAGGTGGCTATTACTTTTATAACACCTGTAATCCTTCTGCCAGTTGCTACCTGAGCATTTCTATTACCAGTTTAAACATTGCTGAACCATCTCCTTGGGTGGATTAGAGCGCGCCTGACATCCTTCAACAGATTGCGGTGATGTTAGATGGGCAAAGTTTTCGGCGTAATAAGGGATATAGCCAAGCAACAGTCTGAAAATCCATGATGATAGATAATACATCATTGACTCAAGACAAGCACAGCTCCTCTTTACATCACCACATGAACATGGAGCGATAATCACTAGAGATCAATAACACCATGGGTAAACCTGATGTTCAATGGTGAGACCCACACACCATGACATTTGAAGCTACTACGTCTGCATTACTTACCCCCAGTAGTTTTCTGTTACTGTATGTCTACATTTAAACTTTGGTTAATCTCTCTTTCACTGCAAACATGATGAGACTTGAGATGTGACGTGCGCGTCTAGATTTACTGGGATTTAAATATTCGCATTCACAAATCAAATGCAAAGCAGTTTGTGAATATGTTTCATAAGCGCAAAGCAAAATCGCTGTTTACAGCTTAATAATGAGGTGCAGAATTCAATTATATACATTGTTTTCCTTGTCAGCCTCTGAAATGATGATACTTCATTGAATAAACTATCTTGAGTTAATATTTCCACACAGGAGACTGTTGCTGAGGCTTTGTTAACGCAGCTTTGAGACAAGTCCCTTAACTGTAATAGAGCCTGACACTAAGTGGCTCTAAATTGCGCATTATTGATTGATCTGCTTAGTGTGATGGATTCTAATGGCTGTTGTCTTTTATGCTTTTTTGATTTGGTGTTGATGGGGCCTTAATGTAATATCTTCTCTCAGGCTGTTATCACATCATTTTATCACATCACTGTAAAACTGTGAACCTACGGTATTTTGTCAAGGAGGGTTGTTTTGTTGCTGTATTGTGTTCATTTTAGATAACAACACAATTTTGTTCTTGCATCGTACCATCAGTAGACTCCAAAGAATGATTTTTTGGAGCCCCGTGTTACTTTTTTTATTCCCCCAAGGTGCTCTGTGGCTTGATGTTTATTTATGATGAGGCGTTTATGGAGGTTTTGGTAGTTACCGGGACCAAAGGCACGGCGGCGGCCACAGATTTGCATGGTGTGTCGCACACTGTAGGAGACTTCTAATAAAGACTTTAACTGGAAGAGAAGAATGGATCTGTGCAGAGAACAGAGGGATGACAGTAGGCTTGTGGAATATGTGTGGGGGTATGTGTGTGCGTGGAGACAAAAAAAAACAAGGCATACACCTCAGTTGTGTTTTTGTGTCTGTGTGTGTTTTGAGACTGAGAATAAAGCGGGCCTGTGCTCCCAGTTAAGGTTAGTTTGAATATCAAAGAAGAGCACGATGGAGAACACCTGAGGCTAATAGTGGCTGCAGTTATGAAGCCAGATGAAATATTTGAAGCCAGTGTCACCCTTTGTTATTCATTTGTTCTGTCATCTTCTTGTTTTTATGTTGTTTGTGTGTGTACATTTGTTTGTCCTTAGTTTGTTCCCCGTTGTCTTCATTTGTTAGGATCTGTAAAGACGCTCAGGTTGTCCTATAGACACCATGTAGAAGTGTTAATGTGCACATCACACATGTGTTCTGCACATATGGACTCCTGCCCTCCATAACTTCCTCATAAGGGGATGCCTGACAGTCATAACAGTCCGCTGTCACAGAAACCCCTAACCATAAATAATATTTCCAGCAGTGAGGGCCACGGAGCAGTAACAGCTGCCACTGGAAACTGTGTTTTCTATCCGTCAAAGTCACTGGCTCAGGATGGCCAGAGTGGTCTGCGGGATCTGAGGGAAATGTAACCAAGGTCACACACAGTGAAGGGCAAGTAATATTTCTTACTTTGTAATTTGCACATAAAGAATATTTGAATAAAAAAAAAACATGGGAAACAAGACACAATAGTGCAAAAAACTAAAGACAAAACATACATGACCATTATCTAAGCTAAGAAAAAAAAATTTTAATTAATTAAATGAAAAGCTGGTGAAAGAGGGTTCAAACACACTATTCATGTCATGCTGCCACCCACGACTATGTACTTTGACAACTCAACAACAGGGCAGTGTCAGAGCTGTATGTACCTCAGTGACAAGCCACACTCTGTCAATCATCATAGCTGCTGAGTTAAACTCCATTTTTAATGAGTCCAATAATACTATATCATTTGGGAAGCAGCAAGGAAGTGCCCTGACCTATACGAGTTAACCCATCATTTTTAAGTTACTCAATTCATGTAGATAACTCTTTTATTTAGACAAATATTTACTTTTTAAAACATTACATCTACAGAGCTTGTAGCAACATATCCTTGTAGATATTATCGTGATTGTGAATACAATTTGACAATGTTTACAATGCTTTATAGCAATAGTATAACCCTATCGGTATCACGTGGTATGGAAAAAACACAACATTATGGCAGTGTTCTAAAGGTATGCACCTAGCGTACTGTGCGACCCTAACGTTAGCTAGTTGGCTTACCAACAACAAATTGGCAACCACTTGAGGGGGCAGATGTTTCAAACAACAGTGGTGTTGTGACATGAATGCAATGGGAAGGGGGGATGGAATAACACTTTACTGGGTGAATGACAACAGCTTTTAATGAAAACATGCTATTCAAATTCTATTCTGACAACATTTTAGAAAATTGCTACAAATTGCACAACAATGGAAACAGAAATACTTCCGAAGTCACTGAACAAGTCACTGAATATCTGGAATTTAAAATACGAGACAAAAGAGTGAAAAAGCAACGTGTCCCAGTGTCTTTTTTTGTTCAACCAAACCCAGTGATATTCAGTTTACAGTGATATTCAGTTTACAATGATAAATCATCTCATGATGACAAGCTGGAAGCAAAAGATGCTTCCTATTATTTCTATAAGTTCTGCTTGGAAAACAACTCATCAGTTATCAAAACAGTTAAAGATATAATATCTACCATGCCTGCATTAAAATCTTTTAAAAAAAACGAAAATAAAAATGTGTGCGATGTTTTTTTCAGTTGCCCACATAAATTGTTTCTATCAATGTTCAAACTGAGAAATCTGAGAAACTGAGAAAACTGCAGTATTGGTTGCCTATCAATGAAGAGGACAACTCCCAAGATCCCACGCTACTGAACATGTTTTTCCTTTCTTTGATTAAGAGGCCTCCAGCAGCAGAAATACCATTTTTTGTACACTGTGTTCAAACTGTCCTCATCTGTGTAATTGAAAACATTGGAAGCACAAACATTCATGAAGTGCCTTTTTTGTTGTTGAATCTCAAAGTTCCATGTAAAATCCTCCTTCACTGTATGCTGATAATGCTCCTCTTTTTGCTTTGATTTGAATGTGTTAAAGCCTTCTCCCTCCCCAGCACTACAGCTGCAGCGCTATCTCAAAAAACGTTCGCTACATTCTCCCAGTAGTGTTTTGAACTATTCCTTGGCGAGGCTTTGGGCCGTGCTGTTTTTTTTGTCGTCATCATGTCGTTGAGCTTTAATTGACTCAACAAGGATTTAGCAGTTCTCTAATGACACCACTTTGAGGACAAAGTCACGCTCATTAGTTCCCAATGATGCTCGATTCACATTGAAATTTGCCAGATGTGCTTACAGTTTAGGGATATATGTTTGAAGATCCTTCCTCTCTCGCTCTTTCTCTTCTTTTAGCAGCATCAGTACTTCTCTCCTCATGTCTTTTTCTCTCTGTCTTTTTTGTCACATCTCCAACAAACATGTCTCTTTTGTGGCTCCTCGCTTGTGAGGCTGGTTGTGGAAGTAGAGTTAATTGCAAGGGTGAAGTCGGTTCCTACTTTAAAGCCAGGACTGACAGTAAGAAGAAAGATATAAGTAGATATAGAAATAGAAATATTTTGGCAAAGAAAGAGAGAGAAAGAGGAGAAACCAACAGAAAGTAGGATGAAAATACAGTAGAAAGGTCGGGAGGACAAAAAAAAGAAGGGGGTGGAAGGGCGTGTCCGTCCAACCAGTGGGACGGCGTTGCTTGCTGGGGCGATGGGCGATGTGAGCTGGTGATTAATGGACGTCGTGTGAGGTGGGCCGATAAACGGTGTGGGATTAGAGGACACGTAGCGACCGGTGGCCCACCGTTAACTGGGAGCAGTGATGCCGCCCCACTCCGCACGACCTCCACGGCTTAGCCGGGCTTTCATCTGGCTGAGGGCTGCGGCGAGAGGAGGGGGGTGATGGGGGAGGAGAGGTGGGGGAGAGGCAGGCGAGGACAGAGATGGGCATATAATTGTGCAGATATCAACAGATAGTTTCTGTGTTTGCAGCGGCACCTGACAACGTCGTTCGCTGATAGGCGTGTGTGATTGGCTCGAACAGCTACCACGACAATAATGAGTTTTCATGCTGATGCTTCCACAGCTACACACGCACATGGTCGCATACTGTGGCAATACAGATGCAAACGTTCCTTTTTTGCTTTTTCCACAGAGGGAAATAAATTACCTTTATCCTGTGTGTGCGTGTGTGTGCGTGTTTCTTTTTGTCCTCTTTTGTGCTTCTGAGATTCAGATTCAGTCTTTCATTTGAGACCCCCATGCTCTCACAGACAGGTGTCTGCCTCTGCACAGTGCAGGTGGGGTTTGCGAGCGTGTGTGTGTGTGTGTTTGAAGCTCACATTTTAGAGTTTGTGCGAGGTGTCCATGGGTCATTTATGCTTATGAGTGTGTTTCTGCAAGCCAACTGCTGTTCTGTGGTTTATTAGGATGCTGGATATGAGCTTTGGGGTTTTGCATGGTGCTCGGCACCGCTGAGTTGTGGCGTGTGTGTGTGTGTGTGTGTGTGTGTCTGTGTGTGTCTGTGTGTGTGTGTGTGTCTGTGTCTGTGTGTGTGCATGCACATTTGATCCGCATTTGCGTAAAGACTGTAAACAATGCTTTCCAGTGTCTGTTTTGTGCTCTGATTTAAAGTGAATGTAAATTAAAGAGACAAATCAGGTTTTTGTGCCTGTTGTTGTTTATCTCATCAGTTCCATTTAGTGAAAACTGAATGCTTGTTAGTTCAGCTGACAAAACTGAAAGCCAGAAACTGAGAAGCATTTGCAGTTTTACTCAATGACTGCATTTGACCTTCATGTTAAATTCTGTTTCTTACTGATTCTAATACAATTTCTAATTTCAACCATATAAATCCTGTATATAAGATATAAGACACAACATCTGATATCAAATGATTTCAAAGTAAGCGGTCCATCAGGGGTGTTGCAGAATCGATTCAGTGTTGTTTCAGTAGCAACACAGCATCCTGTTTTGGGCTGCTGTTCGTTCTGTGTGATGCGTTTAAGCTACCCCTCAGGATCGCACCTCCACTGCACAGATAACCCAACAGTGCAGCAACATGGATGTGATCTCTCACTGGCTTCCCTGGCTACTGCCACCGTGCTAACAGTCACATTGTAATTGCATGGTGGATCACTGAGTATTTTACTGATTGCTAACATTTAAGCATAGTCCGTTACATTAAGTCAAAGTCAAAATACCAGTCAAACTGCTATGGCTCAAAAATAAGCTCATGATTGGTTAATATCCACAAGTTTCCTCAGTAAGTCACTGCTGAGGTCACTGGGGAAACTGTTTAGGGAATCCAAAGTATCATGATAACTGACACACCACCAGACTTACAGTGCTTTAGAAGCGTTAAGATAAGAATAGTGTTTGTAGTGTTTACTCAGTAAAGTCACAAACCTGGATCTTTATGAATAGTTTAATCACCATACCAGTTGCTCCAGATACAGCACCAGATAAAGTTACAAATTAAAAAATGTGATCTTACATATGTACATTCATTTACCGTTTCCGTCTTCGCCTTTTTGTTTTTTTGTTTCTGTTTCGGGGAAATGTGTTGGTGAGATTCACAGTCAGCTCAGTGTGTTGTACTTCTGTCTGAAGTATCCAGGAAAGTGAGTGGCATTTTGTCAACAGCCCGGTCGGAATTTATCGTCGCACACTTCACCAGTTCCGGAAAGACTTCGACTGCTGAATCTGCTACAACTATGGGAAAGTGGAAATTTGCTTTGGATTTTGAACACTGTGTGTGTGTGTGTGTGTGTGTGTGTGTGTGTGTGTGTGTGTATGGTTTTAAAAAAAAGTGTGTGTGTGTGTGTGTGTGTGTGTGTGTACATAATAAATAATAAATAAATAAATAAATAAATAGGGTTATTATAGTTAACTAAATTAAATTCCCAGATAAAAACTAAACTAAAGCTACTTAATCACTAAACTAAAATAAAAAGCAAACTAAAAAAACCCATTAAGATAAAAACTAATAAAAATTAATGAAAACTATAATAACCCTGACACACTCACTCACTCACTCCATTCGTAATTGTTTGAGTTGCTCTGTGAATGGTAATACATTTAGTTATTTATTATTTATTATTAAGTAATTCGGGGACTTTGTTTTTCCTTACTTTTTCGTACTTTGTGTAGGTCTTAAATTGTGTTCAAAGTGGTCTTAAAAGGGTCTTAAAACGTCTTAAATTTGACTTGTTTAACCCTGTAAGACCCAAATATAGAAAAACCTAAAAAAAAATTTTTTTGACCCTTCAGATATTGTTGTAGGAGGCCTCTGATGCAGAAATGAAAGAGTTTTAAAAAAAAAAATGTTTATGTACGTTTTTAGAGAAATGTTGTAATATTGCAACGTTGGGCTTAGGTGGGAGCAGAATTTCTGTATGTGTACTCATGTTCTCTGAACAACAATTCAGAACAACTAAGGATTCATTTGCAGAGTTGATTGCTTACTTAGCCCCATAAAGGTATATAACATTAATGTTAATCACAGATTCATATTTTTATGAAGAATTATTATAATTTTTTTATTAAATAGCTTTTTCTAGTGACTTCTTCATTCCTTTTTTTCTTTTCATGGCTGACTTTCATTCATAGTGAAAGTCCCAAAAACAGTTCTTGTCCTCTGAAAAGCAAAGGTGAACATCACACTTGCTGCATTGCATGTTAGTGTATCCTTTAGTGCAGTGCTTCCTCTCCCTGTCTTCACTGGGAAATGCGCAACTAGGTCCTTGCGTACATCCAATGGGATGTGTGCACTTCTCTTGGATGGTCTCTTCTGAGGAGTCAGAGAGCTTCCTGATGTCACTGTTGCTGGGCTCCCTTTGCCTGAAGATGGTCGTCCTCTCTTTGGAGTTTGGAGCGCCATGTTCACCAGGATGAGAGAGGATGCTGGCTGTGCCTGAAACTGTCTCCTGTTCATTGTCTCTTTGCTAGACATCTTGAGAGAGGATGATGGTGTGCCAGAAGATGTACATGTACCAGCGACGGGATTTGATGGGGGACCTCTATTTGGCTGTAAATGAGTCCAACAAATCCACAACTCCCATGTACTTGTTGACACCAACAATGTAAGGCCTCTCAACTTCAGTGTAGGTTCTGCTGGCTTTGTCCCAGCGTTGAATCTTCTGCACAGGTTCAGGTCCAGCAAAGGATAACACAAGTGTGATGGCCCTGTTGTCAGACCATTTGACAGCACAGATGTTGTGATTCCCCTCCACTCTGACGTCATCGCTTCCTCTCCCCTTTTTCTTCAAGCTCTTCTCGTCTTCAAGGTCACAGTTGGGCAGGCGCACCTGCCTGGCTGTTCCCAAGTAGTGAATTCCCCAATGTTTTCCAGGCAGACAATACTGTCTGCTTATTGTAAGTCGCTTTGGACAAAAGCATCTGCTAAATGCCCTAAATGTAAATGTAAATGGCTCAGCCTATGCTCTCTACTTATCATGCTAAAAGAAATGTGCATCCCAATCACCAGCCATTAAGTCACACAATACTGCCTTGACATGACAATACTGCTTGTAATGGTCTCTAATTATCATACTAAAAGGAAAACATGCATACCCCCACTTACATCCACACATCCAAATTCAGGAAAATGTTCATCTTTCTTAGAACTGAATTGTCTGTTGATATCCACTTTGTGAACAAAGTTGTGGAATTGTAGGTCAGTTTGATCAAATTAACTACATTTTTTAGAGATAAAACTTTTAAATCAGTCAAATTTGACTAGAACACAACACAAGGGTAGTATGTATACTGTCCATGTATAAAAAACACTCTGTTTCAGGCAGTGGTGTAGTGGAGGGAATACAACCTGTTTGTTCCCACTGCAACAAGCCTGCTATTTTGACTACCACACTCACCCAACGTTGTAATATTACAACAATTATATAACAAGCTCTAAATGAAATTTGATGAATCTGTTCTACAAAAACTACATATGTACATGTTCTAGACATTGTAATAACAACAAAAAAAAATATAAAAGACATTTTACTTACTTGAATCTGATGAATTTAGTCCAATGAAACAAAGCAATGTTGTCCGAAGGAAACCATGAGAGGTTGTGTGAGTTCATGGCCATGAGGCCGGACTTATAAACAAATGTACTATCCAATAGCATCGTGAGACTGAACAATAGGACCCAATGACTATGTAAATGTGGTAAAAAAACAAGATAAAATATAACAGATTGTTTTTTAGGGTGGCTAAAGGTAACGTTGTAATATTACAACAGTGGGTCTTAGAGGGTTAAACCTGCAGAGACCCTGTATATGCCAAGTGTACACATTCCCATTGAACACAAAAGCCAGATTGTAGCGGGTTTAAGTGGTATTTTTGACCAGTGGAGAAGAGGTATGAGTCTACCACATAAGACTGCTTTAGTGAGAAAACAGCAAATTATTATTTTGTGAATTTTACATACTCTCTTTCTTTCTCTCTGTCTCTCTCTTTCTCTCTGCAGGCATTCATTCGTCCATTCAGGGAGCACCACATCGATCCAACCGCCATCACTCGCCACGACTTCATTGAAACCAACGGCGACAACTGTATGATCCCCATCCTACCGCTGGCTCACATGGCCTACAAGTTCCTGACATACACACCAGGTAGCACACACAGAATTCTCCATTTCTTCCGCTGGCTATATAAAGCCTAGAAAACACACACATGCACCAAAAAAAGCACGTACGCAGAGAGAAGGAGAGAGAACGCTGTACATGCCGTACGCATGTACGGCATGTACAGCGCTTGAGGCGACTGGAAATACACAAATGGCAAATATTACACATATTATACAACCTTTTAAAAGTAAGAGAGAAGGAAGTGAGCTGCCAAAACTGTTATTTATTTATTATTCATAATTTATTTACAGTATTTAGAGTTCCGTGTGAAAAATGTGTAAGAGTACTGTGATTTCCTGTTAGATCGCACCTCCACTGCACAGATGCCCCAACAAAGCGATGTGAATCACAAGCTCAACAACATGGAGTGATCCCTCACTGGCTTCCCACACACAGACACTGCCAACGCACTCACAGTCACATTGTAAAGCTGTAATGTGTCTGTAAGGACTTTCGGTCGTCAACTTTACAGGGTCTAACAAACTGTAGCAGTGGCTTAGTGTTACAGGATACCAAAGGTAGCGCGGACTCTGGCTGAAGTGTGTCCACTGATCACTGGAAGGCGTGGGGGCACTTCGGCTGGTAATCATGTGCGCTGACCTTACGAGCGCGGGGCAGGGCAGGAGGGGAGGGACGGGAGGAGGAAGATCAGCAGGAGAAACAGAGCAACCTGTTATTGAGGAGGCAACATGTTCACCCATCATGTCTGCACTTCAACTTGAGCCAGAAGGTCACTGACGGGTATAGAGGGGGGGGGAGGGAGGGGAGCTGACATCAGCTAGCCAGGGTCATTTTAATCGATTACACATTTAATTTCTACACATTATTTTTAAAACAGTGGGTTTTTTTTTTTTTAACCCTGGTCCTTGCCGCCCCCTGCATGTTTCAGACGTTTCCCTGCTCCAACGCACCCCATTCAGATGAATGGGTCGTCATCAGGCTTCAGCAGATCTTGATGACAAGCTGATCAAATGATTATAAACAGGAATAAAGGTGCACATTTTATTTTCTTCATTTAACACAGCACACACAGCAAGAAATTGCTTAAAAAAAAATACAGTTAGAAGGTGCGGATGTTTTAAGTGCTTGACAAAATCCAGTAAACCAGAGAGGGAGCATGCTGATTATGGACAGAAGTGTAGGAGTGATACAAAAACTTTCCAGGCCCAGTGATACTCTGAGTTCTCTGGTTTATCGGTCAAGTATTTGACCTGCACTGCAAACTGGATTATCTACTAGCAGACAGCGACAGTTGACACACATACTTAGAAACTATGATAGCCTGGTCATGTGTCGCCTCTTGAATCAGTGTCAAAGTGGTGTTTGATCACTTCCTGTTCCTCCCACACTCTGCCATGGCAGAACTTTCCCAGCTCAAACATTTCTGATAAGGCATCTTAGGACAGGCTGGAGCCCTGACTTAGGTGGCTATTTGCTCAAAACATATAGATTGGCTACCACCTGACCCATGACACCATGTTAGAGTGGAAGAAAATGATGACCACAACTTTGTGTGAAGATTTCGACCATTAATATTACAGGAATTTTACAGTACGAGTTTCTTGAGCAGATTTATTTCTGTGGATTTTATATTTATGATTTCAATAAACTCTCCTTCCTGGAGTGTCAATATGTGGCTCGAAACACAGATCGGCAGTTTAGTGCAACAGCTTAATCCTGGATGTCGTTGTGGAGACACGTCTCTGTGTTTGGCAAACGAGTCCCACATTATACTTTTTAGTTTACTGTGACTGGACATTACCCAGAAGCACCCTCAGTCCAATCTGCATCAGCTTTGCTCTTACCCCAATTCTCTTCATCTCCTTCGTGATGCTGTCCGGCTGGTGGGTGGAAAAGATGCTGTGGTCAGTGGTCATCTTAAAGTCTATAGCTCTTAATCCAAAACCTTTTCTTTCTTCTCTAGTACAGTTTACAAAAAGTAATAAAGGAGCTGCCATCACGGTTGCCATTCCATCTACAGAGCATTTAAAAATTGGGAAGACAGATCGAAATTTAGATTGTGGATCATGATTGTAGTCAAATAGTAGATAGTAGTGGAGTTCTTCATTTCAGACAGTCAATCTCATGAAGGATGATACAAAGACAAAACACTGAGAATCCTGATACACATGAACCAACGCATAAAGAATGTAGGAAGTTTTATACGTCCTGGACGGAGGAAAGAGGAGCAAAGGGGAAACTTGCAAAGGTCAGCTGCTTGTCCACAGCAGAGACCAAGGAAGTGGGCGGTGAGGAGAGGGAGATTAGAGCGGCGAGAGCGGTAGTGAGCTTCACTTGTAGGTGACATCCACACCTGTCATGTCATACACCGCGGGGAGTCAAGAGGTCATGAGACGGGGACAGGGAGAGACGCGGTGACATCTACACCTGTCATGTCTGCACCTCAAGAGGTCACCGCTAAGAGTTTGAGACAGAGGGTGAGAGTACATGGAGAAGAGAGGCAAGGGAGTGAGAGCGCGTGCGGGGGGGGGGGGGGGGGGGGATGGACGAGGGTCATGTAGCGGTAAGATGACATCTAAACCTGTCATGTCAAGCTCCTCACTGTGTCCAACGGTCACCAGACAAAGACGGGGACAGAGGTAGATGGGAAAAGCTGAAAGCCGCGAGGTGACATCTCCAGCTGTCATGTCTGCTCTTGAACTGGGGTCAAGAGAGCGCTGTTTTAACCAAAGAGAGGGAACGAGGGATGGAGGTGGACGGAGAGAGGACAGCTGTAAGTCATACCGACAGAAAGACTATGGCGAATAACAAGAGTTAGCGCTGTGACACACCGGCTGTAAACAGAGAGGACGGACGTAAACCAGACTCTCACTAAGCAGGTGTTGGCGGCTCAATTACACCTGAATCCAAATGACAACAACAGTGACGGCGCTCCAGGCTGTTTACATGCTTCATATTATTTAGAGGACTGATGCTCTCCGCTGCTTCTGTGTGTGAGTCCTGACATGTTTGTCACCTGTCAGCTCGCATCAACACCGACACCCTGAACATTAACTATTTCACAAAAACAACTCTTTTCTTCAAGTGCTCTTTTTTACAGCTTAACGTGTAAATGTGAATTTAGGGAACTGTTTTTATTACTCATGCCATGCTGATTAAGATGCCTTTAGTTAGAATTTTTGGAGCATTTGAGAAGAATTACAGATTTGCTTGACTGCTTTCGGTATTTGGCTTCATCTTCGTGTGAAAAGACGGCAAGAACTTTGAAGGCTTCTGGAGCTTTCAGACAGATGGTGACAAAAAGTTCAGCCAGGTTGATTACCTTAGATGATTTCCAACGGAAAAATAAGGATTTGGCAGGAATAAACATAGCCCAAAAGAGAATATCAAACTTTTTTAACGCCTCGGTAATTGTAGAGCAGACTGAAGCCAGGCAACATGTCTCATCCTGTGGACTAGATAGTGTATTGCTGTTGCACATTGATCATGAAGCTCATGCAAAGTTCACCACAGGACAATGATGTGCCCCAAACTGAAATGCCCAGGAAAATCACTTAAGTCAAGTCTGGACTTTGCTGAGAAATAAGATCATTTTCACATCCAAGTAAGGTTTTATAACTAATAAATAACGACATATACGTTTGTAAATGAGGCACTGGCACTGTTTCCTGGTTCAGTGTTAAATGTATGTCATTAAGGAAGGATGTAATCCAAATGCTGTTTGGGTGTGTGACTTTCTCC
Organism: Sparus aurata; assembly: GCF_900880675.1. NCBI lineage: Eukaryota > Metazoa > Chordata > Actinopteri > Spariformes > Sparidae > Sparus > Sparus aurata. The sequence continues at coordinate 27,067,221 of NC_044194.1, read as the reverse complement.
GAGCCGGTAAACTGCCTTCAAGCTCCAGCTCCACCTTCATCTGAACATCACACAGAAACATAGGAGCACTTATTCCGTCCAGTCCCCGGGCGCCTCTGTAGGAAAAATATTTAGTCGTTTCAGATTATGACAGTGAGACTGCAGAAGTTGTTTGAGTATTAAAAGGTTATATGCAGGGGGAGTGATTCATAGTAGCATTTCAACATCAGTAGGACTTTTACTTGCACAATAAATACCAGGCAGATTTTTCAGGGACTTATTTCCAGGCTGATGTGTCTCACCCCTGACTGAGTGACTTAAATTTTCCCCTTGATGCCCGCGGCGCTGAGGTCAAAATATTCATGTTGGACTACTGATTTCAGATTTTGGAACAAACGGTCTGTGATTTTTGGAAGGCACTGTGAGAGTCACTGCTCACTGTCTTCATGGTTACAAGTTGTGTTACATTTCGGGCTATTTATCCTACTTATCTGTCTTTGTCCTCTCTTCCCCTCTCCCCTGCCAACACTCTTCCCCCATCTCTTTCTCTGTCTCCTCTTCTTTCCCCTCCTTCCTCATCCTCCCCCTCAGTCTCTCCTTCTCTCTGAGGCTCCTGCTAGCATCCTCTCTGTGGGAGTACTACGCCTTCATGCTGGCCCTCTTCATTACACTAAACAGTTTGATCAATTATTCTATTAACTTAGCTCTGTGTCTCACTTTCTTTCTTGCCTCCCTCTGTCTGTCACTGATCAGAGGCCTTGGCGGCGTCCTATCCTTGGGACTGCTACGTCTTCGCCCTGGCGGTTTTCGTGACGCTGACCAATCAGATTCACAAGTGGAGCCACTCCTACTTCGGCCTCCCGCGCTGGGTCACACTGCTCCAGGACTGGCATCTGGTGTTGCCACGGAAACACCACCGCATCCACCATGTCTCACCGCATGAGACATACTACTGCATTACTACAGGTACGAACAGGTGACCAGCGAATAGTGTGTCTGCCAATCCTAGGGTAAAACCTATGGTTACACATATGAGATCTATTATTTGATTACTGATGCAGTCAGTTTTTTTGTGTGTAAACATGAGTAGAAGTAACAACTGCCCAAACAAGTATGAAGGATATTATTAAAAAGACATAAATAAACTTTGGAAATAAAAACCCAAAGAATCCAGAAGGCCGGATGGACACGTTTGAGCTGTTTATTCACAGTGAGCAGGATGATAAACCAAGTTCAGTTTTGTTGTTATTAGAAGTACAAAGCAGAGAGGGAGTAAGTGCAGAGATGGAACAAAGCTTTGTCTGGACTTGAACCGGGGATCTGTGCTGAATTACTGACATTCTGTGGTCCACGTCTCCATCTACCAGGATGCCCCGGAACATAATCAAGACTTTTTAGAGCGAACATGAACTCGTTGTCTGAAACACATGACTTCTTTATTGTACAAAAGTAATCTTTACTATAAAGAGTAAGATAACAGGCTGAGGAAATAATAATGATAATACTAATTATAACAATAACAATAACAATAACAATAATAATGATAATAATAATACGTGATAATCATAATTATAAATAATTCAACAAATACTTTTTGATTTTCATCAGGTGCTCAAACTTTACCTTTGAGGGCCAAAATGGAAACGTAATGGTGGGCCATGAGCCAAAAGCAAACACCTATTGAAATGTATTGTTAATATGCAAACGATATGACAAAAGTGTACCTCTGCCTATCATGCTCAGATTACGATAAATAATGAATAATGATAAGGGACACCACATTTTTACCCCAGATAAAAAACAGCAAAAACAGAAATCTATATTCCAGTTTTTTTGAACGGCATAGACCATATTCACACGGCAGCCATTTTCCTCCAATGTCCGGCTCAGGGATTAATCATCAACTGAAGAGATGACTGATAGTGAACAACTTGAGGGATGTTTAGCGGTGTTTCAAGGTAAAACTATATATTTGACAACCTATTAGCTAACATTAGCATTAAACAACTTACCTGCCTACATAAACTGTTTGATTGATATGTTCAAGATGTGCGTTAATATTTTGGAAAAAACTAAGCCTTTCCGAACATATCATATTATATCATGAAACGCTATTAAACGATAATTTGGGCTTGGAAGCTGATGTCAGAAGCCAATGGGTCATCAAATATGTTGTTCTACTTTGAAATATGACCTAATGTTGGTCTATGGGGGTCAACTTTGGCCTGCGGGCCCCGCCTTGAGCAGCCCTGGACTAATAGAGCTGGACATTTTGATAAATATATTATTCAAAAACTAAAACTACACAATTTTGCATCCAGTTTAAAATGTACGTGTGTGTTATTCATTAGGAATCAGCTGAGTTTCATGAATTTTAAGTGAATTATATAATTGAGACTGATTACTGAACTGAAGGTTAAAGTGCTCTGTGGAGGTTTTGGGCAGTTTTCATTAGATAGTTAAAATATCCCTTTGAAATTAACAGTAAAATGTGCTGTCCGGTATTAGCGCTATGCTCATCGATCATTGATACAATCATACAGTGCAATCAACACTCTAAGCTATCTTCTCATGTTGCCTTTATTTCATAATAAGAGCACATTGTTGTTCAGGAAAACGTATACTCAAAGTAACTTAAACATATCTGCTGCGCTTACATACTTGTAATATTTGCAGGGCAACCCAGGTGCATAACAGAAGTTTATTCATGACACTATTTTTCAAAAGAAGTGAAGTTGCTGCCATCCAGTCTCTGAGAATTAGAATGAGTCCATCATGAGTGCTGTGGGAGATCATCCGCATACTTCTGAGAACAGATCAGACATATTGGATCAAAGTCGATCTCCTGGTCAACCACCACCTTCAGAAAAGAAAAACAACATCCCTTCCTTAATTTCGCATTAATTCGCAACATGAAGACACTGAGCATGTGTAACATGACTTTTGAACACTATCTCGGCGGCCATTTTAGATCGCCATAATTGAAGCTGATGACTCCAGAATCATTTGACTTACAGTTCTCGTCAGATCGGGACAAAATGGCGTCCGCGTCTGTCTGTCTGCTTCTTATAAATAACTAAAAGAAAATGTTCTGTTTGCGTGCGTGCGTGTCTTTAGAGACAAGTGGCCTCCGTAATAGATCCACATTCGGTATTCTGTGTGCATCTGGGTGAGAGGGAGAGAGGGAGGGAGCAAAAAGAGGGGAGGATACACAAGGGGGACTGAGCTTGTACGTCACCCTGTGCCCCTGCGGACGACAGATGTGTGTGTGAGTCAAGTGGAGGGGGGGGTGGCACAGGGAAAGTGTGTGCTTGTACGCGTGCACACTCGTGTACATCTGCATACTCGAGCATCTGTGTGTACTAGTCTTTTTGACCTCCTCCACGGATTCTAACCTGTGGGTGTGTGTGTGTGTGGGGGGAGGTGGGTTGGTGGCTGTCGGGGGCCCACAGGGGACGTTGACGGCCCCCCGCTCCCCCGGCCTGGCTGCCTGGGCCGGGCTTGGATTCCACTGGGGCTCGCCTAGCTGCCTTTGTGTTCGCCACCGGCTGACAATCCCCATGTATATTTAATGCTAACCTGCTGTCTGTTCTAACAAATAGGACTTCACAGGCGGGGGGTGGGGGGACAGGGGAGGGAGCGGGAGGGCGAGGAGAGGAGAGGATGGGAAGGAAGCCGGGATTTGGAAGGAAGAATAAGGAGCGCACGGCGAAAGAAGGAGAGGAGAGGAGGAAAGGAGAGACGGAGGGAAAAAAAGAGTGAAATCAAACAAAACCGCTGGCTGCTTTACTGTCTTCCAGCAGAGAGGGGGTCACAGGAGGGACACACACACACACACACACACACACACACACACACACACACCCCTGCAGCTATAGCATGCACCCTATGCAAACACATCATGGGTGGTGGTGTGTGAGCATCAGACAAGGGTAGCCTGAGTACACACAGCCCATGTAGATGTCTCTATTTGCTTCTTGCCAGTATGTGTGTGTGTGTGTTTGTGTGTGTGTGTGTGTGTGTGTGTGTGTGCGTGCATGTGTGCGCATGACATCTTTTTTATTGCTACACTTGTGTGCTTTTGTTATTGACTGTGTGGGAAATTAAATGAAAAGTAAAACTGGATTTGTGCTACTGCTTTACTCTACATACAAAAGTACAGATCTTGTGTGTGTGTGTGTGTTTGTGTCTGGTAGTTATACTAAAAAGGTCTTTTATCTTGATTCTCAAGGGACTGCTCTGCTGCTTCTGAAGCAGTGACGCTTGAACATGTGTGGAACATGCTCGGCATAGACGTGTGTGTGTGTGTGTGTGTGTGTGTGTGTGTGTGTGTGTGTGTGTGTGTGTGTGTGTGGTAGCAGCATGTCTGTACAGAGAATATTGTACAGGCATGCATGTATTCATCTGTACATGTAAATGTACTTTGGCCTGCAGCCATACATACATTAATGTATTTACTTTAAACATACAGAAGACTCTCGGCTATGAGACTTCTGTAAACTGCGAAAGAACTGAGAATCTGGAAGTGTGTGTGTGTGTGTGTGAGAGAGAGAGAGACAGTGTGAGTGTGTGCATCTTTCTGTGTGTTAGTAGAGGCTAAGGACGTCTCCTGGGAGCATCCCTCCACCCCTCTGAAATGTAGTCTGAATATGATGATGAGGGTGAGACGGGAGGTGAAATGCAGATAGAAGAGCTGAGTTTGCAGGTGGGGAAAAAGGAGGGAAAGAAAGAAGACAAAAGAGGGAGAGGTGGAAGTTAAGGACAATGGGTGACGCGAAGAAAGACAGGGTGAAGCCCAAGATGATCGGGGGGAAATAAGAGGAAGAGGAAACACAGAGGTTGGAGATGGGATGGTAATAGCAACCCCTCAGTGGGTGCTGTTGGAGCAGTGGGTGGGGCCACAGGCAAAATAAATATCTAAATACAGTATCAAAATCTCCCCGGGGCTCCATGACTATAGACTGATCTGTCTGAAACACTTAGGCTTGTGCATGAGTGTCATCCTTCAGGTCATTCCATAACTTCTGCCCAGTGTGTGTGAGTGTTGGTCTGACAGCGCTGTCAGCAGGAGAGACGCTCTGTGGTGCGAGAAGATTTTATTACAGAGCAGGACGGACTCCTTTCTCCCACTGTGTGGAAATCAGATGTTTTCACATCATAGGTGATGAACAAAGGCGTTTAAACGTGAGAGCACACATGCCAGCTTTTAAATCTCTGTATTAGCTTTTGGGAACATTTCAATAGTGAACAAAACATTTTCCAGAACATCCCTCAACATTCATCCCGTCAGGTGAAAACACATAAAAGTATGAAAAAATAGAGAAAAATAAGATGCAATTGAGTGATGATGGATTATGTTGAATCATCTTCTGTCAGACTGGTGAAAGGTTAAGAACCATTTTTACACCCAAATAAAGTCCTAATCCATAACATTAGGAAGTAAACACAGTGTTTTTTTTTACAGAGCTGAGAGGAAGAGGAAGTAGCTGAGGAGTGAGACAGTATTACTTTTTTATATATTAGAACAGAGAGCCAACGTCCTTAACCTCAATTCACGTCATAGTGCGAAAAGGTTGTGTGTTCAACTGGATGTCATGTTTCGATTAAACCCAATCAGAGCTGGAGCCGATAAGTAACCGTGTTAATTGAGATCGGTCTTGATTTCAAGACAACTTCTTTCAAAGTCTGGGTCTCTTCACACACTCAACCACGTTTTTATTCAGTCTTGTCTTGGTCTCGGACAAGGAGGACTGTGGATTTTATTTCAAGACAAGTCAAGACCGCAGGGATTTGACTGTATTGTATATTTGATACCTTCTGTACTTAATGGTTGTTTCTAGGAGACAAGACAAAAGTCACCTAGAAAACATAATGCCTGCACAAAAATTGAGTTGTGTCAGGTGGATGGTAAAACATGGAAAACATATACACTAATACCAATATATGTTATATTGAACAGTCAATCTTTTGGGATCGGTATAATATATGACAATTTGTCCTCTGTGGGTGTTTTAATGGAAATGTGGATATTTCAGATCGCATATGCAGTGTGAGACGCGGTCTTGGTCTTAACTCAGTCTCACCCTGCCCTGGTCTTGGTCTTGACTTGGTCTCAACACCTCAAATTCTTGGTCTTGTCTCTGTCTCGATACACTCCGGTCTCTGTCATGACTTGGTTTTGGTTCAGGTGGTCTTGACTTCAACAGTGCATCCACCACCACTGCAGAGTCTTTCCGTTAAGAACTGAATACAGATTGCACCCTTTCTCTTTGAAGAGTAAAGTCAGATGTTAGTGAATTTGTTTTCCAGTGTGAAATGGGGAATTAAAAGTGAATTAAATCCTGATTCAGAGACAGGCCAAACTAATACCTACAATATCAGACACCAATACTCACAAATCCCCAATTTCTCTCTCTCTCTCTCTCTCTCTCTCTCTCTCTCCGCTCCATTTTCTGTCCTATTTTCCACGTTTCCTCACGTCCCAGGTTGGTGTAACTTTCCCCTCGACCAGCTGGGCTTCTGGAGGCGGATGGAGCAGTTGATCGAACGACTTACCGGGCAGAAACCGCGATCAGATGACCTGGCGTGGGCCAAGAAGACCGACAGATAAACACGCAAACACGCGGACGGATGGGGTGACAGATGGGCTTGCAGATGCAGACGCATAGAAATAGGACTGGGAAAAACACACACACACACACACACTCTACTCATGTCTCTGTGCTTCTTGCTTTTTTGCTAAAGAGCAAACATACAAAAAACGAAAAAAAAAACAAAAAACTAAGATGATTCGAGAGAATTCTGTTTGTGCTGGGGTCTGTATGTCGATGAGCTTTCAACGTAGGAGGCGAACACATGACAAGAGGGTCACACTGTAACAGCCTATCATCTTGTAGTCCTGTTTAACCAATGAGTTGTGCTGGTGTTGTGGTGTGTAGGTGTAGAAGGTTTCTGGAGGTTGGGCTCTCCAGGAGTGACACCGTGCTGCCTGTTGCTGGCAGCTTCTTACACCACACACACGTACACAAATGCACACACGCACACAAACACACACACACACACACACACACACACACACACACACACACACACACACACACACGCACGCTTGCACACAAACACAAACAGAGTCTCAAAGTCAAATGTGTAGTAACCGTCTTCTCCGATTTCTTTGTGTCTGTCCGTATTATTACTGTTTTTGACTTCTACAAACCTCAGCGCCCTCTTTAAATTCTCACGGCTGTTTTCACACACAAGAAGGTTTAAAATCTGATGATTGTGTGCTTTAGTATCAAAGAGTAGACAGTTCTGACTCCCCTTGTTTGTGCCAGAGGTAAGACTTGGTGGGACAAAAATGTGAAAAAAAGAAGTTTTCTAAAATACATACTGTGGCTTCCGTAATAACTTTTATAGTACTAATAAAAACATGTCAGCAGTCAACTTGCAGATGCATACTAACACACTTAAAACACTTTTGCAAAATGCATACATACAACTACAACCATTCAAGATCATGTCGTCCAGTTTTGGTTTGCTGTTAACGGCACTTTCTGTTCATCTGATCCTGTCTGCTTTGCAAATAATAGAACATTTCTCATTGATCTTTCTGTACAGAAAGATGCTTGGAGCAGTCTTTAAGAGCACACTTATAAACTATGTGAACAAAAGCGTCTAATTGAAGGTGTAACTGAGTAAAAGACTAACCAGTAAAGTACTTTCTTTCAGCTGGATCGGACATTTTATTAGAAGCTATATTTCACCTGAAATTAGGTGTGTTTAGAATTTGTTCGCACAAATGATAACCTAGTTTTAAGTAAAGAAGCATTTAATCCTTTTGCAGAGCCAGTGACAGTGAGGCTGAAATAGAGCACCACAAGAATGAGTCCAAAACCCCCCAAAAATCAGTTAGCGTTTTTGTACTTCTGGTGCCCTCGTGTCAAAGTCTCTCATCCACTCACAAATCTGTCTGTATGAGTGGACTTTAGTTTGAACTGATCTGATTCTGACTAACTTTTCGATCAATTCATAGTAAACTACACAGTGTACCTTGTTGATAGCTGAACTGCTGGTGATTGTATTTAAGTGTTTAAAGTTGTCTTACATTTGTGAAGATTATCTTGCTGAAGCAAACCTGTAAGTATCATAAACTTGTATTTGCCGCTGGGCTTATTTTTCTGCAGTCATCCAAATTCCGATGGAAAAATTCCACAGGCTTTTTATGGAGGGAACCAGGGGATGCAAACATCTGTGTTAGCATACAACTATACGTCACCCCTGCGGAGCTCAATTGTTAGTGGAGGTTTAGCAAGTTGAAGTAGGTTTAAAGCAAGTGGTGAATGTGAAGAACTTGAACAAGTTCTTTCTTACAGGAACACGTTGACAGTTTGGGAAATTAAATGATTTGCTTTCTTGCCAATGGTCTCGCGTGATCAGGATGATAAACATGGGGCTACAGCCAGCTAGCTTAGCATAAGACAGGAAACAGTAAGAAACAGCTAGCCTGTCCTCTGTTCGAAGTTCACAAAATTCACCCACTTTAAACATGAATTCCGGTGTTTGTTTGTTTGTTTTTTTAAATTGTTTTTTTTTACCTGGGCTCTATATTTACATGTTTGGGCGTTTAAATAATTCATAATTACTTAAAGTTTCCTAATTGGTCCATTGGTCGGCCACAGCTGGCAGCTGCAACACAGTTGCAGTGGCTACAATGTAATCCTTTGGGGCAACTCTGACCACCAAATTTACATCCACTTAAAGTGCTTATTTTGCTACGTGTCTGACGATATTACCAAAACAATTCCTACATAGATAGACCCCTCTGCCTGCAACAAATCTTTGGTCTTTTTGGTTTGTGTGTTTGAGGTAACAAAATGGATAAAATTATTAAACAAGACGGTCTTGTTTATTTCATTCATGTAAAAATCAAATCTTGTCATTGTGCTAAGTGAACTTAGCCAGCTTCTGGTGGCAACCTCATGTTACTGTCCATGTGAATTCATCTGTCCTCTTATTGAACTCTCACCAAGAGGAAGCAAGCAGGAAGTAAATTTCCCAAATTGTTGGACTAAAATACAAAAACTAAGATGGAATGAAGAAAGTCTGGTATTAAGTTCGGGTTGCAGGTTGATATTTATATAAAAACTTGAGTCTCCTTTTTCCTTTTAACATAAAGTGGCACAAACGGAAGCAGAACCTTCAGGGGACTTTCCTCACTGTACTCGTGCCACGGCTGCAGACAGAAATATATCCAGCACGAGTTCCTTTTCTTGGAGAATGCTCACGGCTGCCCTGAAGGCCATAAAATGAGTCCTACATGTGTAGTTAGCAATAGCTTTCCACCGCTGTACTGGATGGCTCAGGGCAGGAAAAGCTTACCTGGTCCGGCTGCCTGTCAAATTTGACATTGCTAAGAATTTTAATTCAGCTTTGATTACTGATGTGTTAAATTCTTACAGTATTGATTTAGCTTGAACATAATTTATACCACAAATAAACATCTGCAAGGCAAAGCAAGTTTATTTGCTATTCACAATTCAGACACAAGGCAACTCAAAGTGCTTTACAGGAGCATACAAATTACATAAAAGACATAAAAAATTGCATTAAAAAGACATAAAAAAATGCATTAAAAAGACATTCAAAAACAAGTAAGAAGACATAAAGAAACAAACATTAACACAAGGAGGCTGAAATAGAAAAGGTTTAAAAGAGACAAGACTGTAGAATAAAAGTCACAGTGCAGTTCAAAGACTTGAAATTGCTTCAGTTAAAAGCAGTGGCAAACAGAAATGTTTTTAATCTTGATTTAAAAATCTGCAGTCCTTTCACCAACAGTTGCAGTCATTCAAACCGTTTTAGAAATCTTGATTGGAAAATGCTGCGTTCACAAAACCCACTGTGCTGCTTAATTGACTGCAGCCATGCATACTAAACACACGACAACAAGGCGTGTCACAAACCTTTAAGCCTGTATCAGAGGGGCTCACTGAAGAAATGTTTGGACAGCTGGTGTGAAACGAAGAGGGGAAGAAAATGTTGCACAAGAGAGACAAACACATTATTTTTCATCAAAATCTGGGTACCAAGTTGCTTCTGGAACACTGTCTCCAGTATCTCAGATTTCTGTTTCATATGGTGACACATGCACTTTAGTTGGCTGTTACTAACTCTGTACTAGAGTCTAGCTGCTTGACTGTAGTTTAAATCTAGGCTGGAAATCCCTTCGGTCATAGAAGGTCAATAATAACAGCACTTTAATGTTTTACTGAGTAAATGTCTAAAAAAAAAAAAAGTGTCCTGCAATCACACGTTCACACAAACCGATGAAATCACACATCTGACTCACTCGCATGCACGCACGCACATAAACAAATCCTCTGAATGCAGCCATACACGAATGGACAAACTTGCACACACACATGCACACACCTGCTCTTACTCACGTTGTGTTCTGTTCTTTTCTCTGGCTTTATAATTTTCTATTTTTTTAATCAATGGATCAAGCCTTGTATAGTTCGATTTTGACGTTCCATTTTGCAGCTCAACGCTTGCTGCTCGTCTTGCCTTAATGTTTTTATCTGCTCTTTGATTTAAATAAAGGTTTAATAACTCCAAATGCTCTCTCTCTGTGGTCGTCTTTCATAAAAAAAATGATAAAAAAAACGTGTGGATTTGAGGTGCACTGCTCAGAGGATTGCAGGGCCAGTTTTAGAATTACACAATTAAATTATTTTTCAAAGACCTCAATTAGTGTCTTTAGTGCAGAAGTAAAAGAGGCTTGTTGATCTAAGAATATATGCAGACAAAATGAGAATACCAAATGGGTAAAGGATGTGCACTTTTCATTCATCTTAGCATGAGTTTCAGTCTGGGTTTATGATGTGCCAGACTGAAAAGTTAAATTTGGGAGAGAGGCAACACGCGGTAGTTGAACCACTGCTGAACCACCAGCGCCCTCTAGTGTAGGTTCAAGTTTCTGCTCAGATAATATTCACAGTAGTCATAAACAGTAATGCCACAATGTAGAAATACTCTGTTACAAGTTGAAGTCATGCTTTTCCATTTTTATTTATACCAGTTAAAGTATGATATTATTAAAAATCCGAAAAGGAAAAAAACACATTATACAGACTGACATATTTCACAGTAATGAATGTTATTATTTGATTATTATCAGTGGTGCATTAATGTCTTTGTCACTTTAATGCTGAAGCTAATAAAGGTGGTTTAATTACTTGATGTAGTTTATCTGCTTTGTAGCTTGTGAATTTCCTCTCAGGAATCCGTGAAATTGTATCTTAATCTATAAAATGACATCATCATTTATTTGTTGATCATATTTTGTATTATTAGATTACTTCAGCAAGTAACTGGAAACTAAAGTTGTCAAATAAAAAGCGCAATATTTATATATAAAAAGTACTTCAAAATAATTATTTAGTGAAATACTTGAGTAAATCTGCTTAGTTACTTTTCACTGTTGGTAGACAGACAGACAGACAGACAGACAGACACATCCTCAGGAGAGGTCGGAGGGTCACCTCGTTCTGCTCTACATCCCTGTCATCAGACCTCCTGAGTCTCACCATCCAGAGCTGTCTCCCCAGAAAGCAGAGCCCCTGTTGGGGTACAGCTGCTGCTGCGGCCCCTCTGGATCCCGCTGAGAGCTGGAGGCATGGCTAGGGTTGTGGAGGAGGGAAGGGAAGGTAATTAGAAAGCAGAGGAAACAAGAACAGCAGAGGAAAAGGAGAGGAGGGTCAGAGACAGGTGAAAGAAAAGTGAAAGAGAAGATTTAAAGAAAAGTGTCATTATGTTCATTTCCTGGTTTAAGGGTGTACGACTAAAGGGCTGAAAAGTGTGGTAGAAGCTAATGAAGCAGGTATTTAACCAACATTACAACTAGTTGCTAATGGACTGAGTGATACTATTATAGTTTCTACACTGTAAAAGATGAACAAACTTATGTCTGTGAGTTGACTGAAAGAAGGTTGAATAATGAAAACAAGCTGTGTAATTCTCAAAGTAGCTGCAAAGGGTTGCTTATTGCAAAAAAAAGGTCGAATTCACAAAGCACAAATAGGCACACAGCTACAGTGAAAATCAGTATCCTACAATCCATTATTTGTGAAAAGGAAAGGTCTCAGGAGAGTCCAAACTATCAAACGATGCACGCTCGGAGGTCTGCCAATATACTGATCGTGTTTCTAGAAAACTTTATTTAATGAGTTGAATGAACTCCTGAGACGGATTTAGGTGAAAAGGACACCAAGTTCTGAATGTGTCTGAAAATATTTAATTAGTGTAATAATTAACTTTAAGAAAATGTAACTTGTACATTTACGTTCAACAGTAATCACTGGTGTCCAACATTCACTGGGGTGTGACACTTGCAGCCGCTTGCTCTACAATCATAGACCCTGCCCTCAATTTGAGACATGGTACCAGAGTGAAACAGCGTCTTCTGCTGCAGTGTTATCATGCAGGAGTATTGTTGCTGTAGAATGGAAAAAGGTTGCAGTGGTATAAAACCGCCAAAGTCATTAGATAAGTAATCTGGGGACCATGAATTTAATGGCCACAACTCCAGCAGTTGTCAGTCTGGACCAAAGGTGGACCAAGGCTAAAGTCAATACAATTACACATCATTAGTAAAACAATCCATGTTCAAACATAGTGTAAATACTGATGTCATTGTATAATGGCTCCAGGAAAGTGCCACCATCTGCGTATAGAATGGTTCCCTATAAACCTTACTTTTTCAATGCCGTTCGGTCTGCAACCAGGCTTGAATTAGGTCACAAAGGAAGCGTGTCCTCCATTCTCACTCAAAACAGGAAGAGGTATTGTATTCCCCGGTCATTATCCCCAGGTAACGGTGGAACAACTGGAATAGCTGTGGAAAGTCACTGCCAAAGTGAAAGAACTGGCTGATGGAGGAGGCAAAGAAGGCCTAGAGTGATAAGAAACAAAGTAAAAATGAAAGAACGAACAGCTTTCACTCAATGGAGGAGCGCTCTGGTTTTGTGTCACTGTCTTTTCCCTCGTTGATACGTGTCTGCTCTTACCAGTTGGACCTGAGATGGTTCATAACCAGGATTCTCTCTGCTTGATCAGTAAGTAACAATGGCAACCTACTTATTAATACAACTCTGTCTTTTCACAGCACTGACATCAGGGTTCTTACCTACCTCAAGTTGGGATTCTTATGGTTGTTTTTTGCTTTGGACAGTTGCAAGGCTGCTAGTGGTAGCCATGTTGCTAACACTGCAGCGCGCCAACAGTAATTCCACAGAGAAATGCTGGGTAGAGGAAAGGTGAGAAGTCTTCCATTTCCAAGCTAAGCAAAATGTTTCCAAGACCCTTTGCCAAGGCAATTTTATGTACTATGTACTAACTAGTCTTCCACAAGTCTGAATGTTTTGATTGAATGTAGACCTTTCACTTACAGTTATGTAGAGGACACAAATGGGCACAAAGACACAGTGTTCGTCATACCTGAGTGTGAACACAACCACACACACACACACACACACACACACACACACACACACACACACACACACACTCCAGGGGATGTAACATGTTGCGGAACTCTCACTGATCTCACACATCTTCATATAGCTCACAGTAAGAGCTCCTTTGTCATTCCCACATTACTGCCATCACTTCCACTGTTACACCCACCGCTAACAAGACGCACACAAGGCTAGGCTTCCATTCTTGCTCTCCTCTCTCTCTCTCTCTCTCTCTCCCTCTCTCTCTCTGACACACACACACACACACACACACACACACACACACACACACACACACACACAAACTCCCTCTCTCTCTGCATGTCGGTGACATATTGGATCTCACTATGCTGATGTGCTTGGCTGATCAGTGTCTCATGCTGGTAGCTATTAAAGTTTCTATCAGACATACTGAGATGCGGGGCTTGATGGCAGCACTTCCAAGCAGTAAGATGCAGGGACAAACGTTAAGCTTTTAAGTTGGTACTTCATTATAATATGAAAGTTACAGTTTTTATATAGCGGTACTATATTATGTGAGCTCTCAGTCTCTCTGAAGTGCACGAGTCAGAAAAATCCAAGGTGCATACAGTACATATGAATACCATATATTGTTACAAGCTGTAACTCTTGAACACAGTGAAAAACAGGATAAACTGGTATTACACAAAGATAGAAAACCTTCAAGTTAAATAGCAATGAAATTAAACCTCCTAACGTAATACTACAGTCAGCCAAAAGTATGAAACATAAACTACATGAAAAAAAAAATGATGGAGCACTGTAACATCTTTATATTTTAAATATATCTGCAATCAAAGCTTTATGTATTTGAGTTTGTCATCACTTGCCTAACTTTGCAACTTTTTTTTAGGAGAAATTTGCTGAACTGGCGCCTCCATGTTTGTGTCTCACAAGAAAGTCTACTGATCCAATGGTATGAGTTATGAAAAATAAACAATCATCAATAATAGGTCCCTTCTGTTCAATTAGGGGCAGAGGAAAGAAGCTGTAAATGCTTTTGTTATACACTTTTATTAAAGGTGCAATTTGTAGTTTTAGGGAAGACATTTTTACCAGAAGACAAAGAGTTTCACTAAATGATTTATTTTTATTTCCATATACCAATACAGACTAATTAAAAAAAAACAAAAAACCTGACTTTTTAAAGGACAACACACTTTATTTTACTTTGTTTATACGTGGCAGACCCTGCCACCTTTATAGGTTCAAACAGTGTTCTGGGGACCTTTTTTCTCTGAGAACGGTTTGTTTATCCAGTTAATAAAACAATTACCTCATTCATATTCTAAATATTGAAATTCTGAGCTTGAATTACTTCTTTAAAAATACACAGTGCCCTTTTAAGTGAGAATGTGTTTGCCAAGTTTTAGTTTTATGGGAGTCAGTGGGGTCTGAGCTTGCAGTAAATTGGTAAAATCACACATATGTTGGGTTACTAACGCATTACCAACAACCCTTATTTGAATCACAAATTATGCATAATTGTTATTTATAATGACAATGATTATTACTATTAACATTAGTATTTGTATTACTTATATCAAAGATACAAAAAGAAACATGTTTTCCTACCAGACCTGATGCTCCTGAATGTGGGACCACCACACAGCTCAGAGCAGGAACATGAAGTCTCATGAGGAATTAGGTTGTTGTTTATTTTGTATATTCACCCCTGACATTAGTTATATCAGAGAGCCCAACAAAGCTCAGATTTAACAGATTAAACCTGTGTTTTAGCCGACAAGTGCCACTTGACTCATTGAGACATGAAGCAATATCCTCAATTGTTTAGAATAGCATTTTCCTTAAATTGAATCCAATATTCACACTTCAACCAATCTGTTATGGTCTCCTAAAGGCAATATTTGGCTCTGTAGCTACTAATAACTATTCTCAGAGAGTCGCTTTTTTTTACTTCTAGCTTTTATTCAGTACAGCTGCTGGATGCTGAACAATAAAAAACAGAAAACCCAACCACTGAGCTCAAAGAAAATGAAATGCTCTGTGGGTCTGAGGGACACCTTTCACATTAGGCTTTCATTTTTTCCATTGTTATTTGTTCCATTGTTGATATGAAAATATTGATTAGTACAGCTTGAAGGTGTGGTGAGGTTTGAGGGAGACTGAACATTGCAGCTAAGGATTAGACGCAGAATACCTGGCAGACACAGATCAGGGCAAAATAGATTATAAATAGTTGGAATAAGTAGAGTCAGCATGTGATTTTTGCCATCAGTCATTCTACAATTGCATTATCATTAAATACGTGATGTTATAAATAAATAAGACATCCTACTCATCATAGAAATGTACACTAGTGCAAGATCCATTTGTGCTGGTCTGACCTAATATAAATAAATATGTCAAAAGTCTCGGTCATGGTTTCCTCTACAGCTTGACTCAGGCCTCAAAATTGGATCCCAACTTGACTCCAGACCAAATACTGAGGACCAGTAACTTAAACCATTCTTCTGGTAGAACTTCCAAATATTGAGCAGAACAGAGAAACAGAAGATCTCTTCCCTTCCTCCACGTTTGTGAGCAGGTCTCTGTTGTTTTTTGTTTGACTGTATGTGATAATAATAAGGCTAAAAAAGTATATAAATAATTAGTCTTCATATGTTCCTAATCCAAAATTTGGAAATTGAGGGTCGGTTCAACCTGTCCCGGTTGGGTCTAATGGGCTTCATCAGGGTTTGTAGTGAGGCCAACTCCCTTGCAATGTGGCTACAGGTGACTTTTGTCAGTTGGAATGTGAGAATGCCAGTGAGTCTCGTTACAGAACAAGGTGCGTTCACACTCCTCACAGTAGCTTGCTGCGTGTGCATATGAGAATATATTTTTCTGTTGCAGTTTTTTACATTGAGTGTAACCTCAACTCCTTTAGGAGTTTGTGTGTGAGTGTGTGTATGTGTGTGTGTGTGACTCACCTGCAGGTGCTGGCACAAGTGAGAAAACCAATTAAGAGACTTGACAGACAAGCAGTGAAGCATTAAGGGTAACTTTCAAAATACAATTCAAGTCAAATAAAAAAAAAAAAATCAGCTTTGTTTGCAGATTTTTAATTGTAAATGCTCTCCCAAAACTAAAAGGGGTAAACTAAACTAAAGGGTTAATCTGGTGATTTTTCTTAGTGTTACAAATGTAGTTGAATGACCAAAACCAAAAATGTGGTTATTCCTACCAAAGACAATCAACTGTTACAATGTGCAGTTACATACATATACTTTTATTTTTTAAAAGGCTTAACAATTCAAAAGTTAGTATAGTATATTTAGTTAACATTATTCAAACAGGAGCAAATAGTTATAATAATTCATGGACTATTTTCTACCGTGGATTAATAAAAATTTTGTGCTCTATTCAAAGACTTGGACTCAAGCCAGTGGGAATTGGACATGAGCTGACTCGACTCAATTTTTTGATGACTTGCAACTTAACTTGACAAAAAATAAATAATTTAAGACTACATTTGGACTTTGGAGTGGTGATAGACTCATTACTTGACTGGACTTGAGACATGCTGACTAAAATGACTTGTCTGTATTCATTGTCTACAGGCACTCTGGCTGTTACGAACCACTGAGATGACCAGGTAGTACCCCGCTGCTTGCCCTATGTGAGCTGGGAATGACTGGACTTGACTCATAATGTGATTTCAATTGACTTGCCCAAGAAACGTTTTTGATACACTGACAATGCTTGTTGTCAGGATCAATGTATTGTTAGTTTTCATCTTGTCATGGGATTTATTGACATTAAGAAACATAATAGAATATTACCAGTCTTATCCCTGTTCTCTGAAGTCATTTAATAAAGTTCTCAAGCTTTAAACTTTATGTTTTAGGTTGGTGACATGAAGTAGCGTGGGATCATAGGAGTCGCTTTTCATCATAAAACAAACACCAGTTACGATGCAAATTTATCTGATGTGACATGGACTAGGAAATGTTTATGGACGAGGTCATGTTTTACTTTTATTCAGGTTAAGTTTATAACTTGTGTCATATGACTTAGAATGGCAGGTCACCAAATGAAACACACTGTTACCTTAAATGAAAATGTGATCTCTCCGAGTTTGAAGTGTTGGAAAAATGTAAGTACTTAACTCAACAAAATTATTGTTTTCAGACATTTTAAAGCAGTAATGTCACATATTATGTTTTATTTATTTTAAAATTCGCATTACTTACAACTAATGCATCTACTATACATGTACTTGAACCCACCCTGAACAGGTCTGATGAGATAGTTCCGTTTTACATTTCATTGCATCTTAAGTTCAAAACTTCAGCTCAAATACTCTCATCCTCATTTATGGTTCTAACTTTATGGCTTTTGATGATTGTTTCTCCCTGCAAACTGAACCCTAAGCACAAAAACCAAACGAACACAATGTTTGATTCATGCATCTGCATTTTCTTAGATCTGTTAAACACTGTATATATGAACATGTTGAGGAGGAGACTGGAGATGTGGAGAATAGCACACAGTCTTTGTCACTGGAAAGAAAACCACAGCACAAGCTAGGTACTGTGATGCCACCTGGTGGTTGCATTCAAAGGGAAGACAACATAACATCTATTTACAAGGGTTTAAGGAATAGTGGGTATATTTTAAGGGGTACAGAATTGGAATAAAAAAGACATAATTATGTGTTCATTATATCCACTGAAACTGAGAATTGTTGTGTTTTGTTTTGTATTAACTTGGGAGCAGGGTGTCATTTCACATTTTTATGCTACCTGAAGGCCACCGCAGCTTCTCCTACACACTTGGACAGGGAGGCCCGAGGGAGGGGTATTCAGTTGGTTGCAATATACGACCCTACAACTGCTATCAGAGGTGATAGTGACAAAAATAAACAGATACAAATGGAGGTAATTAAAACTGTAAGAAATGAAAAATATAAAGGTAAAAATGGATGTGAAATGAAAACTAGAAATATAAACTGATTGAAGTGATATCATTTATTTACATTAAAAAAAAATACTTTTCCCTGTCATATGTTCATCAGTCATCATTCCCCACACAAAATGGAAACTATTATTTAGGGAAAGTGGCCTAAAGGGTGGAAGTATGAAATGTAGGGTTGCTCTGAAAATCAAATGGGCTGTGTTGCTGCCTCCTGTCTACTATCCATCATTCACAACACCCAACTGAGATCTATCATTTACAGCAGGCAAGTTTTGTTTCTTCTGCACATAATGTCAATCACAAACCATATCCACTGACTAACTCAGAGTTTTTGGCACTCATCTTGCAAGCCTGGCCTGTTTGTGAGCTTTCTTGACAGAGTGTTGGCAAAAGAGAGGGAAGTGAAAAGATTCACCCTACAAAAACTTAGGCCGTCAACTGAGACAGTCACAAAGCCCAGTTAATTATCAGAGAAACTCTTTTTCAAATAAAATGTCAGTCAACTTTTTCAACTTAATTTA
This sequence comes from Sparus aurata, assembly GCF_900880675.1. NCBI lineage: Eukaryota > Metazoa > Chordata > Actinopteri > Spariformes > Sparidae > Sparus > Sparus aurata. The sequence goes on along the minus strand of NC_044194.1, from coordinate 27,048,266 downwards.
CATGATGTGTTATTTTTGAGTTGTCGAGGATGAATGATGAAGGTAAGATGGGGAAAATCATAAAACATGGCTCTGTCATATCACAACTATTTTTAATCAAATCATCTTTGAATTAATCAAACACTCCATTTTCCATCTCACATCCATATTTACCCCTCCATTTTTAATTAACATGCAGTTTCATCACCTCCATTTTTGTCAGTTAATTTTTGTCACTTCCACCCCTCATACAGCGCTGGATGCCACTTAAACTTGCAAATTGAAACTGTGATCCAAATTGATGTTTGTCACAATCAAGCAGATAAATATTTTCAAACTCACATGCTGACATAACATATAGGAGGCTCTTTGTAACATGTACTGTAAGTCATGAGTACAGTGATTTTGATATAATTATAATGGGTGATTGCATGTCCAAGTGCTTACACAAATCATCTAGCAAGAAGTCACTCTGCAGCAGCCAACAGATTCACAAACAGCTTAACATTCTCCAGTGAGACATGAACACAAGCATGCTTATCCAGTCAACTAAAATCCATTCCATTAATACATTGTATGTACACATGAGGGTTAGTTTAGTTTAGTTTAGCCGCACAAACAATATAAACATATTTCTTTAATCGTTTAATCAATATACAAAGTTCTTTGTCGCTTATGTTGCAAGTCATGAGTTTACATCTTTGAGTTGAACATGATGTACATGTTGATTAGTGAGCGTTAGAGGTGCTGGTAGGTGGATTTTGTTGCTTTAGACAGTTAGGCTAGCTGTTCCCCCTGCTTTCACTCTTTATGCCATGCTAAGCTAACATACTGCTTGTTTAGCATACATACATGAATGCAGTACTAGGTTTCTCATATAACTCTCAGCAAGAAAGTAAATGCAAATATTTAAAACTATTCCTTTTTCTAGATTTCTACTGAAGTTAACCAGCTAACCCTTTGCCACTTTTTTCCTTGAGATGTGATGCTTTAAGTTCCCAGTCCAGAGGGAACTAACAGGAGCGCTAGCTGCATGGCTAACTTAGCTAGTAGCACAGCTGGCTAATTTCTAACATACTGCAACTTTAAAGTTTCTCATCAAATATTATGGAAGGTCTTCAAACAAACCGAAAAACAGGCAGAAAAACAAGAGCACCTCACCAAAAAAGAAAATATGACTGTATACTTGATGTATACCAATGTGTAAACAGTAACTAAGGGTTTGGGGAGGGCAGGATTATGATGAGAGTGGTTTGGAGATTGGTGTAGAACGTGAATCTTCTCATGCATTTATAAGTTATTAAGTCTTTCATGAACTTTGAATTATTACTTTTTACCCTAGGTTCTTTGCAGCCTTCCTCTAAGATCATAGGAGTCAAAAGAAATGGATCACCATCAGTATGATTTAATGCAAAGACATTGTTAACCCTGCAGCTCATTTGGGTACATGCAGGATGCTGGTAATTCACCATAAATGCTACCACGACTATTAGCATCACAATATTTCATTACTGTTTATTTTGTTGACATCAGAGACAATTAAATATGTCAATCTAAACAAACATCTTTCAAATATCATACCTCTTTGTTATATACAGTTCAATTAGTCTTGTATCACATTCATACTCTGCAGCGCAGGAGGTGAGTGTGATGTGGTGGGGGTGACGGTTGAAGGTGAGGAAAATGCAGGGGGTGGAGAGTGAGTGTGGGGACCAGGGTGGGAAATCGGGCATTTCTGGTTTCATGGGACTTGTGATGAATAGCTGACACAGGACTACGGGGACCCGGGCACTGTCAAACTGTCATACCACTCCCACTCGCAAACACTGGGAATGCTAATTAGAGATGTGTGTGTGTGTGTGTGTGTGTGTGTGTGTGTGTGTGCGCGCATGCATGTGTGTGAGAGACTAAAGTACGTATGAGTTAGAACTCTGGGAGAACATGACTGGGAGTCAGAACCAGTTCTCAAAGAGTAAAACCTATTTTTTCTTTTTTCACTACAAAAACTAAACTAGAAAAAAAATGTTAGAAAATACAGAAATACAAAACAAAATAAAGAAATTGTTGTTTTATGTCTTTACAACAATGACCCCTCCATTATAAACAAGTCGGGTTTCAGTTTGACTTACAATTTGAGGGCAACTGCAGCCCTTTCTCTCAGTTTCCAACAGGACATTTTTTAATTTCTACACAAATAGACAAACTTGCATATTCTTAGCCAGGTTATGGGGACAGATTTGAATATAGATGCCATCATTATCAGTCATTACACTGTGCAATCAACATTTACCTAAAACAATATAAGTTAAAGCTAAAACAAATTAAAAAAATGTCTGTAGCCGGTTAAATTTTCTCAAAAATAGGCTTTATTTTCCAAGCACTTAGATTTCATCAAAATAGCATTCACTGTTTACGTTTCAGCAGTAAAACCTTACAGTCAGGGACTCTTAATTTTAACATCCACCTCAACATTTGCATTAACAGTAATACCAGGTTCTCACACCAATTTCCTGTCTACCTGTGTGTCAAAGGATTGATGTTAATCCTTACTTAAACATTGTCATTCATTTGGAGTCATGCGTCCGCCCATGTGATCAATGTAAGTCAAATAATCTCTCTTTTAGTGCTGTTTTTAATTTCTCAACAACTCCTGAGGGGAAATATCTGGCTCGTTACCCGCTTAATGTTCCACTGTGTTCACCAGCTAGTGCTGTTGTCTGCGATTTGGTGCTTAACTGGTATTTCACAATGTACAGTGTGTTCTCAGAGCTGTTTTTCTGAAAACAGGGCAGATTCAGGAGACTCTCGGTGGGTGACAGCTGTCACATTGTCGCATGATACATTGTTATTATAGAAATATTAGTCATTGCCATTTTTAGTAAGATATTTCAGCTTTTAAACCCTCAAAACGTACCCAAAACCTGGGAGACAAGCCTATGGAAGGCTGACCATTTCATGGTGAGATGGGTTTATCTGATGTTGTAATGTGATGTTGCTGGAACCTCATTGCAACTAAGCAAATGGAAATCCAGTTTTAGAGCAAGCTAATAAATACTTAACATTTTAGCATGAAAAATGCCTGGTTAGGTTCAGGCAATCAAAAATATTTCCTTAAGTTTAGGCAACAAAAATACTTGCTATGAAAGGACACCTCCCATGTGCTCATTTTTCAAGTGTTTTTTCCAGTAATGGCTCTCTGTGACACCATACGTCACACACTTCTATTTACATTCACAATGTGTCAGAGCTTCACCTTTGTATTGTCACATCTGTTCAGTTCCATTGAAGCAAATTAATTAAATCAGACCAGAGGGAAGTGGGGCTGACTGGATTGAACTTCTCCACCTGATTAGCGTAAACATTTCTCTGAAGGTCCAGGAGATGGCAGCAGTGCACCTCAAACTGCAGAATGACAAACCATAGCTGGGTACTGGAACATGGAAAGTAGTGCTGTTTGATTTATTTTGTCCATTCAGATGCCCACCGTCCACTTTAAAGAGAAACCACAGCGTGTGATTTAATCTGATCCCAGCTTCACTTGTTTTAACTAAATCTGGCCGGTACCACCGCTATCCCTTCTTGCCTCCACCCATCTGCTGCTGCTTGTCTTCATCCATTCATCATTCATCTGTCCAGATATTCAGCTTCCTCTTCCTCCATCATCCATCCATCCATCCATCCATCTCTCTACCTAATTTCATGTGTGAATCATCCAATAGTTGGTCATTCTTTCTTTCTTTAGACAAGTACAGTATGATGATGATGATGATGATGATGTATGTGTGTGCCTTTCTCTCTGCTTTAATACTATAATGAACATTTCACAACAGTAATTTAACCAAACAAATTATGTTTTTGTCAAAAAAAGTGTAATTCCAACACTGAGGATTTGTTAAAAAAAGATATAGCCAAGCAAATGCTTATGCTTGTATTGTTGAAATACCTGTTTGAAAGGCCTGTTTGATCAGGAATGATTCACTTGATGATATCCTGTATGTGTGTGTGTTGTTAACAGTAATTAAGTAAGCCGACACTCGAACAAGATCTGTTATTTCCATTTTTATATATATTTTACCGACAGATATCAAGAGAGAAATGTTTTAACCACCTGTCACGATATATATATATATATATATATATATATATATATATATATGACTTCCTTCCTGTGAAAAGTAATTGTATCTCTAATGTGAGAAATTATCTTTGTATAGAAAAGCAGACAAAGTTCAGAAGTCAAGGCAGATGAGAAAAGTGTGCAGCAAGGAGCGCAGATAAAGGAGAGAGAATGAACGCGAAAGGGCGAGGAATGATAAACAAAGAGGGAAGAAAAGGGGGAAGGTGGAGAGAGAGAGAGAGAGAGAGAGAGAGAGAGAGAGAGAGAGAGAGAGAGAGAGAGAGAGAGAGAGAGTGAGTGAGTGAGAGAGCTGTCTGTGGGTTGAAAAGACGTGGGCTGTTATTTTATTTCCTCTGTGGGTACAAAACAACAGCGCTGTCTGTCTGAGGTGCTGACACAGCACAAGTACGAGAAGACATTTACACACACACGCAAATGCATACATGAGCGCACCCACACACTGAAACACACGGACACTATGCACACATGCAAACATGCTTTCACACACAAACTTGCATGACTGCATCCATCTGAGTGTGTGTGTCCTCAATATACACTCTGACACACACACACACACATACACACACACACACACACACACGTCCTCAGTTGGTGTTTGTTCAAATGTTAATCTCATCTAGAAATCTTTCTTCAAAATCTTCCACTGACAGTGATGACTTCCAGTGTGTGTGTGTGTGTGTGTGTGTGTGTGTGTGTGTGTGTGTGTGTGTCTCTGGAGCCTTGCAGTGATCTGGGTTTAATTTGACCAGTCAGGCGGTCGAAGCCAGGGCCTCAGCAAATATGTGTGTGTGTGTGTGTGTGGGCTGACCTCAGTGTTCGGGTGAGGCAGAGATCAATGCCGAGGCAAACAGAAAGGTTGAGACAAAACCCACCATCCTCTCCAACCTTTCTCTCCTCCGTCTCCCTCTGGCTATCCTCTCCTCATTGCTCTCCTTCCGTCTTCCTACAACTCCCGGTCCCTTCTTCTTCCTCTGCTGACATCAAGTGTGTGTGTGAATGTGTATGTGTGTAAGAGGATCAGTAGAGAGGAAAGCATGATTGATCGCAAGCTAATAACTGCAGTTGAGTCTCAACCGCACACCGACCGACCGATTAAACAACAAGCTTGCAGCTAAAACAAAGTAAAGTTGGCTGTACCTCTGAAACAACAATCTCTCTCTCTCTGTCTCTTTTAAACACACACACACACACACACACACACACACACACACACAAGGTCGTGTTTTCAACAGTTTGGGGAAAATTGCATTCACTTGCACTAATTTCCTTGAGACTTTACCATACCATAACCGTCATCATAACCACTTAATGCCTAAGACTTACCCTAACCAAGTCTTTGCCTGAGGATTAAACCATTTACAATATGAGGACTTGCATTCTGTCCCCATAATGAAGGCAGGTCCCCGCAATGTGTTAAGAGATTTAAGTCCCTATAATGTCAGGAAAACACGTCGTCACACACATACATACACACTTGCAAATGACATACAAAAAAATCCACAAAAATATTAACTCAAAAATGTCAATTCTTTAAACTACTGTGGGTTGGCTATGTAACAAGAAATCAATCCCTTACTTTGCCTGTGTGTGTTTGTTTGGGAGAGAGAGGAGGAGAGAGTGTGTATGTGTATGTTTTGACCCACCAGACAATAGTTATATCCATCCAGTAGCTTTTTAATTGTCTGACCAGTCATTACTAATAAGATCAGTATGGATCTTTTTGTTCTCTGTAGGTTTATGTATGAGTCTGTTGTGAATGCACATAGTCTGTGTGTGTGTGTGTGTGTGTTAGTGAGTCACACAGAGAGAGCGAGAGAGAGACCAGTAGTGATTTCCCTCGCACCTCTATCTTTTTGTACATACAGTGCATGTGTTTGTGTGTACTGTATGTGTGTCCAGGTTTGATGGGGAATGATAGTGGCAGTACTGTGTGTGTGTGCACATGTGTGTGTTCGTGTGTCAGCACAGAAACCCTGAGTTGTGACCTTGTACAACACACATACACACACACCTGTGGTGCACTCTCTGATCATGTGATTGGTTGTCATGGCAACTGTCACCAAGCACAGTGATTGATCAAAGAGTTACGTGACAGGAGGGGGCAGAACAAACATACACACACACACACACACACACACACACAGGATGACAGAGTGACATGACAAAAGCTCAGAAAAACAATTTGTGTTTGTGTTTCTATTTTACACTCAGCAGATAAATTCTGTATTTCTCTGATGGTTCTTAGTCATGCTAGCGGCACATTCGTCAGTCCACTGCTTTGGTTGGGACTGAAATATCTCAACAAAAACCCGGCTGATTGTCATACATTTTGGTATAGGCATTCCTTGCTGGAGGATGGACCTGACCGACCTACTAATTATGATCTCATCCCACTGTTTGTCCTAATCAGAGAATGCAAGCATGGTGACATGGTTAACATAATACAAAATGACAATACTTACAATATATGTTAAATCTAAGCATAGCATTAGCATATACTGTAAGTATTGCCATTGTGAGCATGTTAGCATGCATGTGTTAACATTTAAGCTTGTTAAAGTGTGTAAGATATGGACAGACTTTTTGTTTAAAAAACTAAAAAAATCAACTAAAAATATCAACAGATTGTGAAGACACAAGTGTTGACATTATGGCTACTGAACTTAGCATGCTAACCAGCTAGCCCTGGCCTGTCATGTCTCATAATACCCCTTTGAAAGAGTCTGCAAACCCTTGCAGTTTCAGCTGGGCGATGTAGAAGCAGCCAGTTGCTGCTAGTCTAATCTCTGTCTTGCTGTCCCTGCCTGGTCAGAGCTGCTGTAACCTCCATACTGCATCCCCTGTCTTTAAACTTGAATCTGGCCATCATAACTCCTCATGTTACCTGTGGTTGTGGTGCAGGCGGAGTCCGCTCAGCAAAATGGGTTAGGGCTAACTGGGCTACTTGCTAATGGCAGCTAGTCGCTACAGCCCAAGCTTGCTATTGCAAGAGTAAAGGGAGCAGCAGTCAGGTCAGGCTGCCCCCTGTATAATTTTTGAGCTACCTTTGAATTCTGTCCATTTCATTCAAAGTAGACCTTTCACTGTGCCAAAACCCCACAGAGCAGCTACCATGGCTGTGGGCACTGGATGTATTCACACCAAGCTCGTTTGGATCAGTTGTTTCGAAACCTGCAGGGTTTCAACTCCAGGTTTGGTGGGTTTGGGCATACAGTTGTACTTATGTACTGATGCAGGTTAAAACAAGCGGGCAGAGATTGCTTGGAAATGATTGTCTTGGCTCGCCCCCACTCAAACTCTGGAGTGGTTTGATTGCAATCAGTAAGTTTAGCCTGAAACAGACTGTAAATGATACTAAAAGTCAGGCTGAGTGAATGAAATCAAATGAAATGACAATTCAGTCTGATTAAATTGCTGGGAGAGAATCACACTCTCATCTCCATTCCAAGATACAGTGAACGTATCGATATACGGAGATTTAGAGTGTGTTAAATTAAAGGGGCTTTTGGTTGTGGACGTTATTTTCCTCTTGCTTTTATTTTTGTAAAAAAACCAAACACTTTACACTCTCATGGAGAATGTCACATGATCTCAACTTTGCTTCTGAGAAATCATGTTTTGTCCATCATTTTGGCATGGAGAATGGATCTTAATACTACAATACCCATAACCCTCAGCCACCACTGTGATAAAGGGCACCAAGTTGTAGTCACATGTGTAAAACAGCAGAAAATGGACTTGAAGCATAAAATATGATTTGGGTCACATTTTGCTCATAAAGCAAGGGTCGTTACCCGACCTGTGTAGATAGCTATAATAGGAGGATATCTGTAAGCTGCTGAGACACTTTCAGTACAAAACGCTGGAAGACTTTTTGTTCAAGTATTACATATTTTGATTGCAGTTGCTCATCTGTAAGGATTTCAGAGAGTTTCTCGCCAAACCATGAATGTATGTGCTCTTTACATACCTTTATAGCCGTAGTTTTTAACAGGTGTAATTAAGGCTTGACTCCACACACAGTTGTCTCTTTTAAGCCGTCAAAAAATGTCACAGAGTACAACTCATAATTGCTGTGTACAAGTGGGGGTTTCATAATCTTAAAGGCAATAAAAAAGACTGGTGAGCTGCATTATTATCAGTGTTTGTTGCCATGGTAATACTGCACTCGTCATATCCTTGAACAGGTCTGTCAGAAGACTCAGGAACATAACGTCACACACTACACATGACTACTCCGTGAGATAAATAAAACCTTGAGATATTACCTCCTACCTACATACTGTCACCATGAAAGACTTACCAACACTCCATGTGCATCCACAACAGATGTGAGCGAAATGGCTGCCTCTGCATGAGAGTGCTGTTATGACTCCTCACCTTACCACATTCTCTCCTTGAGTTATGTAATTAAATCAACGACAACAAAATGCCTTGTTGCAGATTTCAGACCAGAGGGCAGGCAGGCAGATAATAAGTGAAACAGAGGAAAAGGTCAGAGCAGTGACAAAATTCTGCCCTGGCAGTTTTCAGCTGGAACGGCCCAGTTTTCCCCCCAAAATCCACATTTATGAGTTGTATAATATTGTCAGTGAACTAGGAAATGGTTTTGCTAACATTGAAAAACTTGTGAACATACATGCATATATGTAACACATCCTCAACTAACGAACTGAATAACTCAATTGCCAATGAAAATGACATATATCAGCATTCCCAAAACATACCAGCAACAGGTGTACTGGACCATCATAATGGCTGCAGTTTGGTTAGGTTTAGGTAACAAAACTACTTGGTCAGGCATGTTACTCAACATAAATAGACCTTTGTGTGTTTCCTACAGTACGCAACTCACATGATGCACCTTAACTACATTATCAAGTTCACATCACTCGTAGTGGTGGAACACAAATAGTGTTTACCTGGTTGAAAGTCCTGTGTTTGTCTGTCTGTCTGACCCATCACACCACCCTGTCCACCTCCCTATGTAGTACGCTCCTTCTGACCTCTACTATGCTGTTGTTACAATCACTACAGCCACTAGAGGCTGCTGCCAAAAGTAAGCAAGTTATTGTTCTTAATAAGCTGCTTGTACAGTCGAGTTGACGGGCTGACAGATGTGTATTGCACTACACAAGTGCTATAAGAGCTAAACAAAGCTTATTTACTCAACAAACAGGGCACGAGCACTCTAAAATGCACTTCTTACTCTCCAAATGCTCAGTCAACTTCAATCATTCATCACTGAAAGCTGACTGCACCCATTTCCTTGGTAGAGTGTATTTAATTCACTCAAAAAGTGATTAGTTCACAAAAGATTATACGAAAAAATGGTTCACACCATCATACTGTAGCAAGTGTTAAAGGGCTAATGAACTCAAAAGCAGACAACACTAGGGAGTCAGTTTAAGTTCTTTTATCCCAGGGAATCTTAAGAAGATGGAGCAAAGAGGAGTGGGTCCAGGGCGGGGGTTCTTGAGGGCTGGTTTGGTCCAAAGTGGTTGTGGCAGGCAGGTGGATTAAGAGCAGGCTTGAGTGTGCGGGGAGGGAGGGCAGGCCCAGAGTCAGGAGAGCAGAGTCTGGTCTAAGGTAGCACTGACTGAAGGGCAATGATGAGCTGACAGGGTGGAGATGACTGGGCAGAGTTTTTGAAGAGAACTTGATTATAATGATGAGCAGCAGCTGGTGGCTCCTCCCTGATTCCAACACTGCAGACAGCCAACACAACAACACAGCAGCTCCAAGGCAAATTAGTGACAGTTGGTCACAATCCTGGTAGCTGATTTCAAATTGACATACTATCGTGTGTGTTTTTATGGCATATTTTATGTATTTTACATTTTCAGTAAGAGGATTTCACAAAACCAGGGTGGCTTGGATTAGCACTGGTCATGTAGATTAGTAGTTGTTAGGTGGTCAGTAGGTGTTGAGACTGAAGTTTAGAATCACAGTTTAGTGAGGCATAACCACTGAAAGAACAACAAAACTGGAATGGTGGTGTAAAGGTTATTGCTGTTCATAGACATTTCAGAAGAAGCAAACGTAATACAAAGTGCATCTTTCCTGCATTTCCATAAAAAAAAAAAAAATGAATTAGTGAAGGGAAAATATTTGTAAAAAAAACAAAACAAAACAAAATAATTCATCCATCCATTCATTCATTCCATTCTACCCACCTGGTGAATACAAACATGATTTATGAATTGTAGGTGCTTTTGAATGCACACATTTATACAACTATCAGTAAACTAACAACAGACCTTTGAGTCTTTGTTGGCTCTGTGTATTCAGATAGATGAAGGGTATTGATCAAATGTTTTGGGCTGGGCGCGGGTGCATGTGTTATCATTGTGTGTGTATTCCTGTATGGCAGCTGATAAGCCTCAATGCTAGAGGCACCGATGCCTAATCTAAGATGCGCTGCATCATAGTCGCACACATACTGTACTGTGCACAGACACACAGAAAATAGAGAGGACAGAATGATCACAAAACTTTTTGGTAACTCAAAAGAAATAGCAATGACTGAGTGACACATTTGGTGAATTGTGTTGCAATCAGTGGAGTGATGAAATTTAATCAGCATGGGATACAACTCCTTTCCTTTCCAGGATTTAGCTTCAGAGCTGTTACAGTGTGTTAGTTCATACCAGATGGTGAAAGACAAGGCAGATGTGTCAGATTCCAGGAAGTGTGGAAACACAGAAACTTGTGTTTGTTACCTTAGAAATTAGCCTTCTACAGGTCTTCTCTGTAGCCCACCATGTTGCATCACTATATCTGAGCAGTCGCCCAGAATGAACAAATCAAACACTTGCTCTTGAGAGGGCCTTTGGTGTTTTTTGTGTTTTCAGCAACCTCCTTAGCCGACAGTGAGGCGAGGGGTGTTAAGGTGATGCCACTACATCTTACACACTGGTCCTTTAAAATATCCTCAAATTTCTAACTTTAAATAACCTATTGTTTTATTATAAGGTATGGAAAAAAATCAAGTTTTTAAGGCGTATGGGTACTTTTTCTGGAAAGGCGACGGACACTTCCATGGAATGACCCAGTTACATTTTACAGCTGTGTCACAAATAGTTATCATTCAGTTTCAAAGAAGAACTTCCTGCTGAGAGTGTTTGGGAATATTTATGAATACCTCAAATTGTACCCTGGTGAAGGCGGATTTTTGGTCCTGCGACTACTCTCCATGAGAGCTATTCTGAGATTTTTTGATAAACACAGGCCCTGATCCCCTGATTTAATCTCAGAGTCATCTGTGTTGCAGCAGTATGCCAGTGGGAGTCACACTGCAGGCAGAAGGACACCAAAATGAAGTGGAAGATGCTTTTATTGTTAACACTTTAACATGATTAAATCTCACTAAACATAAAAAGTAATGTGTACAGAAGTGCTAAGTGCTCTTCCCAATCTTATCTGTGGACTCCAGAATGGCGTTAACATTTGCTGACTTATCAGTTTGATGTTGCTCTAATTCTTCTTCGTCCTGGTATTCATCCCTGAAGCTGTTGCCATGGGACCTGCCGGAGAGATAAAGTAACCCTTTAATGTGTTGTAGTACTGCTGTTTTATATGGTTTCTTGCTGGACTTTGTTTTTCCTCACCAACCACTGGGGATGTTTTTTTTTTATTTCCAGTTTCGGAGCGAAGATGTTGAAACAGTTTTTAGTGTGTGTTACTATGAATCGCTCCATCCATCGTCTTAGCTAGTACTCGGTGTGCACACCTTTCGCTCTGAACCACTGAGCTGTCCATGTCAACTAACAAAGCGACTCCTATCTGCATCTGAGGGCCTCTCACCCTTCTCTACAACTCCAGAGACAACACGAGAGTATAAGAGCAGAGCTGAATGAGAGGTCCCTGTTGGAACAATCGCTTGATGCAGTGGAACTGGGTGTCTCAGCCTGATGTAATTCCCTGTGGACTGACACATTGTCCCTCCTGTTCTTTTCTTCCTCACATCTTTTCTTTTGCTTTCTTGTTGTCTTTCTACACTATGTTCGTACTTAGTGTGTATGTTTGTGTGTCTGTGTGTGTGTGTTTGTGTGTGTGTGTGGTGCCCCATGAGTCTTTGGGATGATGAGAGGAGGGATGCATTGTCACTTCAGTCGGTGCCTCTCATCCGTCTACCCCCTCTTGCAAGCGCATTCATCCTTAACACACATACACCTACACACACACACAAACACATGCGACACACACCTGGACAAGCAAGGCCTCAGAGATTCTTTTTAATCGTTATCTTTCCTTCTCCTCCTCTCTTACTCTTTACTCTTTCTCTTCTTCTCTATTTCACTCTCTTGAGCCCGCTGCCCTTTCTGTTCTTCTTTCTTTCCCTCTCTCTCGTCTCTCTCATGCCCTCCACATACAACCTTTGCTTTCTTTCTGCATCACTCCTCTCCTCATATTTCCTCAATGCTCCTCCACTCTGTTCATGCATCCTGATTTAGCCTCCTTGTCCATATTTCCTGGTTTTAGACATGTCACCTTGTTCTCTGCTCTCCTGCTCCTGCGCTTCCCCCAGGGAGCCATTTGTGGGATGCGGCTCGCCTGTGTCCCTGCTACAACATCCCTGATAGCAAAACAAATGAACTTAAATGGTAGCCGGCTGAAGAGGGAAGCGGTCTGGGCCTGCACACCTTGCAATCCTGAAGACTAGAAACTTATGGTTAGTCGTAGTCGTTGACCTGTTGGTGAACCTGGGAGTAATATCAAATTATTCTACTTCTTATTTCCCATTACTCTGCTCTATGGAGAAAAAGTAAAATGGACACAATATTGGAGTTTTAAAGTGTAAAATTCCTAGATATTATTCGACTTTGTTTTGTTTATTATAAAAGTGTATAGGGTTTGGGGGAAGTCATCGAAGGTTTGTCACAAGGATGATACAAATTATAATCCACCGTTTTACAGCCACTTCTTTCGCAATGTAAGCTTACGATAAAAAGTCTCTCAGGGCTGCAGTGCATCACTTGCTGTTGTAATTACACAGTTTGGCCACTATGAAAGTTGGTTTCAAAGTCTGCCGCTCTTCCTGGGGTCTTAGCTCATTACCATATGAGATTCCCTTTAACATAAGGCAAAAGGAAACTGCATTCCAATATGGGTACAGACAAGGACATAGGTTTAGTTTTGATATTGGTGGGAACAGAGGAAATCACAGATATTAAAACGTGAAGCGTTTGCAAAACACTGCCTGTCTTGAGGTTTCTAGGTGTCTGTTCGCACCAGAAGGGCAGAAGGCAGAGAGGACAGCAATTACGCAAGCTACATTACAGGCTTGCAGCACTATTACTACACTAAGTACTGGAGCACACTGAAGATGAGCTCACACACGGTTACTTCCTTTTCAAGAATGAACAATTAATTCACAAGGACCACCTGCATCTTTTAAGGTGGAAGAGTTTCTTGCATGCAGGGATGTCGCAATGATTTCATAGATACTGAGGTCATGCATACTAGAATTATGACTTTAACGCATACTTGTGGGTTTATTTCATCATTTGGAGAAAAAAAATTGGTGGAAACAACACATTTTGTTGTCATGCCTTGACAAGCTTCAGAATGTATTTATTGACTGAATTTACCAGGGCTGGACTGGGACAGAAAATTGGCCCGGGCATTTTGAGCCGAGACCGGCCCACCAGGTATTGATGGAAAGACAAGACTATGAATGAAAACAAACTTTCTTGTGACAATGCTTGTACACTGTCTTGTTGATGTATATGTACTTGTCTAATAAACTTAAACCTATACCATCCTCCCAATCACGTTATTCTATACAGTACTTAGCGGAAACCTAAAGGCTGCTTGGTCTAGTTAACCTCCTGAACAATGTACAACGTATGATGGGATCCTGAAATTAGGACAGAGAGGAATAGAGGTGTATGTACTATGTACTGTCTATGTACTCATCACATCAATAAACAGTCACCTTAGACCTCCACAGCAGTAACACTCAGCACAGCAAAACAGCAAATTTCCTCAAACATGGCAACCTTTAAAAAGTGAAAGGAGACAGAGAATGGTGAGAAAGAATGACACCTGATGGACTTGCTCAGATGATCACTCTAGAAAAATAGTTGAATCATGTATTCTATACGGTACTTACTTAGAGGGACCCAAAATGCTGCATGGTCTAGTGAACCTCCTGAACAAACAATGAACACATATGATGGAATCCTGAAAATAAGACAGAGAGGAACAAAGATTAGATGAATAATAAAATGTATGAATAACAGATTGTGATTGAGTGATATTTTCACAGACTATGTACTCACCACATCAATAAACAGTCACATTAGACCTCCACAGCAGTAACACTCAGCACAGCAACACAGCACATTTCCTCAAACATGGCAACCTTTAAAAAGTGAAAGGAGACAGAGAATGGTGAGAAAGAATGACACCTGATGGACTTGCTCAGATGTTCACAGTACTGGTATCTTCACTCTAGAAAAATTATTGAATCATGTCTTCTATACAGTTCTTAGAGGAAAAAACAGCAGGCTTCCAAAAATGAGTGACAGCACCCTATAAGAGACAGTGAGAGGTTAAGGCTGGAAGAAAGCGGCTGTTTGTATATACAATACCTCATTCTTATATTTATTCCACCTAGTGTCATATGCATTAAGACCTATTGAGATGCACCAATTCTATTTAATTCTAATTTAAGCATTTTCTGAGCACTTTACTCGTTTGCAAGTGAGATGCAAAACTTTTTCTTTGGACTGTACTTTGTGCAATGACAATAAAGTTTAATCTAATCTTATCTGATACATTACAATGAGTGTTTTGATCATTTTATTTTACCTCATCAGGCTACAAAAGCAGCTTTCTCAACAGCTCACTCTTCTCAGCTACCCTGTCAGTAACCATGTCAGAGTCCAATGACATGAGAATGTCCTTTTCAGTGGCCATCAGCATGAACATCTCCAGCCTGTTTGCGGACAGGCTGCTTCGGAGTCTGCTTTTAATGAACTTGAGTGTTGAGAATGTTCTTTCACAGGCCACCTGAGTCAGGGAGAGGGTCAGTAGGTACTTGTATGCAAGCCCAAAGAGACGATAGGCATGTGATAGCATGTTGAACCGCCTGAGTATTTGATAGCAGCACAGTGGGCAATTTTTGCAAGAATCACAGCTTTTGGTCACAATTTGACTTACTTCTTCCCATTCTGCAGATCCATCCTCTGCTGTTCTCGTCTTGTACTCATCCACATGTGATGCCTAAAGCCTGTTCCACTGTCCAGCAAAACTTTTCAGTTCTGACTGAAGGTTACTTACTGTAGCCCTGCTGTCAAATTTGAGGAGACGTGCTGAGGTTTTGAAGTGCATTACTAGGAAGAGAAACAGTTCTGACCTGATCAAACTTCCTGGGGTCCAGCCATGCCAAATCAGCGAGGAGAGTGCCATGTGTAACGAATCGTCTGTGGATTGCCTCAATAGCTGTGTCCAGGATGGTGTTGTGCACTTTCACCTCATATACTTTCTCAGCATTGATATGTACCTTATCTTCAGCCATCTCTCCAGCCCTGCTTTTTCTCTTCTTGGCTCTCTTCTCAGGTAGTGCAGCCTCCACTTCCATGTCTGTGTTGTCCTCCCTCTCCTCCAGTTTCTCATTTGTCCACTTCACAAATGTGTCTGCAGCTGCCTTCACAGATGTGAAGTCCCTGGCGATGCTTTTGAGGCTCTCTTTTGTGGCAGTCACCATACGATGGGCATAGAGGATGTCCATCCCCTTTGACTGGAGGTACTTGGACAGCGGAGGTGTTTGCTTGAACACTCTAAGGAAAATCTGTGCTGTTAACACAGTCTCGTGTTTCAAGAGACACTCTTTAAAGCCTCGTGCTTTGGCACGAACAGCTGGCTTTTCTTTTTCCCGATTTTCGATGGCTTCCAGTGTGAGCACTGCATCAATGAAGAGGCCATTCTCTGGTTTTCCAAAATGTCCAAAGATTTTTTTGAGAGCATCATGCTTGGCCCACCACCGTGTCTCACCAATTGGACTGAGGTGTCTGTGTCCTGTCTCTTCTTGGGTTTGTTTTTCCCACAGATTGACCCTCTGATAGGACTCCTTGATGAACACAGCTATGTCATTAAGTAGACTGAAGAGTGATCCACTTTCAATGACAGTTTGGGTTGTGTTAGCAAGCACAAGATTAAGTACGTGTGTATAGCACCACACATGCACATGAGTTGGAGACTGAGGTCATCAGTGCTGAAAAGCCCTTGTACTGGCCCTGCATATTTGATGCCCCATCTGTTGCATTCCCGATGCACATGGCCTTGTCCAGATTCAGATGCTCTAAAACTCCTGAGAGCAAGTCCACAAAATACTGCCCTGTGGACGCTTCGCAACTCACTATGGCAACAAGCCTCTCCTGCACAGCCTCAGTAACATACCTAAGAATTACTAAACACTGATCATAACCTGTTATGTCCTGAGTTGTGTCTAGCTGAACAGAAAACATTCCAGCTTTCTGGACATCATTGGCGATGCTCTCTTGAATGAGGTGCCCAAGTGCATCAATCACCGAGTTAACGGTTGTTTTGGAGAGCAGGGTGATGAGAGACCCTCTACCTCTTGATCCACTGAACTGATGCAACTTCCTTCTTTTTTCGACACAGTCATTCAAGTGTTTTCTAAGGCAGATATCATACTTGCCTAAGAACACAATCAGCTCCAAAAAGTTACCATGATCGATGGTGTTATCATCCAGGTGTCCACCTGCCTGTAGCTCAGCACCCTCTTTGACCACATCCACTACTCGCTCCAAAACATGGCGTCTCTTTTTCACTTGTTCCCTATGAGCTGACATCTGACTGCCAGTGAACAAGCTGCTGATGTTGCTTTTTGAGCACCTTAAGAAAAAAGCTTCAGCACAGGTCTGGTGTGCAGTGCTCTTTTCATGCTCCTCTGTGCGCAGATCAGTGTTGGGTATAGTTACTTTGGAAAGTAGTTAATTAGGTTACAACGTTACCATCAATTAAAAGTAATCAGTTATGTTACAGCATTAACGCGTTAGAGTACTCATGCGTTACCAAAAATTAAAAGCCGTTTGCATCGCCTCGCACATGCTGCAACTTAACTGACACACACACAGCCTCCTTTAAATGCACAGAGAAGTCGTAATTTTTTGCGGTCGACAGAAGCTTTTCACCAACGCAGAGTGTGCTTTTTACCGTTATGTTGTTCTTGTCCTTTTTGCTGGCGAATTGAAAATAATGTGCGTACTTCCACGATACAAAAGCTGTCCTCTCTGCCATCTTGCCGGGGGTTCGAAAACACTCATTCACACTCACACACACACAGGTAATGTAGGTCAGCAGCAGGGCACAGACGCATCACAGCGCTGCGCCTCCACTGACACATCCGCAGGTGGCACAGTACTGTCTGACAAAAAGCAGGCTGCAGTCGGGATTTTCCTTTCCTTATCCGGAGAAATTCTTAAAATAACGGATTGCTTTTTAAAAAAAATAACGAAGTTACTGATCGCTTGACGCACGAAACGCGTTACGTTACACGAAAAAAGTAATTAGAGTACTCTAACGCGTTACTTTGTTACTTTGTAACGTGTTACCCAGAACACTGGCACAGATGTACATGTCGCCAATCACTCATGCCTGTGATAAATGCGCTGGTATCAGTCCACCTTGAAATTGCCAGACACACAAAGCAGAACAATAAATGGCGTTCTTTGCAGTAAGTGAGCCACTTCCTGTTAGTGCCATCTTTACAGGTGAACACCCTCGTCACAACTGCCCTGCTGGTGTTCTGCTGTGGGTGGTGATCTAAGAATGCTCTCCTGCTCTTCCGTCTCTCTCTCCTGCTCTTCCGTCTCTCTCTCCTGCTCTTCCGTCTCTCTCTTCTGTTCTTCTGACTCTCTCTCCTGCTCTTCTGACTCCTCTCTCACACACTGCTCTACTGGGGATGGTGGATCAACCTGGTGTAACATATAAGGATTGACACAATTTGTTGAGGTTTTGAGGAGTTCCCAAATAACAAGGTGACAAAAAGCTGCATTACAATAATCAGTGATATAATTGGGCAAATTATTGTTTAATAAAAACAAACATAAACCAGGTGAAAAAAAAATGTAACAAATGCAGTTTATGTATCTTTATTAAATCTGTACTGTTTTCAAGTACAAGTAGGGTGGCTCCATACCATACTCATATCATAGTAACAACCTCAAGGCCCACATTTTTCTCTGAGAAATTAGCCAAGGCCCACAAGAATATTTTACCTAAAAATATTTTAAATTGAAAGGAAACATGCCCACACTAAAAAAAAAACAAAACAGGTAATTAATGTCCACAAGAGTTTGCTGTTTAATGTTAGTTAGTAAAAAAAAAGAGGATAAGATAAAAACACAACTTATCTAGAATAAAGAGGATATTCATGTATAAAAGACACATACATTTAGGTAGTTACTTTTAACACTAGAAGGGCCAGAATTCCAACACTGCTAGACCGGCAGTAAGCGGTCATTTTGACCACTAGATTTTAAACTCTATAATCTCTCATGTAAATACGTGATAGAGTGATGAATGCATTCATTGTGTCATTCATTCATGTTTTAAAAACGAAATAACACCAAAATGTACATTTTAACAAGTTTAATTATACATTTATCAATATTCATATCGTCACACATAATAAACCGTAATTATTGCCTATATTTATACAAGATGTTAATAGAGAAACCTCTTGAAATTAAAGTAATCTATTTGATTATGAAACATTTTATTTTTACACTTAATAATATATAATTAAAAAATAATAATAATCGAAAAAGCTGGAAACGAGCTGATCTGGGGGTTTGTTTGATTTTTAAATTAGTCAGAATTTCTGACTCATTTAAAAATCAAACAAAACCCCCAGGTGACCAAAAAAAAACCTCGATTACACAAATACACGATTGTGCCATTGCGACATTCGATGGATTTTGATGAAAATAGCACATAACAAATGTTGGCTAATGACAGTTCTTCTCATTGTATTCATCCCCGGATGTACAGAACGGCTTTGGCGCAAATAAATTCAACCAGGGTGTAGCTAGCTTCTACAGCCAGCTCATATTCATGAACCGGCCTGTCACACGTTAGCAAGAACATGCAAAGCCAAGGCTGTTAGCTTATTGGTTCAGGGAGGCGGGACTAGCAGAGAACAAGATCTGTCAAGTGTTTGTGTACCATTATAATAACTTACTCTATACTGGTGGGGATATGTCCCTAGCGTCCCTACCCAATCCTACGCCCATAGGTATAGAGGCCTGATGCCAGAGAACAGTCTTTTCTTTGCATCGGTGAGTCACAACTTCTCGATTGGAGCTAACTATAGAAAAAGTCACTTGGCTATATTAAACCAAGCTATGTTCAGTCCTACTAATGTGTACTAAAAGTTTTGTGT
Source organism: Sparus aurata (assembly GCF_900880675.1). Taxonomy (NCBI): domain Eukaryota; kingdom Metazoa; phylum Chordata; class Actinopteri; order Spariformes; family Sparidae; genus Sparus; species Sparus aurata. The sequence goes on along the minus strand of NC_044194.1, from coordinate 27,028,731 downwards.
TAAAAACCCACTGAAGACGATGGACGACTGTATGATATGATGGGTTCCCTTTCACACATCACTAATTAAACCAAAATGTAATTCCCTTACTGATGCTGCAGAAACACAACAACTCAAAATAAGCCAATCACACAAGTGCAACAAACACCTCTATGTATAGTGTGCCACAGTGCTACGCCCATGCTTCAGTGTGCTGTGGAAAAGCTGTTACCATGCAAATACTCATAGACAATGTACTTGTGTGCAGCCTTGTCAACTGTTACTATGTACCCATATTGTGCATAAAAATAAACGTGCCTTATTATGTGCTTCTGGTCTGTTGTACCAATAAAGGATTTCTCCAGGAAAGAGAAGAAAAATCTATTATTTACAAAAGAATTGCATCAGAAGCGTCCCAGAGGCAACAGTGGTGGTGTTTTGATGCAGGGGCCCCCTACTCAAGTTGTTGAGCACTAACATAAGCGAGCAACAATCAGTATCATCCCCCAGACGGTGACCATCCACACTCTCCTAATGAACAACTGCAGAGGGATTTGGGAGCCAGCCATAAGAATCTCCTGATGAAGATGAAGGGGCAAGGCAACCACAAAAAGAACGGCCCACCACTACTTTTAAACATTGCACCAGCAGGGAAGAGGAGAAGGCTGACACTCTTTTTCTTTACGGAACGCCCTTTGGCCTAAAAATAATCTACCACAGTCATGCAGAAGTCATCTAGAAGAAATGACACCCTTGTGCTATCAGATGCTGAATGCTTTCTGTGGGGCCTGCTGGCAGAATTAAAGAAACGTCCACTCAGTAGAAAACCTTTTAAGAAGTTCAAATCCATCAGCTGATATTCAAGTCAGGCCAGGATGCTGACTAGCTGCTGAAACGTTGATGTGATGGCTGTTTGGTGTTTATTATACCGTCAGTGATACACTTTTCAAGTTTGATATTTGCAGCTTGTCGCTTGGCTGAACAGCTGGACTGAAACTGCAGTGCAGTTAATATCAAGAGATTTTGTACTTATCCTCTTACAGATGGTGTTTATCGTTTTTCTGCTGGAGTTATGCATTATGTTCTGGTTCCAAAATAATGTGTACCTTGTTCATGGAAAAATAAATTCATTTCTCAGCAGTTTTATCAAACATTTACTCCAAAAGTAAGTCTTCCTACAGAAATTCCATGTATTTTTTATTTTCATACAGCCTTACACCTCAGTGTCAGGGTGGGTGTCTGCTGGGTTCACCAAGCTAACTTTAAGACATCATAAGGAAAATCAATACATAGAATATGCATGTTATGAATTACAAGAGCATGTACTGTATTTATTTGAATCTATATCAGATTCTTGTCATTACTCAACAGAAAATGGCAATCAAGTCAAGTCAACAAAAATGTGCCCATCTGTTTGTGGCCACAGTGTTTGTCCTAGGAGACTGAAATTATGCATGGATGTCAAGTGCCTGAGAGTTAAAGGCTGGGCACACTTGATGCGTGTGCAGCGCTGCTGCGTGCCGTTACCTCTTGCTTTCCACCGTTCACATTAAATGAGATTCCCATGCCTGTCAATCATGGCTGCCGAGATGGTTGATTTGGAGCCTATTTCTATTTGTGCTGCGACACGCACAGTTCTCAGCAAAATAGACCTGAAATTAACCTGTGTCTTATTTGAACTCGTCACAATGCACCAGTCATCAGTCAAGCAGTCCTCTTCCTTGTCTTGTTTTATTGTCTTCCTCTTTTTCTTCTACTGCTAAATGGTCTGCATATTTATAGCACTTTTCCAGTCTAACGACAGCTCAAAGCGCTGTACAATACATGCCACATTCACCCATACATTCATACACTGATGATGGAGGCTGCCATGCAAGGTGCCAACTACTCATCAGGAGCAATTTGGGGTTCAGTATCTTGCTCAAGGACACTTCGACACAGGGGGAGCCGGGATTCAAACTGGCGACCTTCCGATCACTAGACGACATGCTCTACCCACTGAGCCACAGCCGCCCACTGCTGTCGTTGTTTAATGGTAGTTGGCAAACAGCTTTTAGCTGCACTGGGTGCATTGCCTTTGAATCAAAACAATAATTCTCTGCGATAATGTGACTGACTGAGTCAGACGTCGTCTTTATACTTCATATCTGCATGCCCTCAGCTGTGACGTCCATACAGTTTGGGAGGAATAACAAGCCATAATAACACTGGATAACCTTGTGCTGCTTGCAAATCTTATATGAATATGAATTTTTAACGGATGAAACACTTTTCTGTGAGCATCACACAAACTTATATAGCATATGAGAAATACAGTATACACTAATGTAAGGGCTAAATATTGGACCTCAAGGTAACTATGTGCACATTGTGAGGGCCAAAAAGTTACATGTATGCTCTCAAGCAGTAAAAGATAAATACATGTGCTGATTTTTCTATGTGCCTTTTTTAAAAGCTACATTGTCGTCCCCTTAAACTTAGGTACAAAATTGCCACCAGTGGCACAAGACTGACCTCTTTAAGATACAAACCACAAGGGTACAAAAAAGTACTCAATGTCAAGGGCACAACACACCAACCAACACCTAGCTGGGTGCGCAGTGACATTCCGACACCCCTCCATTGCGAAACACCACCATTCTGAAACACCCCCACTCCGAAACACCGCTGTTCCGACCCTCCCCTCAAAACACTGCTGTTCCGAAATTAAACACCGCTGTTCCGAAATTGATTTTCAAGTTTACATTACTTCCTACATCAAACACTGCCGTCCGCTCACTGGCCGCACTCACACAACTCATTTTTTTTTTATTGCTAATAGGCCTATGTAACTATCTTCATTTATTATGTAGTATATTTTCGCTTGCAGCAAACACATTTAAACATTTGTCTAATCTTTTACACGCGCTATCCGTGGTGCTGAAATCCCCACTTCCAGCCGCACTCGCATAAGCCGGCTGGACTCTGGCTTGAGCCCACTTCACCCAGGCGCGAGCCTGCAGCCCCCGCTCCTGCTGACAACAGACCGGGGGAGAAAACAGACATTCCTTTGCTCAGAACCCATATCAGGCTGTGTCTGAATATGCACGAAGATCGGTATAACGCATTGGAGCAATTTTCATACAATTTCAGATATTTATCAATCAATCAATCAATTTATTATTTAAAGTGCAAAATCACCATGGTACATGGTCTCAATACACTTTACAATAAAATCAAGTACAATAATAACAGACAGTAGTAAAACACCAGAGGAAAATGATAAAACAGTTAAGAATTAGTTTAAACCAAAATATTGGGTAAAGAGGTATGTTTTAAGACGGGACTTAAACATTGCAGTGGATGTAGCTTCTTTGATATCTAGTGGGAGGCCATTCCATAGAAGAGGAGCATGGTAAGAGAAGGCCCTGCCACCAGCTGACTTTTTATTGATTGAAGGGATGACATGGAAGTTTGAACTAAGAGAATGAAGAGGCCGTGATGGAATGTAGGGAGAAAGTAGTTCAGTTAAATAAGATGGTGCAAGTCCGTTTAAAGCCTTATAAGTTAAAAGAAGAACTTTAAAATCGGCTCTAGCCTGAATGGGCAGCCAATGTAATGATGCCAGAACAGGAGTTATGTGACAGAATCTGCTTGTTTTCGTTAAAAGATTGGCGGCTGAATTTTGCACAAGCCGAAGACTCCTAGTAGTACTGATGGGGAGACCAGAAAAAAGGACATTACAGTAATCTAAACGGGAAGACACAAGGCATGGATAACCACCTTGGCGCTACGCCGGGATAAAGCAGGGCAGATTTTGGCAATATTATGCAGGTGAAAGAAAGCCGTCTTGGTGATTTCCTTGATGTGAGTCTGGAAAGTCAAGGTTGGATCAAAGATAACACCTAGGTTTCTAATGTGCATGCTTTCAGAAATCAAACATCCATCAATATTAAAACAGAGACTCTCGGAAGAGAACTTATAATTATTAGGCTTAATCACCAGCAAATCGATCTTAGCAGTATTAAGCATGAGAAAGTTATGACTCATCCAGATCCTGATTCGGTTTACACATGTTTCAGATTTTGTATTTGAGAGGGGTCATTAGGCTGTAGTGGATTGTATAGCTGTGTGTCATCAGCATAGAAGTGGAATTTTATACCATATTCTTCAATTACCCTACCCAGAGGGAGCATATAAATACAGAACAACAGAGGGCCCAGGACAGACCCCTGGGGCACACCAGCAGTAACTGTAGAGGATTCAGACAAAGAGTTATCAAAACTAACGCATTGGGTTCTACTAGATAAGTAGGACTGGAACCATGAGAGTGCCAGCCCGTGAACACCAACGTATTGCTCCAGTCGGTGTAGAAGCACACAATGATCTACGGTATCGAAGGTCGAACTTAAGTCAAGAATTAAAAGCAAGGAGGCTGATCCAGAGTCAGCAGTGACAAGTAGGTCATTAACTACTCTAGTTAGGGCAGTCTCGGTAGAGTGACAGGAGTGGAAACCCGACTGAAAATTGTCATAGAGATTATTGGCAGAAAGGTGGGCAGTCAGTTGATCAGCAACAATTCTCTCAAGTATTTTGGATAAAAAAGGGAGAGTGGAGACAGGTCGTTAATTGGCAATAACCAGTGGATCGCTATTGGGTTTCTTGAGGGGTTTCTTCAGAGAAGGAAGTGTTCAAGATGGCACGTATAGGGGCATTCAGAATAGGAAAATGTTCCTTAAAGAGGTCAGAAGGGATGGGATCTAATGAACAAGTTGTTGGTTTTGAGGCGGCAACCATTGAGGCCAAGGCCTCAGCAGAAATGAGTTTGAACTGAGAGAGTGAACTTGTGGACCAAGATGCAGAGCACTGGTTGGTCATGGTACTAGAGAGCTGCAGGCTAATGATATTGTTCCTTATTTGGGAGGTTTTATCAGTGAGAAAAGCTCAAGCTTAGCTGTAAAACAAGGGCTCAGAACAGGTGAAGAGTGTGTAAGCCTGGCCACAGTATTAAATAGGACCCGATGATTGTTCTTATTGGTTTCAATCAAGTTGGAGAAATAAGAAGATCTGGCATCAGAAAGTGCATGTTTATAACGTTTAAAGCTAAGAGTCCAGGCGACACGAGAGGGCTCTGATTTACAAGTGCGCCATTTGTCTTCAAGTCTACGGCAAGCCCGTTTTAATGAGTGAGTGAGGTCGGAGAACCAAGGCACAGATTTAGTTCGAGTGCCTCTACTAGTTCTAAGAGGAGCAAAAGACTGAACAGTGCACTGTTTAGGCTATCTGTGAGATTGTTGACAGACATAGCCGTGTTGGAGAATGACTCAAGTTTATCAGGCAAATGATTTGAAATGACTTAACATGGTTGTTAATGGGACGAAAAGAGTGAGGGTTAGGTTCAGAGCGAATAGTCTGTGCATGCGTGAGAAGGGTTAAAAAAGACACAAGAGTGATATGAGACCGGGACCTGAAAAATAGAAGGGAGGCCAGCAGTAATATCCTTTGTACAGACTAGATCCAAAGTATTACCAAGATTATGAGTGGGGCCAGTGACACGTTGGATGAAGTTGAGACTAGAAAGAAGATCTAGAAATTCGGTTGCTTCAGAATCCAAAACATCATTAATGTGAAAATTCAGGTCACCAAGCAGAACTATTTTGTCATGTTTAATCAAAGCGGTAGATAAAAATTCAGAGAACTCAGTTAAAAAAAATGGGCTTATACCTGGGTGGTCGATAAATGAGTGCCAGGATATGTTGGCGGTTTCCAATAAGCATGGCCAGGTACTCAAAAGATGTAAAGTTACCAAGTGAGCATGATAAAGTAATTTCAATTCAACATAGCCATTTGTCCATCTGAAGCATAATGAGCGTTATGTCATTAATATGAAGTAGGCTTGTTTTGCGGTTAATCAGCCACATGGTCAGTTTGAACCCACAAAGGAAAAAAGGATAAATGTGCAGCCTCCGTTTCCTTTCTGATTGTGTCCGTTCGGAGTGGGGGGGTTTCGGAATGGAGGGGTTTCCCCAGTAGACTTTTCGGAACAGCGGGGTCTTTGAAAAAAAGGGAAACCCCGCCATTACGATGAATTGAATTCTATGTTCGGAGCAGCGGGGTTTCGGAAAGGCGGGGTGTAACCACAACACCTGTAGAGGGTCCCAGTGACAAGCTGATGTACCCCTAGGCAACAAATAGTTTAGTGTAACCTGTTTACACCTGCTTACACCTCTGTTAGGATCCCAGTTTTTTATCTTCTCGTTTCCTGTTTTATTTTAAAAATGTCTTGTCTTGCTTTTCGGCTCCTCAGGTGTGTTTTTCCTTCCCGGTGCTTTTTCTGTTCCCTCCAACATCTGTCCGATTAGCCGATTCGTGGCTAATGTTGTGTTGCGCATGTTCACTTCCACTGATGAGCACTACTCCAGATAAATATCTCGCTTCTCTTCCTCTTAGTTAGCAGTTCAGATGTCTCAATGAGGCCAACTGGGATTGATAAAGATTAAAATGTCAAGTCTGCCCATCCTTCCATCCCCACCTTTCCCTGTCTGCTCCTTATTCCTGTCTTCCTTCCATTCATCATCCATCTGAGGAGATATTTAGCTAACCCCCCTCCCCCCTCCACCCCTCAGCCATCCATCTCCCTCATTCTTTATGTCTGTTTCTGCACAAACTTCTCCCTCCATCCGCCTGTCTGTCTATGTGTTTTCCTCGGTGCGCTGTTGGCAGCATTGCTAAATGGCTGTCAGCTTTGACCTTTACCTACACCCTCACACCACCCCCCCAAAACCCTTCAGCACCACCAGCACACACACACGCACAGTCTGGAGATAGAGGGAGAGAGGCTCTCACCTCCTCACTGTATACAGTGACGTACAAAACAACGAACAAAAAAAAGGATGAAAAGAGCACATGAGGGAAAACTAAGAGAAATGTGGAGGAAGAAGGGAACAGAAGTGGGGGGGGGGGGGGGGCAAGTGTGCAGAAAGGAGAGCAAAGAAAGACTGGGAGAGTAAAAAGTGGATTATAGAGCCAGCAGACAACAGGTATTGATTTTTGTCTGGTTAAGCTCAAAACACCAATAGATGACCTTTTGAATTATCATTAGATGAAATTCCGTTTTGAGTTTCATTTCAAACCGTGCTGCTCACACGACTCTCGTTCCGTGTCTGCTTGAAACGGGGGGGTCTTGATGTCAACGCCAATTTACATAGAATTCATAGTGAGTGAAGTGAAGTGGTATTCAAATACATAAACTAGTGCTACATCTGCTGAACAGGAGCAAACTCCTCTTTACTCTGCTTTTCTAAGTGTGGCAGGTTGGTAAAAATAGACAGGTGTGACAAGAGAGTGAAAATTGGGAAAGCAGCGCAGAGGACGTCTACATTGCAAACACAGTGCGGATGCAGAGTGCAGGACTTTTACAGTGAGCGCTGCTGTTTATTTTTCTGGGACTAATCGGACTCGTAATGTGACTGGACAGGTGTAAGTGTGTGCTGCTTTACACAGCTGTCAGCCTTCCCGCCGCATCACGCCGGTGATTTTTCACGGGGGAAAAGGGAAGGGAGGCTGTGACCGGGACGCTGCAGTGACTCACCCTGCTAATGGACTGCCTCTCAACCTGTTAAAACACAACAGTCCTAATAGCGGCCCGGCTGCAACATTTTGATTAAATCCTGTGACATCAGTGCAGCGTGCGTCTCTTTTTGTCTAATAATTGGATGCTATTAGTGTGTAAAGGCATTCAGTCTGTCACCTTTTTAAAATTCTCTTCTCTGTGCTTTGTGTGTTTGAACAAATTTGCAGTTTTGATTGCTCATCAGCCTGCAAACTCAATCTATGATTTTATAAATGGTTGGCTAACTTCGACAGAGACGGGGGCGATGCCTCTAGCAGTCCGTGGCTATAATGGAACGTTTAAGACACAGTGGGAAAACGGATGCTGAAGCAAGTGTTTTTTGAAAATTAAAGTATGTAAACCTATTTTACTAGGATCCCCAAATTCAAGTATGAATCTGAAGATTAGCATTAGCATTAGCTTAAAATAAGGCTGGGAGATACTTCTATCCAGGTTGAAATGGTGGACTGACCTTGTGGTTTAAATTGCCATCAGTAGATGAAATCAGGGTAATTTTCTCAGACTTTAGAAAGCTTCTTCAGGGCCACAGAGAAAATGATCGAACTCTCGCCCCATTCCAAGTAGTTCTCTCTCCCTTTATGTGTAATAATATGCAAAAATCTATTTCGAGTTTCCCTACAATCACATCATTTTAAGCTAAAATTCACTCGCCAAATTTCACACAATAATTTGATTAGTTTGTATCTAAATGTGTCTGATTGTTTTGGAAGCTATGTCTTTACCTTCTCTCGACCCCTAACTGATTTCCTCCTCCACTCACAGTCATCCCTTCCTCCTATCCATCACTCCATCTTTTCCATTAACAGCCCGTGACCTGTAGGTAAGTGCTAGTTGGATCGGTCCTCTCGTCTCTTCACTGTGTTTTAAATAGCTCTTTTTGCTGGCCTCTGTCTTCTGAGCTCTTAGCTACCCTCCTCACCGTTTCCCCCGTGTTCGTTCTGCCAGCCTCCCCATCCCAGCTCCTCACATCTCTCCTTTCCTTCAGTGTTTTTTCAAACTGAGTGTCGGTCACAGCAGCTAAGTGGTTGCAAATAGAGCTGTTTTTTTCCTCCACCTCAGCCTCGTCTGTGAGGATTTTGCAAGTCTTCAACACATTTTCGTGAGCCCGCTTTCAATCTTACAGACATGAGTGAGCTGAACCGGAAACCCTAATACGCCGCGGATGTCAGTGTGTTTTGTCGTTTTTTTATTGTGTGTTATCGCCGTGATGGCTCTGTGATCTGTCTGGCTTATTTTCCGTCCTTCTGCCCACATTACCCTGGGATAGATCTAGCCTCTTTCCTACCCTGAAAAAACCCTGTCCCTTTCTCTTTCTATGTTCCATTTTTGGGTGCTTTCCTCACGTGTCTCTCTTTCACTTATGGAGGGGGAAACTCCAGATTACCTGCAAGCAAAAATAGCAACACAACAAAGTGCCTCTCATTCCTTGTATTTACTTTTCCTTCTCTGCTGTGACAAAATGTACAAAACAGTGGTTCCTTCTGTTGCTTGATGTTCTCACGGTTGTGTTTTCTGCTATTTTCAAATAAGCTGCACCCTCTGAGAAAGATGCCTGATATGATGAAAAAATTACCCGCAGATCCGGGCTACAAGGAGTGAGACGTGATCCGGTTGCAACCTTTAAATGGAAAATCACACGCGTTTGCAAGGTGGACCTGAACGCAGACTCGGAAGCAAAACGGATTAAGATGATTTACTGGAAGGGTGGCGGGGACTGCAGATGGGATGAAGCGAGCTGAAGCAGCGGGCAACACGGGCGGTGAGGAATTGCAGGATCTTCTTGGAGCAGGGTGGATGAAAGGTGGAGGATGGCGTGGGCTGGCTAGGGGTAGCAGGTGGTTGGTTGGTTGGAGAGCGGGCAAGCAGCAGGCAGGCGGGCAGGCAGGCAAGTAATGATCCTGCAGCACAGGAAGGAGACGGATATTAGTGCGGAGGAAAACAACACATGGACAAACTACTGAAGTCACAGGATAGCTAACCAAGAGAAGATGCTTTACCACTGCAGCTGAAACAACCATCTGACGATGAGTGGATAAAGAAGAAGAGTAAGGAGTATGGGGAAAAATTAGAAACAAGTCAAAAAGCTCTAGCAGCACTTGTAGTATATAGATCGTCAGCATCGTCTTTCAGGAGTGGATGAAGAGCCAGGGTTGAATAGTGATGAGCTTGATGTAAGGGATGTGTGATCAGCAGGGAATCAGGAGCCTGAAGAGTCGAGGAAGGTGTAGAATCTCCTCATGCTCTAAATAACCTAGCTGTTTAGCAAACAGGTGCAGACCCAAATGCAGACACAGAGGCAGGCAGGTTAAAATGAAACCACAATTTACAAAGCTGGAATCCTAAAGATCAACATGCAGGCAAAACCAGGCCAAAGAGAATCCATGAGAAAGAAGCTAAGAATACAAAACTAAGAACAAACCAGCAAGCCATGGGGAACATTGAGGGCCTATGAGGAGAAAACACAGGATAAGGGAACATACACAGGACACACAGAAATGACAAAGAGGGACAAACACAGACTTAAATAGTCTTGGGGAAGAAAAGTAATGAGGGACAGGTGAAATGAATATAGGTAATAAAAAAAGAGGCTGGAAATACACAAGGACAGGAAGTGTGACGCAGAACATGATTGACACATGTTAATGCTATTATTTACATTGTGTTTTTCCACTTTAACAAGTCAAGATGTCTGCTCCGAAAAAGGGTCTTTCCTACCTAATATGTATTTCAGCTGAATGGTAATCAGAGTTGCTTCCAAGGAGGAGTCATGGGTAGTCAGTGTCGATGTGTTTCCTCCTTACTGCCCCTTTTTCCACCTCTTCACCCCTCTGTCTCTCCATCTCACGGTGTCCTTCTCCACACTCACTCTTTAGTTTTTAAAGATCCTTTATTGAATTTCACACTTTCCTTCCTCCCTCATCAACCATCCCTCCTTTAATGTGTGTATGAAGTGAACGGACCGGTCAGGCTCTCCTCTCTGCATATATTTAAATTAATTGGGGGCATGAGAAGCAAACTTGAGTTTTCATCTTCACAATCCAATCAGGTATGTTTAACACACTAACGGACTGAAACATACACACACACACTGAGAGTGTTAATTACTGTGCTGAGCCACTCTGTGTACTGCTTCCAGGTAAAAGTAGTTGGAGTAGAGTAGTTTGAGAGGAAATATTTTAATTTATAGGTGTAGACTGTTTGAAAATGTTTTCCCACTCACTGATGTTACTGTTGAGTGCGCAATGTATTTTTAATGCAAAAAGAGACCAAGAAATAATTTTTCATACTGATTAACAGTGGTATGTATGTTTTATTTAAATGGTACATTTTGGAATGATAGATTCCATTTATATTGGTGTACAAGTCATTACCAAGTGAAGCCTACATACTACTTCAGAATGGAACCTTTGCCGTCCTTGATGTGGGGCACTACCTTCATAAATAAATAAATAACAAACCCAATTACTCATAAATTGATCAGTCTCGTTGAAAGGAATTACATTTTATTTTAACCCTGTAAGACCCAAATATAGAAAAACCTAAAAAAAAAATTTTTTTGACCCTTCAGATATTGTTGTAGGAGGCCTCTGATGCAGAAATGAAAGAGTTTTTTAAAAAAAAATGTTTATGTACGTTTTTAGAGAAATGTTGTAATATTGCAACGTTGGGCTTAGGTGGGAGCAGAATTTCTGTATGTGTACTCATGTTCTCTGAACAACAATTCAGAACAACTAAGGGTTCATTTGCAGAGTTGATTGCTTACTTAGCCGCATAAAGGTATATAACATTAATGATAATCACACATTCATATTTTTATGAAGAATTATTATAATTTTTTTATTAAATAGCTTTTTCTAGTGACTTCTTCATTCCTTTTTTTCTTTTCATGGCTGACTTTCATTCATAGTGAAAGTCCCAAAAACAGTTCTTGTCCTCTGAAAAGCGAAGGTGAACATCACACTTGCTGCATTGCATGTTAGTGTATCCTTTAGTGCAGTGTCTGCAGCTTCCTCTCCCTGTCTTCACTGGGAAATGCGCAACTAGGTCCTTGCGTACATCCAATGGGAGGTGTGCACTTCTCTTGGATGGTCTCTTCTGAGGAGTAAGAGGGCTTCCTGATGTCACTGTTGCTGGGCTCCCTTTGCCTGAAGATGGTCGTCCTCTCTTTGGAGTTTGGAGCGCCATGTTCACCAGGATGAGAGAGGATGCTGGCTGTGCCTGAAACTGTCTCCTGTTCATTGTCTCTTTGCTAGACATCTTGAGAGAGGATGATGGTGTGCCAGAAGATGTACATGTACCAGCGAGGGGATTTGATGGGGGACCTTTATTTGGCTGTAAATGAGTCCAACAAATCCACAACTCCCATGTACTTGTTGACACCAACAATGTAAGGCCTCTCAACTTCAGTGTAGGTTCGGCTGGCTTTGTCCCAGCGTTGAATCTTCTGCACAGGTTCAGGTCCAGCAAAGAATAACACAAGTGTGATGGCCCTGTTGTCAGACCATTTGACAGCACAGATGTTGTGATTCCCCTCCACTCTGACGTCATCGCTTCCTCTCCCCTTTTTCTTCAAGCTCTTCTCGTCTTCAAGGTCACAGTTGGGCAGGCGCACCTGCCTGGCTGTTCCCAAGTAGTGAATTCCCCAATGTTTTCCAGGCAGACAATACTGTCTGCTTATTGTAAGTCGCTTTGGACAAAAGCATCTGCTAAATGCCCTAAATGTAAATGTAAATGGCTCAGCCTATGCTCTCTACTTATCATGCTAAAAGAAATGTGCATCCCAATCACCAGCCATTAAGTCACACAATACTGCCTTGACATGACAATACTGCTTGTAATGGTCTCTAATTATCATACTAAAAGGAAAACATGCATACCCCCACTTACATCCACACATCCACATTCAGGAAAATGTTCATCTTTCTTAGAACTGAATTGTCTGTTGATATCCACTTTGTGAACAAAGTTGTGGAATTGTAGGTCAGTTTGATCAAATTAACTAAATTTTTTAGAGATAAAACTTTTAAATCAGTCAAATTTGACTAGAACACAACACAAGGGTAGTATGTATACTGTCCATGTATAAAAAACACTCTGTTTCAGGCAGTGGTGTAGTGGAGGGAATACAACCTGTTTGTTCCCACTGCAACAAGCCTGCTATTTTGACTACCACACTCACCCAACGTTGTAATATTACAACAATTATATAACAAGCTCTAAATGAAATGTGATGAATCTGTTCTACAAAAACTACATATGTACATGTTCTAGACATTGTAATAACAACAAAAAAAAATATAAAAGACATTTTACTTACTTGAATCTGATGAATTTAGTCCAATGAAACAAAGCAATGTTGTCCGAAGGAAACCATGAGAGGTTGTGTGAGTTCATGGCCATGAGGCCGGACTTATAAACAAATGTACTATCCAATAGCATCGTGAGACTGAACAATAGGACCCAATGACTATGTAAATGTGGTAAAAAAACAAGATAAAATATAACAGATTGTTTTTTAGGGTGGCTAAAGGTAACGTTGTAATATTACAACAGTGGGTCTTAGAGGGTTAAAAGTTTTATGATACATTGACTTGCCTTCTGCCCCACAGAACACACAAGTTCTTGCTGATAAGAGGGCATTATGGTAAACTGTCAACTCATAACCAAATAAATTAAGGATTTATAAGGAATATAAATGGAAACAAAATCAAACAAATGAATAAAATCAATTGTGGGGCTGCTGCTGTTCAGTGATATCAATGATCTCCCATCTGTGAGGAGGTAGAAGCTCAGACATATGCTGATGACATGGTTGTATGCACTAATATGCTGAAAGTGGCCACTAAGCTCTCATTAACATGTATTAAATTTGCTAAGTGGCGCTATTAATTAAGGGCTGTAGTGCACGCCAGTTACTAGTGAGCATGCACACACACAGACACACAGACACACACAAACACACACACACACACACACACACACACACACACGCACACACACACACACATACACACATACACACATGCAAACACCATAAGGGGGTACATACATGTACATTTTTCAAACATTCTTTTGGATTTTACAGCTGAATTAAAATCGGCTGTTGGAAAATTACAGAGGTCATAGAGCAGGCTGTACCTAATCATAACTAGTTTGCTATCTTAACATTAACTGGTCCATGATAGTAAACGCACCACTGTGGGCAGCGTAGATGATGATACCAGCCTAACTTCTTGATTACTGCTGGGTAACTAGTTACCAGGAAAGTAACTATTGCGTTACTTTAAATTATTCCCCATCTTGAGCTCGACATTCATTTTAGCTACTCGGCATCCATGTATTTAGAAAATGCCTCTCTGCATGGTGGACCGGCTCCTGTTCTTCCCAATATTTTTGCCAGTGAGTGCTCTGAAGGTGTCTGAGTCAGCTGTTGATAACAGAAGCAAGTTCTCAACAACATACCTGCCTATCATTGCATTCAGTTCAGTCTGTGTCAAGTTTTTGTGAAGTTGGAGCAGAGAAATCCAGCTGTAGCTGCTTGGACAGCTCCGTGTCCTTCTTTGTTAGCGGAGCTCACATTAGCCACACCTGGCCTGCTGTCATCATCAACAGTGTCAACAACGGTGTTTTTGGCCACTGGTTTTGTAGAAGCGTGTGCCGTTGAGAGTTGATTCATTAGATAAAAGTTGCTTACAACGGACGTAGACAAAAGAGATTAAAGTAGTGTCTGTACTTCCACTTTGAAAACGCCAACTTTCCCTCCGGACTCACCAGTGCTGCAGCTGACCTCTGCTAGTTAGTGTGTGCGAGGCTGCTGTGTGCGTGTGTGGCTTGTGTGTAAACTGAACACTGCCTCTGATTGGCTTACGAACTCTCACTCTACCTTAGAGAGCCAATCACCATCACTATGCGGTTGTCCCGCCCCTCCCTCCTCCCTCGCCAAGCTAAAAAAAATAATCAAGTAAAACACCTTTGCAGCTCCGGTGGCTGAGAGCCGAGTCGGATGACAACAGCTTCAATGAGCAGCTTCAGTTTGTAACGCGCCACATTTAATAGTCGGTAACAGTAATGGCGTTGGAACGGTTGAAATAGTAATTAGTTAGATTACCCATTACTGAAAAAAAGTAACGCCGTTAGTAACGCTGTTTATTGTAACGCTGTTATTCCCAACACTGATAGTCAAGATCAAAATGAAGGGTCTGAAGTTTGAAGATGGGCAAAGTTCGAGTGAGGGGTCCAGAACTGGGTAGGCAGGACGTAGGAAAGGGGTTATTGGCACATTCGTTTTAAATTGCAGATCAGTTCCAGCCAACATTTCCATGTATGCCCATATGGGCAAATTCTAAGATGCACATATGATCCATATATATGGGCACCACCTCAGTCGGGCCACCATAAAATGTCTGACTAACCCACTTGGGACCCATATGTAGTTCATATTTAGCCCATATGGGGCCTATACGGAAATGTTTGCTGGCCTGTTACCCAGTTCCAGGCACTAGTCCGGTTGTTCTCATTGTGTGTGTAAGTACGTCTGAAGACAGATTTTGTCAGCCTGACAGTGTCCCTACCATGCAGGTTGCAGTTAGGAAGCTTTTACAGGTGCCTAGTTGAAATCGAGTTTCAAAGATGGCCGTGGTGCAACCCCTGGGTATGTTAAACATGTTGAACAGATCTGAATAGTTTACTAATGAATTTCAAACCGCATCAGTCAGAAGAAAGTGCTTAGAGATATAACTTTTGGGCTGTGATCTTTTTTGTCCTTGAATTTGCATCATATAGTATGAGGACACAGTCTAACAAACAAAAAACAGCAAATTCCAAAATAAAATAGAAGAAGGATGTGCTCAGACATCCAAACTGATGGTCGTCTAATCTGTGTATTGTTCCTCTAAGATGAAAGCCTTGGTTATCATGTCTTTGTAGGGGCGGACTATGTTTTATAATACTTTTTTTTTCTCTTAAACATACACACACACACACACACACACACACACATACAGGTATAGTGTACAGTAGAAAATTGGCCTTTTCTTCTTCCTGAGAGATCAACCATTGATCTTCAGAGTCAACACAACACCTCACGCCTCTCTGATATTTGCACACAGGTGCAAACAAACATTAAAACAGGCACACACACAATCAAAAAAAAAAAAATGTAAGAAACCCCAGCTCCATCCTGACTCCACACACACACACACACACACACACACTGAAATGACACTGTGACCTGACAAGATTTTCATTTAGATAAACAGAGATGCAAAACAGTCTTGTGTCCTACTCACCTTGTTAGAATTGAAGACATCACCTGCTGTCTACGGAGCAGATTCACACTCGTCTGAGAAAAATGAGCAACCACTACTTGGTGTTGGCCACAGTGACATGTTGTTCTTCTGGGTGTGCTGCATACCAAATGTTCTCCAACATGTCTGGCTTCCTCTGGCGAACACACCAGTGTTTTCACTGACTGCCCACTTTACACCTCCCATTCAACGCTATTTAAATCGCTCTTTTGAGCAGCTTATGGAGAAGGAGTCAGTCTATTTTTGCTCTAGCTGTTTTCTCAGTGCCTGCCCACTTCACACGTCTTTGAGGACTAGTAGAAAATTCATATCATGAACAAAACCGATAAGAACAATTAACATGATTAATTCTGAGGATAAATGACTGCACGGTGTGTTTTAAGCTTAACGTCTGACTTTTTGTAGCTCTTCCTGTCAGCCTGAGCCGTGTGTGTGCTCACTGGGCGGCTGATCTGTGATGAGTCAAAAGTCTTCATGTCACATATTTCATATGCAGCTCGGTATTCTTAATCTTCTCGATAATCTTATCACACATGGAATCAGGAAACAATTTCGCCACAATGATCACTCTTTATCAGAGCTGCACCTGGCTTGCAGCTATATATATCTTGGTGTTTCTCACCTCTCCCACGTCTTTTCTTTCAATTTACCACCCTCGCTCCCGCTCTCACACTCGGCTTGCAAGTCCCAGCTTCCAACTGTCATTGCCAACAGACGCGCGACCGTCTACGCTTTAACCCTCTCACTTTAATCATTATTAACTTTAATCAAGTTTCTTCAACTTTCATCCGTCATGACGGTGCTTTCTCTCTCTGTGTGCCAGTCCAATTGTTATACATGCACACACGTTTGCACCACACTCTGTTCCCTGAAAACTGGCTTTGACAGAGTGTGAAATCAAGTGAGAGAGGAGTAATTTAAGGTAAAGGAAAACAGATTTTTGTTAGAAAGAAAACTCTATGAAGGGTTTTTAAGGATTAGCGAAAGCCCAAGATATCAGTATGGAAAGTAGGTTTTGTTTTATGTGAAGATATTTTGTTCATTCAGCTTAGATTCTTCAGCTTTTAATCTTTCAAGAGCATGGCTATCATGACCATGCTCAGGGGGCTGGCGGGCAGGAATAAGCAGCTGCATTGCTAATACTCTCCGGTCCTCTCTCCGTGTGTGCATTTCCTGTTTTTCTGTGCTGGAGTACCCAATCCCAGAAACTCTGCGTGGTTGTTTCATTATATTTGTGGGTGTTACTTGCCTTCATTAGATGGCATTCAGTAGAAGACAGATAACAAAAAAAGGTGGAAAGAGATTAATAAGATAATATTAACTTGTATGCTACAAAACAGAAAAAAAAAGAAAAACAAATTATTTTATGCCATGAGGTGCGGAGTATGAATTGAGGAGTCTCACAGCCCAATGAATGAAGCTGCTCTGTAGTCTGATGGATTGGCAGCAGATACTTCTGTATCTTTTGCCATGTGGCAGCAGGCTGACAGTCTGTGGCTCTGGTAGGTGTTGTCTTTTAGTATCCTTTGGGCTCTGTGCAGACATCTCACTTCACCGCAGTCACTGATGCTCTGTAGATGGTTATCAGTGATGTTGCCGGCGGTTTTAATCGCCCACCTTTTCATTCCAGTCTGGGCCGTGTACGGACCATGCTATTTTGAGATGTTTTTAGTCAGGATGCTTTCTTTCGATTTTCTTTTTTCCAATTTTCACCCTGCACTAGTTGACACAAGTTTAGCCCATGAATTTAGGCTTTGTTTGGGGGACATGATGGATCTGTCAAATATCAAAATCAGACATATTTTATTGATCCCCAAGAAAAGTTTGTTTATGTTATGTAAAATGTTTTGTATCAATAAAATTCAATCTTCAGTGGGATTACTGGATTTCACTCGTAGTGTTGTAATGACATCCTATTTCATTCATCCCACCAAGACAAAAAGAAAAAACCTTGATTGCCACTTTCGACAGTGTCTTATATTTTGGCCGCGGTCCTCTGATGATCTCCAGTGATCAGCAGCCTCTGAAAAAGGAGCACATTTCAATCTGTCTCGCAAATCTGTCCCAGTGCCCACTCAAATCTAACACGGCGCTTCATCTCAGCTTGAATTCTCATTTGTGCTTGCTCCGTTTTTTTTGTTGTTAATAAGCCTCTACATGCAAGAGATGTAAAGAGGCGAATCACTGCGCAACAAACGATTAGGGAAGACAAAAAAAAGGGATAAAAACAAGCGAGAAAATCTACGAGCCAGTGAGTTTCAGATGGGTGAGAGCGGGGATGCTCCAAAGGTGAGAGGGAGGACAGCCAGGAAGGAGAGGATGCGAGAGAGAGCGAGTAAGAGGGAGAAGTGATGACAGGTTATTTTTCACCTTTCCTCTCCTGACGGCTGATGTTATTTCCCATTCTCCTCGGACACACAGCAGATCCAATCTTAGGCTTCTCTGGACGGCCCTTCTGAAGCCCCATAACCAAATGAAAACCTTTATTACATACACCTTACACGGACCACACATACACACACACACACACACACACACATAAACATAGAAACGACACAAAATGCACACCATATATCCTTGATACTTTCACACAAAATGAAAGAAAAAAATATTGCAGTCACAGTGTTACACACACACACACACACCCTACATTGGGTGCACCTATATGTACTTCACGCACACACAGTTGTATATGCAACATAAATGACAGAAGTCACAGTTTGCATTATGTGAAAATGTATGCATGTTTCTAGTTTTCAATTACATTATATTTATGTGTGTGTGTGCGTGTGTGTGTGTTCCTAGTAAAGACCATGGGGTGAAGGTTTAATTCTCCTGCTCTTAGTTTACAGAGGTTTATGATTGTACACAAGGCTGAGTGTGTACACAGGAGATATACACAGTATATGCACACAAACACACACATACACACATACGCGCAACGCTGGCGAGCCGTGTGCGTCAGGCCATAAAGATAAAAGCCCCATGGAAGATCTCTTCTGTGAGTACTGGTAAATTATTATTCCTCCTCTTCCTACCTCCCTCCCTACTCAGTTTTTATTCATTCTCTCCTGCCTCCTCCCCTCTCTAACCTCCTTCGTATATCATGTATATGATCTCCAGATTGTAGCAACACTGCATTTACTCCAAGTCTAAGACTGAAATCTGGAATTCTTAAGAGAGATTCACCCACAGTAGGAGGCTTTTCTTAAAGAATCGGGGTCAACAAGAGAGAAACGGAGCAACTCAAAGACACCAAAAAAGAGATAAAGACACAGAGAGAGAGGTGATGACAGCTAATCAGATAGGTGTGAGAGGGGAGAGTCAAGGTGAATGTTTCTCTAATGTGCCACTACTACTATCAGGTTAGATCAGTCTATTAATGGGACAAAGAGAGGGGTCTCACCCTGGGAACTGTGGGAAATTCAGTTTTTGTATGCGCTGGGGGTATGAGTGTGAATGTGAGAAAAAGCGAAAGGTCAAAATCAGGCATCTCTCCAACACTGCATGTCGGATCCAGTCATCTCTATTGCGCTACCTTATTCTCCTCACAATTTGCACGTTTGCATTCCCATGATACCTTGCATGATTTATGGGTGAGACTACTGGTGTGTCCAGTCACGTAACCAGTTTTTTCCATAGTGACAGGACAGTAAGCCTTGGTCTTCAATATCTATCTATACCAATATATATGGTGTATCTTGTTTCTTCATGAAGACCTAGGTCTCTAGGTTTTTAGTTAAGTTATTTCTTGATTAATTTTTTAGGTTCTCTCCTCATATGGTGCGCTTTACCTTCCCACTTCCTGTCTTTGTCTGCTTTCAAGCCCTTTTTCCTGCTTACTTGTGCTCCTGTGCTCCTTCTCAGCCACATTTTCCCTCCATACCTACCTGCCCTGCATCAACTTCGAAAGCCCTGCCAAGTTTCCAGTGTTTTGTTTCCCTCTGGTGTTCCTTCACTCCACCTGAGCCTGATTTTCCCTCCACTCCTGTCTTGCACTAGCCTTGTTAGCCCTGCCCTGCCTCCACTGCTCTGTTTCCATCCTGTATTCCTCTCCTCCCCAGTCTGCCTTCCCTTTGCACCTGCCCTACATAAACATCCCTGTTCCCAGGGTTCTGTTTCCTTCCTGTGTTCTTGTGTTCCTGTGCCCCTCGCGAGACTGATTTTCCCTCAACACCCGTCTTGCATAAGTTTGTTAGCCCTGCCCTGTTCCTAGCGTTCTTCCAAACCCATTCGTTCGTCCAAGCACATTCGGTGGTTTTTCTTTTTCTTTTTCCTGCATTTGGGTGAACATCTTTGCCCTCAGCGTGACTCTATTATCGCTTAGCCCACATAGCTAACGCTTCTAAAGGCTTTAGAGTGCTGCTGGTTAGTCAGTTAGTATGATAGTGTGTTACTTACGCTAATTCCGCCGAGCTGTCGTTTCCCCAAATGATATCCTCAGGAAACTTGTGGATCAAATCACTCACCTGTTTCTCATTACCACACCACAACTCGGTCTGTGCCTCACTGTATTCGCTCCATGTTACTTAGCTTTCCAGTGTCCTATTGTCCTATAAGTACTGATCCTGATCTTATGTTTTGACCCAGTCTGTAGTCATCAGTCACCAACTCCTCGATTAGGTTGGTAACTGCTTTCTTCACTCTAAGATTCCACTGCATGCATGTGCATTGCGTCCGGCAACCCCCACCGGCTGCGTTTTGAGTCCGGCGCGTCTCAGCACTGCCGACCGCAATTGTAGGTATATAGGTAACGCAGAGTGTTCCCAACCGAAGGATTTGGAGAAGTGCTTGTTTTTTCCCCCTTTTTTTAGATTTCTGTGCTGGTGTCAACACGGGCTGTTTATTTTGAAAATTTACCAGATAATATGTTGTTGTTTCAGACTCGTATCTGGTGGGATCTAGCCATAAAGGAGCTCTGCTGAACTTCAGTGATGTTAGTTTAGTTTATGTCAGCGGACTACATTTCTAAACTAGTGTTGGCTACTGTTGCTCTCTGTTAGTGGAGCGGAGAGAGGCACTGAGACGAGGTACCCGAGAACGTGTATAAAGTCACATCCTTTGGACTATCATGGAAAATCTGACCTGACTCCTTCACAAAGAAATCCACAGTCCAGTATTGACTAGGGGTGTGCCAAAATATCGATACTACGAGATATCGCGATATTTCGTCTTGAGGTACATTATTGATACACTGGTGCCAAATATCGATATTTAAAAATGTAAATAAATAGATAAATATATATATATATATATATTTTTTTTTTGGCCCACCACCACCACCCCTCTTCGGAGGACAGCTTTATCTTTATTCAAACATAGGTATACAACCAAATAAAATTACAAAAAAATGGTTTAAGTAGCTCTGAAACCCACACATATAGATATTTAATGAT
Organism: Sparus aurata; assembly: GCF_900880675.1. Taxonomy (NCBI): domain Eukaryota; kingdom Metazoa; phylum Chordata; class Actinopteri; order Spariformes; family Sparidae; genus Sparus; species Sparus aurata. The sequence continues at coordinate 27,007,438 of NC_044194.1, read as the reverse complement.
AGTTGTAGTCAGTGTGTGTGTTAAGAAGAGACACTGTGCAATATACTCTTTGTTTACTTGGCTGTCATTCATGTGAAATTGATTGACAATGTTTTGTAATTCCTGTGAAATGGATTCAGTGCAGTCAATAAATTCTGAATTTCTTCAGTGACACAGATATCGTGATGTATTGTGGATGAAATTTCTTGCAATATATCGATTATCGCAGAATCGCTGTATCGTGATATTATCGTTATCGTGGGCAAAATATCGTGATAGTATCATATCGCGAGGTACCTGCCCCTAGTATTGACCAACTTGAAGCAAATTGTCCAAAAGCTTGTACAGGCAGACTAGAGAGCAGGGAAGGTCTCATTTCTCAGGTCACGTTGTTACATGGTTTGCTGTGAGACTGGGCTGCGCTGCCTCTCAGCCCAGCTCTTCCAAAACCAGCAAAGCTTCATTACCCACTCATCGAATAAGACATTCATTTAACACACATAGAAATCAAAAATAGGAAATTATGCCTTTAGCCACGCTGGCAGACTCAAAATATAAAACAGGATGGATGGCAGATGCAGCGGTAACTGCCTACTGTTTGAAAAACATCAGCTGCTGCACATATTCATAGGTTTATGAATGAAGGTTTCTGGGTTCCTTTAGTTTTACTGCATTTTCTCTCTGCATGTATCTCATGTATACCTTCTGTAAGTTGTATGAGAAACAAAAATAAACACTGTGAAAGTGTAAGTGACATTGCTTTTTTGGTCTCCGTCTGCCACTGATGTAACAGTGTGGTAACTTTGAACTATGCATTACTTGGAGAGCACAAAGGAGCACCCCTACAGTGAGCCATGAATCATGCTCCAACCACAAAATGTGCTGAAACATGTTCCCAAATCCTCTGAGCTAATTACAGCTACACTCATAAAACTTTAGGAATAAAGACTGACGGACTGTCCAAAGTTTTACGTGAAGGTGAGGGAATCCTTGAGGACCTGCAACTTGTCTAATAAAAGGAGTATAACACCAATTTTCTATAACCAGGTACATGTAGAGGGGGATGCACAGGCTGCTTGAGCACCCGCCCCTGAAGTCCAAATTGTCTGTTAAGGTGTATTCCATTATTATTTTCATGGCCCTTGTCAAGAAAAACTAAACAACAATGTAATTTGGCTATAATTATATTAATCTGGCAGCACGTCACACGATGCTGATGACTTGAAGGGTCATACCTGCCTCAAAGAGATGCAGCTGCAACAAACAGACCTCCATAAAGGATATCAAGACACGTCAGATTTAATTTCAGTGGGTGGGAATTCAGTTGTAGCTGATGTGTTTTTGGTTTTACCAGACAAAGTTTGCATGCTGCGTTCGTGTTTGTGTTTTTTAGCAGTGCTGTTCTTGTATTTAACAGTACAAGCATCCGTTAGCCGTCCGCTAACAACACAGTTGTGCTGCTGGAAGAGAAAGATATGAGCAGGTTTTTCAGGCGTGCCTCGTTTCTGTTCATTGTTCTTTTTTCATTTTAGAGATTGTCTAAGTTCACTATTTAACAATAGCTGGCAGCAAATGTATTTAATCTAACTTAATGGGGCCCAGGTACCAACTATTTACCTACAGACGTTTACGTCAGGTGCTTGAGATGTAGCTGACGTTCACTTTACTAACCTGCAGCCTTTATATCTGCAGTTTGAACACTTTATATGCTTTTCTGCCCTTGAGCAAAGCAGATAGTCAAACAAATAGTCAAACGAATGTGAACGCATCATTTTGATATTGATTATTTTCTGTAATATAGCGCTAGAACTAAATTACATTAAGGACAGATGCTGGATCAGGATCAAACTAGTAGATTTCGGGAAAAGGTATGAGTGTGTGTGTGGTGCAATATGCTCTGCGCTGTGTATATTTTCCTGTTTTTTGTCTTTTGCCAGTAACAAGCGCTACAAGGCTTCCCCATCTAATCCTGCATCATTTATGTGAAAATAAAGCTGCTGTCATTGTTGTCGTCATGTAACTTCCTGTCAGTCTTGCAGCTGGCAATCCCCTCTTCCGCTCCACGTCACCACACAAAGGCACTCTAGTCCCCTGTCCCCCCCTTTTTTGCCCTGCTAAAGGTCTCTGCAAGGCCATGCTATAGGACAGGAGCTTGCTCTGTATAATAGATCCCCCTGTAACCACACTACTAAATCTACAAGTGAGAAACATGTTTCTTTTATTGGATTTTCTTTTCCAGATCAGGACAGAGCCCAGACTTTTCATTTACTATCTAAACATAGAGAGAAAACATATGCACTCAAGGTACAGGTTCAGATATTAAGTATGCCTGCTCTGAGTGGTTTTACTTTGTCGTTAATAGTAGATGGATATCATGTAATATTGATGACAGATTTCCAAGAGAGTTTGTTGCTTATTTCAGCTGAGTGCTCTCTCCATGGTAGAAAGGAGCACAGAGCACAGGAGACGGATAAAAAAACATTTTCCAAAAACATCATACATTAGGTACACCCTGGATCAACAACTACACAAGAACCAGAAGAAAACACTGACCCATTGTGATATGTTGTGTGAACTTAGGCTGGTGCTTGCATCGATTCTTCCTCAATCACCTCTGCAGAGCTTATATCACTCCTAACGATCATTTGGTAGATCTGTAGATATTGACTACATCATCAAATACGCAGTTGTCCACCTGTGTATATATATGACAACTGCAAACCTGCACTGATTAATGGCACAAAGAGGGGCTGCAGATTATGAAGCTAACAAAAATGGGCCAATTCCATGGTACAGTTTTATAACAATCATCATTAGGTTGTATGTTTCTGAGTCCCAGGTCAGGTGTGCAGGATTTAGTGGCATCTGTCTTTGAAGTTGCAGGTTGCAACCAACCGAACACTAATCTACTCACCCTCTCTGCGTAGGAGAACCACGTTGCCAGGAAAAAAGTGAACGGTCCTCTCCAGGTCTGCTCTGGGCTAATGAAGAAACATGCAACATGTCGGATTGCTTGGAAGAAGACCTGCTCCAACTGAAGACTAAAGAACTAAAAAGGTAATTCTATCGTAACAAAAACAAGGATTTTCAGTTTCAGGCGACGATGAACAAATGAAATAATGAATGTAATATTACATTTCTGTCAATACACCCTGCTCAGTCCTTCACACTGGCCCATTTACAGATTGCTCTGGTCACCTGGAGGTGGTAGAAACAATGACTAACCACATAACTGAAATAAGCACATTTCAAGTTAATATGGCAGTGTTGTTAACAGTTCCCTATTTACACATTGAGCAGATGCAGGGCAGCATCAGCATTTATTTGAAGTCTCTCACTGTTCTGTGAATTATATTCCCTCTCCTTTTAAATCTTTTTGGTCTCCACTACCTGCTGGGCAGGTTTTGTACAGAATGTTTATCTGAGCCGGTTCACTTGAGACAGCTGCCTGCTGCGGCTGAAAATGAAGCTGATGAGCATGGTGAGAGCAAATCAAACCAGTGGAGTTGTGAAGATCAAAACCAAAATGTGGACATCTTTCAGCATAGTGAAAATTACTTCACAAATCAAAGTGATTGTTTGTGAAGTACATTTTCAATTTGGTGAAAGATGCTAAGATGTCCACTGAGCTGACAGAATCTACAGTCAGGTGATAATTATTTTGATGTTCTCCACAACCAGCAACACTTCTCACTTTACATGTATTAGACTTGAACCATTGTTCATGTAAAAATACTGATCAGAACTGTGTGTAAAGAACAAAAAACAGTTCAAAGTGGGGGGGTGCACTGTGAGGTCTAGTGGTCAGACATGACAAGCATACATAAAACAGACACATAAAGAGTGATCAAATTCCTTAACATGCTCATAGTGAAAATGAAGCATGTGAGTAATGCCATAGGTTACACAGGATAAAAACCTTGATGAAGTGTAGCCATTGGTGGTGGCAAAGGAGCGAAGGGTGATGCTGAAGATCTGGATGGATGTGATGTGGAACAAGTTGTGATGGATGTTTACGACACAGTATGGGTAAAAATCTTACCATTTGTCTTCATCCTCTTCCAACTGGGTGGCCTGCTTACAAAATTAAGGACATGATCGTCTATCCGACCTATTTTTTGTGATCTCACCATGTTCCAAGACATCTCGAAGATAAATGCTCTGGTGTGTGAATGTAATCAAGAGACACCAGTTTATTCTTTTCAAATTCAGCGCAGCTGTCATATAAATCATCATTCAGTGCTTGGAAGAAGATACTGTTACTGTTACTTTGAAAATCTAACTTTGTAAACAGCTGTTTCATGTTGTTCCGTTGGTCGAGTGTTCCTGAAAATGACTCAGCACGTAGCGGACTACTTCGTATAGGACGTGACAACCTTGCAGTGCACCAGGCTGTCACGCCCAGCAACCATCAGATCGACCAATGTCCTGTCAACAGAACGTAATCGGGTTAGAGAAAACGAGATTATGGGCTGCACTTTACATATCTGATTTGATTATTTCAGCAGAGGTGCTGGATGCAGTGACAGACAATAATTCACTTAATGGCAGCCCCACTTCAAGAATATCCCTATAAATAGCCGAAGCGTATGTTAATTAATCTTACGCCAGAACAACTGTATATAAAATAACCTATTAGATTTGTGCCGGCCTGCTGCATCAGAGCTTTACGATGCTGATGCATCCATAAAACAGGAAATAACAATGACACTGCACAGTGCTACATAGCGGGGTTAGGTGTGAGGCCACGGCAACATTAGAAACTGCCTTAATTCTTAGCTCAGACAATAAATAATTTGTAAGTGTGTGTAACTTTGGAGAAAACATTATTCATTTATTTCATTTTTTTCATCTTACACTGTACTCACACCAGCAGCCAAACACACAGACTGACCCAACACTCACAGATTGTCTTATTTTTCTACAAACAGAAATTTATACCATGAGAAGGAGGGTTCTGGAGATTAGGAAGGGTAGATGGTGCATTGTGGAGATGATATTTAAGCACACCTCATCCGTTCACTCCCTCTTTGACTGATTCTCTACATCGTCAAAACTGAAAACACAAAAAGAAAGCAGTACCTTAACCATGGAGAACGAACTCTTACCCATCAGACAGCGAATTGTTTGACGACATCCCAGAGTCCTCTCCATCAACGATCATCCCTCCTCATCAGCGAGCCCGGACCCGCTCAACCATCCACGTCGTCAGGCGCTCCCAGCCTCCGTCCATCGGCAGCTCCAGCACCATCAGCCCATCTTCCCCCCACCGCTCCAGGGGACGATCTCGCGCCCGGCGTCCAACCGACACTCCTTCCTCCAGCCGCTCCGGGCGAAGCCTCCGCGACCCGGCCTCACCTCGCCGTCTCGCGGCTCCAAACATTTCAGAGTGGACGGTCGTTCGCCTTAAGCGCGCCCTCACAGAGCGGAACATAACCTTCCACCGCACCGACAACAAGGCGAAGCTGTTCCAACTCTTCACCAACTCCCAGCAGAGCAGCATCCCACACCGCAGAACTCCACGGCCACTTCTGGGTTCACAACCTCACGCCCACCGCAGCGCCGATGACGTCATCACGCACCCAGCTCAACCTCCCTCAACAGCCCTCCCAGGTCGTACCAAACCCAGAGCCTGCTTTTCTCGCTCCTAACTCATCTTACCTCACACTTTACAAACAACCCGAGCACACGCATCCCTCCATCCCACCATCCTTTCTTCTTCTCTTTTTCCTAACTTCCCTGTCCCTCCTGTTTCGGCTACAACACCCAGTCATATTGCCTCAGCCGCACAGAGCGTGCCCACAACAACGGCCCATGGCAACATCCGTCCACTTGCAACCCTCATATACCCAGAGAACTACAAACTGCACTCGGTCCAATTGAGCTTAAGCAACCCCTGTCCACCCGCTCCAAAGAACTCACCGCCGCAGAATTCACCCTCTCTTTCTCCCTGTACCGCTACATCATCTGCTCATCTTTCGCTGAACGCAGGCAAGAGCTGGACGACTATATGTCTCTGGTCCTCGACCTGGCCTTGCGGTTCAGATGCAATGGTTTCTATACATACCACATTCTGTTTGCTTCCCAAGCTGCCGGCCGCCTTCATCAGTTCAATCAAGGAACTTACTGGGGTACGCTGGACACAGAGCTCTATTGCTCAGCTTTTCGGCCCGCGCTTCGCTTAATTGCGACCTGTGCGGCATCCCACCACAACTTGCACCCTCACTGCCTCTCTACCCCCTACCTCCTTCCATACTAACCACAAGCCGGCCGTTTTCCACAACATGCACCCAACAGCCCCTCCTCCATCCATCACCCCTAAACCAGTCAACATTCAACCAATCGCTCTCTGCGCTCTCCCTAAAGGAGTTGACAAAAGAGGCAGACCAGTCCTATATCAGGGCGGGAGGATGGTCTGCAACATCATCAACGACCTCAGTTGCAAAGTTTCAAGCTACCGCTTCCTCCATACCTGCTCCTTCTGCGGCGGAGCCCACGACAGAGCCACCTGTCCACATAACCCCACCAAACACGGCCTGTGTAAGTATCTGAACACACCCATCAACAACCACGCTCTCACTGATGCTTTAAAATGTCATCCCGACCGCAAGTTTGTTAATTACCTCATCCAAGGATTCAAAAAACAGATTTCACCCAGGTCTACTAGTCACACCAGATTCCTTCCACACATGCCACAACCTACAGTCTGCCACCTCCCAGCCTGACATAGTTGACAAACACTTGGACCAAGAAATCAAAGACAGATTCATGATCGGTCCATTCCCCAATCCACCATTCAGTCCATTCAGAATCAGTCCAATCGGCATCGCTACCAGGAAATATTCAGGAAAAAAGAGACTCATCATAGACCTCTCATCCCCCCACAGCTCCCCAGTCCCAAGCATCAACAGCCTAATCCCTAGCCCCGACTTTTCCATGCACTACGCAACAATAGATCACGCCATCTCCCTCATCAGTACAGCCAGCCAAGGAGCTTGGTTGGCTAAAGCAGACATCACCAGCGCATTCAAAGTCATTCCCATCCACCCAGACTTCTGGCATCTCTTCGGCATTCAGTGGAAGGGTGCATACTACTTTGCCGTATGCCTCACCTTCGGGTACAAAAGCAGCCCAAAAATATTTAATTCCTTATCCGAAGCACTCTGCTGGATCCTGTTGAACAAACACAGATTACCCTACATCGTTCACCTCTTAGATGACAGTCACGCCATCCTCTTCTCCCCCGTCACACGGTCTCAACACACTGATCTTCGCCTTCAACCAGCTCGGAGTCTCTCTCTCTCCCCGGAGAAAACCGAGGGCCCCAGCACATCCCTGGAATTCCTCGGCATTACCCTCAACTCTGTTTCACTCCAAGCATCCCTGCCCACCGAAAAAGTACACCGGATTTCCTTAATCATTTCAAACTTCCTCCTGGCGCACAAATGCACCAAACGTCAACTCCTCTCGCTGCTTGGCCACCTCAACTACGCAATCCGCATCATCCCCCAAGGTCGATCCTTCCTGTCACACCTGCTTTCCATAGCCTCCTCCGTCCCATCACTCCACGACAACGTCACACTGGGCAACTCATGCAAAATGGAGCTCAAACTATGGCACCAGTTCCTCTCATCTTGGAACGGCATCTCCTTCTTTTATGACACACACATCACTTCACCAGAAGACATCCAACTATCCACAGACGCAGCTCCTTCCATCGGCTTCAGTGGCTACTTCAGCGGCAAGTGGTTTTCAGCCAAATGGCCCCCCGAATTCTCATCGCTCTCTAATTCCTCCGCCATCTACGAAATGTACCCAGTCATCATCACAGCTATTCTTTGGGGCCACAAAGAAAATCATCACCATCCACTCTGATAACACCGCCGTTGTAGACATCATCAACAAGGGACGTTCACACTGCCTAGACATCATGCAGTTCGTCAGGAAACTCACCCTTGTCTCGGCACAACACCAATTTATCATCTGAACAGCTCACATCCCCGGCCATCAAAACACAATCGCTAACGCACTCTCTCATTTCTCGTTGCAGAAATTCAGACAACTGGCGCCAGCCTCCAACGCTCTCCTGACTCCAGTCCCACCGTTTTCTGCCACCATCTTCAATTGACTCCTGAGTTGCAAAACCTGGTTTCCATCTCCCAAGACGCCATTCTGAACAGCGTCGCTCCCCGTACACTTTCATCGTACATGACCGGATGGAATTGCTTCAAAACCTTCCACGCCTCTCATAATCTTCCATTTCCTTCGCTTGATATATTGACACTGTCGAGCTTCATCTCATTCGCCCATTCCATCCTAAAGATCAAACCCACCACCATCCAGGCCTACATAAGCGGCATCAACTTCTTCACCAGACTAACCTCCGGGGCACCATGCCAAGCCACTTCCCATTCTCACATAACCATGTTAATCAAAGGTCTCCACAAGACAGAAGTCCATACTCCACCGAAACGTTTGCCCCTAACCTCAGATCTCCTCATCCGATGCATCAGAACCCTCCGCTCAGGCTATTCATCCCCGTACGTCGACAAGGTCCTGGAATCCATGTTCCTACTAGCATTCTTTGGCTTTCTGCGCTGCTACGAATTCACAGCTTTTACCTCTAAATACAACCCATCTTGCCACGCATCCATTTCAGACATTTCCACTCCGTCCACCGACACCCTTATTTACCACCTTAAATGCAACAAGACTTACCAGTCCGGTCCACCTCAACCCATCTACCTCTTCACCTAGACTTGTACATCAGTCCCTTTGAACCTTTACAAGAATACACCAACTCTAGGCTAGCCAGCAGAGCCTCCCCCCAGAACCCTCTGTTCGTCACGGGAAACAGGAAAAGTAGCCACGCGTCACTGGTTCCACCGTCACCTCCGCCAAATCCTGTCTCAATCAGGAATATCCCCAGATCAGTACTCAGGGCACTCCTTCCGCATTGGAGCCGCCTCCTCCACCTCCAAGCAGGGGATCCCCGACCACATCATCAAAACCCTCGGCCGATGGTCTTCCCCCGCTTACTACACATACATCCGCAACGACATAAATGACATCAGAAATGCTCACTCACACCTGTCTCACTGAAGTTTCCTTGGGGGCTAACGAAGAAATCAGAGACAGCTCCCCCACTCAGCGTCTCCACACCCACTCCGTTCCTCCCGTTCCTCTCGCCAAACTCCCCCCTCCATCCTCTCATCCCATCAGCTTCCCTCCCTTCCAATCAACCCTCACCCGTCCTTCCTAAACCCCCTCATCCCTCAACCCTCAACCCCTTCCCCCATCCCTCGACCCCTACCCCATCATCCCTTCATCCTTCCATCCCCTCCATCCCTCGACCCTTTCCCTCCCAGTATCCAACATATGTCATTATGCGTAAGAAATTCCTGTTTTCATTCCATACAGCCTTTGGCGTGGTCTTTGTTAGTGAAAACAGTGGTGGAACTCAGCAGAGTGAATACCTCTGCCAAGGCCAAACAGTCTCCTTTAATTCAGTCAAGCTCAATCCAATATCAAACTCCATAGCCCTGTATCACAAACCAACATAACTGCTTAACCATCATTTATGCTCAACAGCTAACCCCTAGAACAACAAAAAACAATGCAGAGGGAACCATAACATACATTAGGTTTTTGAAAAAAGATAGACCCAAGACCCATGCATTATTGCACGTGAAATGAATGAAAATGTCCAAAAAATGCCCTATCCTACAATGTTAGAAGAAGTGAGAAAACATTCCTTTATCCAAATAAACACCCTAAGTTAAGGAGCCCCATATACATAAGCCTTGTCCTCACTGCGGCGGCCCGGGGTTTGAGTACAACCTGCGGCCCTTTGCTGCATGTCATCCCCACTCTCTCTCATCCCATTTCCTGTCATCTCTCTAGCTGTCCTATCAAATAAAGCCACGAAAGGCAAAAACAACAACAACAAAAAAAAAAAAACGGCCAAAGTTAGCAGGGTCTATTCTTGGCTGAGACCCATCCTCCATTCAAGTGATCTGGAAATCTGTTCAGTAGTTTTCATGTTATCCTGCTGACAACGGACAAACAAATAAAATGGACACAGGTGAAAACACAAGCCCCTTAGTGGAGGTAATTGGCTAATGATGGCAATAATACTTAAAAACTTTTAATTTTGGTAATGCTGAATTCTTCTAGCAGAGTAGGTTGGGTAAGGGAAAATATCTGTATCTGTGTTTGCTGCATGATGATTTATCAGCATTTCCATCTTTGTCTCTTTATCAGCAAACAGATTTATGCATAAAACAGCTGCCTTGACAAAAGTACATTAGATCAAAAGATAATGTGTTTGCATAACAACACACTGTCTTATATGAACCAAAGTAAATGGTAAATGGATTGCATTTACATAGTGCTCTTCTGCCTTGACAGACAAAACGATTTACAATTTCTGTCTCGATTGCTCTATCACACACACGCACAGTGGCCACAGAGCTGCCACTGCATTTTTGCCCAAAGACAATTAGACATGTGGAGATGAGGAGCTGGGGATTAAACTGCCAGCCCAGAGGTAAGTGAAACACCTGTCCTACCTCTTTGGGCTCATTTGCATTCAACACCTCCTAATGTAAAGACTGATCTAAATCAATTAAACACTGCAGGTGACAGATCAGTCTTTCATGTCACTCATTCTCCATCAGCATATTGATTTTACATTACTAATTTACAGTTCACAGGATTCTGTCAATGTCTGTGTGATGCATCTGAAAGCTCCAGGATGAATAAGTAAAGACATATTGAGTTGAGATTGTTTTGAAAACTCTCGTTCCCAATGTTATGACTAAACTGTCACGCTTAAATAATAAGGCAAATCACTCAGTGTTTGAAATTGAAATGTCATCAGTCCCCGAGAAAACTCGTTTGCGGAACATGACCATGTGACACAGTTGAAAGCTCCAGAACATTGGGGTTTGTTTGGGTTGAATCATCTATTGGTTTACAGAGGAAAAACAATTGGTTAGGGTTAGTTAAAAAAATCATTGTTAAGCATAAAATATCTGTGTTTGGTCGCCACAACTGCAGATGGAAGTGGTCCGACCCAGAGACCAACTCAAGATGTTTGAGGGACAGAGGCTAAAAAAAATAAAAAAAGGCCACCAGCTGTATGCAGTGGGGCACAGAAATTCATGATATATTTAAAGTCAAGAGACTATACTTCATCACGTTTTGTCAGCTGGTAGGGCGCCCTACTGGGAACTTTTATCATCATGTTTTATCTACCATAGGGGGCATCAGAGAGGGCACATTGCAGCATTTTTTTTAAAACATGGGAACACCAGGGTGGGCAATCACCCCTGAGTCCCCCATTGTTCCTAAAAATATCTAGTAGTATGACTCGAACTTTGGTCGGCTGTTTGGCGGCGTTGTTGGCTGTAAAAAACACCACCACCACCCCTTCCACCTCCGGATGTGAAAGGTGATAAGCACATAATCTGAACGTGATATGCCAAGTTTGGTACAAATGTCAACCTTGAATGTATCCGTGGTTTGAAAAAATGGTAACTGCTAACATTATATCCTGGTGACTGGGCTGGTAAATGGACCTTGTCAACAGTCAAAGTCAAGAATGACCCGTGAAGCTAGCCACATTCTTGATTATGATTTCTTTGATTAGCAAAGATTTGGGTTGAAGATTTCCCTTTTTTTTATTCTCATGAAGTTAAAACTAAAATCACACAAACCACATATTTGTATCGTGCAGTCGTCATTTAGATATTCATAATCTGCAGCCTATTCAGAGCTGTACTCAGATGTAAACGTTCCAGCCTGACCGTCTTAAAAAAATCCTAAGCACTTCCTATGCTAAAAATACTATAGCTTCACTCAGTGGTTTACAGCCTGTTCCCTGCCCAGTCTGATCCAGATAGAAGTGGAGATTACCTGAGTTCATGGCACGAATAAACTAGCTGTTGCTGGCTCTGTAAAATATTTAAAGATTTAACAATGTAACGTTTGTGATTTTGCTCTTGCTGCCTCACACAACCATCCCAGCCTCCACCTTTGATTAGGCAGAGCATGCTGAGGTTGAGAGCCAGATCGGTGCATGCAAACAAAAGAGTTGTGGAATAATTGGGACCGGGCACCATTTTACCTGCTTTGTCAATGACTCCCTAAAAAAGCTTGCTGTGTAATCTCCTGGTGGTCAACTGTATCCTCTGCCTCTTTGCCTTTCTTTATGTGTTTAGTTACCCCCCAATTCTTATGATAAATGATGTGCACGAGCAAGCGGAAAGCACAGACGAAGCTCCAGAATAAAAACAAAAAGAGGGCAGACAGAAAGCAGAGGGCATTTGCTTTATTTTCCTTCTCCTTCCATCTCTTTGGGAGTGTGGAGAAAAAAGTACTGTACCTCAGGCAATGGTATGACGCAATGAAAATGCAGGCTCACACAAAGACACACAAACACACACATAGTACAACAGGGGTCTCAGGAGGGAGGCATCCGATCACCAGACAGCACATCCCACTGATGCCTGGTTAACCCTGATCCCTTGGTGTTTACCTGGATTGCTGTGTGTGTGTGTGTGTGTGTTACTTTGGATGTGCACGCTTTGTTCTGGAAGACTGCCTCTGTCTGCGTGTGAGCTTAGTGTGTGTGTGTGTGTGTGTGTGTGTGTGTGTGTGTGTGTGTGTGTGTGTGTGTGAGCATGTGTGGGCGTGTTGTTTTGCAGAAAACTGGGACCTGAGATTTCTCCTCTGAGATGTTCTTTTTAACCGACAAAAACTCACTGTGTCTGTGTTTGTGTGTGTGTGTGTGTGTGTGTGTGTGTGTGTGTGCGTGCGTGCGTGCGTGTGTGTCGTTGCTCATGAGCCCAACTGTTTCAGTAGACTTGTGTGTATGCATGTGCTATTTGTGTGTGTTGATTAGAGTTTTATTCACACATTCTCTCCACACCATGTCTATAATTCCCTTCATACCTTGGATCGTGGTCCATTTCTAATGTTAACACGCTGAATATGTTTAGTGGAGATTTTTACACTATAAAGTAATATAAAGCACTTCTAAAAAAAAAGTGATATGTTATGAAAACACTGAAGTGAAGACTCTCTTTTCTAGGGTTGCAGACTTTTGTACAAATGTGCCGTTCAGGGTGTTAAAATAATTTGCGTAAATGATCATCCTAAAGAGATCGTTTATCTTTTTCACATCCGTGACTTTTCTCAGGCAACAACTGAACATTTTCCGTTATAATTTCTATTATTTTAATACTCTGGTTACAATGGTGTTTCATAAAGCAACATTTTGAGGCTACTGTCAATTTATAAGTACAGAAGCGCATTGCATTCACTGGATTAAATAAAATTAGACACCTTATCTCGTAATTACGAGAGAAGATCTCGTAATTACGAGATATGGTGTCTATTTTTTTTTTAATCCAGTGAATGCAATGCACTTCTGTATATTAGTGCCTTGGTTTGTGTGGACTTAACCTTTGCTGAACTTTGACCTGCAAATTTACACAGCTGACCAATGTCTTGAGAGTGTTAAAGGAGTGAGATCTCCTTAGTTTCTGTGTATCGCAACACCTAATCTTCAGCAATCAATGGATGAGGACCCCCGCCTAAAAGTTTATGCCACCGCTGAGCAGAGCCATTGCAAACAGTTGCATGTTCTTGCAGCCCCGCCACCACATCAGCATCCATCTGTACTCCTCCGCTCTGACTCGGGGTTTAGGATGTTTTGCTCATCACTACCCACGGAAATGTTTTCATAGAGATATCCCAATTTAATTCAATTCAAAAAACTTTATTAGTCCCTCAGGGGAAATTTAAGGCACGTGGAGTAGTTGTACACAGACACAAAACAAGTCAGCATGTTAAAAACAAGTCAGTACTTGCAAAAGATAAATACGAATCAAATAAAGATCAAATAAAAATAGACTAAATAAACTAAATAAGATATTTACAGTTACAGGAGATATTAGGGATGAATTCCCAATCGGAGCCTAGATGCCAAACTCCAGCCATGTTTTGCTGCTCTGATAAACATTTCAAATGTGAGTTGTCTGACTGAAATGTTATTTTCAAGATGCATTCTCTCAACTATCCAGCAGACCTAAAAGCACTGCTACCCTCAGCTCACGTTCCAGGTAAAACCAACACGGAGGTTACGACTAAGCCGCGCTTTAACACTCCCAAGTTGCCCTGTCAGCGGCTTTCTCCGTTTTGCTGTAAAAACATGGTACAGTTTTCCCCCTGCTGTCGTCAGAATCATCCCATCAAGTTGCTATACCGTCAAGAAGAGGATCTTCAAGGAGACTGAATAAACACTGAGACTGCAATTCTAAAGCTCAAGGACTTCAGACATACTCAAATCACTTTCAGTCAGTCAATCAGTTATATATACCTGAGTAGCTGCAGACCAGTGATCGCCTCCTTAAAGTATATTAATGAAGCTTAGCTCTGCAAAAGCAAAATAATAAAACAAATTGATTGCAGTCAGTCAGGAGACAGGAGTGAGTTACCTGGGCTAATTTGCTGCCCAGTTGTCCACAAGGCAGATAGACAGGAGGACAAGTAGATACTGGTCCAGCAAACTTCCAAGACCAAGTTCTGAATTTCTGGTGGGATGAGTCATCGACAGCCCCAACAGTCAGCCACAGGAAACGTCTCCATGTGCCACACAGGTGTGACACAGCTGAGCTCTCACATTAAATCACTGAAGCCATCACGCAGTCCTGTACCGTGTGCTTAACTTCTGTTAAGGCAAAGGTTTTAATCGACATTCTTCTTCAGATTAACTTGTTGCTCTGCTTTAATACCCAGTCTCTTTTCATAAATAACAAAAAAGAATCTCTACATACATAACCGTCAGTATGACCTTTGTCCAGTCAGCATCACTCTGCTCTGTAAACTCCAGGGACTTTGTAATGTGGATAAATTGAAACACACTGAACGTTTGTTTGTTCCCTCTCCATTAGATTTTATTTGACAAGCAACTCTAACAACTATTTTCCAACATACATCCCAGCTAAAGACCAAAACATCCAACTAATCCCTGTACACAAACTAAGATAAATAAATATCACTATCAATAGATGCTAGAAGAGGTTTAGATAGTTAGTCTGACTGAACATGACCAAGTTTCAGAGAGTGGTCACTGAGCCCGTCCCATTTAATGTAAGCTGAGTTTGTGTCACTCTGTCATACAGACGATTGTTGATGACGTTGTTCTAGACACATAGATGAAAAATCAAAAGAAATCATTATGTCTTACACATGTACACTTACAGAACTGAAGTAAGTAACAGTAACTACTGTCATTGTCACTGAAATTGACCTTAATCAAACTAATTTCTTAAAAAAACAACAATCCAAACCCAGCCAAGTCTGTCTGTTCTAACAATTCCCAGCAGGCTCCAGTTGAGTAGCCATGCTCTAAAGTGGATCAAACCATTGTGAGGCAGAGGGCGGGGCGTTGCAAACTTTAAAACTAAATTAAGTGCTATTTCGCTTATTAATGAAATCACATAATTGTATTCACAGTCACGTTAAAGTCCTGGTTAATTATATTTTTGGGGTATTGGGTTGTACTTTCCTGTTCTTTCTTGCAGATGAGTAGGTGGGTTGACGTGACTCGCCAGACGTTGGAAGCGCTGCAGCCAGACTTGTTTTGTAATCTTTAATTGGAAAATCACTGTGGGAGGTGTGACATAATTGTGTCTGTGCCTATGATAATTGTATATTTAGAACTTCAAAAATATTTGTTTCGTAAAAATTGTTTTGAAATTAATTGTCAGCCCGAGCAAAGCATAACAAAAAGGTGTTAAACGCTTGTGTTCCCGCAGGCTTCTCTACCTCTGTCAAGTCCTTTCTTTTTTTTTTTTTTACAGAGGGTGCACAGCTGTTGGGAGTAACGTTTTCCCAACAGTTCCACATTTGCAATATTGAGAAGCTTCACACTGTTCATTTTAAAGTAAGCTGTAATTTAATTGAGGGACCTCCTTTGTTCCTTAAGGCAGTTCTGCACCACTCGCGGGGAAACTACAACCACGCACGTGCAGAATACAAAGACTCTGGCACATAGAACAAGATCATTTTCACACTAATGGGCTTGTTTTTACTACAGACACAGTCCAATACTATCATAAGTAATTTGACAATTTCACTGAGGAAATTATTCTACATCTATTATACGTTTCTATAGCGACAATAGAAGAAATGTTTCCTATCCCTTTTATGTAGAGTATGTATTGAGACTAAAATAGGCCTGAGCATAGAAAGTGATACTTGTTCCTTTCAGTATTCACACCTAATTAGCTTCCAAACGGCACATTTTAGTCCAGTGACGACAATAGGACTCTGTCCAGACAATATGCCAACTAACTAGAGCCATATTTTCTTCACATTGCACTTGCTGTTGATTAATGTTTGTTACCCAACTCTATCTTCACAATTATTATTAGAGGGATGTGTCTTTTCATCACATTAGCTTTGATTTGATTATTTTCTGTCTCTCCATCCACTTTAGCCCCAAAAACATGAACTCCGGTGATCTCACTTCCTAAATGTCATGGCCGCAATGCGCAGCCTCAGAGTCCTAGGCAAGGGAGCATCATCGGCCAGCAGGCAGATGGACAGATAGACGGACGTGAGAGACAGACAGGTAATTAGACTGGCAGGTGGACAGACGGGCAGCTGGGAAAGAAGACAGGCCTCGTGGTCCAGGGGCGATGAATATGATATCCCTGATCGCTCTTTAATCTTCGCCAAGCGCAAACCAACACACACCCACACACTCTCAGATTCACATACGCTGACAGATGTACATACACATACACACACACACCCCGACACACATGGACAAAGTAGGTGTGTGGTGGCAGCTTGCTCCTGTCTGTCAGTCCAGTTAAACTGCAGTCAGGCTGGTGTCACCCTGAGAAACAATGAGCTCTGTTCCTCCTGTGTGCCAGTGTCAACCTGAGACAGCTCACACACACGCACACACGCGCACCCACACACACACACACACACACACACACACACACACACAGGATCATAAACACACACAATATGGTCGTGAGAGAGAGCAAAATGGAGATTTGAGTATATGACAGAGAGCGAGTGTGTATTTGTGCATGTGTGTGTTTGTGTGTGTGTGTGTGTGTGTGTAAAAGAGAGAGAGAGAGCCAGAGAGTAGGTGCGGCTCGTCCCCTGCAACCTGCATCTGAGAGAAGTCCTTTTGGCCTGTCATTCACCGTCAGCTTGTATTAGAGGCTGAAGGAAACCCCTGGGAGAGAGAAACAGCAACGTGGAGACAAGGAGGAAAACTGCAAGGGGAGGGGGGGAGGGAGGGGGGGAGGGGGGAAGACAATGACAGGGAGAGTCGGAAGAAAAGAAACCAGGAGGGAAAGATCCTGTAAAGATACAGAGGGAGGGGACAGAATGATGGAGACATGGAGAGAAGGAAGGAGGGAGGGGCAAAGGAGAGAGAAAAGGAAGAACCAATCAGACAGAAGAGAAGAGGGAAAAGAGGCAAAAAGAACTGGCAGAAAAGAGAAAGGAATAGAAAAGAATGAGACAAAGTGTCAAGGAGAGAAAAGACTAAAGGAGGACTGGGCTGGAAAAAAAACTCTATCTATTGTCTCTGTCCAAGCTCCACTGCTCCATGCAAACATTTACAGTAACCTCATTAATGAATTATTAATATGTAGTCAATTAAACATTAGCTACATACATGATAAAGTGAATTATAAACTATTTATTTAGCAATTGTTTATGCAAAGTTGATACTGATGTTTTAATAGCTCAACAAATGATTTATTAAGCGTTTGTTAACAGTAAAATAACAATTAATTACAGTTTAACTAACTATAAAGGTAGCCTTTTTTAATGATTGTTATCATAGTGTTACTATTTCTCTTTGCTTTCATCTTCAGAGTCACCAAACTCTAAATCATTAAAGCTGATGATGCGCCATGTGAAATAATGTCACTGTGTACAAATGTTCTCACCATATTGGGCTACATTGTTTTTCTATGGCAGTTCTTTTATTCTTCAAATTTATAACTGATGTTTTGAATGAGTTTATAATTTAATTTATTCATCATCATTAAATATTATTAATACATGTAACGGCTGATGATTTTTTGTCAAACTCAACCTAACCTCACATATTGGAAAAATAAAAAATGTTATGACAAAAAAAAACTCAAAACAAAACTGTTAATCACTCAATATCTAAAGACAGGGTGTCAAGCAAAGGGACTGCTGATGGTTTAATCTTGGTGGATTACATCAGAATTGTATTGCACCCTTTCACAGAACTTAATGTTAAAAAAAAAAGGAACACTCCAGATTCACAGGAAGTGCGCTCACTTTACATGTCAAAGTCAAATTACTATTAATGGATAGTACTACCGTGCCTGCAAAACAGTTGCATAACACCTATTCAGGCTCTGCAGGGAGCTTTCTCAAAGGGTAACTCTACTTCTGCATATTTGAAATAATTTGAATAAAGCCTTAGTGTGGGCCCAGAGGAAGCCACATGTAATCTGATCAGTCGTCTCCAATGATGTCACTCAGTTGGCTTGGTTGCAATGTGTATATTCTCCAAGACCTGTAAACCCAAAAACATGGTGTAGCATGCTCTTAGAACTAACAGATCCACAGAGGATGCCACATCCACTGCCCTCCCCTCGGTCGTCACACACCTGAGAACAGCTACGTCAGAATGCTTATTTGTTGACTTCAGCTCAATAGAATGTCACCCATAAGGCTGATTGGAAATATTAACACTCTGGACTTGAGTACCACACTTAAACTGAAAAAGCATACTGAATATTGGACTTCCTCACAGGACAACCTCTATGTTAATGCTCAACACCGGAGCACCCCAGAGCTGTGTGCTCACTCCCCTGCTGTTCACACTGTGTACACCCATGACTGCACTTCCAGACATCATGAGGACTCTATTGTGAAGTATGTGGAAGACACCACAATCATCAGACGCATTATAAACAATGATGAGAGTTCATTTTGGGAGCAAATCAGAGAACAATCTACTGCTCAGTGTCAAAACCAAAGAGCTGAAGGGAGACAAAGACACACACCCTTGTCTACATAAGTGGAGCTGAGGTGCCTGGTGAGAATCTATAATGATCATAACACAACCTGGTTAATAGGAAAAGGCTCTGTTTTCTATGAAAACTTAAAGCAAAACTCGCGCCAAAATGCAACCTAGGCTTTTTTTGTGGATGTACAGTCACAGTCCATGCTCGTTGTGTTGTTTCCAGTCAGGATGCTTTCTATTGCTGACAAGAATTTAGCCTCCTTAAAGCAAAACTCTCGCCAAAATGCAACCTAGGCTTTTTTGTGAATGTCTATGAGTGAGTTGTCCAAAAACTTTCTTTTTAGCAAACTCTGTGTACACAAACAATGTTCAATGTTCAATGCTCGTATTCATGTGTAGAGACCCTGGTGATACAACGAGCAAAGTTTCATTTGGTTGTGAGTTGTGTCTAGCCTTCTTAGTGTTTAAAAAATAGCAATTTTGATGCTAGCATAAGAGTGCCCCGGCACTCCATTGAAAATGAGCTTGCCCGAAAACTAAACTACGGTAAATCTTAGAAGTGCCTCTTTCGTCGTAATTATGCTTTTACACGAAGGTTTAACTCATATACATTTACAAAGCCTAGGTTGCATTTTGGCGAGACTTTTGTCAGCAATAGAAAACATTCTGACTGGGAACAACACAACTAGCGTGGACTGTGCAGGGCCCAGGACAAAAAGGCTCAATAGCTAGTGATTAAAATTGCCCAAAACATCAGTGGCAGCCATCTTACAGAGCAGCAGCAACACTGGTGAAGTGAGACGTCTGCAAGGAGCCCAAAGGACACTAAGTGACAGCACCTGCCGGAGCCACAGTCTGTTCTTCCTGCTGCCTTCTGGAAAAAACATACATAAGTATCCACTGCTGTACCACCAGACTGCAGAGCATCTTGATTCCCCAGGCCATGAGGCTTCTAAACACACGGTTCCACACTCTACAAAATAGTTTTGTTTGTTTTCTGCTGTTTTACTCCTATGTAGCACAAAGGAGCTTAAGCTAAATTTTGTCTTTGCACTTTGGTAAAATGACAAATAAATTCACCTTGTAAGCATGTAAACTTTAAGCCTGACAAAATAACTATAAGTATATAAGTACGGTACACAGTTAGTGTGTTAGTGTGAAAACTGAAAAGCTGCTCAAAAGTACGAATATGGAATACTGACGCTAATAAAAGATGAAAAACAAGTTGCATTATGGGAAGCGTAGGATACAGTGGTTTTGGAACTTGTCCCAAGCGGGCTGTAAGTCAGGATGTCTTGTCCTCTGCTGCATCAAATTTCAACTCTAACACCGGGTAAACCCTTCTCATCGTGTTTGTGTGCCCCTGTTGGTGGGTTCCCAGTGGTCCTCATTTTCCACACTTTCTGCATTGCTGCAGCTTCTCATGGTATAAGGCTGCAGAGTCACAAAAAAAGCCATATTTTTCTAAATGATTGTACCCAAGCAAAGTGTCCGTTTTTGCTTGCTTGCAGCTTTAGTGAAATCCCTCTTCAAACATTTACATTTTTAGATTTTAACCTATCTCAATGTGTTATTCACACACACACACACACGCACACAAGAGTCCTTGCTGGTTGCAGAGCAGTTTCCCAACACTGTTTTCATACAGTCTTCTGCTTCACTGATGATGGTGATGCTCCTCCTCCAGGAGGACTGCCGCTGCCTTCTGTGGTTCACCTGTGAGCCGCTGAGAGGCAAAGTGTGTGTGTTTGGGTCGCCCAGCAAGGGGAGGGGGGAAGAAAAGAAAGGGAGCAAGAGATGAGTGTCATGAGTGACAGATTCAGTAGCATGGTATGTGAGGGAGGGAAATTAGATTGACATATAGAAAGAACGATAGATAGAACGCTAGAACGATAGAACGATAGATAGATAGATAGATAGATAGATAGATAGATAGATAGAATGAAAGAAAGTAGGAAAGAAAGAAAGAAAGATTAATAGATAGATAGATAGATAGATAGATAGATAGATAGATAGATAGATGTCAGAAACAAGGGGAGGGGAGAGCAAGGATGGAGCGAGGGGAGGGTAAGAGAAAGGGAGAGAGAAAGAGAGAGAGAGAGAGAGAGAGAGAGAGAGAGAGAGAGAGAGAGATAAAGTGGCGGGGCGGGAGGAGGGCGGTCGGCAGCAGTGATTGGAAAATATCGAAGACGCGCACGCGCTAATCCGATGATGGGTCTCCGTTACCGGGCTTTGTAAAAAAAAAAAGAAAAAAAAAGAAGGAGAAGAAGAAGAAAAAAAGAGTAGGACCAGGGCGGGAGGATCTTGAGCTCGCGCGCCGCGTCCCTTCCTCGCGAGCCTTTTGTGTTTGAAACTCTCATATCTCACATATCAATAATTCAAGCGCGCGCGAGAGAGAGCAGACGGAGCTCCCCCCCGCGCGCTATGAGTTCTGCTGCCTCGTCACTCGTCCAGGGCCCCTACGCACCACCGACTCCCGCTTATTGTGTTTCCAAGTGACAGAGACGCCGCTGAGAAGTGCGAAAAGAGGGAAAGAACAGGTAAAAAACTCGCGACTCGCCCGGAGACACGGAGGTGACATACTGGTTTTCGAACAAAAAGGAGAGGCGCCTAAAAATAACCCGTCTGGTTCCATCTCCGAAAGACTCCGCGAGGGACAAAGTGTGTGCTGCCGACCAATTAAACACCAAACACGGAGTGTTATCTAGTTGTAAAAGAAGCCTGCTCGCGGTCCGTCGTGGGGACACTGGGAAACTCTTGCTTCCTTACTTTCTGAGGGGAACAGACCCGCGGTTTGAGGCGTGAAGACGACCGAACAAGTTCACCCGTCTGTCCCGGTATGTTGGCGTTTTGCCTGCTGAGTGCCGTGTGGCTCGCGGCGAGCCCGGCTCGCGCTCAGAACGAAACGGAACCAATCGTCCTGGAGGGGAAGTGCCTCGTGGTGTGCGACTCGAACCCGACCTCGGACCCCACGGGCACGGCGCTCGGGATCTCGGTGCGCTCGGGCAGCGCCAAGGTGGCGTTCTCCGCAGTCCGGAACACCAACCACGAGCCCTCAGAGATGAGCAACCGGACCATGGTCATCTACTTCGACCGGGTAGGAGAAACAAATTATATCTCTCTTCTCTTATCTTCTCTTGTAAAAATACCAATAACAGAACAGAACAATCAAAGTCGCAAGCAGGTTAAGTTTATAACTGTTTGTAGTCAGTCTTGTCAGTTTAAAAGTCTGTTTTATTTCGACGGAACACCACCTGATGAAGGAATGATGTAGATCAGCGCACATATGAAGTTTCGAACGGTGTGTGTACTCCGGTGTTCAGTGTGTGTCGTGCGTTCTGCGTGATAAAGCAGTTATCAAATAACCGGTGGATGAGAGAGAACTGGAGCTATGTAGAAGAATGAAATATCGCATAATTTACAGAAGCACTAGAAAGAAAAAACATATATTTTTGTGCGCCGTGGAGCATTAAAATGACTTTTTCATTTTAGTTTTCTTCAGAAAACCCCCGCGGTAAAGGTCGAACTCTAGTCTGAAAGAATGTTGTGTTAAAACTCGATTAAAGCATGTTGAATGAGGCTGTGGATATCGGCTCCAGCGGCTGAACGTGAGCGCATCCGCATCTGGTGCACATCTGGCAACGGTCGCGTGGACAGCAGAGAGCAGCTCCATTAAAGATAACTCAAAGTGGAGCGGAAATGAATCCGTCTCCGCGACGATTCTTTTTATAGGTTTTGCATTTTCCAAAGTGGTCGGGTAAGTATAACCTGGTTGGCAATCCTTGTGAATATTTCAACTTTTCTCGAGCCGACAATACGGGATATGGGAGTTGACATCTCGCCAAATAATTTAGTAACGGCAGGTCGTGAGGGTGAGGTCCTACCCGCCTGCCGCTAAAGGTTAATTCACCCTCAAACTGCCGTTCAATTACACGCCACAGTTCGCATCCGTCCATAAAACCAGACATTTGGCTGCAGAAATGCATAATTGAGAATTTCATTTGAAAGATTGATTAAGTTCTCGTTTCCTTGCGCATAAAGTTTGGTAGTTCTGACAAGGGAGAGACAGAGAGAAAGAAAAAAAAGCCTGGATAAAAGCAGAGAGTTGTTCTGCTACAGCGGTGAATCTGAATGTGTGGTCCGGGACCAGAGGAGGGGCCCTGTGGAGCGCTGTATCAGAAAGAAAAAGAACAGCTCCATTTTAATTCCAGGAAATGTAAAGTAAGGACAGGTGGGATAAATATGTTGATTCCGTCCCAGAAAATTAGACTTAAATGAATAATAAAAATAATAAATGAAGATGCAGACTCTGCTTTTTCTCTGCTAATGTTGTGTGTTTGTCAGGATGTCCTCACAATAAATGTTTCATGCGAACACTGCGAGTGACAGAAAAAATAAAATGCAATTTTATCAATTAAATTCTTCCTTCCTTCCTTCCTTCCTTCCTTCCTTCCTAGGTTCTAGTAAACATTGGGAGGAATTTTGACGAGGAGAGAAGTAATTTCATCGCACCGCGCAAAGGGATTTACAGTTTTAACTTCCACGTGGTGAAAGTCTACAACCGCCAAACTATACAGGTAGCTCTTTTTATGTGCGTGCGTGTGTGTGTTTGTGTGTGTTGGCCCACCCACTCTGTCCCGCCTCATAAAAGTTGAATCTCAGCAGCACTGAAAGTCATTTTGTAGATGTTTGAGATGTCATTCCCGGGGGACGACTAGGCGGAGGCGGGCGTTAACAGATGAAAGCCCGCGCTCGCCACCCGCCAGCCCAATCATAATTAATCAATAGATGCACAGAGGACAGAGCCAAATCAGGCGCGTGCTAGCCAGCAGGGGGGCTGGGGGGGTGCTTGTGGTGAGTGCGAGAAAGGCCCCCTTCCTCCAGCACCATGGACAGCGTCGTTCCCTTCTCTTTCTCTGTGCCTGCCTTCATGAGAGCAGGCAGCAGGCTGACTCAGGTTTTTGATTATTCAGGAGATTAAAACATGAAGTACATTTTTGAACAGAGCAAACAGAGACAGGCATTTTTAATTTTCTCCCTAACACACACACACACACACGCTCACGTGGGCTTAATGTAGAAATAACATGTTTTCCACTTATTTGTTTCTCGCACACCGCCTGCAGTATGCCCCTTCCCAGCTCTCCTTTCATCCTAACAACTGGCTCTCACCACGCCTCAGATGCAGTCTCCGCATCCTTTTGATGTGTCAACTGATAGGAGGCACTTGAGCAGTCTTAAGCCCATTTTCTAGCATTTTACACGCACGTGACAGTGCTTTACAAGCCACACAGCGTTAATTACAATGTATCTCTTGCAAATTAAACTGTTGTGTAATTATGCTGTCGGCTCCCCGGGGCTTTGGCATTATGTTTTGCTACTTATACTTTATTATTGGAGTCTTGAATTAATTAGTATGGCGGTAGCACTAACAACAATAACAACAACAAGGAGGGCGCGCGGGCGATGTGCGAGGGGGGGAAAAGCTACATCAAGCCAGGGCGCATAATCCCAGTCAGCTTTGTGTGACTGAACGCAAATAGGCCGTGGATGGCAAACTTCACCCATGGCTGTGATTTAATTAAGTCCGTCAATGGTGATTATGCCTTTCACATCGCATTTACACTGTTGTTTGTGCTCTTTCCTCTGTATAAAACTGGAGAATGGCTCTGAGACGTCATTAGGGGTAAGACGGTAAAAGAGGGACTAAAAGGGAAAAACAGAGAAACTGTCATTTTGATTACTTCCACAACCAGACTTGTGAAAACATCACTCACGGGCAAAGTCCTGTTGGGTTAAACCCTCCAAAGCCCTCCACATTTTTTAATCATAACATTTCCAAACTGAATTTTTTAAACTTTATGTTAGAAAAAAACGAGTCGTGTCATGTTCCTGACACGAACACACATGCAGGTGTAGGTTGTCCTCTCTCCTCCGAGTGTGCAGCCTGTGCGCCGCTCACCTTCAACCTCTTCCACTCATCCTCCCATCCATCCGGCACATCTGCTGTGTTGAAAACTCCCACTGTTTGATTGCCTTAGAGGCAGCTACTGTGGTGCATGCGAGAGATGAGAGACAGCAGGGAAAGGGGAGAGGTAGGGATGGAGGGGATGGGCATAGAGAGGAAATGTTCAACAGTCAGAGGGACAAGGGAACAAGGAATAGAGGGAAGGATGTGAAAAGAAGAAAGTAAAGAGACAAAATGGAAAACGGGAAAGGCAAGGTGCAGAAATACGTAAAAAGAGGGCCAAGTTGGAGAAAAGCAAAGGATGGGTAGGAAGGAAGTAGAAAGAAGAGATAGGTGGACATGATGAGTAATTATTGATCAGTGGATGCTGGGTAGTTGTACAAAGGGAAGGATAAACAGTTTGTTCCAGCTCTCATCAGTCCTCTCCAGTGCAGGGCTCCATCTATCCATCTATCTGTGAGGGGATGTGGGTGTCAATAAGCCGCCACATGCCTACCTCTTCTCTCCGCTTTCCGCCTAGCAATTAAACACAAGTATTGCAAATTAAATACAGTGCGTTCTGTGATCTGAAGAGGGACTCCACCACACTAGCCAAAACACCACCCATCTGCTGTGCTCCTGTACTTCAACTAATGGTTAGCGTTCTTACAGTATTTATGAAAATCACTTCAAATTTACATATCAGACATGTCCTGTTGTGACAGAGTTTCATTTCATTTGCAACCTATTCCGACATGTCTCTATTTTCCTCACTTTGTATTTGAAAGGAAATTGAAACAGATGAATTTCATTTCTGTTTGTGAGCATCTCGTACCTACAGCTCAGAACAGAGAGCCTGCAGATCAGTAAGACCAACAATAAAAGCAATATTAGTGCTCAACAATGTGAGCTGCTCTCTGGATTGATGGGCCGGCTTTTAAAGAAAACATGTCTTTTTCCACATTTGTGTACTGTACTGTACTGTACTGTATGTTGGAACTTAATTTGAAGGATAAGACAGGGGTTAATGTTCCGTCTGTTAGAGTGCTTCACAGCAAGTCAAACCAAATCAAAACACAAGCAGACAGTCCTGTTATTACTAATCATCCTTTCACTGTTAAGTGGATGTTGGTATTATTTGAGAGTAGTGCAGTGGATCTGAATTTGAGAAAGATAATTGAAAGAGGAAAAAAAAATCAGTCAGGAGATTTGAAGCATGGAGTGGACTATTATAATACTGTTTATTGTCATTCAGCTCGATGAATAAGTGGTATTTTACAATGGTGTTTTGAGCATTCAGAAATGACATTTGTAAAGCCTAGGGTCATAGCTGCTCTGTTGGGGTGAAAGGCACACAAGGAAGACATCTGAAATGCCTCATGCTGTGTACGTATTAAACCTTTCATTTTCCTGTTGCGAGTAGAAGACCTAGAGGCACTGCTTCGAGCTGTTGATAGCAGGCTACTCTGATAATAAAAGATTTTACCTTTTACGTACTGCCCTTTGGGCTATAAGGAATATTTTTTTACGTTTGAACTCGCAGCAGTAGAATCCGTTCAGCTCTTTCATTGCCAGCCTAAGTTTTTACATTGGTTAACAATGCACCCATTTTTATTGTCTCATCTGGGTTACTGGGGTCAACCCATATTTTAATGAGATATTTCCTTCCTGAGAATTAGCAAGCTGAACAATCTGTTTCTAAATGCAACGTAATTGGAGTTAATTGGAGTGCATGAAGATTTTGAGTATTACCAAAATGCACCAATATATTTTCACTACAATTATGCCCTGCTGAAATCCAAATTTGTTTTGCATTAGGTTTGTCAAATATGTCTTGACTTAGTGCACTACATATGCTCTGATTTAAATGTCCTCTTTGTAAGACAGGTGATTATCCAGTCTTAATCCCAACTCATCAAATGTTCACGCTTTTGGTTGGTGGCGTCCCCCCCAACCAGCCCAAAGGGTCAGTATTTGGTGCGTTCAGAAATACAAAGGTTCAGTGTTCAACAGGTTGTATAAGACTCAAAAATCAACTGTCTGACAAATTGTACCTTTACTTAATCAATAGCCATTTGATTTGATATGCATATGAACATTTAGTAGTGGTAAAAAATGGAAATGAATCATGGTGGTATTTCTAAGCAGAATCTTAGAATAGACATATCAACATGTGGGTGGTAGGATATTCTGAACAGGACAAGCGAGGAGCATTGCCATAGTCACTGATTTCATTTCCAGGAAAGATATCCACAATGACTCCTGTAGTCTTTATTAGCTACCTGAAGTGATTGGCTGAAGTGAATTATATGAAGTAAATAGTATTAAATGGAGCACTGATGATTGTTTCACCACATGTGAACAACATAAAGACTCTGCAATTAAAGTAATTGACAAGGCAAGTGGATGCTTATTATACATAAATACAAACAAGCTTTCAGTGTAATTAATAGAGTTTTATTGTTTATATGATCTATAATGAATGCTGTGACTGTTAAGCCTGTTCCCTGATTTAAATGGCTATGGTGCTGTCACAGAGTGCTTACGCCGTATAAGCACAGCTTCATTTAAGTGTTGATGAATTCTGTTTTAAAAACACTGTTTAAAGATTGATAGGTGTATATAACCACTGAGACCTGGCTTTCCCTCCTAGACATCCTCCTCAGATATCATCAAACAGTTTATTTAATATTGTCTGATTCCCTATGCAGCCTTCCACTTCAGCCAACAGACTGCTAAACACCGGCTAAACACAAAAATAGCCAGACGAACACATACATTTATACACATATAATAATGTCAAAAAACAAACAAAACATCTGTATTTGTTAAGAGAGGATTTGTAGTTTTAATTTGTCATGGGCGATCATTGTGACCCTGCTGTGTCAGATTGGTGCATGTCGATATGTCTTTCCCCGTGTCTACGCAGACGCATTCATGTAACACTGTGTGTTGAGACTCACATCTCACCTACATGACCTGCAGTGTATCTTTTACTGACCTACATGGAAAGAAACAAATGTGACTCCAGTCTCCATGGGTCATCTTCACTGGTGGGCAGGACGGTGCTTCAGATCCTACTACTGAAATATGAAACTACTCGCTTAGTTTAGTGAGGCCTCATCGGTTGCAGCAGAGCCAGGGAAAATTAATGAGAAATGTCTCCAAGAGAATTAACATGACCAATAGTAAAATGACTGCATGCTGCCTGATGACAGTGACAGCAGCATGGAGAAGTTGGATTGACAATGTGTTACTTTGTAATTTGACAATGTTACTAGGTATGCATGATGGGTATTTTTCCACTGATACTGATAATGAATTATTACCTGCTTCCAATGGCCTGTACAATAAGATAACCAATAATTTCACAGTTAGAAAAGTTACTGACCTATAGTATATGCACCCCTGAGGGCTAGAAAGGCTAAGATGTAGTGAGCCAAAGTTGATAGTTTAATATTCCATAGCTCTGATAAGATTGTTATCCCTCCTCACAGAATACTTGTGGAACATGTATTGCGAATTGCAGAGGCGTTCTCTTCCTCTAAAACTGTGATCTCTCTAGTCTACATGGTGCAGCTATACCCAGGTGCAACAGTTTACTTCATGAGCGTGATAATGGCATGCGTCACATTT
Source organism: Sparus aurata (assembly GCF_900880675.1). NCBI lineage: Eukaryota > Metazoa > Chordata > Actinopteri > Spariformes > Sparidae > Sparus > Sparus aurata. The sequence goes on along the minus strand of NC_044194.1, from coordinate 26,978,825 downwards.
GATGTAATCATTCAAAATGTTGATGAAGGCTCTCAGTCATCCAGGTAATGGTTATTCTAAGTGCTGGATCATAGGCAACTGGACTTGTTTGAGTTTCTTGAAGATGTTTCACCTCTCTCTAGGGGCTTCTTCAGTTCTAACTAACTGGAGAGGAGTTGCAGGCTTTTAAACCCTGTGTTGGAGGTTACTTCATAATTACCTGGCGATGACCAGCAAAATGCCATCTACAGGTCACTCATAGAGGCTCAAAATCGATCAATTGTAATAATAATCATAATATTCTTGAGCCACTTCTGGTGACCAGCTTAATCATCTGTACACTCAGCAATCTATATAAAGTGTTTTGTCGCAGACAGAGGGAACTCTAAAGGTAAGGTTTACGTGTTTTTATATATTCATTTTTTTTCCAAAGTTGAAGTTAACCACCGTTAGAGCAGCTGAGACCTGCATGGGATTTTCAGATCTTTTAGACATCAAAAGTCAAAAGAAAGATCGGATAGAAAATAAAGGTAGAAATAATTTTGCAAAAAAATGATGGACTTGGACCAGGATCAAACGGTACAATGTATTAAAGGGATAGTTCATGTAACTTACTAACTCTTAAAAGTGTTATGTTGCACTGTTGATCAGGAAATCAGTCAAAGCAGTGGCATGAATGAAAGATCCTCTAAATAATTCTCAATCTACCAAGTCATTTTTAAAAATATTCTGCAGATCAACTCCTTATCTATCTCTTCTCTCAACATATGGCTTCAGAACAGAAAGTGGTTCTCTACACAGGAGTGATAAAAGATTCTCATCAGTCACATCGAAATTTGTGTATTTTTAAGTATGATCTATGGCCACCTCAGTAATACTCGTATGGTGTTTAAGACCAGCAGCTCATCTAAAAAAAAAAAAAAATAGTGCAGTGACAATGTGAGAAACATTGATATGTGTCACTACACTCCCAGCGTACCACAGCTGTGTGTTTGAGGGTAGTGAGGGACCAGCAGTGCAGTGATGTGTTGTACATGAAGGAAGTGTGAAACAAATGAGCAGCATGAAATATGCTATGACAAAGAAAAAAATAGAAATACAGTAGTTCCCCGCTGCTGGCTCAAACAGCGTTCATCTTGTACAGTGGAGAAGCAGGTAAATGAGAGGCGAGTCATAGAAACATAAATAAACACCTTATCTGTTCCTGTGTTCTCTTGCCTTTAAAACGATGGAGAAAACAGGAGGAAAAAAAATGGGATAACGGACCTGGTTTGTCTGCAACTGGCCAGAGAGACAGTATGCTGAGTGCTGTCGAGCACGTGCACACATGCGCACGCACACACACAGAGTCTGAAAGCCAGATGCTTGGTTTATTATTATCCCGTCAACCTGTGCTCAGTCTGCTTCAGTTTGGCATAACATTATAGAACTTGCTTGTGTGAAAGAGAGGAGGTGTGAGAGAAAGAAATCTTTGACTATTCAATGTTATTTAAAGTGAATTATGGCAAAGACCCAACAAAAGAAAGTCATCAGTACTGTAGAAATAGGCCAAAAAGAGAAAATCACATATCTTGCCAACTGCTCTTTAGGCTTTAATTTGATCACTAAGAATTTTCTTTGGATTCTTAGATCAATAATTACTGAAAATGTGAATATTTTATTGTTTTTTGAAGTCTAGGGAAACCTTATTTGAGTCTTTTTTTGTCATGAAAGCATTAGATGAGGTGGATTCACTGCATGACTGACCTAAATGCCTTTAAGTGTCTACTTTTGCCATTGTCATAGATGTCCAAATCTGTGTTTGAATGCTTTGTTTTTTTTATTTTGAAGAGGACGGAGATATTTCATCTGCTGCACTAAAAAAGAGGCAAGATAGAGATGGCATTTAATTAGTCTCAAAACCTGCACACATTGAAACGAGGTGCATACACTTGATAAGAACACACAGAACAGCATCAGTCCCGTACGCACAAATGTGTTACGAGCATAGGGCTGTGACAAGACCGAGTTTGACCTTCCCTATGTGCGTGCTACACCTGAACGCTCTTCTGTCAACTTGACTTTTGAGACCTTGAAGGCAGTGATGGAAAAATAGACAGTGGCTGAGGCTTCCCCTTCTGTTCTTCTGCCTAGCTGCTGCAACATCTAAACTATTGCTGGGTTGTTAAGAGCTGGAAAATCCGCCCAACATCTGCGTTTTTCTGGAGAGATCTTGTATATCAGCAATATGTCATGGAATTTTTTTTAATTTTTCGATCTCCCATGTTAAGTAGCACTTTTATCAGATCATCTCTGCAGTTCTGAATGGCCTTCAGAAGTACTGATGTGAACCTGGTTGCTTAGTTGTCAGTTTGGAGAACTATATGTTGTGTAAACTTCAGCTTCTGGTTCTCCACATCCTGTCTGGTAAAAAGTGTGCCTAAGAAAATATTGAGTGGATTTTGGGATAAAGGGAACTTCCACAGGGCTTTAGTGATTAAGCCCACCCACATATAGAAATAAAGGTCAAATGCTCCTGTGAATAATGCCTGTCGGTAGTTGTTGTTCTCAAGAGGCAATTTTGTGTAGATAGTACACAACATCAGTGGCTCGTCTCACAAAAGCCTACTCAACTAAAAAAGCAAGGTATTAATACTGAAAAAGATTGCTACGTGCTTCCTGTCAACTGCCAAAATAAAAGTATTCGAAGGCTTATTTTAACAAGTGATGCACAAGTGCCTCATGTATGTAAAAACAAACATGAGTGTGCATTTGTCAGGTTGAGTGCCTGTTTGATGAAGCCCCCCTATGCATTTATGAGCATTAGAGTAAGGATTTGTGTTAGGCTGTACAAATGAATGGCAGTCAATGTAATGTCCTAACGTGTGTTTGTGTCTACAACATGAAACATGCCTGGCAGGCAGTGTTGAAAGTGCAGAGAGCAGTTTGTGAACTCCAGCTTCGGTTCAGCCAAAGTATGAAGTTCTGTTAGTATTATGGTATGTCCTGACTTTTGTTCTCAAATGCCAGTTTTTTATAAAGTAATGAAACAAGGATAATATTTTCCTCAACACCATTTCTTTATTTGTTATTTTTTGTTGAAGAGAGTGATATAAAGCATTTCTCCTTTTTATTTTAGCTCAATCATAAGGTTTCTTTCTCTGAGCATCATATAATTAGTCCCTCTTGGTTTTTCGGTGTGATCGATGAAAATGCTATTAAAAATCATAGAACCATCTGCGCTCATTGATGTTCTCAACTGACTTATTTGAATTTTTTTTTCCCCTCTTGTGCTGTGGTTTGACGTCTGGTAACTGATTTTGAGTTTGCCTGTTTTGCCTTTCACTGATGAAGAAATACTGAGGGTGAAGGCTTTGCTCAGGGCTGTCCTCACATTAACGATGTTGTTCCCTGAGGCAATATTGATGCCAAGCAAATTATCTGACGTTTGTAAGATCTGTTTCGGTGTCCTGGTCTATGATGTGACTAGTTCAACTTCTGACCTTTGCTCTGGTTATCTCAATCTCTTTGCATCTTTTTAGATTTTTTTAATTAGTTACAAGCTGCTTTCCTTGAAACTCTTAATAGTCACTACAGTTTATACAACATATCTCATGCAAAGTAACAGCCCGTGCCGTGTTTGCACAGGAACACAGCAAATACCTGAACATTGTGCCACGGATGCAGTTTCTGCATAGCCATTTACACAGAGAACAATTGATTGTATAGGATGCTGTTCCTTATTGAATCAGATTGCTAAACATCCTTCTAGCTGAGAGATCAATTAACATTGGGTTCATTTGACAAAAAGCAAATAAAATTCTAAAACTTTGCTGATAGAGTTTTTTCATAGCAGACCTTTTCTACGGCAGATATTTTGACTCTATATTGCAGGAAGAAAACAGTCGTTACTAATAAAATGTATAAAGACTGAAACTCAAATATCACAATTTAAAACTAAAAGGTGAACCCAAATGCAGACACACAGGAGGCAAGATAGGGGAGAACAAAAAGTGAGTTTTAATTTCAAACAAAGCTGAACGAGTACAAAAACCAAGGAAACAAACGAAAAGAGTCCAAGGACCGAAAAACAAAACAGCAAAACAAAGTGCAAACTAAGAAAGGCAAAGTTCAAACCTAGAAGGAACTGGAAATCAAAATTCAAAATGAGACAGGAGACACAAGGAACTTGAGGGGGGTCATCATTTAAACACCAACAACGAACTGACAAAGAGCACATGGGGAACCAAGGCTTAAGTACGCAGACACACTGATGAAGGAACGAGGAACAGGTGGGGAGAGAGGAGGGCGGAGGACAGGTGAGATAATGAAGGAAAGACACAGAGGAGAAAGCATGAAGGAAACAGTACTGACAGACAGAGGGAGACAAACATGCAAGGAGGAAGGGGAAAAGACAGAGGAGACACAAGAGGGCAAAGAAACAGGACGCAAGACAAAACAAGACACAACACAAAGACATCGAATCAAGACCCATGACACTCAAGCAGCTAAATAGAATTCGGATATCAATAAATTTAGTATCCACATCTTTCCCTCTGTGATATGTCTGTACAGCTACCAATTTATAGCTTGAAACATATGGCTTGATCTGACTATATGGAAATACCAATACCAAGAATGACTTTATACAATGACAGCAAAATCAAGTTTTCTTCCACACACATCACCAACTAGTTTCAATGATCTACATCTATGTTAGACAACAGATAATCTTGGCACAAAGTAAGGCTCAAGGCACAAAGGGGTTGTATTTGGACTCTTAGTCATGGGTGTGTTTTGGCCCTGACGTGAAATTCACCAGAGTTTCATCTGCCGTTCCTTTTTAGAGCTAGGTACGCCAGGACCTGGCACATTGCTATTTAAACAGCAGCACTTGTCTGTGCGCAGGTGGGCACAAGCACATTTGCCACTTACACAACGTGGGCACTGGCATGAAGATGACAACTGTGCCAGTTAGAAACTGGCAATGACACTTGCACTGCACCACACACTGCTTTGCACCAGCAGTAAGATAAGGCCCTGTGACCAGGCTGTGATTGGGATATGGTTAGGTTTAGGCACATGAAACACTTGGCCAGGATTAGGAATACATCATCTCTTGGCCTAAAATACATGCTTTGGTTGCCACAAAACATGGATGGAGATATCACAAGGTCTAGTTAAGAACACCCATTTTAAAAAAAATCATTTTTTGTGACCACAAAAATGCAAGAAAATTGTCCCACGCTCTCCTTAATAGTATCCTGTGGTTTCGCACTTGCAAATGTTGAAACACAGTCTCGAACTGTGGTCACTGGCTTGGCAGCCTCTTCGCCTAGCTGTAATGCCACCACCATCCCCTCCACCTCCCAATATGAGAATCAGCTCATTAACGTGTAATGTGAATGTGATATGACACGTACAAATGTGAACGTATCAGTTCATTGCAAAAATAACTGCCAACTTTTCCTTCTGGCGACTCTGGCTGAAACTTCTGGTGTGAAACCTCTCTCAGCAATGCGACAAGTGAGTCATTTCTTTTGTGCCTGTCCAGTTTTTCAAAGTGAATTATAAAAATCCATTTACAATTTTCTGAGATTTCCTGTTATTAAGATTCACATCTGTCACAGTCCACTGGCAGAAGCAAAGAGGCTGCAGCTATCACTGCAGCACTAATTTAGGGATGAGTAAACTAGAAGACTGACTGACCTTTGTTTGCAATAGCACTCTCTGAATGGAATTGAAAAATACAGTTCTCAAAGGGTCACGGAATCTGTTGTATTGCCATTGCTTCATACAACACATCTTGTATTGTAGGTTGTCTTGTTAATCTCTGTCATGACAGAGCATCAAACAGTTGGTTGTAGGGTTAGGGTTAGTAGGTAGTAGTAGTAGATTGAAGGTTTGCCTTTCACCAGACACTGTACACAAACATCTCCTTCATATATTTAGAATATACAACATGTTCACCACCTCTTCTTTTTATGTACAGATTTTGCCCAAAATGGAAAAAACTGCTCAATAGTAATGGTTACAAAACACGGCCATGGTCCACAGAGAGCTGCAGGGTGGTATTTGCATTTCTGGATTGTACTTGTAGTTAGTGCCACAATATCTGAGCATATTTGCTTACAGGGTGCACAAGCAAAGAACAGAAATGTGAGAATCAAAACCACCAAATAAACAGAGTTGACCTACATAAAGTCTCCTGGCCAGCACAGATGTTCCCGATTCTAATAATGAGCAGCAGCATTATCCCAAAATGCAAAGCACGTTACGAGAAACTAATTTACCCATTGAAACCAGTGGCAGCAGGTGACTGGTTGTGGGTAATTAGGATTTGTAGCCAGTATCATCAGATTTACATGTAGATCCCACAACATACATAAGAAAAGTAGCACTACTACTACTTAATCCCTTAGGCTAATAACTTTATTGATCATCATTTGCCAGAAGTTCCACTATTTCTGCAGTACCTTCACCAGGGGGCCCCTTTAACATTAAAGGTGCAATATGTAAGATTTGTAGTTGAAACTATGTAAGGGATAATGCATAGAATGGCGGTCATTATTGGGAGAATAAGTCCCGGACCCCGACGCAAAGCGGAGGGGTCTGATTCGTCCTGAAGGGACTGCCGTTCTATACATTATCCCACTTATTACACAGTTACTTGCCAACACGAAAAAAAACTTGACAGTTTTTACAATTTACAATTTATTTATTACCGTTCATAGTGTTTTTCAGCGGAGAAATATAGTTCTCCAAACCGACGCCGTTTCGCTTCTCCCTCTTCACTGCTTTCCTCTCTTTTTCTTTTCTTGACCGGTGACGATCACTCAGCCTTTTGCCAAGAGTTGAAATCACTGTATTTTCCAAAAATGTTAAAGTTAATGTGAAACTCATCCATACTAGTGGCCTAGGAGTACGGTTTTTCCAATATGAAGTAAACTACAGATCAGCTGACGTCGCTGAGCGACCGAAGACGCTGGGGTGATAAGTGACCGGACTACTTGCGGAGGAAAGATTTTAGAGCGCTGAGTGCTACGAAATACATGAATCAGAGGCAAAAAGGCCACTTTCCTTGATGACGGTCAAATATGCTTTTTTTGATTTGTTAGTTTTGATTTTGATTTGTCTCTGCCAATTGTAAATAGTTATGATATCACTTTGTCTAAATGGTTGGAGAGTGTGTGTGCTTATTTGTATAATTACTGTTATTTATCTATATATGTATATATACATAGATATATACATATTGTTTGACTATATTCTTTGTCTGTAATGTTGATTTGCACCTGTATTAATTTAAAAAAACATGTTACATGTTGCACCTTTCAGTAGGTGGTATGCCTTAATTGCGAAACATCAGAAAGAAGTAGTGTCAATGCTAGTGAGGTTAGTATGACATGTAAGTACCCTGTCTTTCAACCACTGATACCAGTGTTTTTTTCCCAGGGACACTTCTTGATTGAGGTTTGCTTTTTGCTGTATACCCATCTCCTGAATGACCCTTCAGTAACTTTGCTACTTACTCGAGAAACTTTCAGTAGAAGAAGCTTGTCCATTTTAAAGACAGAGGGTGTGACGGGCAAAGACAGATGCACTATTATGAATGTATCCATCACCACGTCTATCTACAAAAGTCTGTAAGAGAGAGCTCGTGGAAAAATAAAAAAAGAGAGAAGGGGAAAGAGAGGCTTAAGACGTTCAAGTAAAGAAAACAAAGAAGGATCTAGGGAGGAAAGAAATGGATGGAAATGAAAAAAGGGAAAAAAGAAAATAAGATGTAGAGAAAGTGAGGCAAACAAAAAGAAAAGGAAACTAGGATGAAGACGGAGAGGAGTATCATTGTCACGTCAAGAGAGTCGACTGGACATGAATTGATGATGCAATAACAGGATGTCATCATGTCGTTGGCATTAAGTGCTGCACTGAGACGTCAGCCAACTTCTATTTACATATCGAACCTTCTCCACTCCATTTCACCCCTTTCCCTCTTTTTATGTGTCCTCTTTCTGCGTCCTCTCTCTCTCTCTCTCTCTGTCCGTTAGTCTGCTCATCTCTCTGTTACTCAGCCACTTAATTGGTGCTTATGCATTAATGAATGCAGATCGATTGCGCCCTGACACAATGTGCAGCCCTATTATCATGCTCTTATATTTATGGGTGGTAATTGTAAGGGTGTAGTTGACAGTGTGTGTGTGTGTGTGTGTGAGAGACAGAGATTGTGGGAGGGGGTGGCAGACAGCCGCACACAGGGAGAACCAACCCACACATGTACTTTATTCTTCACAGGTGTGTGTGTGTGTGTGTGTGTGTGTGCGTGCGTGAGTGTGGTGACAAAAGTGTCATCCCTCTAAAGCCACTGTCACAGCGTTATTAGAGCTATACATCACTGACACACACCACACACACTGACCTAGTGTGGCTGTGTGTGTGTGTTAGAGAGAGAGAGGGAGGAATGAAGAGATTTAAAATGCTTTCAGACTTGCACTGTTCTTCAAATGCTCTGTCAATTTGACACCTTGACATCACGTTTGATGTCATTTTTCCTTAACACCGGAAGTGCCAGAATTCCATAACTAGTATAAGTTCTGCTGTCCAGTGAAGGGCAGCAGAGCAGAGGTCACCTGCATCCACCGTTCTGGATGATCTGTCACCACCGAAAGTGGCCATTTTGTGATGGTAGACAATGATAGTTGCCAGGCACCATGATGCATATCCCACCGCGTGAAAAAGTGTCAGTTTACCCACAGCAAAATCAGTGTGGTCCAAGAGACCGCCTGCGGCTGAAATAGGTAAAAATAGGTAAAAATTAATTAATATTTATTTTTTATTTTTTTTCCTTTTGTGTAATTTATTTGAAATTAAATAATAATACTGTCACTATGAGTAAAAGTCAGACACTAGTAGCATTGTTATTTTCAATTTAAATTTAAACGTCACTATGGAAAATTCCCACATTGCTTGGTTTCGTGTAAAAGCTGTCACATTGCCAGGAAAATACACAATTATGGACTCTAATCAGACTTATAACAAAGTTAAATGCTGCATTTTGATCACAATGATCTTTGTAAAGTATCTTATTTTACTTTGAAAAAGGGGAGCCCAAAAATTCAAACTTAATCGTGAGCCAAGAGCCAAAAGCAAACATTGATTGTATTGTATTGTTGTGATGCAAAAATTGGAACTTGGATCCGAAATGGCCCTTATTGACTGAGCTTCTGCACAAAGTGTCACTCTCCTGCCATGCCCACATTATGAAAAACAATGAATAATTATGGATCCTTTATATTTTAAGAGCATTTTTACCTAATAAAAAATGGCATAAACAGTGGTTTATATTATGGTTTATATTTATGATTTTTTTCACTGGAAACATCTAGCAGGCTAAATCAAACCTTATGGAGGGCCTAATTCGGCCCACAGGCCTACTTTGGGCTGTCCTGCCCTGAAGAAGGCTTGTAAGCTACTATACTTTTGTGAAAAAAAGAACTGCTCTGCCTACTGCGTGCACCAAACTTAACAGTGCAGCTTGATGGAATCATACAGTAAATAATCCTTGCTTCCTCCATGGCAAAAGCAAAAAGATCACTCCTAACAGTGCCATCTTGTTTTTACATAGTCAATGTGGCACTCCTGTGCAACAGAGACTTTTGTGCTGAAGCCAGAAAGCCATTACTGTAACTGACAGAGGAGCGCAGCGATGATACAGATTCCAGCTCTGACTGGTGCTTAAATAAGCAAGACAACAATGGAAACCTGTTTAAATAATTGAGTGAAAGAAAGAGAGTTCATGAGTGTGAGGAAGAAAAAAAAACGTGGATTCGGGGGGACTTTGCAAGTGCAAGTTCCACATGAGTGACTTGGCCGAACGGTCGGGTAGGTGAGAGGCTGGATTTTGCCTGCATTGTTTGTGTGTGCGTGCGTGTGTGTGTGTGTATCTGAGGGTAACAGAGTGATGTAGTGATGCTGGCTTTTCTTTGTCTGCTGTGTCTGTCTCTGTTGAAAGCATTACATGCACACTGGACAGGAACCACACACACACATCCCCCCACAGTCTCCCTCCTCTGTCTGTGTTTCCTTCCTCTTGGTTATTCCCCCCTCCTCTCCTCTGTCGTTGACTCTCTTTTCTATCGTCTTACATATATCCATCTATGCTAGTGTCTCTTAGTTTCACCTGTCTCTTCCCTCTTCATTTTATGTCTCTGTTCTCCATATCCGGAGGCTAAGATGGAGTCTTTGCTTTCCCCCGTCTACATACACTTTTTGGCCAAAGTGTCCATCATGTGTAATTGAGGAATATTGGGCTCAGCTTGACATTTTGGGTAGGGGAAGAAGGACATGGTATTTTTAGACTGGCCTCCTTTAAGTCTTTCTGCTTGATTTGTTGCAAGAAAGAGGTGAATGTCATTTATGTCCGAGTCTGCTTTTTACACAAGAGTTACTTATAAGGGGCGCTATGCAGTTTTTAAACTCAAAATTCTTATATATATAACTAAATGAGATGATAATACAAAGAAATACTTATTTTTTCCAATAAGTGAATAAACAAGTTGTTCTCAGAGGAAAAAAAACTGTCCCCAGAACACTGTTTGAAGCTAGAAAGGTGGCAGGGTCCGCCAAACACAGACAAAGTGAAAGAGTATGACAGTGTGTTGTCCTTTAAGGTCAGTTTGTTTATTCACTTTATTTAGTCATGCAAAAGAAGAGATTTTGTTTAATTAGTTTGTTTAGGCATAAAAATCGGTCAGTGAAGATGTTTCCCCTCTGATTAGAAAACCACACTGTGCACCTTTACCTGCTATAATTCAGCAGTTATCAAACATAACTTCAGATTTGAAAGAAGTTAGATTGAGAATCATTTGAAAATGATTTTTCCTCCCAAAACACATCATCTCCCTCACTGAGTGAAGTGTCTCATTAAAAGTGTAATGTTTGTAATTAATCAAGGTGGATCCTAATGAAGCAGTGTTTTTACTGTTAGAAGCCTTCACTAATTACTGCAGTTACATTAAAACTGGTGCACTTGGCTGGTGTTGTATTGCTGGTCTGAGTGTTATCATTATTGTTTTGTCCTGGGAAATTATTGCTCTATGTAAAAATCCGAATATTGTGCATTATATATGTTTCAGCAGGGGATAAACTACAAATGCACTGAAATTTTCACTGCAGCTGCTTCAATAATGAAACTTTCCACAAAATATTCCTCCAGTTTAATTCCTGAAATGTACTTTAAAGCTGTTGCGAGAACAATGTGAAACTTGTTGCCATGAGTGACCTCTCCTTGTCCAGGAACAGTGATTTATGTCACTGTAGCGTGGTCTAGACTTCAGAGAGAACAGCACATGGATCAGAGGAGGGAGTAAGAAACTGTCAAACGGAAAAGTTTGAAGTTGAACAAACATGGACGAGGAGGATAGTTATTTTCCCCACAGTGCAAGATGTGTTCAACAGTAGTGGAGTTCAGGTCAGACAGCCCAAACAAAGATCTCTCATCACATATAGAGTGACGCCTCCTCTGCCTCAAATTAGCCTCAAATGGCTACTGTGCATAAATATGTACGTGTGCATAGATACTGAGAAAATGCACAAAATCCTCTTTCACTAAATTTGTTTGGATATAACCAACTTCATTCTCAACATTATGAAATTTGAGTGTGTCCATGACCTCTGCTTTCCATCCAAATAATAAAATAAAACTTTAAGTATAGTCTGAGTGTTTTCATCAAATTCATAGGCCGGTTGTTCAGAGCGACACACACGCACACAGGCACTCACACGCATACCGTCTGAGTCACTATGTTCAATTTGCTATTAGGAGGAGTGCCTGGCCAGGAGAGCTCTTGACTCTGACAGGCTTTCCATCTGCTGCACGCACACTCACACACGCATGCACACACACACACACACACACGCACACGTCCTCTCTCGTTCTCCTGACCATTTGGTAAAATGAGATGGATAAGTGTATAATTATGGGATGTTGATGACTGTGTTCCATAAGTAAGCATCAGTTTTATAATTATTTACTTCCAGGGTGTAGAAAAGTATTTTGATGTTTATACTCAGAAGATGAGTCATAAAACTCCTGTATGCTGTGTAAATAATGAAAAGAAACAAATGCATTGCAATCACACAGGGGCACAATGTGTGATTAAGCACTGTCACTATAGACTTTTTAAATAACACTTTGTTGTCGTCGTTTATACAATGGTAAAGACAAAGGACTACGCTGAGAAAGAAGCTCTAGATTGTGAAGCAGATCGTTTGAGTAACATTTTTATGCTGGCTGATGTAAATTATATTTAATTTGTATGTTGTGTCATCACTGATTTGGCATGAAAGCCCCTCTAGCATATGTTTAAATAGGAATCAGTGGTAGGATTACAGGTGGTAGACATGAGAACAACAACATGAGTCCTTTAAGCAAATGTCTCAAAAGAGGTCAGGTGGCGTTATCATGAAGTCCATGTAGGGAGGAGACCATTGTGGATGGATTTGTCAACAAAGCATCAGGTATAGGAAACATTGTAGCATGTACATGATTGTTCAGTAGGAGAACAGCAGAAATTTTAACTCAAACCACTCACCGCCTCAGATCAGAAAATGCTTCTCCGTGTGAACGTGGACCAACAAAAATATTTTGTTGTTTTTAATCTGGAAGACTATTTGAATACAATGGACATTTTTACTTCAGCATCTCCCTATGTACAGTTTCTACAGTGTTTCCAACAGTATGGCTTTGCACCTGTGGCGGATTCCACTTAGCTGCATTGTTAGATTTGGTAGTAATTAAGAGTAGAGCAGAGCAGTTCTTTAATTTCGACATTGTACCAAACTCAAACTGCTTTACAAAGATAACTATGATCAGAGCGAGACTCTGTGTCTCCTGATCCTGATGATTTTGCTGGAGACACGACAGCTTTTATACATACCTGAGCAATGTGGAAAATTTCCATAATGACACTCACGGAAAAACATGGTGTCAAAATGTTGAGAGACAACAGTGAGAGTCTGAAAGTCGTTCTCTTGGATGGATTTGAAAAAAAAAAAAAAACAGTATGAAATTCTAACACAGGTTGCCAAATATTCTTGGGTGGCAGTAAATACACCTGGAAGGCTGGTTCATGTAAAGTCTATGTGTGTGAAACACTTGTATGTGCACAGCCTGATGGAGTTTTGGGACACAGTTGAACATTCGAGTGACCTTAGTTTGTTGTTTTCCAGACATTTTTGTCGGATCAGCAATGCATGAATGGCTTGTGCTTTTTGCTACCATTATAGAATTTTATACTCTTTAAGAAATTATCGCATTTAATAATAAACCCTACATTTATAAAGCCAGCTGACATAACTGACTCACAAATGGTTTGTATATTTTCCCCTGCCTGATGCAGACCCAAATAGCAAATTTGTGTTGGCCAAGATATTGCCCACACAAGATACGTTCATCTGGCCCACATACCGTGTGGAATGATGGCACTTGAGCTGTCTGCTATAGCATCGCCAGATGCCAGCTACGAGTGAACCAAGTAAACCAGATATGGCCCAAATCTGGGCAACAGCTCATTCTATTCTGGTGGGCTGGATCTGGAGTTGGTCCAGTTTTGGTTTATTTGGTCTCCTCTTGGCTGACATTTGGCCAAGAGCAGATTGCCCAAGTGCCATAGTTCCATGCAGTATTTGTGCTGGAGGATGATGTCTGGTAAATTTTGCAATCTGGGTAACACATATCATGTAGTCATAGTCTTGTAATTTACAACTAGCCCTAAACAGCTGAACACAAACCCTGTTTGGTTTCTCTTTCCTTAAGAGGGTACAGTGAGTTTCCTCACAGGAAGGCTATAATCTCACAGGTCTTATAAGGTGTGATCTGGCATAAACAGACATTTCTCCAAAATTCATTTCAGTTTGTTTTAGCGCTACATTGGTGCCAGGGGTGGCATAAAAACCTTTCTCAGTGAAGCATCCCGGGGAAACAAATCCAGGCAGCGCTTGTATTTCTGCTGTTGCTCAAAAGAGAAGTGATGAAAGCCGTTGTCTGGTGTGTACGTTGGCTGGCCTGGAAAGGGAGAGGAAGCATCACTGACAGCTACTTCGCTTTGTAAGAAGAGGATGTTATTCCCCCACTGAAACATTTGTTGAGTCAGACAATGTGGGTTCTGTGTGTCTTTGTGTGTTTGGATGTCTGCCAAAGTCATTGTAAAATCTTTGCCATGTGGTAAATGAAAAAAAAGAGGTACACATGATATATTTGATAATGTGCTGACTGCACAGCACAAAGTCTTTCCACGCATATATAATATTGTGTCATCTATCATAACCACATGCATTTCTGCATGTTTCTTAGTGAAAGAATGTAAGGATTTTAAAAAATCTTGCAGCTCAACTTCTAAGTCTAAAAATATACCATGAAAGCATCATCCTGAAATGTCCCCACATTTCCCTGTTTGTATGGGTGAGTGTCTGTCAGCTTTTTTCTCTTTTGGCTCTTTTATATTTGTAAACTGTCTGTTCTCTTCTGCCTTATCCAGGTGAGCCTGATGCACAACGGCTGGCCGGTGATTTCAGCGTTTGCTGGTGACCAGGATGTGACGCGTGAGGCGGCCAGTAATGGCGTTCTGATCCAGATGGAGAAGGGAGACAGGGCCTACCTCAAACTGGAGAGAGGAAACCTAATGGGAGGATGGAAATACTCCACCTTCTCCGGCTTCCTGGTGTTCCCCGTGTAGAGAAGTAGAGGAAGAGGAGGAGGAGGAGCAGGGGTGGAAACGAAGGAGGAGGAGCTGGTGGCGGACGGCGAGCGTGACGACGATTGGGTAAAGGATGACAGAGGAAGAAGAGGGGCATGGGAAAGAGATTTGACGTGAATAAGATGGAGATGGGAAAGAAAAAAAGAAAAAAGGAAGGAATGTGACAACAGACTCTGTTTGGGACGCTGCAGAGGGAGAAGGGAAGAGGAAGGATGTGAGGTGTGAGAGAGTTGTAAGAGAACGACACAGAACGATTGCACAAGGGTAAAATGAGAGAGGAATAATGAAGCCAGTACATTAAAGTGTATGGCCAGCTTCTTCACTTCCCTTCCTCCTTTCATCCATCCTTTCATCCATCCTCTCCTCCCTTTGTTTTCTCTGTGGCTTGACTGCAGCTTTGGACAGCCAAAACTTTTTTTATTCTCTGCTGAAAGACGCAATTGATCATTTATATGTTCCAGAGTGTTCTAAAGCCCAAGTGTAACCCCCCCCCCCTTCCTCCACAATCATTCATTCAGTCATTAATTCATTGTCCTCAACATACGCTTTGAAGAATGTTTCTTGAAGAACTGCTCTCCCATTTACTGTGGCCATATGTGTAGTTTTTCTTTTTCTTTTTTTTTTTTTTAAATGCTAGACATAAATTGCACTGATTTTGGATCAGCCTCTACCCCAAAGCCAAACTAGAAATTTTTTATAGGGGAAACACTAAACTCTGATCACAAAATCAGGAGCTTCAGACTATTTACATTCCCTTAGGCTGTGTTTTATAGTACACTTTGTTCTTGAAAGAGACATCTGTTTCACCCCTATTCTACCCATTTCTCCTACTCTCTGAAATCAATCCAAGCACACCACGACCCTTTTCCTATTTCCTGTCTTCTTTGACTTCAAATCAGAGGACTTGACTTCTCACAACATCTAGCTAATGCCAACAACATGCTCACCAGCTATGAGCATCAAACTCAAACTTATCTGGTGTCAACCCTGTCAACCCTGGTGTGACCTGTCTGTGGCTGACAGTACAACCAAACTGACAGAATAAATGCTGGGGACGTACGTTTCTGCAAACCATGGATATGTTAAAATGTTTGATACATTGAATTGCTGCGCTTCCTGATGTTGCATCTTTACGCTTCTTTATGTTCACTTTTCAATTTAATGTTGTGACAGCGCTGAACTTACGATCTGGTTACGCTTAGGTACCAATGTTTTTCGTCTACCTGGTTCTGTTTCCACGAACATGGCTGGAAATTGTCCTGACGTCTTGTCAACGATATCCAATGGTTTCACACCTTCAGAAATTGAAGCATCGTCTCAAACAGTGGTCTCAGAAAGAATATCCAGTGGTTTCATGCCTTCAAATGTTTAAATTCTGTCTCAATCATATCCAGTGGATTTCACGCCTTTACATGTTAAAACCCTGTCTTGAGCAGTAGTCTCTCGATAAAATATCAAGAGCTTTCATGCCTTTAAATCTTAAAACACTGTCTTAAGACATGATAAAAAAAGATGTAATGGTTTCTTGCCTTCAAATGTAGGAAATGCCAGCTCAGACAGTGGTCCTAGTATGGTTTCACACCTTCATATGTTTAGATGTCATCTCCAAGTCTGGTTTCATGCTACTCAATCCTACTCCTGAAGTAAAAATCAAAAATCAGGTCATATAAATGTAAGGTCAACATAACAAGACTCGCATTATAACAATGTGTTTTGCATATATATATATATATATATATATATATATATATATATATATATATATATATATATATATATATATATATATATATATATATATATATATATGCAAAACATAATTAATCGCATTTTGTCCGTAGTTAACTCGTGATTCATCACAAATTAATCGCAATTTTTTTGGAACATTTTTTTCTGTTCTAAATGTACCTTAATGTAGTTTTTTCATGTTCTTAATACTTTTAACAACATAAGAAAGGGCAAATATGCTTGCTTTATGAAAATGTTAATTCAACACTTCAAATCATGCAGGAAATTAAAAGGCTCAAAAAATATCCCCTTACCCTAAATGGGATCAAAAAATGGTGATGTCTGCTTTTGGCAAGGGGGGCGGTGGGCTATCTGTATCTGCCATGTGTTTGGCTTGCAAATGATATTTGAGACGCGACGTACTTCAATGGTAACTCATTTCATGTCGACAGTAAGTTCAGATAACTTTTGTCCTATCGACTGAACCATCTGGCAGTGTTTTGAAAGTGAATTTGCTGTTCATAAGTCCCTTCTCCATTTCCTTTCACTTTCGCTTTTCAGTCCACCGTGTTTTGCCCGAACGCCAACCCTGCTTCTTCTTCTTCTGATTCCCTTTCTTATTCTTCTGCCACCCTCTGGATCAAGACTACAGATGCCACTGACGGCCATGAATCAAACAATGCGCGTTTCTTTTTTTTTATTACAGAGCGTTAATCGCGCGTTAAAAAAATGAACAGTGTTAAGAGGATGTTGCGTTAACGAGTTATTAACGCATTAACTTTGACAGCCCTGATATATATATATATATATATATATATATATATATGTGTTTATATGTATATGTATATACTTATGAAATGTACAATTTTAACATATCCGTAAATTGCAGAAATGTATGATTCCAACATTTATTTTCTTTGGACTGGGTTGGACACTAAAAAAGCTAACACAACAGTTGACACAACAAATGTACTGACTCATGCAAATAAGCAAACTATCAAACCATTAATGTATGTTCGTTAATGCCTCCTTATACACTACTAACTTGCAACAGCAAATACACTTTAAAAGGAAGGTATTGCTGCCCAAAACACATTCTCAAACAGTATAATCAGGAAACATGAATCAACACATTAGCCAAGTCATTGATCCTGATACTCAACATAACCATACAATAACTGCACATACATTTTTTTGTGGTTGAGTTCACGTACTCACAGGATTTGGTTAAACTAAGGAAGACATCATGGTCTCAACTAAACTAGCAAGAACAGCTGTATTTCCACAGCGTAAACAAATTGTGAACACAGCATTGACAGATTGTCATCTTTAAAGTTGACATGGTGAACAAGACCGTGTTGGTTCCTTACACATCCAAGCAGTCAGAGAGAAACCTTAATACTGAGCGTCACATTTCTGTCTGACTGATGAATGTAAGCCCAATATTTACTCTATTACAGCCCAGAAACATCTGACTCCAAACCAGCTAAATGGTCCACTCTCTTTACCACCTAGTCGCTAACTATGTCTGTTTACCATTTGGTGCTGAGCATGTGGTGTAAAGTGGGCCATTAGAGCTGTTAAGCTAAAAATGACGCAATGAGAGAGATGAGAGTGAACCAAAACAGTAAAGATGTGGGCTGGACTGTTAAACAGTTTGCTGTAGGTTAACTATTTGTCACATCTTTTTCACAATATCATTTGATTTTGGCATTAAGGCAATATCTAAAACAGCTGCTTTACATATCAAAAAAGTCAGAGCTCCCGAGTGATAAATAAATGTAACACTTCCTACACATTATCATGGCAGCAGTTATTTTTCTGTACAAATTGTAATTGGGAAAACAAATTAGTATTAAATACTTGTAACTAGCTAACTGAATTCTGTTGGGAAACCTGATGATTTAAATTGATAAAGCTCTGTGAAAGCACCATAGAAAAGTGTATAACACAGGTTACAACAGCAGGTATTTCAGATAGATGGATACATGTACATGTCATAAAACGTATCTAGTCTCCAGTCATGTGCTCAACTGTGACTATCCTGTAACTAATAAACATCTGCATAAGTCAGACAGTCACACACAGTATTGCTATATGGTGCTCCTTCTCGAAAGTAGCCACACAAACATTCATATCATCCTCCATCCCATCCTACCATCCATCCATTGGCCACACCTTCATCTCCCACCCTCTCGCTGTTTTCGTCCCTTTATCATTGCTGCTTTTTTTCAGATTTGTACCTGTCATCTCCAGGGTCCTCTTCTCTCTTCGACTATGCTGTTCACCCACAAGTGCAGATTTCTCTTTCTTTTTTTTGTATACCACTGTTATCCCCTCACTCACTCTTCCTTTCCTCAACAGTCCATTTCCCTTCTCCTTCCTCATGTCTGTTATCTGCTGCTGTACTCGTTTGCCTCCCAGCACAGATCCTACCTTGCTTCTCTTCAATTTTGGACTTTGGACTCTGAAACCAACTTACAAACCACAAACCGAACTCTATTATATATATATATATATATATGTATATATATATATATATATATATATATATATATATATATATATGAATTTACACAGTGAATATACAAATGGATATATAAATATATCGAAATCTAAGCCACCATTTCTATTCTACTGGTATTATGATGATAATAATGATAATACTAATGAAAAATGAATCTGGTTGATGACTATAATATCTGTATTTCCGTACTTAAGTGTTATATAAAAGAAAAAATATTCTAAAAGAAACTTACTAGTGATTGTGTGTGGAAATCTGAGGCTGCCGTTCTGCTCTTCTGATTAAAAACATGCTTCTTGTTTTTGTTTTGGGTCAAACCAAGTTGTGGCTAAAAAGCTGAGACTAGTACTCATTATGAAAAACCTACAGCTAAAAGGACTTTTATTTATTATTATTATTATAATTAATATTATTATTATTATCAATCAATCAAATCAATTTACCTACTGTTTTTCTTATTTATTTGCTCTGATGAATTCAATAAAATTTAAATGGTACTTTTATTTTTCTTAAACCTACTTTAAGCCTGGCCTGGCACTTTATTTTGTTGGAGCTGGCAGAACTTCTGAAAGCAACCGGCGGCGTACACAGCCCCAGGTGTGTCGATGTGTGTGATGGTGGGCGGTGTCTCCTCCTTTCTCCATGTCTCTTTGGACCTTTACTCAGTCACTTCTACACCTTATTTCGTTACCCTTTTATTTCTTTTTACACCCTAGTTTCTCTCTCAATCGGATCGAAAAGGGGTCCTTGTCGTGTTGCCTCCTCTATCCCTCTTTGTCCTGGCCCCTCTAAACTCTTTGGATGCTCACCCGTTCTCTCTCTCTCTCTGTCTCTATCTCTCTATATCTCCATATCGCTCTCCGTCTCTTTCCCTCTCTTTTCCCACTCTGTTGGTTTTTAAGATTTTGTGGTTCGTTTCTCTCCAGACTCTAATGAGCTCCAGGGGGAAAATTAGAGCTGGAATAACAAGCAAACATCAACATCGTCTCCCCTCTTCTTTTCAGATCCCTCCTTCCTCCTGCTCCTTCTTCTCTCCCCCCTTCATCTGACTTCATTTCTTCTCTTTATGTCTTGCTTTCCCACTGCTTGATCTCCCTTCGTCTCTCGCACATCGTTCCTTTTTTTCCAATTTCCGCTCTGTTTCCCGTCTGTGACTCGCTGTCCTCTTCCCCTCTGCTCAGACCAGTCTCGGTGGCACTCCCTTTCTTATACATTTCCCCTCTTCTCTTAGCTTTCATCTTTCCTTTTGTCACAAGGTTTTTCTTTTGAATATCTGTTTCCCTCTTAACTGCTAAGTACTGTATTGGCACAAACACAAGACAACATTTTCACTCTTAATCACTTTGGAAAGACCGGAGTCCTCTTACTGTCCATGGGTAGCTTTCAAGACACTCTGTCTCTGTCTTTGTGTGCTGTCTCTCTGCCTGTCACTGTCTGTATTTCATAAAGGCATAAAGCAGAACATCTAAACTACAAAATAGGTTAGTTTAAGTTAAACTAAAGGCAACAAAAACTACTTGGATAAGGAAGAGAAATATTTCTACCTTCACAAGAATTATATGAGAAGGCCCACACACTTGTCTTTAGGGTAGATAAGAAGCTATCCACCTTATTCCTGACTTTGTGAGATTACCCATGGTTCATAGCGGTATTCGGTTAAGCTCTTCAGGTTGAACTGGTTGAACTCGGTGTTTACGCTAGCCTAGCTGTCATGCTCGCTCTAAAAACCGGCTTTTGACACAAAGAAAGCGACAGAATAGATAAAAATCGAAGGTGGATACACAGTACAGATGTTTTAATAAGTCGTGAGGGCAGTACTCACAGTGCCTCACCAGTCAGTTCTCACGGAGTGGGCAGATAACATGAAGCATTAGCCCGACGTTAGCTACATCGACATAGTTAATTATCATATATTTTCTGAAGGTATTGACGGCGGAGAATTACGCAGTTACAAAAGCACAGAGGCATTCAACTACCTGCACAGTAACAAAATAGGGAAAGGACTGTTGAAGAAACACAGCAAGTTTATATTTCTGAAGGCAGCAGTAGCGCCCAGCCACAGCGTTAATCAAGCTAAACATACAGCGTGGATAATGCTGAAGGAAAGTGAAGTCGTGGAGACAGGCGTCTGCTCATGCATTGCCGGGTTAGGGAAGTCATGCAGCAGCTATTCTGTGGAAGATATTCATAAACCCAAATATTTATTTTAGCGTCAAAACCGCGAGCCGCACTAGTCTCCGTTCCTCATTCCTCAGCAAGGGCACGGACATGTTTATCGAAGTTGTTGATGTACTACACAAGACGTTTCTGAAATTGTTGTGGCAACCAACAACGGCACATGTTGTACCAGAGCTCATTTTAAAAACAATTTAGCATTTATGACATAACGCTAGTTATTTAGGGCTAGCTTGGCGGCAGCGGTCAGTCATGCAGTTGCAAGGCAACCGGAAACAGAAAACCGCCGGCGAAGTAGTTATCTGTCATGGCAGCCCCCTTAGGCTTCCGAGGAAACAGGTGGATAGTCAGAGGCACGTAGCTTAGCTTAGCAGAAAAAGGGAACAGCTAGGCTACTGGTACCTCTAAAGTTACATTTTCATGTTTGGCTACACATGATTCCTCGTGCATTCATGTTAGCAAGCTAACCTAACATTATGCTAAATCATTAAATCACCTTTCCATAACTGCAAACTAGTCACATAACTCAGGTCAGTCTCATTCCCAGGGTGTCAAATACACGTCACTCGGTGTGTCCCTTTCTGGAACCAGTGTTGCCAGATCGGATTGACAGTTTCCAGCCCAATCAGATCTTAGAACCCGCCCAATCCACTTAAAACCAGCCCAAATCACGAAGTTGCCAGACAGCCTTGTGTGTGTGTGTGTGGGGGGGGAAGCCGCTTCTCGTTATTAGCGGGGGGGGGGGGGAGAGAGAGAGAGAGAGAGAGAGAGAGAGAGAGAGTTATGCTCCTCGCCGTTAGCTGGGGGGTGGGGTTGGTGCTTTTCTGTTCTATTTAACTTGCTCCTCCGGCGCTCGTGATGGGCTCCCGCAGTTCAGAGTGCTGTTTTCACAATATCAAAAACCCGCCAAATGTGGACAAAAGCAGCCCAAATTTTATTCACCTGCCCAATGTATTTTTTTCCCGCCTGGCGTCAACAAAAGTAGCCCAATTGGGCGGAAAACCGCCCAATCTGGCAACACTGTCTGGAACGTTGTGAGTGATGCTAAATGCTATGAGAACATGTGGCTAACTACATATTATTGAAACATATGAGCCAGTTAGTGACACACTATGGTAGCCCAGTTTAATATTCAACACAATTTTCCCCAAAAGAAAAATGTATTGCTTCATGAATCACTAAAGTGAATATATTATGTTCACATATTAACTGATTGCTTGCACAATTGTTTGAAATACTAGTACAGAGAGGTGTCAAAAGAAAAAAAAGATAGATAATCCACTGGCTAACACTGATTCTTTGAGGTCATTAAGTAATCTCATTCTAGATGTAGGTGCCCACAATAATGATTTAGTACAGATACAAGGTTTAAACATTAGGTTGTGATCAAAAGAACTTCAAGAGTGATCTCTGCCATCACTTACTGTACATTAGCATGTACACAAACAAAAAAAATCTATAGTCAAACAAGCGTAAAATAAGTCCAAAACATATCACTCAGAACACTATTATTCCACTTTTGATTGAAGATTTTTATGTTAGACCTCCCTGGTAAATAATTAAAATAATAATTGCAGGCGGTTTGTGGAGCTATTTTCATTGATGATTGACTGTCATTAAGTACATTCGTCGATCAAATTGATTGTAGCACATTTCATTGTAGGCCTGTTTATGTCACTTAAGCAGAGATCGGACCACACCATTTCAGCCCAGTATCGCCCCGACCTTATAAATGAGGTACATCAGTAATGAAAATGAGCACTGGGTGCGAAGATTGCTTGTTTTATCCCACTTACTGTGTCATGAGTGGAAGAAAACCCAAAAAGCTTCTGGGAGCCTTGCAACGTCCTGACGGAAAGACAATTATGTGGAAATTACTTTGTTCCGAGATGTCGGCCCAGAGCAGCACGGAGACATTTTCCATGCACAGCTAGAAGCACAGCACAGCAAAAGAGTAACTACGGTCTAATTTATTTCAGTAATTACAATTTGACTGTCATTTTTCTACCGACTGGGAAGAAAAAAAGGCAGACACCAGAGAGAAATATTGATACACTGTATCACAATAGTTTAAAGCTGCTTTACACATCTGTTTATGATCAAGTCATTTTCATATCCATGCTAATACATTCTCTCTTTTTCTTTTTTTAATTCTGTAAACTCAATCACCTCTAACAGAATGTGGATGAAAGTGTGTTTGAGTGTTTGATGAGGTTAGTTTTTGACAGAGAGGGAACGTGTGTGTGTGTGTGTGTGTGTGTGTGTGTGTGTGTGTGTGTTCACTTCCCTCACAGCAGCAGGTCCATCCAGGGGCCTTGTCCTCCAGCAGTAATTTGATTGTGGCAGAGAGAGGGAGACATAATTGTCTGCAGCAGGTCACTGCATAACCAAGTGTGTGTGTGTGTGTAGTGGTTGTTCTCTCCTGCAACCTCCCCACCTGCGTCTGCTCCGCTATACTACACTTTCCTCCTTTTTGCTCCTCTCCTCTCCTCTCCTCTCCTCTCCTCTCCTCTCCTCTCCTCTCAATGTCAACAGAAAGCTGACAGTTGCGTCTGATGCAGCATTATATTTTCAGCTCTATGGAAATGTGCACACACTGTGTTTACAGTTGCCAAGAGCACACACACACACACGCTCACACTTCCTGCTGCCATACACACTTTTGCCCCCATGCCCTCTCACAGCCAGATGGGCATGAAGGCAGATAGACAGCCAACAAGACGGAGCCACGGAGAGCGAGTCAGACTGACATCTAGACCGGACAAAAAAAAAAGAAAAAAAAGAACAGACCAGCAATTCTGTCGTCCCAGTGAAGGATAACCTTTGACCCCTGGCACACTCAGCCATTCCTTAGGTCACACACTCCCACACAAATGCAGACACATCCGTGGTAGCTTGATCTCTAGCATTTTCAGATCATCTGACACGGAGTCCCTCAAGGCCTCCCCCTTCATTTTGCCTTGTTGTCACTCAAAGAACACTTTCCAGCACAAAGACGGGGACAGATTATGAAAATCCCTGTCCATCTAAAAGTACATTTGACAGAGTATATTCAGAACACAACAGAATATAACAGAACATCAAAATATGTCCATGTTTAAATGTTAAATGTTAATGAAAACATAATTTCAGTATATAGATGGTGACTCTTAAAGGAACTCTTTGGAACTTCCATGTTGTGCTGGAAGACGGTCTAACCAACAACGGTTCTGTTTCTCTCTGTGAGCTGAGCAGAGAGAGTCACTGAGACGAGACACTCCAGAACATGCATAAAATCACATCCCTTGGACTGTTGCTGTTATCTGAGTCCTTCACAAAGAAATCTACAGTCCAGCAAAATAAACCCTTTGATGCACCAGCTCTGCAGGCCCCCCATGTACACAATGTTTCTGTGCTATATCTTTTGGAATCAAAGTGAAAAAAGTGAGAAAGGTTAAACAAAAACATTTGTGGTAATCAAAAGCAAGCTGTTAAATGAATACTTAGAATATTGAATAAGATTTAATAACATTTGAACATTTATTTCAAACATATAGCACAGAAACACTCAGCCACGCATGAAATTACATAGAAATTGTCATTTATGACCCGTGTTGTACATACTGTGGGGCAGGGAAACAAAAACAACTTTTAATTAAAAAGGATTTGTTGTGATCAAAAACATGTTAATTTAATCACATTAATTTTCTTAAAAATATACAAAAGAAAAACTGTGACCGTTCATATTTTGTGTGGTGTCCACAGGCTTGTAATGGCAACCAAGCTTAACAGGGATGATCTCATTTTTCACATCACATTACAATCTGCTCACATATGGCTATTAAAAAGTAATTCATACGTGTTAATTGCTACATGCTACTTTGAGCCCCTTTATAGAAACAGTCACTCTACATAACTCATGCAGCCTGTATTGGTTTTCTATTGTTTGGACTGTAAAAAGAACATAATGAAAGACCTGCATCACAAGGGATCCAGTACTAGATTCACAATTCAAAAGATATATAAGTATATATTATCACTTTTGTCTGTAAATGTTGGGCAGCCATATATTTGTACTCATAAATGTATATTTTATGTGTAAAGGTGAGGATACAGCAAACCTGCATGGCAGATATCTATCAGAGCTCCAGTGGAGTGGACCTTGACACCAACCCTTCTCTTTGCTTCATATATTTATACATATATTTATTTGTGTATACTGTTTGACGTTGTTTATATGTGGCGTACCCTGCCACCTTTCTAGCTTCAAACAGTGTTCTGGGGACCTTGTTTTCCTCTGAGGACAGCTTGTCTATTCAGTTAAGGAATTATACATATTTCTGAGTTCATTAATATTGTAAAAAATGTCATTCTTAGTTTGAATTTATTCTCCAAACCTACATAGTGCCCATTTAATTACTGTTACTTCACTTGGATGTTTGAGCTTCACTTTGCAGAGTGATGCTTGTGCAGAGTCTGACACTAGAAGGTTTTCACATTCATGTGTTAGAGAGGAGGGAACGTTTCTCATCAGAGTTTTACACGTGTTAGTACTGGATAAACACGAGTTGTGACATCACAACTAGTTTGAAAGCCAATCATGGTCCAGTACATTACTCGTGGAAACTTGAAGCCTCAAGCACACCTACACTAAAAATGTACTTTTAAGTGAATTAGGAGACATACTGTGTTGAACTGTTAAACTTTCCAAATGAACAACATTTGCGTATTTATAGATTTGGATTTGATTTTCAATGTCAGAGAAGGAGAAGATATAATTTTATGAATTTCTAATCCGGTATTTGAATGTTTTAAATCATATCAGACACACATTATTATTCCAAGCAGAATTTTGTATGGCTTCAACCATATCTGGAGGGCATACATTTTTGAATACATTAAATATTTATTACATTTTTATAAAACAAAAAAAGGTAAGTAGTGGTATCCAGGTTGTAGGTGCTACCTAACAAGCCACCATTTCCTGCAGTGACACCTTACATGTAAAACCCACATACAACACTGAAATGTATTCAGAAGTTTGACTTTTTCTCTTTTTTGCCTGCCTGCAGATGTGCTGTAAAACCGTTTAACATTTTTAAATGTGTAATCAAGTGGTCTTAAAAGAAATGCTATAATTAAAACATGATAAACTTCTTAACAGAATGTAGTCCTAGGTAACAGACATCTTGTCTGAGTTGTGCTGTAATAAACAATAAACATTAACTTTAGAGGAAAAACAAAGAGAAAAGTTCACCCTTTCTCTGAAATCAAATTTATGGTCATTCAAGGTGGACCTGAACAACCCAAACTATCCATTGTCAATGTTAGCCAACTTGGCTCCAGTTATTTCAGGCTAACAAGACCAGCCCCTTATCTAAATGAACAGGGTTAGAGCCATGACTTACTTTTAATGATAAAAAAAAAGCTTAAAAAGTTTGACTTTTCCTAAAAACAAGGTTTAAAACATGTTTCCACAGGTTATACTTCTGCAGCTCTTGTAAACAGATTCATGATGCCAACTTCTTTCACAGCTCAGTCCAAATGTCTAATGTTTGAATAACCTCACCTGCCTCAGTAATCCTGTGCAGTAGCATGATATGCATGATATGCTGCGCCTTTAGGACTCTGCAGCCACACCAGATCTGTTGAAACTGTGGTGACGTGTTTACTCGTTGGGCCGTGATAAAGCACACGACTGGCTTTTGAGGGAAAGGAGTGGGGATACGTGTCACCCAACAGCCATCGCTGGCATTACAGACTTTTCTATCCAAAACGCTTTAAGTGTCTCCTCCCATATATTGTCGCTGGTTCAGTTACACTGTGCCAGCGGAGTAACAGCTTCAAGGAGCACAACGCATAGATCAGCCAATAGCAAAGGAACAAACAAATTGTAACTGATCAGAGCTTCTAGCAACTCATTTTTTCCTAAATGCAGACTTGCTTCAGAGTGTTTACTCATTCTTAGAGCACTAATATTTCAAATGTATGCTGTTTCACCCTGCGTGAAAAGACAAATTAAGTCATATATCATATATTTGTAGTCAGAAATACCTCCGCTGAGCGTAGCCCACAGAAATAAAGAGATTTATATATATTTTTGCTGCAAAATGTTCACTTAAACAGAGTGCTGCATAACGGTGCTACGGGACTGTTTGACAGTGCATCTTCCTTCACAGATGTTTTATTGAGTCATTTGTTTCATGGCATTTTACACTTCAAGACAATATAACTACACTGAGTTCAAATTGAAGACTTTGACGGCCCTATATAGTTCAGCAGGGAGGACGGACAAACGTGATATTTTGGACTCTTCATGAAGCACCACGTGTCTGTGGTGTCACACGCAGAGACCGACTGTGTTGATTTTGCAATATGAGCTGAGGTGACGGGGGAGTGCAGGTGAGAGACCAGAACATGTAGTTACAGATCGACGCAACACAGAGCAAAGAACAGAATGTAATGAAAATTGACAGAGCGAGTCACATGCTGAATTACACTCCCCACCACCACCACCACCACCACCCCCAGCAGTCTGTCACACATGTATCAGATCGGAGCAGATACTGCTGTAAGAATAAAGTAAACCTGTTACCACACATTCAGTTTCGGTGTTTGTATTTGTGACACACTAACGAGCGGTTTTGAACATTTCCTGCAACACCAAAGCCAAAACTGGGCAAATGATTTAGCCTTTACTGGGGAAAACACGCGGTGAACTGATTTCATCACCGTCTGAATGTTTGAAACCAGGACAGACAAAATTATTGAAATGAAATGCAGCACGTCAACCATCATCAAGCCATCAGTGAATTCCACCTTCTAATGGGTGTAATGTGTGTAGCCGATGCGATAACTTCACTGTGGAGAGTCTTTCTACCAACACTCTTAGATTTCTGCAGCACGAGCGCAAGGAGCTCCTCAGTGTCGGCTGTCTGCGGTTCTGAGGATGTTGCTGAGTGCACTTTAAAGTAACTTTGAATATTTAACTGTGAGTAAGCGGCGCCTGTGTCAGCGCCGTACACCACACAAAGGAACGTTTCATACTCGGAATTGTTTGGCAGGAAAACAAAGATTAAAATGCAGTAAACAGTTTACAGCCTTCAGCTCGCTGCCCTTCATAATTCATGCCATCGGCTGAAGGTGTGAGGAAGTAAACTGATAGATTTAGCTGCTGCTCAATGCAGACGCTGCTCTGAAACTCATATTAAAGCTACAATGAAGGTTTTATGAATATGCAGGTTATGATATTGAGAATGCCATTCTGTCTCCATTTCTGTATTAGACCTGCTCTATATCAGTCTGTGGCGAGAAACAGATGAATCATTGGGCCATCAGGATAGTGGCATTTCATCCAGAAAAGGATGAAGCTTAAAAAGAAAATGCCACAAAATATGAACCTGAATGAAATTAGAACATCAATTTGAATTGGCTGTCAGCAGAAACCGTGTCAGATTTGTGATGTCTGCTCATCAATAAATAAGGTACACCACCTTGTTCTAGTGGCCTAGTCTTTCTGAGGTAGCCATGCTGTTGCAAACCAAGTGACGCTGCAGCCCAGCTTCAACCTGTGTACAAATAACACATCTTTAGACTTTTAGAGTGCGTTAGGTACATACACCAGTCCTGTTTTACAGTTAATATGCTGATCCTTTCACTTTAGGTTGTGTGGAGAACAAATGCATCCAAATAATACACATTAAAAGATGTTGGGGGACGCAGCATAAAGTGCAACAACGTCCAAGCAGAGTGTTTGAAGGGGCTGATTAGTCAAATAAACAGGAATCTCACTCAGGAGACTGATGTTCGTGTCCTGTGTGAAACTTAAAGTAGACTTTTGTTTAATGTCTGTCTGTAAGCAGTGTTGTAAAAGTAATTATCATTTATGACATTCAAGTTTTTCCGATTTTTAATTTTTAAATGGGAGTACCAATAAAATAAACCAATTTAAAAATGTGCTTCACTGGGTCTGATGCAGCATGCAATGCTCAAATTAACTACAATAACTACAGGCAACAAATAAATGTAGTAACTCAGTGTTGTACTTTAACATACAATTTTGGCTACTAGGGAGCTCCCTATAAAAACAAACCATTTGACATCTTCATAGTGCTGCTGCTCAGCTACTACTGGTCCGCTTGACTGTCGTGGGGTAAGCCACACCTGAGGAATCAACAGTCACATCAGATTCTGCTCTTATGCAGATGTTTACCAACGGGAGGAGAGCTCAGAGATAACTGTTTTGGGATGAAAGAAGTGGATTTATCTTCAATCCTCTTTATCAGACCGACTACAGCAGCATTCTGCTGAGGAGACCTTCATTGACAGTGTTTATGTCATGTTACTGTGATGTTCACTGCTGACTGAAGCTGGATGGGAAGTATACTTCACTTCATGAACGTAACGTTACAGAGAGGAGAAGGGAAAAGAAGAGGGGGAACCACAGACTGTGGTGAGGGACAAATAGTGAGAATGGACCTGAATTTAAAGACAGAAACACTCCTTGTGTGCCATTGCTGGCTGATGTTAGCTCACGGCTAAAGTAATCTGGCTGTTTGTGGCAGGTACACACCGCAGGAGTCACGCAAATAAACACAAATGATCCTGCAGTCAAGCTTGCTGTGCTGGTGGTGAATACGCCATTAAATGACCGCCAATGCTGATGAAAATCTACATAATGTGACTCAGTCACCGATGATCACAGGTTGTATTCATGTTCAGTTAGTTTCGTTCCTGGAAGTAGGGACATTTTAATGCACAATTAATGCACATTGATTCTTTTAAATACAGTAAGTGAGTGAATTTACTTACATCATCGTCCATAAGTCAAACTTATGTATTTAACTTATATTGTATTACCTACATCATCTGTTCCTAAATCAGCGTGTCACCCACACACAAAATTACACTTTTGCGCATGGACTGCATGCAATTTTTAACTGTATTTGCATGCAGATTGCTGAGACCAGGTTGAGCACTGAGCGGATTTCTCTTAGTTTGGTGTTTTGCCATCACTTTTAAAACCAAAGCGCAGACATTTGGTTGTTCTAGCATCAATTCAGTTGATTACAGACAATGAAAAAAAATGTGTTTTTCACTGCCCTTCTACTTGAATAATGTGCTGGGTTTTTAAATTATGTAGTCTACAAGCAGCATTATCAATAACCAGCTGTCAGCACCTCTAACTGACGTGCTGCAAAGAAGGGAGTGAGATAAGTGAATGACAGGTGGTGTACGTTCTATATGTGTGAGTACATGCTACAGCATGCATTTGTGTGAGGACAGACACTTGTGTTTGTGTCAGCGGCCTCAGTAAGCGGGATGATCAGTGCTCAGAGACATGTCGTGTCTCTGTGTCTCCTGCTGTGACACGTCAATGCAGCAGCCCGGGCCGCCACAGGAATACAGTCATGGTGACAAAGGTGACTGCAGCGATTCTGAAGAGGGACTGGGGTGAAGCAGGTGGAAGGAAGGGGAGCTCGCACTCAAAATACTTTTTCAAATGAAGGAATAGCTCCAGAGTTTGTGTAATTAAAAATAACAACAAGGTACAACAAAGCTATTTACTGCTGTGTGATTCGGACTAGAATGAGGAGCAGGAAGTTGCTTTATCTCAAAAACGATGTCTTTCCCATGATTTCCTGTTCATTTATATTAAAGAGACTTTGCAAAATTTTGCTTTCAAAGTGTTTGTAGTTTTGCCCTGTTCTCTATCAACATTTAGACCGCAGAGGCCAATGCATATCCTTATGAGTTTATAATTCCCCACAAAAATACACAAACATTCACAGTGACACACCAGTTGACCCAGCACGTTTCCACTCCCAGCTTGTCAAATTCAGTTTGACTTTCAAAATAAAGGCTCCACAGTCTTAGGGTAAGACAACAAAACTATTGTTAAGGTTTATCTACTAAAATGTTCAGTCTCGTAACGTAAGTGAAGCAACTCACATTAGTTATGTCCTACACATAGGTTAAAGGTGCACTCTGTAGTTTTGGGGAAGATATTTTAATCAGAAGACAAATATCTGTGGGGTATGATTATTTAAAAACACAAACAAACTGAATAAACAAACTGAACTTAAAGGACAACACAGTTTCATACTGCCATATACTTTGTTTGTATGTGGTGGACCCCACCACCTTTCTAGCTTCAAACAGTGTTCTGGGGACATTATTTTCCTCTGAGAACAGCTTGTTTATTCAGTTATGGAAAAGCAAATATTTTTGAGTTTGTATTATTACCTAGTTAGTATTGTAAATATTGTCTGAGTCTGAATTCTCCAAAAAGTGACCCTTCAACTTAGAAACCTTACATAAATTAAAAACAAACCATTCTTGACTGCAAGAATCACAGTTTCTGGAGGGAGAGTCCTGTGAATGACCCACCCGACCACCCAAGTCACTCCACCACTCAGACTTATCTTACTCTGTATACCACTGCAGTAGGGGGAGGATTCAGGAAGTGACAATAAGAAGCGTACAAACGGGCTGGACCAGATCCGTGCTTTCTTACATATGCTGTTGGTACTTTGCATTCAGTCAGCTTTGTGTTTCTGACTTGCTGAAGCTATTTCTGTGTCCGTGATGGGAGCTGAGATGGAGCCACGATGAGCAGAGCCAGAGGGGCGACTCAAAGCAAACATCTTCCAAAAATTGGCTAGGATTGCTATTTTTCCTTTCTTCTATAGTCACTAGATGGATCCTAAAAAATGTGTAAATAACTTGGCTCTGCTTTTTTTTTAAAGAAAATATATGGTGAGGGAGTAAGAGGATTTTATTTCTTTTTTTTAGTTACAAATGGACAAAAAATTATTGCCCTGTTGCCTTGATATGACATTATTGTGCATTTTGACAACATGAATGGTTATCAGAGTAGCTGTGGGGATGGATGGTTATGTCGGTCTGTTGGTCCGCCATTTCGGTCCAGACTGAAAACAACTATGTCATGCTTTGCCGTGTAACATGAAGAGACTTGAGGTCCCCAGAGGAACCCTACAGAGTTTGGCGACCCTCAGACTTTTCTTGGTTTCACCATGAGTTTTACATTTGTGGTTTAATATCTAATTCATGGATTTCTGTTAATTTACTACACATATTCAAGTTCCAGAGTCGAACAGTTCTATTAACTTGGGGAATCATTTGACAATTCCTTTGACAAGATGTGGTAAAGGCAATCATGGTGCCTGAACAATGTGTCCTGTTGACCTGGTGGTTGTAGTCTCTGTTTAGAGCTAGCAAATGTCAGCATGCTACCACCTCAAACTAAGATGGTAAACAGTACACCTGCTCAACATGCGCAAGCTGATGTGAGTGTATAGACCAAGTAAATCCTAACAGCTGTAGACTCTTCATCCTCCAACAGAAAAGATTTGCAGAAGACAAAAAGTCAAAACTGAGATCAGTTGACCTCCTTGGCTAAACTCTCAGTCTGTGTCATCACATCCAGCTCATCTGTGTACTTTTGGTATTTCTGAGTTTTGCAACGTATTTTTATGATAGGTTTACAATTCTTTGTGCATGTTTGTGTAGCCTCAGGCTGCTTGACAATGATCTGTTCAATAAAACACTGTGGAATAGTAAAGAGAAATCATCATTATGTATTCAATCTCTGTGCATGTGAAAATAAAGTCTTGTTTGTTTTTTAAAGGATTTCAAGAATATTTGTGACCAGGCAATTAAATGAGACATTCACCTGATACACCCAGAATCGATTTATGTTTGGTTGCTGTAGTAATTAGGCATAAAGGTTTGTTTTATTATTTTATAATCCCTTATCTTGAGAAGCCAAAGAAACAAATGGTGCAAGAAGTGTGTCTGACACATAATCGTTACCTTTTTACATTTCTAACGTCTGGGAAAGACATCGACGTTATTGTCCGTGAGCATATCTGTTTGAAAAGAAGGAAAAGTTGAGCACAAGTCCACGACTGCATCTCTTGCCTCAAATAAACTTTGAAACCAATTTTGACAGGTAGTTTTGAAGAAACTTAACACGATGAGAAGACCTACCGCTTCTCACTGTCTTTTAGCGAGAAGGTCGTTACTTTGCTGTGTATTTACTGTTGCCAGAGTCTGGCTTTATTTACTTTGTGTGTTCTTCTGTGGTGATGGCCTGAGGAGAAAATGTACCCACACATAATGTATCTGCGGTGAGACTAATGAGACGTACAGTAGAGCTCATACAAACAGTATTTTGGCATCAGTGCTGCTGCTGATGGTAATATATATCACTCAAATTTTCCATCCCCCTCAGGCACAGTTTGCATTATTTCAACCAACTTTTTCAAGTGCAACCACACTGTAGTCGGCAGTCCGGGATAGGGAACATGTGTGTTTGTGTGCTTAACACAGCAGCCCCCACAGAGAGCACTGCTATACCGTGGCTCTGATGGGAAACAATTTAATATGTGACATTTTGTGTCGACGCCTGTTGCTTTAAGGCAACATATCCCTTGTCTGTGAACATTTCTGCCTGTTCACTGAAATTGGTCGGTGTTTAACTCTGAAGACATCAACTGTGACAACCACACACTACTTCACAATGTCATTAACATATGTAGCTCATTTTTCTTTTTCTTTTATGATTCAGAGACCAGTAGCAAGGGAAATTACATACAGTGCCTTTGAATTAAAGCCAATAGAAATCTAGAGACAGTAAGTCATCTATATGTTTTAGAAAATAAAGCAACATGTTCTCAGATAGAAGACAGAACTGATACTGAATATAGCGAGTATTTATAATTGAATAAAAAAAGACAGATGTGCTTAGAAAAAAAAGCTTTCAAAGCCTCACCAAGCAGCCATCTTAGATTTTGTGGGCAGGCTCGGTGAGGTGTGTCCAACTTTCCAAGTGGGAGATTTGACTTCAGGGCATTTCAATGGAACGCATCATAAAGTCAGCGGTGAGTTATTTTAACTTACTAATGTAGTTAAGTTACAGTATGTCAATATGTTAATAAAGTTATATTCATTATATAGGGTCATTCATGACTGAGGATACACAAATAATGTACGTTAGGACCTGTCAGTGGTACGCTGCAATGGTCATGTTGCGTAGTGAATTGCAACATGTGTTTTTGCAAATCATTGGCAGTGGACCCATTCAGTTGTTGAGAATGTGTTGGGAAATTGAAAAGGTTTTTGTAAAATGGTGGGATTTTTTTTTGTTAGGTTCAGATAAAGTCCTTGGTGAGTCATGTGATGGCGTGACCAACACTGAACTTGCCTTCAGAAGCAACAATGTACTCCACTACAGTAGATTTTTGTGTGTCCAAGTTTGAGCGGTTTCAAGACTGAGTAAGTCCAAATGTGGTGCTGAGAGCTCTTCATAGAGAATGACAGAAATATGGAAATTCAGTAACTCTGAGACACTCAAAAATAAAACAAGATGAAGAAAGAGAGACAAGACTGATGACAGCTATTCACAGGGGTGAGAGAGGATCGGCAAGATGAATATTTCTCCTTAATACACCACAGCTACTATCAGGTTACATCTGTCTGTTAACATCACACAAAGAGTGGTCTCAATCTGCAAAAGTTTAAAAACAATGGCTTTCCTACATTGGAGACAATGGGGTTATTTCCAATGGGGATTGGGCATCTTATCATTATTCAAGATCCCAACTTCTATACACTAAAATATCTCTCTAAACCCTTGACATACCTCACAATGTTTCACCTGCAGGATTCATATAGGTAAGTAGGCAGGTGCTTTGTGTACTTACCCTGTGCTACACCTCTCAGGCTGTTGAAGCCACTCTAATCCTCTGATTGGAGAAGGCTGTTTGAAATGTACACCACAGGTGGGAGGTAGTGCAGCTACGACCTAAATAACACATTGAACTTGAAATATTTCAACTTCAATGCCAGATCATATCTCTTAATACACGCATCTGAGGGTGGAAGCCTTTACCTGGCTCATAAACAGGGACAACTGAGGCCCAAGGGTGTCAGTCACAGAAAATGATCACATGGTTCCCAAGAGCTGGCCTATCATGGACAAAGTGATGCATCTGTGCTAACTGGATACAGAAAGCTTATGAAGCAGATAATCAATAATCCAACCACCCAGTGCAGTCCTAACACATCTGGCAAACACAAACTTCTGGAGCATTTATGAAAAATGAGGCCATACAAGCTCATCTGAAGGACAAGGCACATAAGGTGGCCGAGCTGATTGCCAGACAGTGAAGGAACACTGCCAACTGGGTCCATCATCTCTGAGGCCGGCTTCAGTTGATTACACGACTCTCAAAAAATACTTCTCAAGTTCTTTTTCATGGCTAAAACAAAAGAGCCCCCTTTCCTTGATTGGAATACAAAATGTCTTCAAGGTCTTG
Organism: Sparus aurata; assembly: GCF_900880675.1. Taxonomy (NCBI): domain Eukaryota; kingdom Metazoa; phylum Chordata; class Actinopteri; order Spariformes; family Sparidae; genus Sparus; species Sparus aurata. Next base: position 26,943,363 of record NC_044194.1, on the reverse strand, counting down.
AAACATAAGCATAGATAAAAAAAAAAAAAAGAAAGAAAAAAAATGAATGCAGATAATTGAGTTTAAATCAGATCGACACGCCCAAGACCAAAGACTGCACTGGGCGAGGGAGATGAGTCTTAACACTCACAAGACAAGTTGGGGTTAATGGACAAAATGTCTTCAGACTGGACTTCAACAGTGATGATGAAAAACAGGAGAGAGCGGAGGGGGAAAATGAGGAAAAAGAAAAGGGAGAGAGAAAGAGAAACTCCAGCAGGAAAGGTTGCATGTGGAGAGGCGTGGAGAGGAAATGAGAGAGTAGAAGAGAAGGAGAATGGAGTGGAGTGTAGAGGAGAGGAGGAGAGGGCTGCAGTGAGAGACTCTCACACCAGACTAATGTGTTTTGTGGCATCCAGCAGGTGTGTTGCTTGGACAGACGCCCGGTCTGACGGGCTAACTCTGAGAGAGGGAGAGGGGCAAGGGAGACATAGCAACAATGATGGTCAATGACTTTAAATCCTAAAGATGTTGATTTTGTAAGTTGTTCATTCAGTGACACATCACATCATTGTATTCAACACTCACACATATCTCTTAATAAAAGCAGCTCAATGGTTTAGCAATTATAGACTAGTGAAGTTATTTTGGGCATCGAGTGTCCCCACAGTGTTCCCAAAGCTCATTTACTGTCTGCATAGACAATGTTCAGCAGGTGAACTGGCAGGTGGAACAAGCTTGGATGGACATCAGATGATAAACATAAAGTAATAAATAAGCAACGGTAATAAAATGTCCTCAAAAATGTTTTAAAAGAGAGTGAATGGTACCGGCCTGTTGACACAAAAACTTAAGAAGTCAATTACATCTCCTGAGAGAGCATTCTGGTATAAATATCTCACAGAGCTTAAAACCCTGTTATGCATGCCAATATTGAAGCATTCGTGGCATATGGGATCGATGGTAGAGATGGGAAAGACTCCCATGATGATGACTTGTGAGCGTTACCTTCTGAGGCAGCTGGAGTCTGATCTCATAAAGCCATCTTGCATCTTTTGTTTTGTGGTCGAACACACAGTGGTTTCAGAACAATCAATGTACTTTGAAGAACCACTGGCAGCTTTGGCGTGTTTCACAGATGTGGCCAGCAAGAGAAGCTACTGCTCCTTATGAAACAATAATGGCAGCTCCTAAAGAGGTTAGCATAGATGCTGTATTTCAGAGCTAGAGAGTATATTTGATTGAAAGAAGAGCAAAAAACGGCACTGGAGGTTTTTCTTGATAAGGAAAGTCCTTCTCCCGACTGGCTTTAATGAAGATTTGATTTACCAACTGACTCCAGTCACCTGCCAAGTGTTTTTTGAAAGTGCCTGCCCTTTCCCAAACAGTTTCTAGCAGTGCTTTTCCACATGGCTCTGTGTAACAAACCACCTGGCGTGTCGGGTTATTGTGAGCATTCATTATTAAAAAAGGATGTGTGATTACTGAGGAGGTGGTGTGAGGATTAAACACTGTGGGCCCAATTCAAATAATCTACAGTGCAGGACTCTTTTACAAGTTCAACGGTGAATAATCTGTTAGCAAAGTAAGTAAGGTAATTATTCCTGGGTATGTTTTGGGTGCAACTTAAATGAAAATGCTAGAGAGTTTCCTCTGTCCTGTCGCAATGACATTAGTGACATTTATGCCGCTTTGTGCCAGGCATGACATAGAGCCCATGGGCTTGATTGCAGTGAGTGACTTCGGCCAGTTGGTGATACTCGTTTGGTTTTCATGCCGAAGAATCTATCATTGCTTCAACGATAACTACAACACATTATAAGTTATATGTAAGTTAATATCTAAGATAATTCATAACATGAATGTGGGACAGCATACATCTGCATGCACCTCACCGTATTGATCAGAACAAAAAAAGAATACAATAGGTAGGAAAGACATGGCTGTAGAATGATGAACACATGTTTGCACTTTCAGTGCAAAAGTTCTTTGAGCCCAAAACCTTTTGGCCATATGTTCCCAGTGATCAACTTTTTGTTGAAATGAACGGGCCACCACATCAGTGTTGCTTACGGCTCACTTCAAAGGACGCCCAGTACTTCCTGTGTTCAGAGTCGATGTTGGCACTAGATAAATATTGTGATGTGTAATTACTAGCAATACTGGGCTGGGAGACTCTGTTCTTCCTATGATTCAGAACACTGAGGATATCATTTAGAGAATTTGCACAGGATTCAGCTGCTCCCATATGCCACTTCTCAACTATAACGCTTTAACTGCATTTGCTCGACTGAGAAGGCAGATTGAGCGGAGCTGAGAGGAAGAAAGAGAAACAGGAATCAGAGGCAGACATGGGCGCAGGGAGAGGAGGGAGGGAGATGGAAGGAGAGATGTTGTGCCCACTGGCAGCACTCTCGCTCATGAAACAGATCTGGCCCTGAAAAGATTGGTGGCAGGAGGGCAAGCTGGGCAGTGTGTGTGTGTACATCTGTGTGTTCAAGCAAGTAGAGGGGAAGAGGAACGAGCAGAGTCGAGACAAAGGCATCAAGATGGAGAAACCAGGCGGAGAAAGGAGGTAGAGACGGGAGGGTGAAGGGACGGGAAAGGGAGAGACGAGACAAGGAGGTGAGAAATTGAACAGGACAGTGTAGCAGAGTGAGAGGAGAGAGGTAGAGACGCCATATGGCATCTCTTCAGGAGAGGACGGCTGAGATGATTGATTGAGGAAGGAGTGACTTAGCGCGCATTCGGTCCAGTGGGTGACCATTAGAACACACAGTGTCCATTCTGGACGGGGTTGATGGTTTACATATCCAAAATAGATTAATAGAAAATACTGCGGATAAAAAAGAAAAAAATGTTTTACTTCTGTTAAATCTAGAGAAGCTGACATTTGAAGAGGAGTGATCATTATTCCACTCAACACACTCCATCAGTTCCTTGTTCCGTCCTTCTCGACTCATGTCTGCTCAGCTCTGTTTCCCGTCTATCATATTTTCTTCAATTGCATCTTCTCTCTTATTTCCTTTGCCCATGTATTTCTCTTTACTGCATTTAAAGGCGATAAACCAATCCAATGGCGCGTTGACCATTTATTGAAGAGAGGAGTTCCAACCTCGTCTTACTTTGTGGCGTATTTTTGAACACACATGGAGGGAAGTCTGTTATCTGTCTTGTTGTACAGGAATCTGAACACCAAAAATCTACTTCAAGTAAACACAAACCACTTATTTGGCCGATGTCCAGATAAATGGCATATTTTCTCTTCAGACCGCTGTAAGACTTTGATGAGACTCTTCAACATGATGTTAACTTATCCGGCACATGAATTATAACATGTGAGTAGTTTGGGTTTGTCAGACCAGTCGACAGCATGTACTTCCCTGAGAGAGGGTACTGCAGGTCGAGTGTCCGAGAATCCCTACAAAATCCCAATTAAAGGACACAGTTATGATTCATGGGGCCTGCATGCATCCCAGACACTGTGCAAAATAATTCATGTGCTGCCCACAGGTTGCAATTAAACTTGCATTATACCATGGTTGAAACTGTTGCCTCTTCAGCTCATTTGAGTTCACATTCTCCGGTTAAGATGGGTCTGCGCAGCCACACGGACACAGAAGTAGCCTCTCTCTCTCTAAAAATCAAACAAGACTCCTACTACAGAGGAACTCTGGGAGGGAGTTTTGGGATTGTCTCTGTAGTTTTGCTCTCTCACAATCAGAACCAGTTTGAAACCCATAAAGAAACTGTTAATATCTGTGGTTTGTCTTTGGTTTACTTAGTCACAATGTGCTTTTCGAGAACAAGAAATGCTCTCTGACAGATTCCTCTATTAAGGGCGAGATCATGCCTGAAACACACTACAGCTTCATTGGAGGACTTTAGAAACAAACTACATAACAAGCAACAGTGTCCCATAAAACAGACCAGGGACCACTTAACCATTAACGGGAAGTGAGGCGACATCAGAGTAGCAACGTCTGGCTGTAAAACTGGAGAAACTTAGTCTCGCATAGTCGTCGATGACATTTCGTGATACCAGTGTGAATGTATATACGCTGGTTAAATGGAAGCCTGACATCATAGCAAAACAGCACACACAAGTTGATTTCATGTTTAAAATAACACGTCTATCATACTCACCAAGAGGCTTTCGAGTTGTCTCACCGATTTGCTTACACTTTGAGAGAGGCTGCCATAAAAAAATCCTAATTCTACATTTTAGACCTTACCTTTAAATATCACCTTCTAAATCATTCTGATTGTACAGTGTCCTGTAACAGGGTGAATGTTGTCTCTGTCTCAGCCTCTCTGCCCTCACACCACCTCTTGGTTCTGCACTGTGTAAGTTCAGTGAGAGGGTAGAATCACAGCATCACATACATGTTCACTTCAACATGCACGCTTTCAACAAATAATGTTGTAACGGTGACACGAGTTTCATTTGTTGTTTGCAGCTACGTTACATCTGACGAACTGATTCATATTCTGATATTCTGATTCTGATTCATTTACCACAGTGGTGTTGTACTCAGAAACTGTCGGGGGCGCCAAATCTCACAGAATTTCTACTTAACGTTGCTTTAAATTGGCATAGGTTCACATTGGCTTGCTGCCAAACAGAATACCTTCTTATCTATTCTAAGTCAGAACTCTTGATATTAAACTTAGGTAGAAAATACAGTTAGAATATGCAGCAAGATAGAGACATAACTTCATGTATGAGCGTCGTCCAGGGAACTTCCGGTGGAGAAACTGTGAAGCGCCCTCTAGGGGTGACCTTTACGTGGAGAAAACATGATAAAAAAGTCCTCCAGGGTGCCCTTGAAATTCAGTGTCTTTCCAGTTTGGTGAAGCGAAAACTGCCGTGATGACAAGGGGGCCTGTGGATAGATCGGTGTTGTTTTCCTGGATAGCTTTCTGGACAAGGCATCCCTGGCTTATAAAACAGGTGATCACCAATAAGCCTGGTATACAAGTCCAACAGCAGCTCCAGAAGACTTTCAGCAACGACGTTCTCCACAGAGGGGGGCGACTCTCTGGCTGTGCAGGCAAGCTGGAGGAAACAGCACAGACTGTGCTTCTGTTGGCCAAAGTATCTCAACACCACATGTTCCTTTTTGGTAATGAAGTACATGTTGCTAACACTGAGAAGTCAGTAAACATATTGAGGAATTGAAATAGAGTGCTACGTTTAACAGATCCTGCAGGATGTTCTTGTCTGCCATTACAATGTCAGACTTATGTTTTGGAGTTGTTTGGTGGGGTGTATTTTAGCCCTTTTAATAGAGGTGCTAAGCTAACATGTTCCAGACGTCTCATTTGAGATTTCGGGTGACATGCGTGTGACGTGTTTAATTTCCCATGTTACTCCTTCAAACCTGAGAAGGGGGCTCAAATGTCAAGGGCGGTTCATTAACAACAAGAACATTGACACCAACTGTCAGTCTTTAGAAATGTGCAAATCCCAAAGCACAAGTGAACTTGACACAAGAGGAGGACAACTGTGTCAACACACGATGCATTGACAGACAGCATCCTGCTGTCTGAGCCACTAAGATCAGCTTCATACACTGAGCATTCAAATTGCAGGAGCGCTGTGTGTGTGTGTGTGTGTGTGTCCTTGCGTGTGTTAGTGTGTATGTGTGTGTCCCTGTGTGTGTGTATCCAGTTGGTATTTTCAAATTTCCTCCCATAACTGCTGATCCATGAATAGCCCAGCTAGCTGCTTCACCACATGTCCTGTCATTGAGTGCCTAATTGGCAAAAAACATACACACTGTTGCTGCATTCACACACACAGCAAGATGAATAAGTGCTCTTGCTCGCATGCACACACACGTGCACACGGGACACACTCGCATTGTCGAAACAGTTTTTTGGTTGCACAGCCGCATGCACAGGCTGAAACAAATAAACACACACACACACACACACACACACAGCAATCCGGCAAAGGGAGAGGAAAACACAATTAGAGGAGAAAAATGTCAGGTCTACTTCACAGTATGCAGACTTCTCAAGTGGCCCCCCCAACCCTCGCTGTGCTGGGAATGAGAATTAACAGGACTGGTAAATAAGGAATGTGCTCCTGGGAGAGTTGCCCTCCGGTCACCGCGCTTCCAAATGGAGACGCTTTTAATCTGAAGTACTCGTGACACTTATGGAGAACTGCGCCTTCACTGTTCGAAGTGAGAGATGAGGCGTGACTGTTCTCTATTTGAAGTCACCCATTTGATCGCGTCGCCATCAAGGTCTTTCTCGCCGAATGGAAGGGAAGCGACGGATGAATTACGGGCCCGTGTTTATTAATTTTTTATTTTGATTTTTTTTCTCTCTCCATCTTGCATCTCGATTTGTTGTTTCCTGAAACGGTCTCGTGTTTTATCTCCTCCAATTAGTGTGATGAATTGGAGAAGCGGAAAGGAGGCGCGTGTAAACAAATGTACGAGCAAAATGATTATGCCGCTTGCTTCTCTAACTGGACGTCCTGTAATCCATCTTATGTGATTTGTTAGTTGCTGTATTACGCAGTTAGAGCTGTTTATTTTTATTAAGCTGATTAAGATAATACGGCGATAATGGGGCCCACCTAGGTGAACACTGGAGTGTGAACCCTCCTCCAAATCACCAGAAGGAAAGGACAAAAAAAAAAAAAAGAAATTACCTGCACGCTGAGGGAGTCATCGTGTCTCAGCAACACCCATTTTACGCTGAGCTAGTTCCTCCCTCTCTCTCTCTCTCTGTGACTGACTATCATAGCCAATTTTACAGTAAATTACCTTCCAAACAAGCTCGATAGAGACAAGCCCAGCAGTCTGGCACCCGGCGCTCGCGTGTAAACATGATTATATCGAGGAAGTGGCTTCACATTTCCGAGCACACAGTGACAGCCAATTAGGGCCTGCGTTAGCGCGGCTAATTCTTCAAATGCTGTATAGTGAGGAGCGACAGGCTGGGATGAAGGGAGGGCAGAGGAGGAGGAAGACGATGAGGAAGGGATTGATAGGGAAGGGGAGCAGCAATTAAAAGGGAAAATAGGAGAAACGCCACAGATTGGGTTGTAATTACTGCGTGTGAGGCACCGTATTAGTGCTGTTTATTTTGACTCAGACGCTAACAGCCGAGAGGGCTATTTGAGAGCGCGTGTGCGTGTGTGTGTGCAATTCAATTATGACTGCCATTAGGCTCCATTGGCTGTCTTTGGAGGGAAAGATAAAGAAATTGTATTTTCTGATGACAAGAGGCGAAGGGGTTTGTGACACTGCTCACACAAGAGTTGCCTGTGAGTGCACCTGCCAGGAGCGATTGCACACAGTTCCATCCACGCGACAGCTCTGAGTCAAAGATGCACCTATAATTGTTCACAGGGAGGATCTCTCTCCGCCGCGCTGCCTCGCCATCGAGCAGGCCACGAGGCTATCAGGACGATAATTGGAGGGGCTCAATTAGTTTGTCCTCCCTCCTCCCCCTTTTCCCTCCATCTCCATAAACAAAACGCGCGTTACGCATTGATCCTCGGGAGTTGCTGCGGAAACAAAGCGGTGGCGGGTCTTTAATGAACTGTCTTGTGCCGGCGGCTGGAAAACGCTCCTCTTCTGTTTCTGATAATTAAGTTAGTTAGTATTGAGGGGAGTTTTTACAGCCATTTTCACCAGTCATTTAATTTATCGACTCCCCGCTGAGGCCCAGAGGGGACGTGGCTCATGTCTTCCGGGGGGAAGTTGCCAGGGATTCCCCATCTTTGACCCACCGGTCTTTCACCAGGAAGAGCGATGTCCTCCAGGATGGGTTTCACTGTATGATACCTGGCAGGCAATTTCCATCTTTTGTTTATGGACGATCCAGAACAAAGTGCAAGTCACAGATTGAGAATATAAATTGCCAAAGTCCTTGGTGGGCCACGAACAATACCGCTGATTTCTTTTAATACAGTGTGTGACATGCCAGGAGTGTTTAGCAGATGGCAGCAGGTGGCCACAGGAAGGAGGCGAGCATCTTGTTAGTATAATATATGCTCCCAACAACTGACCTGAGGCAAAATATTCAGAGAATAACTCTGAACAAGGCTCCTGCTGGGGTTCCAGGCTCTTTTAAACTTCTTCAGATAGCTGGCGGTCGCTGTCTTGCACTGGTGGCTGCAGTCAGAAACTGGAATCTATGCAGGATTGATGATTCCAATCCTAAAAAATGTAAGTCATCCTCCAAAAGTTTAAGGCTGGATATTATTAAAACTGTAAAGCTACATGTCTATCTTCCTACTCTGGGTGTTTCTCCCCCTCCCTCCCTCCCTCCCTCCCTCACGTCCTTGGCGTCTTTCTCCATCCCAGAGCAGCTGTTTTTAATCTTGTCGAGGCATGCTGCACTACACTTATGTGTGTAATTCTCATAATTCCCATGTTAAATGGAACATAATCACACTAGCACTAAAAGGCAATTCTGTTCGACCTCAGAAAATGAAAGGAAATGTGGGGGAAAAAAATGACCCTGCGCAGGTTATTGCTTTCTGTTGAGCGTGCGTCAACAACTCTTGAATTTAATGCATTCCCGCAGCGTTGCGCAGCTCGCCGGCCCTCGAGGGAAATAACAGCGTGTGGCCAATGGGGGATTATGGATGGATAAGGGGAAGAAAAGGTGTTGAGACATATACACTGTGAGACTGCATGAGCGGAGGATCGAGCTTGTGGGCCCTGAGGCCTTATCGATGTACAGGCGGACGCCGCTCAAGTCTTAAAAATGACCGGGCCCATTCACACCACGCCCCAAACAGGACTGTTGTGTCACTACTGACGAGCAAATCATTAGTGGACAGTTTTTATACCCAAACACTCGAAGGGAAGTTCACCTCCTCTTAGCGAAGTTTTTAATTTCCTGTATGTCCTTCTTTGAAAAGCAGCTCTTCTCTGATATAGATGAAATGTAAAGTGTATACATGTAATTTCAGCCTCCACATTTCATTGGACAATGTTTATTAGGCTCTAGTGCAGTTTAATTTTGGCTCCTCAGGAAAGGTTAGTAACTGACAGAGTAACTGCACCGTTTTCACTCATTTTACACATCAAGTTATGTCACTCAGCTGCTATGTTACATTGTGGGTAAAGCAGTCCACTGGTCTTGCATTGCACTCCTTTAACACTGTTGGACTCATTATGGACAGTTTATGCAGCAGAACCAGAGATTTCACCTTTGCTTACATTACCCACAATGCAACTTAGACATTGAGTGACATCACTTGAGGTTATTTATCAGATTACATGCAGCTTCCTGTAGAGCCAAGAAAGAGCAGTATGTGTGTGTGTGTATCAAAATATAATTCAGAGTTAAGATTTTTCATGTCACCCACAACTGCTGGTCCTTCCCATTAATATAAATAAACACATGTAGCATTATACAGGCGAAGGAAAAGCACCTGTGCTCCATCTGACAGCTCTAATTTAATGGAGGCGCTGCATATATACAAAACACTGGGCTAATGCAGAACCTGAGTACCTTAAAGCGGTAGCAATCAATATTTTAAAGTTAACAATGGATCAAGATGAATATGCTCAGCGGTTCAGGGGCTGGTCAAAGTGACTCTCTGTCAGTTCCCCTCAACCCTGAAGAGCTCTTTAGCCATTCAGTTACTTGGTTTGGCTTTATAGCCCACAGCTTTACTGTTCTGGTTTAATCTCATCACTCTCATAAACTTTGTTTCCAGCTGCAGCAGCAAAACGTCTCCAAAAAAAAAAAAAAAAAACGTGACTGAACACTACCTACTCAGTACCAAATGCCAAATAGACAAATTCAGCTGGTGCACATAGTGGAGCCTTTAACAGCTATAAAACCTGATGTTTCCCTCAGGATTAAGTGGAGGCTGAAACACAGCTAATATATATTGGACTAAGTGTGGTTTACCATTGCTTGGCAGCTCTGCCGGCCGCTCTGGGAGGCCTCTCTCATTGGTTGTTGTGGGGCCTGAAAAGTATCGATGTTACCGTTCAGATTTCAAAACTGTGACCCCGGTGAGTCTGGATCTGTATCCCTCACATTGCTCGATAATCTGTGCCCGACATATGGACCCAAATTAAGCAAATACTTATGCTCTGTGAGGAGAAGGTACGTTTTCTGCTTCACTTTATCATTATGAAGTAAATGTTGACTGCACAATATAATAGATATATGAAGACATCAGCATTTAAACTGGTTCCCTGTAAACCTCGCTAACACCATACAATTCCGTCTGCCACCGGGCAGATGTCTCCATGTTGCACCTGGGGTCACACACACCTACTGGCATCTCCAACTGAACTGCAACACATTTCATGAAATCAAAACTCAGTTTCTTTCACCTGGACTCACTTCTTCCCCAGTGGACTTCATGAAAAGGCTCAAATTTCCTGATATTTTGTTCATTTGTCAGAATTGTCCTTCTCTTTTGATTTTCCCATGCAGGAGAAACTGGTTCAGACAGGCACAGATTACAGATTACCTCTAAATCCTTGTGTGCATGTGCTTGTGTGCAGAAAGTGTCTATTTCACATTCTGTTTTATAACATATGCATATTAGCACAGACACATCCTCAGTATATAAACCACTCTGTGAGTGTGTTTATATATGTCTGTGGTAAGATTTGTTTTTGATGCTGAAACGCTTTTATAATTGCCAAAGATAAGCAACACTTAACATCTCCTAAATATTCACTCATGCACACATACGCCATTACAATAACATGCAGCATTAGATTATTAGGTTTACAGCCCAGTCATTTGTCAAAGGGCTCTTTAGGGGCTGTAAAACTGTCTGAGTGTGGGGATTTGTCACCACCACAAAGGCCTCCTCCTTCCATTAGTCATAAAATATATAGAGAGGCAAATACGGGCTGTGATGAAGACACAGCAGCGAGACAGAGACAGGGACAGAGAAAATGTGTGTGTATGGAAATTGGATAAGTCACAAGCAGCTCTGACGATGCTAAGTTGTTCAATGAAGTTTTGTGGTTCCTTTATGATGAAAGCGGGGGGGAGGCAGGAGGCTGAGGTATATACTGTACATCCCCAGCTCTATATCATGTCTTTTTGCATGAGTGTGTGAGTCCGCCCTTTGTTGAAAGCAGTAATTTCCCATTTTCAATATCCTGTTCTATTTCATTCTTTTCAATTGTATTCCTTCAACTTACACGCACACACACTGGCGCGCACGCACACACACAGAGACAGACAGTGTTTCTATGAAGAAAGATGACGCCATTGAAGACGATGACAACTCCCATCTGACATTTACTAACCTTTTGAGCAGAGAGATGGGGATGGAAGAGGGAAAGAGAAAAGGAGGAGAGGGGATGGACAGATGAGAAGGAGGGACGCAGTCAGGGTGGGGGGTGGAGGAGGGGCCTATGCATGGCATTCCTCTCTTCTATTCCTTTCCCCATCATATTGTGCTCAGCTCGCCAGAAAAGCTTTTGTTGCCGTCTGCACCTTTTTTCAGACTTCAGGCGTACAGATTTTTTCACACTTACAAAGCCCTCCGATTTTTTTTTTCTGTGTCTCTTTTTATTTGGCAGATGGGGCATTCTACTGATATATGTGTGTGTGTGTGTGTGTGTGTGTGTGTGTTTGTGCGCGAGTTTTTGACAGTTTTGTCCTAACGGTTTGTCGTTAAGACACCTCTGCTGCTCTTGTTTAAAGGGACACCCACTTTTTTTGGCTGCAAAAAAATCAGCGTGGTGTTTGCCAGATGCGAAGACAAAAATGCTGACAAAAATGATCATCAAATTATTTGGAAGAAATAGAAATATATCCTGCTCATTTAATGTGGAAAGAAAACTGAAGTGAAGTATATGGGTCTAAAACAAGAAGTCATGTCAAGTGAAATATCCAAAGCCATAAGGGAAGAGGAGGGCATATACTGTAACATACAGTTAAACACCCAGGTCTGTGTTTATGCATTTTTCTTTCATTAAGATCCCATTGACTCTGTCTATCAGGTCCATTGCCAGGATTTAATGTTAGCAGTTAACGTTTCTGCAAACCACACATGCATCCAAGGTTGACATTTGCACCAAACAATGATGATCCCATGATCTTCCACATTATATGCCTGTTAGACCACTTTCACATCAACAGGTCGGGGGTATAGTGGAGGAATTATTACAAGCCAACATGGCTGCCAGATATCTGACCATAGTTCCATTCTACCACTGGATATATTAAAGGACACCTGGGGACATTTCTAGCTGGTGACAAAAGCGGCTATATTTTATGGAAAACCAGACCAGAGTCATCTTTGACCGTGGCAACCAAAATAGGTAATTCAGTCGAAACCATGAGGTTTTCCTGAAGTGATTTCTGTGTGTAAACATAAAAATCACATCATTGTGGCACGAGAGAGATAGAAAATGCAACGTACAAGAAAAAATTAATGCAATAGTCCAGCCTGTGGTCGTCCAAAAAATGACCTCATAGATCAACTGTGAAAGCAGCTTATTATTACCCATATTTAGTGCAGGAGATGACTGTTGGGATTCCTGCATGTAACAAAAAGTTAACAGTGAGTTGATTTAACTTAACAGACAACCCCTGCTGCCACTTCAAATGGTAGGTTTAAACTTACAAAACCTACCGTTTGTAGTTTTAGTGCTTAAACCAAGTAGTTTTTTAGGTCTGGTACTCCGCTCATGTTCTTTTAGAAACAGTGATATATGTCGTTTTAGGAGTCACTGGCAATCGACCAATTTGGCTTTTTAGGTATGAGGATGTGTTTAAAATGAGATTTCACATCTGAAGTCATCTTTTACAGCCATGTAAATGTTATCTTTCAAAGGGTAAGTAGCATGACTATGTCCTTTGACACAAAGTTTAGCCCAGAAAAAAAACAGTAAGTTTTGACTTTTGATTTCTCTCTTTGTCACAGTTTTAATTATGTGCAAACTGCAATCATGGCAATCCTTCCTTTTTCTGTATCCACGTTCATTAATTTCACTAGTCTGAACTGGATGGGCCTCCCGTAACAACCTCTTAATCTCACGAATGAGCGTTGACCCCCAGTATTTTAATTAACGATAACTGTTTACCATTGTATCGTTATGTTTCTCAATGTAAAGTATCAAAAAGTATCTCTTTGGTGTCAGTGTGAAACTCAGCTATCATATCAACACTAGAATTTAGCACTTTTCAGACAGTTACCTGTCCTACTTATTACCCAATTCATCCACTTTCCTGCCTCTATCCAGCCTCACTACACAAACCTCTACATCACTAAACCTTTTATGCTGTGGTTTTGTCCTTGCTAGTGAAGCCAAAATATCACACATTAATAATGGAAGTAGCAGATCATAAAATGTTGAGAGTTGTTGAATCATGTGAACTTGTTCCCATCATCAGTTACCACTGTTTCAGCACCTTTTCTGAAGCTTAATAGAACAAAATGTGGGAGTCTGCAGTAAAGCTTGCTGTGCTGTGAGACAGTACTTAGTCACAACAGTACTGCTAAATATCTGATAAATATGCTTATGATGACAAGGTTAAGGGTGGGATTTCTAAGAATTTGCTACTTGTCAAATTCATGCACAAAAACAAATAGTGGACAGCATATCACCAGAGTAACCATTCACTGCTGTTATCTGTCATAAGCTAGTTAACTAAGCTAGCCATGCAGCCAGTGCTCCTATTGGCGGACACTACTTAGACTGTAGGCTTGGAGACAGTGTTTGATTTTACAGATTATTGAAATCTCCATCACTGCTTTCCCTCTGGAGAGTATCCTCTGTATTGTCCTGTATATAAATACAGATTTCAGTTTAGCCATGATGTCTGCTACACTGACATTACTACATGCATGGAAAGGAAACCTTTAAATTACTGAGAGCAGCCTCTCTAATCATTAAAGCGCAGTGTACATACATTGTGAACCTTCCAATAATGTTGCATCTTACTATATGAATAATAAGCCCTCTATATAGTTCGTAAAACACTGCAACATTGACTTCATGATCAAGAGCCCAAAGACATTTACGTCAAAGACTTTCTGCTGCTCCCTGATCTCACCTCATTTTAAGGCTGTCGGCCTAAAACTAGCAATGACACTTGCGCTGCACTGATTTACAAAACCCTTCCCATAGATTTCCACATCCATTTTTTTTTCTACCATGTGGCCCTAGGGGAGCTCTGTAGAGATGTGTTATGCCGATCACGTTCACCTTGATAATTTCCATTGCACATTTACATTTGACATAGTACAGTGCCATAAACAAAAGTTTGGGACAAATGAAAAAACTTGACCTGATGTTGCTAGAAGAAAATTCATGGGATCACCGATCAGGATTCATCCTCTGAGAACCGTTGAAGTCTCTGCAAAAAAAGTCATGACGTGAATACTTTAGTTAGGACCTAAATACATCATATTTAATCTTGATATGTTCTTAATATGATCCCTAATGCATCATTCAATTCAACTACACCTATTCCTCATTCTCTGATGATTCCCCCAGTGAATTTAAAACTGTACATCAGCCATTCCTCTGTCTGAACCAATAACGTAGCAGCAAATATCATAAGCTTCCTATCAATTCCTTGTGCGCTGTAATGGCTTGTCCAAGTTAACAACCATCACTGGGGATTCAAACATGAGCAGAGGGTCAATTGGAATAGAGTGAGTGTAAGAGGAGGGAGAGAGCGAATAGATGATGGAGAGTAAAGGACAGCAGAGGGATGGGCTTATGTACACAAGAGGGAAGATGATTAATATGATTTAGTGATGAATAATGATATGGGGCTGATATCTTGGGTGGCTAATAAATGAGCGAAGCATGCTGGAGTGGAGACAGCACATACTAATCAAAAGCTACTGTAGGTGACCTAGCAAGAAAAACACACAGCAAAACACGCAAACTGTACAATGTACACACGCACATTTCAGATTTTATAACTGTGAGACAATATTTTCGTCACTTTATGTAAAGATGCATTAAGTTGTTTCAGGCCATATGAGGACAACAGGGTAAGGTGAAAGCATATGAATATATAACATATTATCCCCTTTATAATATTGTTAAAGCTAATGTGCTAGCGGAAAATTAAATTAAAACATTTAAAAAAAAAAGAAAATTACAGAAATCACATGTGACATGAATGACTTCACATACGTTACAAATGTTAATATCATTTTTAACTGAAATTATAAAAACTTTTTCTAACACTAATCAAGTAATTTATTTGCCTAAACTAACCAAACCACGACCAGTTGACAATAAAAGTCATAATATGTCATACTGTTGGTCAGCATGCTTTTTTTTTTTTGAAGGTCTCACCAGATGTGGCATATAACATATCGTTGCTAACATTATTTTGAAAGTCTAAGTAGATGTAGTGTTGCTAAAGTAATGTGCTTAAGTGATTCTAAAGGGGTAGGCAGTGTGTCATACTTCGAAGCTTAAGGCCACTGACTTAAGCTGCTGACTTTGACGAGGTGGAAGTGAGAACATGTTGGCAAAAACAAGTGGGCGAGCTTTCGTTTTTGGGATTTTGTCCTCGTCTTTAGGACCAGCGCTGTGAAACTTAAACATTTTACAGATTTTTTTTTTACAGATAAAGTTACTCAGCAACCCCAGCTATGAATGAAAAGGTGACTGGGTGATCAAGAACTCAGAGTGGAAGCCAGTCATTTTCTGTATACAGGTAGTTTTACGATCGACAGTTAATAGTGGTGTGGATCTCTAGGACACAGACACACTACTTTCACGCTGCTCTCAGCTCTGATGTAGACATGGTTTCATTGATTACAGTGGAAGAGTTGAGTTGTTTGGTTGTGTGGTGATTTTCTGATGGTTCGTCACTACAATCAACACCTGTCACATCAGACATATTCGTATAAGTTATTGTTCGAAAGATATTAGTTAATGTGACTTTCAAGACACACAATGGCAAGATTGGTTGAGTGATTACTTTAGGAGACAGCCCGGGTTCTTTTTGGTTTTGATTTATCACCTTCCACAGGTGGAGGATCGTACACACACCACAGGGAGGGTGGACGGGGGTATTCATCACTATTGCAACACACTTTGTGACTTAGACTGTCCAGACGTGTATTTCACAGTCAACCCTGAAGCTTTTTTACTGAGCAAAGTAATGTCAAAAGGATGATGTACACTTTTCATCATTGCTTTTTATGTATTAGATTGTATAACAATATGAAATGGCATCTTTTGTCACTTATTAAATAAATCCAAAGAATGTGAAGCAAGAATAGTATGTTGGAGTGAAATGATTGCCTTTGAGGATGTGATGGAATTTCTGATTGGCTGACAGAAGAGTAGAGGAGGACACATGATTTGATTGGAGCCTTAATTAATGTTCATTTCACTCCATAATACTTTTGCATAGCCTTGCATGTAAAAGCTAACTTTAGGGTTACTCCAACTTTCAGAACAGTACTCAGTGAAACCCATAAACTACTGTGATCTTGTTCCAGTATAAATGTATACCGTTAATACAGCTTTTTTCCTCTTTCTTGTCACAGTCATTTTTGATTAATTTTATTGTTTCATCCCACTGAACACTGTTTGCTGGTTTTGCATCAGCAAATGCATTAATCCAGTCATAATCATCATTTATCCAACTGCATTCACAATAGAGTATAAACATAAAGGTAGGAATGATATTGAAAACATGGTTAATGCAATAGGTCTACAGTTATTCTGCACTTCCCAGGTGTACAACAGTAACATCCTAACAGCTTAACACACAACTATAATCCAGTTTTTCAGCTTCAGGCGATGCCTGTGGCAGCATAGTGTGCTACTACGAACTATATGGCTCTCTTTAGAAGGATTTTGCTCACACACACAGACACACACACACACACACAGACACACACACACACACACACACACACACACACACACACACACACACACACACACCTCTGTAGGCTTTAGAAAACATCTTCAGCAGACATTTAAGTTTGCCTTTCATTCATTCCTCCCAACAATGACAAATATTCAGCCCTGTATTCAAAGAGATATTCCCACTAGACTACTGCTTGCAGCCAGCAACAGCCCAGGGGGACACGTGCTTAAACAGAGCATAGAGGGAATATTACATGTTGTTCAGTGCAAAATGATTTAATGTTACACCTACTGGTTGTGGCAACATGGATGGCTGGAGGTTATTCACATGTGCTTTTCCCCTAAACTTCAACCTTTTCTAAATGATGGAGATCAAGGTTCAAGTACCTCAGAGACAGGCTCGTGCCAAAGTGTGCAACAGACCTGTTGATCCATTCGAGGGTACTGTGTCAGGGTCACGTTTTGCCTTGCTAAGATATGAAAAATGCACGCATGGATGCAGGTGCAGTACTGAGCACACGAGTGAGAAAGCCAGCATAGGTGGGAGGTTGGTGGATGGATGGGTCAAACACAGGACTTTCACCCAGTAAACCAAGGTTTGTGTACCATGCGTATATTGTTTGGGTTCCCCTTGTAAAGCCAAAATAGCTCTGAACCTGCATGGATGCCTGGCCAATGCCTTTAGCTCTTTGTCATGTTCCTCAAGCCCTTACTGAGCAGTTTCGGTGATGTGTCAGAGCCAATGGTCCTGCTTGGGGTCACTGCCCTTGCAATGCGGAGGTGTACTTTACACTTGGGTGCATGTCAAGCGACATTCACATAGCCAGGATCCAAAGATTCTAAGAAGAACACTGCATCCTATGTACATGATCAATGTTACTCACATCACATGCCAGTGGTTTTAATGTTGTGGACGATGGATGTATGTTTTTTAGGTGTAAAACCACTGGATATTTTAAGATAGATAGATAGATAAATAGATAGATGGATAGAATTTGGCAGAATGAGAACTGACATTGTATTTGATAAAGTGTGTTTTGACATAATACCAATTTGGTAGGTCAGTAAGAATACATATAGTTAATGAAGAAAAAATAAAAACGAGTAGGGACAAATAACAAATGAGAGGATGTATAATACTAATAGATGTATAATGTTGAAATAAGCATCTCAGTGGCAGCCTTGGATATAAACAGGCTGAAAATTAATCTATTCAACAATGTCACCCACATTGTCAAGTTTTCAAAGAAACTGCTGCCTGCTATAAGCTCTTAACGTCATTGATGACTTCATCTATTGTTGGTTTCTGAGCTCAAGGATAGTTATAGCTATTTTAAGTGATCCTCATGCAGATCCCTCCTGTAAAGTCCTCTGAAAATCTGCCTCTGCCTGTGAATCTGTGCTCACTTTTAAGTGAAGGAAGTAAGAGCCAGCACTGAAGTGACCAAACCACCGCTTACCCCCTCTCGCTATGAGTTACAGTTGATTCCTCAGACCTGGAGTTTAACCTTGTTATGAAAAAAAGGAGGACGCGCACTGTTGAACAACAATGATGAACTTCTGTGTGTGGGCTAATGTCATCTAAACTGCTGCCTTCTCTCTTATTAACTCGAGTAAAAAAAAAAAACAGACCTTATTTGATCCAAAGTAATGAATTCTGGGCACTGAATGTAGCTTCATTCCTTGGAGAAACATTTATTATTTTTACAGCTCAATAAGAGCAATATTTTGTTGTCTGAGACACTTTGAAAAAGAACGCCTCATTTTGGTGACTTTGGTGGATGGTGCAGTTAATGATCTAGGACTGCAGGGATTGAGGAGGAGTGTTGTCTGTTGCCATCGGTCTACCTCCTCTTTAAAGCAACAGTTTCATTCTGGCAACAGTAGTCCACATCTAGGGAAAAACAAACTGTGAGTTAAATGTATTGAAGTTGCTTTGAATAAACTAATTTATTCTCTTTTTTTGAACTAAAATTAAAAAAAGTTAATGTTATTAATTCTTTGTAAGAAAAAAAAAAACCTCTGTAAGAAGTTAGATGGCAAATATTCAGCCCTGTATTCAAAGAGATATTCCCACTAGACTACTGCTTGCAGCCAGCAACAGCCCAGGGGGACACGTGCTTAAACAGAGCATAGAGGGAATATTACATGTTGTTCAGTGCAAAATGATTTAATGTTACACCTACTGGTTGTGGCAACATGGATGGCTGGAGGTTATTCACATGTGCTTTTCCCCTAAACTTCAACCTTTTCTAAATGATGGAGATCAAGGTTCAAGTACCTCAGAGACAGGCTCGTGCCAAAGTGTGCAACAGACCTGTTGATCCATTCGAGGGTACTGTGTCAGGGTCACGTTTTGCCTTGCTAAGATATGAAAAATGCACGCATGGATGCAGGTGCAGTACTGAGCACACGAGTGAGAAAGCCAGCATAGGTGGGAGGTTGGTGGATGGATGGGTCAAACACAGGACTTTCACCCAGTAAACCAAGGTTTGTGTACCATGCGTATATTGTTTGGGTTCCCCTTGTAAAGCCAAAATAGCTCTGAACCTGCATGGATGCCTGGCCAATGCCTTTAGCTCTTTGTCATGTTCCTCAAGCCCTTACTGAGCAGTTTCGGTGATGTGTCAGAGCCAATGGTCCATCTGGAAGATTTATTCCAGATGTCTCCTATTTGTGTAACTTTATGCCTGAAAGCAGATTAGCCTAGCTTAATATCTATCCATTTTTAAACGCACACTCCGTCACTTATGCCACTCAGGGACTCTCGCACCAAGCATCAGGGATGTAAACACACAGTCCACCTTTCCTCTTCCCGATGTATGTGCTGCAGTTGCCACAGCAATCGCCAGTGTTTTTATAGTTATATAAATCTAAACTAAGTACGATGAATATGCTGAGGAGGCGCCCCTGACAAATCAAAAAATGAAACCTATACTGAGAAACTTCACATTTTAATGGAAACTAACTGAAACTAAACTGAACTGAAAACAACAATTTAAAATTAGATTAAATATAATAACTAATAAAAAACTTGCAAAACGAAAACAACTCTGCACCTGGCAAGGCACTGCCAATTAGCCAATCACATACACAATAGTGCATGTTCCTGGTTGATTACTTGGTGACATATTTCTTCACTGTTTACCTCAATGTTGTTGCCACTGTGATAACTTTAACAAGCTGTTTGGCCGTGGTTTAGTGTTTGTTAGGCCTTAAAAGACATTATCTGTTTCTCTATACTTCCTGGATTGTATTTTCACTGTCTCAAGATCTATGAAACAACACACACCTGCACACACATACACACCAACACTGCCCCCTGCATTGTTCAAACACATGGTAATTTTAATTCTGATTCTCTGTCCTACTAATGTTTACATAATGTCTCAACTTTTGTTTCGCAATAGATGTAATTACACTTGTAGTTTTTTTAATGCTACACTTCTGGCGCACATTCCCTGCTGGTGCCGCCCAGTCCCTTTTCCCACATTTAGCAGTGGGGCAGGTGGGGTGCATGACTGAAGTGCCTTGCTCGAGTGCACGTTGGCAGCACTTGTTGGACGACGTGACACGCGTTGCTCACTTATGCATAACAGCGCGGACCCGAGAAGAAGTATGACTGCGTGTTGAAACAATAAGAGAACGGGATAAATGTTTAATTTATGAAAATCAGCTGTATGTTTTAACTGCGTGCACTCTGAATACTTCAGTGGCAATCTGTTTATAGTAACAACAGATGCAACTGCACACGCACACACACACACACACACACCCACACACACACACATGCACACACAAACACGTTTGGGATGCTGTGGCCATGCCTGAATGCAGCTCTTCAGTGTTACTGCTTTAATAATCAGTTTTAATGAGCATCACTCGCTGTTATTCCCTTCAGCATGATTTTCTCTCTCTATGCATCTGTCTGTCTCTGCATTTCTCTCTCTCTCTCAACCCCCTTTCCTCACTCACATCCTCTCTCTCTCTCTCTTTCTCTCTCATGCTCGCTCCAACTACCCCTTGTCTCCCAAGCTCCTTCTATTCCCTTTAGTTTGAAGCTCAATTAATGCCCCGTTTCATATCTGTTATACTCAAACACCCCATGGGCTCCACCCCATGACAAACACACGCCCACACACACACACACGCGCGCACGCGTACGCGTGCTGTGTCACATTTTGTTTGTTCAAATTCATTTCTGGTATCTCTTTGTGGGTACTCATGTATATTTCTGTTTGTGTTCACGCTAACGCTCGTATGTAACTTAAAGTATATTTAATAAAAAGATCTTAACCCTTTCACGCTTTGATTTATTTCCTTTTTTTCAACTGCAACCCCAGTGTTGAGTTTTGACTTGCATGTCACTCCCTCATCATGTTGTCGCTGGTTGACATAGAAACTGTTGGATCCCCCAGTGGACACACGGCAGCAGTTATATGTTTATGCCTTTGACTTTTACTGTTTGCATTGATTAAATATCATCTGAGAGCTGAAGCATGTGTATTGATAAATGGAAAAAAATAAAAAAGACCGTTTCTCAACTATTTTAGCCAGTGCAGGCATGTGCCTAAATTGCCTTAATGAGCTGTTAACGTTTATCTCAAACATATTCAGTTTATCGTGCCTTACGTAGTGAATTATAATCCACGGCTCTTAAATTAAAGCTTTTATTTTGTTTTGCAATCCAATTTTCTTTTTGTCTGAATGAAATTGTAATGCTACTTTAATTCGAGTAAAAAAACATTTTATTCTTGGAAGCAAGTGCTTTGCATAAAAACGAAATGTCATATTATCATATTATAACGCTAACTACCATAATCTAATTAGCAATTCAGCTATGCTCAACATTAAGAATATGTTTTTTTGCAGCGACACGCAGCATTTGGAGCACTTAAGATAGGAGTATTTTTTTTTTATTTGAAGCTCTGTCTGTTTGTTAAAGGGCTAGTTATGTCACCTAAACTAAAACTACTACAATCAAATAGAAGTTGAATCTACGCGTAGTAGTTTTACAGGGAGTGGTATTTTATACGCGTGATATTTTAGATTTTGTTTATGTCTGCATTAAACAATTGAGATATAACATGTCAATTTAGTACTTTAATATTGAGAGGCGGATTTTTTATTTTTTTATATTTTACAACTAGACAGAGTCAGGTTAACTGTTTCCCGTTTTCCAGTCTGAGCCTGCTGGCTCTAGTTTTATATTTTTGTGCTTGAGCTCCTTCACCTCTTGTGACGACACAAGTTATTACAGCTACAGAGGAGGAAGTGTGATTGAGTAGTATGAAAAGTGTATGCATTAGGCTTTTATTCAGTTCGCTGTTCATGTCCAGTCTGGAAGCAGAAATCGACAGTGACTTTTTTTCCCCTACCAACAAAGTTGAAGTATGCCATACACATAACGTACTGATATTACTTTGGTAACGTAGATGCCGTAGATAACATAGTGATGAGAATTCAAACCACAATGTTCTCCAGAACCGAGCAAAGTACTTTTTGGAGATGCTGACAAAACGACCTAGTTAATCTTGTAGATATGAGGAAGTGGCGTTATTTTTGATGGGCGGATGAGAGAATGCTATTGATCTTCTCATCAAACAAAAAAGCAAATTCATATATTTCCCCTATTCACTGTACTTGGTTAAATTTGAGGAGGATACTTACAAAAAGAATGTGTGTGTCCACAAATTAAAACAGAATGTGGCAGGACAGCCTCAGTGTGCATTTGCAGGACGGGGAACATTTCCAAAGCTCTGTGTGATTCCACATGCCTCGCTCAGTGTGTGTACCTTAATTAGATTTTGTGCGTCTTGCCAGTGCTCCACTGGAACAGGGACTTCTTTCTCGGATTCTACTAAATTGCCCTGCTACAACTCTGTGTTCAGTTCTTTGTTTCTGAGAACAAATCAACGGTGTGCACCGAGTCTAACTAATTAAGATCTTCACAACTTTTTTAAAGTTGTAATTGTTTTGTCTGAATTTGGTTATGCTGGTTTATGCTTAAACGTGCTGCTGTCAGTCCAGGTCAGTTGGCCTGGACTGACGTTGGTTTGAATTGTAATCTCAATAGCACGGAGCCCCAGACATGACACGGTCAAAAAAATATTTAACTGTGGCCACAATATAGCTATAACGTAACGTATGTGGCCACAAAATAATCAATTGTGGCCACGAAGTAGGTTTAATGTGCGCACGAAATACTAAATAATAATATTAATATAATTCCTGGACAGCTGGGTAAGCAAATCGAGCGCACCTTCTCTAGAAACTGCAATAGCCTAAGTGATGTCTTTAAGGTGAGTGTCTTGTCTTATTCTGTTCTAGTCAATATCTTGTTATCCTGCATTTAGGCAGTTATTTAATTGGGCCTATGATTGATACTTTGTTACAGCTGGTAGCCTCTGCTGACATCTCACCTGACTTACAAACTTTTTATCCTCATCCTGTTACTGCACGTTGTTTTGTTGTGCTAATGTGTAGCCATAAACTCATTTGTATGTGCAGCAGCTCCAGGAATGATATCAATATCATAGTATTTCGTGTGCATGTTATACCTATTTCGTGGCCACAAATGAGTATTTTGTGGCCATGAATTAGTATTTCCGGCACACGTTATAGCTATATAGCCAAAATTGTTTTGCCCATGTAATGGCTGGGACTCCGTACAATAGATACCTCCTCGTGGGTTGTCTGAAGTGAATGGCAATATAAAATCTATGTCACATTTCTTTTGAAATAACAGAGCGTTTTTTGAGCATTACATCATTCTCAAATGACTTCACCTTTAAAGTCCATGACTAAGTTATAGTGGCTCATGCAAAACTCTGGACACAGCTTTCTTTGTTATTTTATGTGGCCAGTGTGACATCTAATAAACTACACATCAGCCTCTTCAAGGCTACAGATGAATGCACAACAGATGCAAGCTATTAGAATAACATTGTTTTGGAAGACATAAATGACGAATGCTATTTCCGGCTGCTGAGGTTTTTTGCTTTGCTTTTTTCGAGCAGGTCCAAGTTTCCTGCGAGGAACTACTTCATTTGGTGGATAAATATAGATGCAGTGTTGGTGAAGCTGCTGTGAAAGCACACCTTCCAAGCTACCAATTACTTCACACGGGAAAAGTGAAGTACAGAAGAGTTACCTGAGGAGAAATATAGTGTTGTGAACCAAAGAACGACTTAGAAAAAGTTTTTCAAACTCTGAAAAAAAAGTAGCTCTGTACTGTATGTCTCTTTTGGTTAGTTTTACAGTCAAAGCTTCTGGTGAGCTTGAGGCAAGGTGTCAGAGAAATCAAATCAATCACAACAGTAAATATTTATTTGGGTTAGCATGGATCAGTTCTTTTTATTAAACTTCTTAACACGCAAAATTAATCGTGATTCATTTTCTTGATTCATATAGTTTTTTTTTTTTATAAAACCATATACAAATATTTTATATATGCATATAAATAATAGTCGACAGCTTTACCAGGAGGCGTCTTAGTGCCCTATTCCTCAAATGTATAAATCAAAGTAAAGCCCAAAAAGCTAATTTCCATTCCCTCAGGTGTAGGTGTCTATGTTATTGTTGGTGTTTGAGTATGTGAGTGCAATGTGTGTCCACCAAACATTTAACTGTATGTTGTGAAATGTTTTAAATTCCTTCAACTCCTGTATAACACACATGCACAGACACGCTCTGCATATTGGCTCAGTGTCTGTCCGTGTGTGTGTGTGTGTGTGTGCGCGCGTGTGGTTTATCACAGTAGGACAAAGCTGCTCTCCCTCTTTCACCTCCTCTCTCTTCTTCTTTAGTCTCTCAGCAGGCTTGGCACACTTGTGAGGCACCTGTGGGCAGAGATTGACAGGTAGCTATAGTTTTGTGTGTGTGTGTGTGTGCGTGTGTCCGTGTGCATCGCAGTGTTTCCTCTCCTCGTCCTCCATTTCACCTGCATTGCAGCAAGCACTCCATCTCGTAAGCGTTGTACAGTACAATATTGAAGCGGGGATGGAGGATGACACTCCGCCTCCCTTTGAGCTCTTATTTAGTAGATTTAATGAGTGGATCTGGAATGAGCCAATACTTTTATTGCTGGATAGAAAAGAAAAACGTGCTTAGTCGATGTGAGTTGATGGCACAGCGACAGCTCACAACCAACAGAAAAGGATGTGCTGTTAAGAATGTGTATCAGCGCAACACAAAATTACACATCATACATTTCATTTTTATCATTTCTTTTTTCTTAACATCGTCACAAATGTCTTGTTTTTTTTACTTGAACATACTTATATAGATACTTATTGGCATATACCTATAAGAACACATGTATGTCCATTGTGGTGTTGTAGACTAAGCCCCAAAGCTTGGGGTTATGGTAAATCAATTTTGATAGATAAACATTTTGGGCACGCACTGCCCACGCAATCCTGTGTTGATCCCTAAATCATCCGCTCTTATTATCAGATTGTCGCGTTAACATCTCCGCTCCACTCTGCAGCTGAACTGTCGGTGAGGTAGGACGATAAAAACAACCGTGTTTAGTCTAAATTTGTTCTTTGTTGTCACTTTCAAAAAGCAATTTGGTCGGGATGACAGTTCGAAAAAACAAAATCATGGAGTCGTGGAGACAAACTCTGGACAACAGATCCTAAAGTAAAACATTGAATCAATCACCTCCACATTCTTGATCAATGCGTGAGCTCTGTGCGCCTGATTCTTCATGACTCCACTCAGCTTGTGATAGCCACGCTGACGTCTGTCTGCGTAGGGTCTGGTTTTATTGCCGTGGGCCTCGGGTCTGTGTGTCAATGTGTCTAATATCTGTGTGGATTCCCATCCACTCTGATCACGAGGTGTAGTGTAGTCATCAGAGGAGGTGTTGGAGAAGTCGCCCGTTCAGTCTCTATTTAGGTCTGTTAGTCTTTTCGCTCAGGTCTATTTTGGGCAGTGTTTGTCTGTCCTTTCAGATATTAGCACTTATTTTTAGTCTTGCTGGCGGCTTGGCTATTGGGATGGCACTTCCTATTTGTCCAGACTGAATTACCTCAACAACTGCTGGATGGACTGGCACAGCATTTTGTACAGATATTAATTTTTAATTAATCCCAGTGACGTTGGTGGTTTCTGACTTTTGTATGGAGTCTTGATTAGAGGATTGAATGCAGCTGATGTAGCTCTGTTCCGGTTCTGGCACATCCGTCTCAACCCAATCAGTCGCATCAGGGCATTATAAGGCGCTACATCAACAGTAAAGGGCAGAAGGTAATAAACGCAGAAGGACTGGGGCAGGTTGAAGGTTCAGGTAGGGACAGATTCAGAGAGAGATTCAGGTTCGGGAGGCTGCAGGAAGTGAGAATAAGGCTGAAGAGAGGGTAAAAGGAGGCAGAGTGGACAAAATACAAACAACTGAGGAAGCTGTCATTACACTGTAATTACAGGCACCATCAGTATCATCATTACTGAAAATAAACACAAAGCTTTGTTTGCGGCAAATTCAAATAATAAGCAGCAATTATTGATGACTAACAGCCATTACCCTTTCTGCGTGTGTCCCAGTCACTACAATTTTGTGGCAATATTTCTGAGACTGATTTCAGTGAGACCATTTATGTAAAATGATATTCCATTTCAGCCTTCCTTTGCAATATTGTCAAGTCAGTACCATAATGATAACATCAAAACGACAAAAAGGCACTTGCATCACGACTCATTAGGGTGCACTTTGGCATATCCACAGGGCAACAGTTCTGTCTCAGTATCGGTTTTATTAATGACGACATCGGCGGCACACATTTGAAGTTCTATGAAGATATTATGGATTTAATTGGGATACATACTTCAAAAGATGTAACCATTCAGTACTCAGTGCCCAAATGTTTTGTCATTTTGTGAAAGAAGATGCTGTAGTTTTCTAAGTCAAGAGGATGGTTCAAAGAAAACATTAATAACCCTGTTGGGGGGCATTGCTTTTAACCTTTACCAAAATACACTGTCCATAATGCCATCCAGAAAGAAGTGTATGAAAAGTTTCTGATGTGACGCCACTGTCGAAAAGAGGCCACTGCATCCAACTAAATGTGTAGATAGTTTGGTTATGTTTCAGCACTCGTGGTAGGAAATGGTAGATGAACAGTGGTCTCTCCTGTTAAGGTCAGACGGTTGACAGCTGCAGTCGGTTGACCTTAAACGCAGGGTGATTTTGGATACTTGCCGAATTGACTGATCACCTTTTACCATTTAACATTAGCTTTCTACAAAAAACGAAGTAAGGCAAAAGTTATTGGATGGTTTCGTAGGACTTCAAACTCAAAGTGGTGGCGAAGGTCGACTGCTGTGTCACCTCATGTCACCTGTATCTTGGCTGAAAAACTGCACTTGAACACAAAACCAATTCTACAGCTGAAGGCCAGCAAGCTCATACGTTCTGGAAGAAATAACTCTCCATACCACGATGGAGCGGTGTGCTGGGTTTGTCGTTTTAAAAGACAAAACCGGAAGAGTTAGGACTGCAAACATGCAAACCTTTACTATGATAAGGCAGCATTTACACACCACTTTCGCTAAAATATAACCACTTCTAATTAAGAGTATGTTTGTTGTTGTTGCAAATGGCTCTGGTGAAGAGGTGGAGAGACAAAATATGTAGAACTGGTTGAAATCATGGATACTACACTATAGACTCAAAGGGCTTCCATTTGTCGTGGACTGATTTACATTACATTACAATTGTAACTTGTTTGAACAACCTATATCATGTATATATTATACATATTGGCCTGTGCAAGCGAAAATGTGACTGCATTTAATTGTCTAAGAAGGTAATTTTGAGGGTCATATTATCATCAGGTTTTTCACCCTCACTTGCAGTGACTATTTGTTTGGGGGTCAAGTGCCCCCCCAAAGTGGGGATTATATCTTGTGAAAACATAGTTGAAGCAACATTCACATGAAGATCTGAGGTTGGTATTTCCTCCATTTGGACTGTTGGTCTGTAAATAGAAAAAGTGTCTACCTATGACCACATCATCTGTATATTCTGTATCAGAGTAACTGTCTTCAACAGTAAAACAAATGTAAAATATTTTACCGTAACATGAGTTATCTGCGCCAACAATCCAGGGACTCAGACCCTGTTCAGACTGCAGGCAAAAGTGGCCCAAATCTGATTTTTTCAAATCAGATTTAGACCACTTCCATATGTGGTCCTGAATCAGACCCAGGTCTGATTTTTTTTCATTGTGGCTGCAGTGTGAACAACCAAGGCGGATTTGATGCGACTTTTACGTCAATCTACACCGTCATTTGTCACAATTATGCGCCGGCGAGTACAGACAGTAAAATTAAACAGGTTACCCATCTTGCGATAACTGATCCCCGTTGCCAGTCAATATAGCCCCACTCCTACATGTTTCCGCACGGAGATGGGTTGCCTAAATTGAGCGTCCTGCCGTAGGAGTCTTGAGGAGGGATGCTGACAGAGATAATCAAAAGCTGCCCTCGACATCTGAAAGTTTTCAAAAAACAGCGTCTCTGTGAAGCTATTCACATCACATTCCCACCACTCCTGGCTTCGTCTCCGCATCCACACAGACCTCTGTAGTGAATTTGCAGCCATAACCCCGCAAAAGGCCAAAATAGCCAATTTTGCTCTCTTTCTCTTCATTCTTCTCCTCCTCAGCACCTGCTCATTAATGTTACGGCTGCCATTACACAAACATTTTGAAATAAACGCGAAAATGCTTGCTTCCTCCATAAGCTCACCAACTTTAGTGCAACAGCATGCTGCGTCTGATGTCATTGTTATTGCTCTTTTGTGCATGCGGGTCAGTTCAAAACCGTAAACAGTTCATACTGGAATCTGATATAGGCCACATTTTAAAAGGTAATGTGAACAGCCAAACAAAAAATCGGATCTGAGCAAAAAATCCGAATTGAGCATTAAGACTTGCGGTGTGAACGGGGCCTAAGTCAGTAGCCCTTTTGCGTCTACTTGTGTGAGTGATCTGTTATCGCAGTGTAGGAGCTAAATCTTTCCAAAGCCCGACAACTTGAATGTCCTGTCATGTGGGTGATCATGAAGAAGGTTAAACTGTCATGCAGGGTAAAGGTCGCCTCAGAGCAAATCCCCTCTTTCTGTCTAAAGTATTGATATAATAAAATTTACCGACATGCAGGGGGAGGAAGCTTTCTAAAAACATTGTTGCATGGACAACAGAGAAAAGACAATACACCTCAGAGTGACAAACTCTGTGTCTGAGGGTCCAGAACACACTGTGCACAACACTGACTCAGACAGTAGAGCTCATCGTGACATCAACGTGGATTTTACCATTCATATCAGACCTTACAATGTCAGTTAAATTATACAGACAGTGCAACGCTCTTGATCATGGGCAGTATCATGTTCTTTATTGGCTAGCTTTGATAAAACCATGTGAGTAAATTGCATTAGTGGGGTGCATGGGGGGGGGCGGGGGACAGGTTTCTCTATGTGCTGGATTTAACAGGGGCCTGTACGTACAGCGCTTCTGTCTCCCTGTATTGGTTGGGCTTTGATCATTCAGCTGTAACCATGATCACACAGCCAAGCTCTGTCTGATGTTATTTCATGTAGCACTGTCTTTCCATCCCGATGACAGGTTCCCTGACAGCCAGACAGGGTCGACAGTGCTGTGGTGGGAACATGTCAGGTCTCCTTGGCTGATAATCAAATACGTGCACTGAAACGTGGGCAATGTAAAGCACACAAAGAAGGAGAGAATTGATTGATTTAGCTGACATGTCTTTTTGCGTTTTTCGTATCAAACATCTTGATTTATACATTTCAACATACATGAGCTGATTGTTTGGTCACTTGGACTGTCTGTGTGCCATTTGTTGCTGGAATTGTTGTGGTTTGTAAAAACAAAATGCACCCGAGGGAAACAGCAGCATCAGACGGCAGTTCTCTATGGCCTATACCAAGCGACATTTTTCACAGTCCATTCAGTCAGCTGACTCCCTGCTAGTGACACCTGTGGTCACTAGTGGCAACAGCAAGTGTGTGTAAAATGGTTGTTTTTGACAAGTCACGTTATATCAACCACTATGGGCAGATGTTACGGCTCTGTCAAAAATGTGCAGGAAGAGCAACTCATGTGGACTGACAGGGTTGAGTCACTGCTGTTTATTAATCTTGCCGCTACGTTTTCATTTGATATTCTTTTGCCTTTACCAGTGGGTGAGTTAGTAGACATCTTTATTCATTCAACTTGAAAACGTATCTAAAAAGTGCATGTTAATCATCGACAATAGACCATAAAGATTTATATTTGTTGACTTTAAATGAAATAACCTTGATCAGCCCACCTTCTCATTTGTATTCACTAAATAACATTAATGCAGTCAATCATTTGTCTTGTTTTTTAGTGGAAGGTAAAAAGGAGGGCCACAGTGCTCTATCCTTCGCTCCAACTGTGCCGGGGGAGAAACTGTAGAAGTTTCACCCAATAAACCAAAGAAGGACGTTTATGCCAGTGCCATTCTCCCCTCATCCACCAGATGCCCTCAGACTTTCCCGCCTTCCCTCATCACCTGACTACCCCACCCATCCACACACCTGTTACCGCACCGCGTCACCGAAGATTCACGGAGAGACGCGAGATAACCGCGGGAGGAGAGAGGACCGAGGAACTGTGTTTTGAGAGGTCGTTTCCTCTGCAACGTCAAGTGAAGTGCACAGCTCTGTTGACGGGGCGATGCACTTGTGACATTTCTTACGGTGCAGGTGATGTGATGATTTCTTCATTCATGACATGTATTATTTCAGCCACCAGCAGCTCATCTGATATTAATCACAGTGATTAGTTGTGTGACCTGGACCGCCCAACCCACAGATTTTCTGCGCTGCCCATGGATACAGACCTACCTGTTATACATCATCACTGTGAAAAAATCAAACGTGTCTGCAATTTAAAGTATAATCAGTTCAGACATTTACGTGAATAAAGTTGTAGTGAACATAGTTTAGACCTACACTTGGAAATTAGATTGTGATGAACCTCAAGGATGACTTAAAATAAAGCTCGGATTTCTCTTGCAGTTAGTACTCTGCATTATTTCAGCTGCTGTCCGTGTCCTACATTATAACCAACCCTGTTCTTTATACCTGTTTAAATGTCTTTGAAGCGTACGGCACACAGTTTTGCTGGATGATCACTTTATTTTTTCAAAGGCTGATCTCTGGAGAAACTCTAACAGCTGGATCTGTATCCCGCTTTGCTGTCTGGTTTTGTGGTTTGTGTGTGTTCGGTTCCTGTTTCACTCTCACAGTTTTGTCTCTCACTGGACATGTCGGGATGCGATGCTCCCGCTGATATCCTGATTATTCATTTTCATGCAAACAAAGCTTCTGTTATACACGTTAAACTTCTTCTTGGATTCTTTTTTGTGAGCCCACAACCTTAAAAGTTCCCGCTGCGTATCCCATTTTATCTGTTACCTGTTTAACAAACTGCTTCGCATGAGGAACAAGCTGCAGTCTGTATTTATACTGTGTGCTGTGTATTTATACTGTGTGTTGTGTATTTATACTGTGTGTTGTGTATTTATACTGCGTGCTGTGTATTTATGCTGTGTGCTGTGTATTTATACTGCGTGCTGTGTATTTATACTGCGTGTTGTGTATTTATACTGTGTGCTGTGTATTTATACTGTGTGTTGTGTATTTATACTGCGTGCTGTGTATTTATACTGTGTGTTGTGTATTTATACTGTGTGCTGTGTATTTATACTGTGTGTTGTGTATTTATACTGCGTGCTGTGTATTTATGCTGTGTGCTGTGTATTTATACTGTGTGTTGTGTACTGTGGCACACGTTTCAATTCAACTCGCACAATGTATTTATATATTTATTTATTATTTGCCAGTGATGTGATGTTCAGTGATGTTCTGATCAGAACAGTGATGTTCTGATTGTGAAATCATGATTTACCCAGAATGTAATTATGGTGTCTTCTGGACACTGGAAGCTATTTTTAGATTAAATGTGTCGTGGAAAACTGAAAGGATGTAACACATGAAACCCAACGCTCAGGAGAGATCAGCCTCATGTGTTTAAAACAGATCATGAAAAATGATGGCAATAAATGAAGCCAGTTGTTTGTGGTCCTTTTTTTCTCTCCTACAGTCGGGCTGACATATTTTAATTTGCGGGGGGGAGAGAGAAAACAGAAGACTCTTGGATGCTGTCACAGGGGGAAGGAAATACTGAGACTAAATACTCCAGGGGCTGTGAGACGATGACACACAGGTGTAACACAAGGAGGGGGAGGTAATCACACAGGAGGGAAACACACAGGGGCTGCATGAGCAGGACCTGAAACAAGACAGGAGTTGAGTGTCAGGAAGTAAAAGATAATAAATAATACAAGACATTAACCACTGGGTTAATGACTTTGGGGACGGGGAACAGGCCAACAAACCTGGGGGGGAGTTTCCAGGATTTCACGTCTTTGGTAGACAATCAAACCCTGTGACCTCTTCTGTAGATGGGGGCAGGGGTCCACTGCTGATCTGCTGCCTTTTTGTAATGCTCAGAGTTACATAGCAGGCTGTCAGCCATGCACCGAGGGCACACTTACCTCCTTTTTCGGGGCAGGGAGGAGAGGAGGCTGATAGCCATAGGTGCACTGAGATGGGAAGAGACCAGAGGAGGACCACAGAAGTGAGTTTCGTGTGCACTCATGTCAGTTGTGTTGTGTTGGGGCTCTAAGAGGCGATACAACGCAACAGCTCTCCAACTCCTGGTTCAGCCGCTCCGTCTGCCCGTTGATTTGAGGATGGTGTCCGGAAGAGAGGCTAACGGACACTCCCAGGAGGGAGCAGAAAGCCTGCCAGAACTGAGACCCAATCTGTGGCCTCTGTCAGTATCCCCATCCCTGTGGAGGCCACGAAGACAGAAAATGTGATGCAACATGACCTCAGCATTTGCCTTGGCTAAGGGTAATGTGGGCAGAGGGATGAAGTGAACCATCTCAGAAAATCTATCCACTACAGTGCGGACTGTGACTTTACCTTCGTAGGGGAGAGACTAAGAACTGCGTCTTTGGTTATCCTTCTGATTTAGAGACCCCTCGGGAGTGATAGTATGATAGACAACAGCTAACATTGTTGTGCAGCAGCAGCAGCAGATCCCGTTTGTGAAGCAGCAACCCCCCAACACAAACACACACACACTCGCACACACACACACACACACACACACACACACACACCACTCCCCCGCAGAAAACAGTTGTCATACGGAGGTTTGCCAAACCCGAACCGAATCTTCAAAGTGTTGATGTGTGTGATCATTATGAATGTCAGTGTGTGCCGCAGAGTAAAGGTCAATTCAAATCCAATCTGCCGGCTCCGTCTGAAGGGAAATTGAGATCGATAACAGATGAAGACATCGTACAGCAGAGGTCACAGCCCTTACATTTGTGCTGCTTTGTCACTTACATGTCCCAGACTAATATGGTGACTTATTCTATTTGATAAGCTGATATGGTTGCTGACCTGCTGTAGTCCTGTTCTACTTTGAGGCTTTGTTACTATCCAGGAGTTTATCTGTTGGGTTCCTTTGGTTGACAATGTGTTAAGGTTGAAGGCTTTACTCAGGTGATAAACTATACCTTGAGTAAATGAATCCAATAAATGTGTTCAGGCAAGTTAATCATCTCAACACATATAATACATCACACACGTTTAACTCAATATCTCATGTGTCATTGTCTTTTTTACTATTTACTCCAACCAATCTCCATATATTTTGTGTTTCTGGTTTTCGCACTTCTTTATATCATCTCGTCCTTCCATCTTCTTCCCTCTCGTCTCCTCTTCTCATTGGGCGGCCATCGCTTGCCACCACTCGCCATTTTGCTTTCCGTCGCTCTCCCCGCGTCTCCCCGCACTTCCCTTCCGTTGCCTCCTTTCATTTTTCCTGGGCAGCAGGCCTGCTGACAGCATGTGACGACAGGCGGGTGCACACGAAGTATGAGCCCATTTCTACACTTGACCTTGTGAAAGTATACAACGTCTATCCATTGCTCTTCTCTCACTCTGTGCCTCTGTTCTGTTCCTTTCTGTTCTGTCGCCTCTTTGTGACTTTACATCTGTCTGTCTGTTCATCCTCCTCAGGATGATCTTTCCCTTGTCTTTCTCTTTCCCTTCGTCCTGTCCTGTTCTGTCTGCACCGTCTCACTTGGCTCTTCTTACATGCTTCGCCTCCTCCGCTCCTCTCCCACCTTCTCCCCTCACACCTCCCTCCTTCCTCCTCCCCCTCTTCCTTCCCCTCTGTAAGCTTCCCTCCTTGTTCCTCTCCCTCCTTCCTCACCTCTCCCTCTCCGAGTGATGGAGGTGTGTTTTTATACGAAGTGACAGTGTAAAGAGCTGTATAAAGGTTACAGTGGCTTCCTCTATGACACAGCCATATTACTTATCACACTCATGCTGTCTCTTACACACACACACACACAGACATATTTTCTCCCTGGGCACTTGCATCCTGGACACCCAAGCAGCGAGGGATCCTTTTTCATTCCTCTCTCTCACACAAACACAAAATGTGCACACAAATATACACATACAAAGCACAGGTACATATGTGTGCACACCACTATAGACTATGGCAAAGATTTTTAAAGAAATAAAGCAAAATCTCAATTAAATACGATGCCCAGCTCCTTTTCTTCATCTTCTGCTCGCCCCAGACCTGGCTGGAGCGAGCGACCCTGAGTTCCCCCTCCAAGCCACGTTCCCTCAGATCTGTTGGACACCATCGCGGGTGTCATTAGTCGGACCCCTCACACGAGACCGGATTACCTTGGCAGTCGCTGAGAGAGGCACGGGGCTCCTGGTAACGTTGTTGCTACGAAAACAGGAGGTTGTGATTCTGCTGCTCTTTTCAGAGTGTGAAAAGCGCCAAGCAAGACAGAGAACATGCTGACAATAGTAGCATGAAAACGGATGAATAACAGACGAAGACAATTAAAACAAGGGTCTTAGATTGGAGCACTTCAAGTTGGTTTCCTAGGCTGTGAGTTTTAACTTTTAACAACTAACCCTGTTGCCACGCCCTTTAAAACCATGCCTATTTTTATTTTTTTACTTCATTATGATTAAATATTGCAATTAAATTAACAATGGGTCACGGGACAAATTGTATGGGAAAATGCTTTCTCATAGTGATGACTCCACATTAGCATTTAAGCAGTTTTCATCGGATAATCCTCTGCCCAGCACCAAACAGTCAGAGCAGCGTCATGTAACATTTTTACCTAAAAATAACAGCTTCCAAATCATTTTGATGGCGGAGTGTCTTGCACTGTAAGTGAGTGAAGGGCTGACACGGGGCTTGAGCCAGCTGTCAAGAACACTCCTTTACACTTGTTTACGCCGTTTACTGGAAGTTTAAGAAAGACTAAGTGAACAAACAAACACAGGTGAGGTCAGAGGCACACATGCAGACACGCAGAGAGATGTTGGAGCCCTCCGGCTTCTCTGTCAGATCATTCAACCTTCATCCTCACACACACACACACACACACACACACACTGACTGACAGCAGCATGATAATAAAATCATAATGCTTTTTTCTTAAATACGTCAGGCCTCTGAATCCACCCACTATGCTGCAAGCGATGTGTGTGTGTGCCGTAAATGGTGTTACTGTGTGTATTTCTGTTTCCCGGCCCACATTAGCTTTACTTTTTTTTTTTTCCAGGATCCCATCTTTGTAATCTCTCTATGTGTGAATTATTCCCCACTGTGATAACAAACCTCTGTAACGAGTAACTGTATCTTTCGAATCTGCGCCTGTGTGTGTGTGTGTGTGTGTGTGTGTTTTCTCTATTCTCCCTCAGTCCTCCTGTCAGTCAGCCTCAGAGGGAGTGAAGCTTGTTTGTCAGCTGTCAGACACACACACGCACACGCGCGCGCGCACACACAAAATGCAAAAGTCCTGCTGTGCACCTGCTCTGCAAGAAGTGTTCTCGCTGACACACACAAAGGTGTCTCAGAGAGGCACACACCCACATACTGTACATAAGAAGCGCGCATGCGTTCATACAACACTAAAAGATGCACACTTGAGCTCACATCACAGCGGCTCTGCGCCGTACGCCTCCATGAGCCACCTTGGTGACGGCTTGTTGAGCACGCAAATGGAAGAAACCCCAGAGAAAGACAGACAGACAGACAGAGAGAGAGATTCTGTTCTGTTCAGTCTGTCAGCTACGTTTAATCCAGAGCCGCCGTCTTTGAGGGCACAGATACTTTTAGCATTTGGGGGTCTGGTGGGAATTGGATGCATGGCTGTGATTTTACAAGTGGGTTCTTCAACAAATTGAGTTTTATAAGATGACTGGGCTGAAGATATTTTGTTTATGATTCTCTCCGTTTCGAAGTCAATCTTTATTCATATCAAATGTGAAACGTACGCTCGCCCCCCGTGTATTAGGAGAGATTGGATTACTTCTGAAGATTGGCTCACCTAAAGTAAAACAGCTTCTTTCTTTTATTTGTACATTTCTATTGCCTCGTTCTTTCTTTTCCTTTGTCTGCCCTCACTTCTCTCTCTCTCTCTCTCTCTCTCTCCGTGTCTCTTCACTGCCATCATCTCCTCTTTCTTTTCCAATGTAGTGAGAAATAATAATGGTTATAGAGTTGTGCCGTTGTGGTGCATGCGGTGCGTGTGTGTGTGACTTTGTTTATGTGTGAGCGATCACGTACAGGTATTTCTGTCATTGTGTGTTATGGGAAACAGAGTCTAATGTGTTTATAATTGACTCCAGCTCCAGCAGACTGGCTCAGTGGGCAACAGATGCCACAGTTGCTGCTGCCACAGGCTGTGTGCCGTGGTGTGTGTGTGTGTGTGTGTGTGTGTGTGTGTGAGTATACATAGTATACTGTGTGTTTGATAACTGTGTTCCTGGTGTGTAACTGTATTCAAACATGTGTCAGTGTGTGTGATTTCTCCACTGAGTGTAGATTTATTTGTTCTCTTAGTTAATCATTAATCTAATGTGTTCCTTCGAGCAGATTGCACCCCTAAATGTGGCGTGTGTGTGCTTTGCAGTATTCCTGGAAACCAGGTATCGGTTTTTGTGCAGGTCTAGGTGTGTCATCATTCTCAAAATCCACAATTCAATTTATTATTATTAATATTATTTCTTTATTTAAACAGGGACAGCGCACAATAAAACATTAACCCTGTATAAACAAGGAGAGATGCATTGTACCGGGTTCTAGCAAGTTGCTATTTTCCACCCATAGTCCCTGGGCAGGTAGATGGAACATACAATAAATTAGAAACAATGACAAAATGCATACATTCCCACATCATTAAATTTTTAAAGATAACCCCCCCCCCCCCGTCAAATACACACACACACACACACAAATGTCTACAAGTTTGCTGTGACAGCATCCAACGTTTTGTGTGGCATGAGAATGTTTTAAAATCCACACATGTAATCAGTTCTGTTGGAAGTGTGTTCCATTGATTTGTGGCAACAAAAGAAAAAGATGATTTACCAAATGAAGTCCAGCGTTTAGGAATACTGCACTCTCCCCTGGTAACTGATTGTGTAGCTCTTGTTTTTTCTGAGCAGAGTGTAACCATTCTTTTCAATGGAGGAGCAGTAGCATTATAAATGATTTTAGGGCGTTTTCACACCTATAGTTCGTTTGCTCTGGTCCGAATGAGGGACCAACTTGTTACAATGTTGCATATTGCCTCGAGTTTGGTTTGTGTTCACACAGCAGCATTTACAAGTGGACCAAAATGTGTGCTGCGCGAGGAAACTGCTCTCTAATTGGTCTAAATTTCGAAAACGAGGCAGCAATTCAGCTGAATTTAGCACCGAGCAGACAGGAAGTCAAGCACTGAAACAACAACAATTTGGCATCCGGTTACTTTTCAAAATAAAACACTCCGTGTTTACACCAGCACACAAATCTCAAAAAAGAGACAAACACAAGCTCTTCTTCTGATCCTTCGGTCGGGAACACTTTGTGTTGTTGTTTTTATGACACAGACCTATAACTGCAGTCGCGAGTGATCATGTGATTATCGCGGGAACTCCTTGGCCTCGCGACGCCAGCTGCCTACCGTACTGCACTGTGTCCGACTCAAAACGCAACCGGGGGTTACCGGACGGCGGAGCAAAACACCTGATCAGGCCCTAACGCAGCGGAAACGTATCCAGTGGAAATTCGGGGTTAAGCCCTGATGCTTCCTGCAGTTGGGTCGGATCGAGTTTGGATCATGTTCTCACCACAAACGAACTGTACCAGAGTCTGTTTGGAACCGGACCGAGACCACCTCTTCAACAAGGTCTCGGTCCGGTTGTTTTGGTCCGCACCCGAATGCGATTGATGTGTTCACACCTTCCCAAACGAAGTGCACCAAGGGGGTAAACGCTCCAGGGTTCGATTCAACCGAACTAAACAATGCAGGTGTGAAAACGCCCTTAAACAGTAGGCATACATTTGTGTGCATTATTAGATTTAAAGATTTAAAATGCTATATTTGGTGAGTATATGACAGTGATGATACTGACATGGTTTCTTGTCATGAATCTTAAGGGCACTTTTATATAATGATTCAAGTGGTTTTAAGGCTGTTTTACATGCCTGAGACCAACTTGTCATGCAATAGAGAAGATGTGGGAGAATCATTGCATTTAAATATGTATGTGATGCTTCAACAGTAAGACTGTAAATTTGACTTTCAGATATAAGGTCACAATTCAATTTTTTTAATTGTTTGTAAGGTTATCCAGTCTTCATTTGTTAAAAGGATCTTTGGTTTTATGCCCAAATAAATGTCATTCATATTTTCAAGCTTTTTAAAGAAAAGCCACATGGTATCATGTGTGTATATATGTTTTTATTATTATTTTATGTATGATGCAGTTGATTAAATTCAGAGGGTATGGCACTGAACTGTCTCAGGGTTTTAAGTAACATTTGTGCAAGACCCCTAAACAGCTCAGTCACAAAGAGAGAGACTCCGGTCTGGATTTTACTGCAAAAAAAACCAAATCTCATCAGGAAATAAAGTTTGAACTGGCAGTGTCTGTATTTGCAGTGCAATAAAAATGATTTTTGCCATTCTATACAGAGGGGATTTGATGCAATGTTCATGAACTAGTGAGTAGTCAGTCAGGTTAGCAGCGTCGCCCTGCACATCGCCACTTCATAATGTAAGTAAGTCAATGTACGTAAATGACGTAACCAATGTTGTGTACGTTATGTGACATTAGTGACATTAGTTACTTACGCTACTGAACTAAATGTGATTATTTCAACACAAAGTAGGACCTTTTTCCAAACCTAACCAATTAGCTTTGAAGCCTAACCTAATCAAACTTTGGCTGTTTGAAAATGTAAAATAACAGTCCGAAAGCCATAAAATGTTACACTATGTGGACTGTTTATAAGCACACTTTGTTTTGAAAACTTAATAAGACATTTTATATAATGTGTTCCTGTTAACTTGACCTCAGAGCCCTTCGTGTGCAAAACGGATGCTAGAGGGGTAGCTAGAGCGTCACAGCCAAGTTTAACAAGTTGGCAGTGAGAACGTGTTGCCTCTTGACACAGACTCCTTTGTTTGTTTTCTCCCATAGGATGTGGGTTAGTAGGCATGGATAGAAAGAAAAAAACTAATGGGAATTTCATTGATGTGGCTTTTGATCTTGATGGTTTAAAAAAAAAGCTAAAAAGCTTTGATTTATTTACAATTAAGGATGCATGGAGCCCATTTTGCCATTTGAAAGCATTACTTTTTACATCATTTGCTTTCTAACATTATATTGTGGTAAGATATAAATATATCACCCAGAACCAAGGCCAGTCTCTGATTTCATCCAGTGTGTGTGTGTTGATAATTGGCTCAACATGTGTGCTCATACAAGTAGTAAGTGTTCAACTCCCAGTGCATTTGTAGCCCCTGCTTAATGAAAGACTTTCAGTGGTCTACATCATACTAAAAGCTTTCCACAGGCTCATGTTATGAAGCAGCAAAAGGGTATGTAATAGCTTTTTGCCAACGAGGTCAGTACCAACCGCTTTTGTTCAATAAAAATTGGTCAGCCAAAAAAGATGTGGACATTAAATATTTCAAACCAGGGTTCTGAGTTTATTTTTCTGTTTTTGGCCAATGTAGAGAAATCAAATTCTGGCATCTGAACACAAGTCATTTTGCTTTTCATGTGGTTATTTATCTTCTTTGGCATGCCAAAGAGCTCACAAAGAATTGACTGATGTTTTCTTTACATTAGTACTGTATATTATAAAGATTGATTATACAGGCTGATTCCCTGACAGCTCCTGGGATCAGCTAATGGATTCAATATCCGTGATCATTTTAAAATCCGGAGATTAGTCAGCTTGGAAGCGGACAAAGACCCTTATGGTCAGGAAGTCTTGTCCCTGTTGTTTGACAGTTCTGAAACCAGCCTAAACAAACTGCCACTAACAGTAATGTACCAATCACCACAGCCTTTTAAAACCAACCCAAACAAGATGTGAAGGTCTTTTAGGGTAGACAGAGCTGATCTTATGCTGTCCAAGGTAGAACATGATGCTGAAGGCCCAGACTTGAAAACACCAAACTGCTCATTAGCTCAACAAAGCTTTAAAGGTCCCATATTATGAAAAACACGTTTTCTCTGCCACTATATATATAAGCTGGTCCTCCCTGAGCCTACCAACTCCCAGAATGAGGAAAGCAAACAAGTCCTTCATCGTCTCTGCAGCCCACCCACTGGTAAAACTGGGCTTCTACAGGCTGTTCAGATTCAGTTTCTGTCGTTATGAAACGACAGGAGAGATTTTCGTAGGCCGGCCTCCTCTGCGGGAAAACACTCCCCCCTCTCCCGATATATCCAAGAGAGGGGCGTTCATCCCCGAGGTGAAGTTTGGTGTGTCCAGCAGTAAGATAGCAGTGTTTCGCAATGTTGTCGCTCAGAGCAATGTTGTCGGGTCAGTGCAAAGCTGGCTTTGCCTCGACACTGACCCTCGTAAAAGGACCAGTCCCAACTATACGGGCAACCCAGCAACTACACCCGAGCCACAGGTAAGTGTCACCATGGTTTGATACTATTTACAGTTGCCTAAGAACTATAAGTTACCTTTACCATTATAGGAGCTAGTATTAGCTACATGTTAGTAACTGTAACAACACATACGAACAAACTAAGTAACATATTCAGACACACTAACCTTTCTGAAACGTCCTGCTGCAGCCACAGAGTCTGGACTTCTTCAGGATCCTCTCTTTCTGGGTGCGATTCTGGGACAAACTGGTATGGTTGAACGACAGCATCTCGGCGAGCCATAGCGATACATCCACCCTAAACATTAGCGCATGCTACCGCTAGTACAAGCAGCATCGTCTCCCTGAGAGGGGCGTGTAGCAGGCAAGGCAGGCGTTGACAGACGGAGCTCATTAGCATTTAAAGGTGCAGGCACAGAAACTCTCAGCTCTCAGTAGAGCTAAGTAGAGCAACTTTTAGACCACAGATGGGTTTTAGGCAGTACATTTCAAATACAGTGTTGTTAGACCTCTGACAGCTGTGTGAAACTGATGAAAAACAGTATAATATGGGACCTTTAAAGTCAAACAAGCCCTCCAAAAAGAAAGAAAAAAAAACATTTAACTGAACCAAATCAAAATCAAAAGTTGCTTCAGGTTGCATGAGCTGCTGATGAAGACTTGGTGATGCTCATTTGACCGGAATAACAGGTATTCAGAATTTTTTATAGATTTTGTTGGTTTATTTTTACAGTATGAGTGAAGTTTTTTTGTGTCCAAGTGCAGCGGAAAAAGAAGATTGAACAGATTTAGTAAAGACTTACATATTTATTTCCTGTGTTTAAAAAAAGCAGCTTTCAGTGGGTTTTGACCTCAAGTTATTACAAGTCATATCTTTATTATAGAGTTTGAATTTATTTTGCCTATGGTTTCAAATCAAGTTACCACCCAAGCATCAATATTAGGCCCCTTAGTTTTTACTTTATAGACAAAAACACATTTTGCAAAGTCCATGTGGCTGCAGAGTATGCCTTTAGTACTGTGTTGTTGTATCACTGGCAACGAGGTGAGGTAGGCAGAAAAGGCCCATTTTAATAAGCAAAATCAAGAAATCTGAATCCAATAGTGCAAACAAAAGTGAGAACAAAAGTATGAACAATGAAATTGCAGGCAACAAAAAGGCAGTCAAAGGAAAACACAAATGTCTGGAGTAGAAAAACAGACACAGGTGCACAGGAGATGCATAGACAAAAATAGACAAACCAACAAAGACTGAACTAATGACTGGACTTTAATACAACCTAAACTAACAAAGGGGTGCGGTGCAAGTGGGGAGAGGTGGAGAAACACAGGTGGAGAATCAATAGAGGAAATAAGGGAAGGAACTGATAAGCAGGGAAAAACACTGGAAACAGGGCAGGCTAACACCGTTAATGTGAGACAGGTGTGGAGGGAAAATAGGCTGAGATGGAAAACAGGTGAGCAGGAAATAGGGTCAGAAAACAGAAGAAGACAGTGAGTTGAAATTAATACATGACAGAAAGGTTTTTAAGTTACAAAATAGAACAGGAAATACCTTAACTGAAAAACCCAAATCATGACAATTGTATATAAAACAAAAAATAGAATTATTACAGATTTAGCCAAAATGACGACATAAATGCACATCATTTGTTAAAATAATAAACACAAATTCATATTCCTGTGGTTATTACAGCATCTGTGAAGTCAAGCACAATAATCATGTGAAGACAGACATCTAATTGGCCTATGATATCTGTTGTCTTAGAACAGTTTACCAAATGTAACAATTAACAACTTTTCCTTTGTCTGTTAAAGAGGAACTAGCACATAATTAAAGCTAGGGTCTATAATGTTGTTCAGAAACACATTTTGTTATACTGGGTGAAATGATCCTGCTATCCTGAGAGTAGTCAATACATTATGTATTCAGAAAAAGGAACAAAATTAATCGGACCTCTGTGGCAGCTGTAGGACTGAGAAAAAGCTGACCAATTGGTCAGATGCCTTCATGTCTCGTTCTGTCCCTCCCTCCTCCGCACGTGCACACGTTACGTTTCACTGATGCCGGCACACTCCTCTGCAGAAATACGGAGTTGCAGGAGAAGAAGTTCATTTTGTTACAATGGCAGAGAAAATGCAGCCAGCGTTACTCGTAACAGCTCAACCCGCTAATAGGGCAAAGAAAAGAAAGCCTGAGGCAG
Organism: Sparus aurata; assembly: GCF_900880675.1. Classification (NCBI taxonomy): domain Eukaryota; kingdom Metazoa; phylum Chordata; class Actinopteri; order Spariformes; family Sparidae; genus Sparus; species Sparus aurata. The sequence continues at coordinate 26,900,276 of NC_044194.1, read as the reverse complement.
AAAAGGCTGCAACAACAAAGGCTCTGGATAAAGAAATAAGTAGGACCGAGTCAACATCAGTGCAGCGTTTGAGCGGTGGAGACAACTGGGGCATGTGAATGCGCGTTCAAGTTTGTGGGGGAGTGGCTTTGGACGGAGCACTGACGGGGTGGGGGGGGGGGGGGGGGGGGGGGGTGGAACTTAGAGGAGGTGCCACTTTCAAATCTTGCTAGCTCTCTTGCTAGCTCTCCAGGATTGTAGACCCAAGCTTTAATGAATGTTTACCGTTTATTGACTTACGTGGTGGCCCGTTTTTATGCTGATGATACCATATTGTATATCATTACCAAAAACCAGGCCCTCTCCAGGTGACATCTGTTTTGATTAACTTTTGTCTAAAAATACAAATGTATTTCACAAGAGCTTTCCACAGCCTCAATTGAAACCTTTTTTCTTTTCTTTTTTTAAAATATTAATTACACATGTCAGTCTTTTGTGTATAATCATATCATCACTATTATTTGTCCCTTAATGTTTTGTCATTGAAGCTTTGATGCTAGTAAAGCTTTTGATCTGAAACTGGATTGAAATGTGTCTCCCTCACGAAATAAGAATTGGGTGGCCGGGGGATGGAAATATTTAGTCAGTTCAGAATGAATAGAGCAGCGGTCCTCAATAGGCGGCCCCCGGGCCGCATCCGGCCCGCCGGCCTCCTGTTTGTGGCCCCCGAACTATTATTCCTTCACTATGAGTTTTGGTTGGGTCAGCACGTGTATACCGGGACTTGTCTCCATGCCAACGATACACAGACAGAGCGCAACTTTTAACTTTCACTTTCGTTTTCGGAGCACTTTGCGTATTCACATTTTGCTGGTGGTAAGAGATTGAATATGGCGTGTTTCCGAGTAAACTGTTATGACAAAGTGGACAATGATAATCTGCAACTCGCAGAAATACGATCTTCAAAGTTGCATTTATTCTGCCTCCAACCGGGACAATCTCCACGTACCTGACAGTGCAGCGGTTTTAAATCCTTCGTCTTACTTTACCACTCGCGTAGTTTGACATATTTTAGCTAACGTTAGCAATCTCATGTATATGCAATATTGCATAGAGTGTAACGGACGGGGAGTTTCTCCCGGCAAACACCCTTTCACTCACGGTGCCAAAATTTGTATCATCCTTGTTAAAATACCATTTAATCACAGAACAAATGACGTGAAATAACCCACAACCATCTTACATATCATCTTATTCACAAACACATTCACGAACCATAATTACACCAACAACAACAGAATACCCAAGATCCATTGCGCCACAGTCCACAAGTGGCGTTACAATATGCCAGGAGAAGCTGTGATGAATATTTCCAATTTGAAACGGCATTATGAGACGAAACATAGGAATTTTGAAGAGACATTTCCTCAAAATTCAGAGATAAGCACAACACAAATAAATGCACTGAAATCATCATATCAAGCTGCAAGCAGGATTCTTGTCACATCTATGTCACAATGAAATAAAAATAATGCATGACTGAAGTGATGGACACAATGTTTGAAGGCAAACCAAAAGAGGAAATATTCAACTACGTATTTTAATTTATGTTAAAATGGAAATTACATTTTATTTTAGTTCATATTTTGTTGTTTAGAATGAAAAGGACATTTTGTTTTGAATATTACAGTATTATTGCATATGGCCTGACCGACCTCAATACATGGACCTCTGAGTCATTCAAAAAAATCTTTGTGGCCCTTTAAGATTTGTATTTGAGTACCCCTGGAATAGAGTATGTGCTTATCCCCAAACTCTTTGACTAACTCTTTATGATGGTGTTTAATCTATCGAACACGGTCTATGGCTGTTATGCACCGGATTTGCTTGTACTTTTAATCCAATAAAGCAGCTGGTTGAATTTCATGCTTGTATCTGTTCCTTTTCAAATAAGCCATAATAGCCTGGAGGCAGGAGAGGGGAGGTTTATTACAGCAGGGCTGATGGGGACAACAGTGATCCACTGTTTTAATTACTAATATCTGGTTAGCTAGTGTGGTCCTGCATTTGTTAAGCTGCTTATTCATTATCAAACACTTCACGTTCGCAACTTCCCCCCACTCCTCTGTAGCCATCTCTCTCACTCTGTCACTTGTTTTTTATCTGGTTTTCTTCCCTTTCTTCTCATTCGCTTCACATTTCCTTCTCTCACTCTCATCCTCATACTCTCTCTCTTTCTCTCTCTGGCATCCCTCCTCGTGTACAAGCTATATTTTAATAGAAATATATTGTTTATGAACTGGGGACCATGATCAGATTTCATCCCCTCCCTCTGACCTCATTAGTATTGACCCGTCCTTCGATGATGATGTCATAGGCGGCTGCTGTAAGATAGCCAATTGTCTGTGTTTAAAAGTTGGGTTGTTTCAACAATTTGTGTCTATTTCTGTTTTTCTTTGATGTGCACACACATACACATGGCAATTTGACTTTCTAGCATTCCTGCGTTTGTTTCCCTCTATTTTCTTTACAGAATCCTCAGTCCAGCTCTGTGTTATTTGCTTCACACTGTTTCAATCCTTTGAGACCAGATTCAGGGGTTCAAATCACACGCGACACATCAAGTTCGTGTTGGCTGTTGCTTAATATTTAATTAAGACAATGATATTTTTCCTAGCATAACTGCCTCAAAGATTTTTGCATCTCAAAGATTTTCAAAGGTTTTCTGACAGAAAAGAAAATACATTTTTGTGTTACGCTGAAGTGTTTGTGCAGTCTGTATTATTTGCTGCACAAACATCTTATGTACCAATGTGATGTTAGCTGTAATCTAGCTAACCATGGGGGCAACCGCAAGTGCGTAAATGTGGCAGCTCAGCCTCTGGCTGATGTCAGAACTCAGCAGGAACTCCATTTATTTCCCTTCTTTGTCCTGTTTTCTCTTGTCTGTCTAAGCATGAAGCACCTGGATTTCAGTTGCTTTATTCATGCCCAAAGGGCATTAAATTGTGGAGAGGGAAATCCTAGGATAAGAAACATAAAATACTTGAAAAACCGAAACATAGCTCTCTGAAATGTGGAGTTTTCTGAAATATTGTTGATTTTTCTGAAATGTTGATGAGTTCCCTGAAATGTTTTCTGAAATGTTGAGGTTTTTGAAATGTTGAGGTTTTTGAAATGTTGAAGTTTTTGAAATGTTGAGGTTTCTGAAATGTTGTTGTGTATTAACCATCAGAGCTGCTGTATGAAAGAGTTTAAATGTTATGAAAATTATTCATTGAATGAATTTTAGTATAATTAATCTGAAAAAGCATGAATGTTCGAAAGCTATATTCATCTGTACATGGATTTTTGTAGAGATCAACATTTTGTTTGCTGAGTGAATCAAGTCCAGAGTGTCAGGAGTGTTCACTTTAATAATATAACAATAAAATCTGTCTCTTTCAGGTACACACTGTTATTGGCTGACCCCGACTCTTAAGGAAGGCAACATAGAAAAGTCATATAGAGACTATAACTTAATCAACAAAATATATTGAGATAAAAAATAAAAGCAAGCAAATCTGGCTGATGGCACTGCCGCTGCACTTCTGGCTCCAGTGCGTGTGTGTGATAGAGTGTCCATTGGCCTAAGAAGGCTTTAAACAGCCCTCCAAAAAGCACCAGAGAAGGGGTGATGGTGGCAGGAGGTGTTTCATGTCACCTGCCAGAAACCTTATTATACATAAATTGAGTCTGGACAAAGCAGAACAGAGGGATTTCCATCCTGACTGCACCAGTCCACATGGCTAATGACCGTTCCTAAAGTTTCCTTTCAAACCAGGCAGCATAAATCTCTCTTTTGGTGTCCAGCACTTTCCAGGATCTGGCAATATTCCTGAAAATGTAGAGCTGCACTAATGAGCTCAATTGTATCTCAAATGTCGAGTGTGTGTTCTTTTTTTCTCTCTGTCTTTCTTTCTTCGTCGTCGGCCCGTTTATGCTCATTAATGTCTTTAGTTTTTCTTCTATTCTATTCGTTTTCTATCTTTCCATGTTTGTATGAGTCCGTGTATGTCCATATGTGACATATTTATGCAATTTGTGTGTCTTCCTGTGTGTGTGTTTGAATGTGTCATGGTGCTGTGTGTTCATCATTGTGTCCATTCTCGCCTGTTGCTTTCTAAGACGTGACAGATTTAATAACATTAAGCTTTACTGCGTGTTTTCTGCGAATTTTGTGTTTGTTGCACATGACTGTGCATATATGTGTTTTCCATTTTTCATGTGTGTGTGGCAGCTCTTATTGATATTCATAATCACCTATCCCTGTGTTTGCGTAGGTCCCCTCCTGGTACTCCGGTTTTCCCCACCATCACACATGTAAATTAGGTTAACTCCACTGCTGGTGCACTTGATAGAGGATGCAGCAATGTAGTAGTAGTAACTAATAAAGTAGTGTTGTAACAAGCACACAAAAGTCACACTTGAGTAAAAGTAAAGATATTACTTAAAAAAGTCACCATGAAAAGTCACTCAAACAAATAGTACTTGAGTAAAAGTCTTTAAATATCTGATATTAAATGTATCAAGTATCAAAAGTACAAGTAAAAGTAAATTATACATATACAAATATTGTATACTATGGGTTGACTGTTTATCAGACTGGTCAATTATCAGGTCTGATATTCAGCATTTTTCAGATTATCTGAATCAGTGTTTCTTTTATCTGATACGTTAATTTAAAAAGATGCAGCCTGCAGCAGAAAAGTCACTAGAAACAAAAATTTTAAAATTATTATACTGAGTAAAAAATGTTGTAAAAAAAAAAAAATCAATATTTGCTTCCAAATTGTACATAAGTACAGTACTTCACTACATTTCTTTAGTTGCACACTTTATTGAGTTACAATCACTACTTTCACTGATTAAGGAACTGGCCTAGAACTGGAGTGAGTCCCTGGACCAGTACGATGGCCACTGACAACTGCTCCTTATGGACAAGTCAAATGCAAAGATTATGTTCAACAAACTAAAGGGTAGAAGATCCTTTCACTGGAAAAACTGCTGAAATTGATGGAGATTCCTTTCAAAAAGCCTTCAGTAAACTTCATCACACACACTCCTTCAAAACAACCCCCCAAAAAAACTCTTTGAGTTGCTTCAAAATGGAGACAGGTTTTTGACAGTGGTGACATTTGTTTCTGCCGCATCACAGCTAGTCCTATGAACTTTAACAAACCCCGGTCAATACAGACTTCAGTGCTCACACAGGAACAGTAACACTGCACCATCTGTTACTGGGCATATATTACTGTATTCAGTTATTCTGTGTAACACATAATGTCTTCCATCACATGTATCCCAGTTATCTTCATTCTTACACACAAACGTGTGCATGAGCAATTGGCTGTATCATTATGTGTGTGTTTGCTTGCAGAATCTAACTTCTATTGTAGCAGTGATGAATGTATGCAATATGTGTGAATGCCAGAGGGCTTCCGTCAGTAGTGTATGAAAGCAGGCTTCAGCATGATTCATTAGAGAGAGGGAGAGGATAAAAAAGCGGAGGAAAGAAACCCGAATAAAAGAAGAGAGGATGAAGACAGGTAGAGCGAGATGAAAGACGAAAAAAATCTCGTGAAATCAAAGGAACACTGAAATATTGTAACTGATCCACAATATAGAGTCATTTTAGCAGAGAAAGGAGGGACATGTAGAGCGGGAGATGCACTGTAGCAGATAAGTGGATAATGAGCAGTTAGAATCATGCATCATGTCCATGTTTGCTGATTTACAGAAAAAGGGTTCCAGTCATAAAAAAAAAGCATTGCTCTACAGCGCTACTAGTGGACAAAAACCCCAGAGTGAACCTTTAACACTAGTGTTGGACTTCAGCACGAGCATGAAATGGAAGGTAATCTTAGTGTTTAGCTCCAATGTACAGTATAAACTGTGGGTGTAGCAGCATTTTCATTGAATGTCGGCCTTTCACCACACCCTACTCTCTAACTATGCTGCCCAAAGATTAGTACCAAATTGGTGAGTAAACAAAATACAGTTGCTTTTTTCATGTCAGTGCTCACATGCAATAGAATTAAAAGAATACAAGCCTAAGGAGGATGTTTTATACTTACTGGGGCTTACAGGACTTGCAGAGAGCACCATATGTGCTCCCTCACTGCGGCAGTGGGAAGACTGTAGGTAATCATCTCCGGTGAGCCGGTGGTGACATCACAGAAACAGTGGCAAAGTGCGTGTGTGCGTGCATGACCCGCGCGTTGATCCGTCACTGTAAGGGATCTGACTCCTCTCCGCGAGACTGTCACTGTGATAAGATATAATATGAAATGTGTGTACGCGTGTTCCCCAGAGGCAGATAAGGTCTGTTTCCAGGTAGGTGGCGTGGCCCACAGTGAGTCCCATTATCAGCTTGTCATGCGCACTCACATCTACCACCGGACACACACACACACACACACACACACAGACCGTGTTCCTCGAACAGACAGGCACAAAAAACAGTAATCTGTCCCTTGACACATGAGCGCACACACACGCACACACACACACACACACATTAAGTATTCACAAAATATATTACGTATTGAAACAGAGGAAGAGGAACCAAATGGAGGAGGAAGTGAAAATATGAGACAAGCTGCGGAAATAAATTAAGACAAACACGAATAAAAATAACAATCGCCCTGCTTTCTCTTCGTTTCCCAATATCTCACTCACACATACATTACTCCTCAATTTCTGTCCTCTCTCTCTGCGTCGATGGCTGGGTATTGCTGTGTGACGGTGCACTTAGCTCTGATTTGTTCGTGCGGACCAGACATAGCGCTGCGTTAGCTGGTGCTTAACGCGGCAACATGCACACACACACATTCGCAGAGAGCGCCAATTGGTTCGACTCCCCGAGGTTCAGTTTGAGCAGGCTCATCTCCCCATTAACTAGTCGTTGCACGCACGCATGCATACACACACACACACACACACACTAGCTGCACAGATTAAAACCTGCATGCACACACGCTCACACATCCACACGGTGTAAGGCACTTGAACCTGCTGAGGAAGTGTCAGCCGTTAATGCAAAAGATGAATTCCAGACATGACATCCGCTGTCACTTACCTGTGACATTGTGAACCCTGGTGTCTGCGTGAGTGTGTGAGAGCCAGAAAAGAAGCTAGGAAGGCGAGGATGTCGAACTTCACATCGGATTTTCACATTTACAGTTTTTTTCAATTGCTAAGACGCATTGGTCGAAACTGAAGAGACACGTTCAAAACTCTTAACACAGTCTGCATTTCCATCATGCAGCTCAGCTCAACAGTTAATCTCATGCCCAAAAGTGTGTCTCACCAACAAAACACTTCATACTCGTCTCAAAAGAAGCTCATTCAACAAAACACTAGCACATTGTCTCACTTTGGAAACACACACAATCACCCTTAACAAACGGAACGACAAAATACTAACAACAAAGAACATTACATCAAATACATCTTATATTTCAAGTTAGAATGATTTTTGTCTGGTAAATCAGTATTTTATATAGGATCTTTTGCACTTTAATGGTTCTAAATTATTGTATATGCTGTAATATATTGCAACAACACTGAATCAGGAATGCAGAGATTTATTCAAGAACATTTGTGCTTTTGCATAAGTACCTCAGGACCATACAAAAAATAAAGATTACGTAAACAGAATAATGCAGAATCTCAGAATTCCAGGGGTAGAATACAAATTACAGAAAGAGATAAAACTAAAAAACAACACACGTGCACTGCAATATTCAGACCCTGTCATCTGCATTCGGCCACATGTTTTCCTCGACGTCACATCTTATATCTTCTCTGGCAAGGCACCTAGGGTAGAATCTTCTTGAATGTCTGATCCATCCCTGGCAGGCTTCAGGACAAATATCTCCACAACCAGCATTCATTGCATCCAGCAAGGAGAGCTGGTTGTGTGGAGCGTGATCATAAACCTTCCACCTCCATGCTGAAAAAAATTCTTCAATGGGGTTCAAGAAGGGCGAGTATGGAGGCAAAAACAGCACAGACATCCTTGGATGCTTTCTAATGAGGCCAAACGCAGGTCACCTACCATCAGCTGTTTGGAATTGAATCTTCGTTTTATTTATTTTTATTGTCAATATTTTGATATAAATAGATTTCAATGTGGCTGCAGCAGAAATTCCCAGTGTTTTTTCCCCCTATCATTCTGTTTTGAGTGTGTTTTTAACTGTTTTGAACAAAGTATGTTAGCATTTGAAAAATGTGCTGTTAAAGCATAGTGTTTTGCTGGTGTGAACTAGTGAATGAGAAAAGACTTCATCCATTTGGGTGACTGTGGTCACTGAATGCACTTCGTCTGAAAGCAATGAAAAGTGAGACACAGTTTAGCCCACAGGCATTTCTGTTTTGCAGACTGTGCTAAGAGTTTTGAACATGTCGCTTCAGTTTCGACCAATGCGTCTTAGCAATCGGAAAAAACTGTAACACATCATATGATACACAGATTACACAGATCTTGGATAAAACTTTATTTAAGACGACATTAGTGGTAAGATGGTTCCCTGTATTTTGTTTGGACACATTCTACTTCCAGTTGAAAAAACATATTTGACGCTCACGTGTTTGCCTTGTATGGTACAAATTAGAGGTAAGTTAGTGTGCAGAGCAGCCGAGACGGGTCATGAGCACAGCAGAGAGCTGACATTTTCAAAAATCTTCTCCACGTTGCTTCGGCCTTCAGCTGCTCAGTGAATTGAAAAACAGCCTTGGAATATGATTTGCAGAAACTCCTGTAATACCTGACTTAAGAGCTCCTGTTTGATTTGTAGGTTGAGTTTTACAATCGCAAAAACACAGCCCTGCCCCTGACACAAGGCCCAGAAATATCTCTGTTTCCATGGCAAACTCAAACTTGGCGGAGAACGACAGGCAGACACACCTCAGCCAAGAACTCGAACAAAGCACGGAAGCCCTGGGAAAGCGAATGCCAGGTGGTGCTGTCAAGTGCAGTCGTCAAGGTAAGCCGAGCAGCCCTCTCTATTAGTCGGCTGCTACAAGACGAGATGGAGTCAGAAAAGCAGAAATGTAATTCCATCGAAACACCTCAGGAACAACATTCAGGGCTCTATCTTGCACTCAGCGCAATTGACTTTGTACACTGGCGCTTGTGTAATTCCTATTTTGCATTCGGCACACATTGGAATTTTCCCTCCGCAGACGCGCGTCCTTAAATTAGGGAATGACTTTGCGCTCCCGGGGGCGGTTCAGCGAAAAGAGGAGGCGTGTTCCGGCGCAAACGTTCACTGGTGCTATTTTGCTGTTTCAGAAAACACTTGCGCCACAGACCAGGAAAAACCTAGTCTAAAGTCAGTGGCGCTTATTCAGATGCTATTTTAAGGGCGCATGCTTGGCCATAATGTAGCGTGTGCTCAACCTGCATACACTTTGCTTCTCTCATCTACAAGGAAGCAGTTCCCGTTTTTGCAAACCATACAAAAAAAGTTGAAAAGATTTAAACAGAAGAACTAATTATTTTCCCCTCTGATATGCGACGCGCCCGCCATAACTGTGAGGGTCCGGGAGTGGCAATGCGCGATGTGCTCCTAGTAGAGCGGGTGGACGGAGATGGAGTTGGGGGAGGAGGAGGAAGGGGCACAACAGGAGCAGGTGGTGCGTTTGGAGACTTGAGGCGATGCGCCTGAGAGGCAGCAGCAACATCGCCACCCACTCTGCTCAGCCCGTGCGCACTGCTCCCGAGGCACGGTGCGATGTCCTGGGGATGCCAGCCGTAGAAACAATTGTGGCAATTTCCTCCCACGCCCGTTTAACCAAAGCTAATATTGATGGATTTCTCCCATCCCTATACAAGGCCACTTCTCGGTCTTTTACAGCCCTGACGAGAACGTCGGTCTCCTCGGCTGTGAACCACTCCTGGGGTGGGCCTGGTAAATTCGCCATAATAATAGCAATGCGCCATGGAACAAGCGCGCCTGCTCTTAAAGGGAGTGTGAGATGACGCTCTGATTGGTTTATTGCACGTTACGCCCAAACCACACCTATGACTAATGTAGCTACTTTAGACCAACCCATTTTAGATTTGCGCCGGGCGCAAGAGTCATTTATCCCGCCGGTATAATAGCAACAGCGCCTGAGATCCGCCCACAAAGCTACTTGCGCTTTGCGTTTGATACTTGCGTTTCAGATCGTTAAGATAGGGCCCTCAATCTGTTTCTTCCGTTGTTGCTTGTGGTCGAAAACATACAGACATGTGTTGGTAAAATTGTTGAATCCCTGTTAAAGCTGATGTTGGTAAGACTGGGGGAACAAGTAGGAGCCAGCAAAAGGCTTTTTCCCTGAATGGAGTTCAGATCGAAGAGCTATGCTGCGCAGTACTGAGCCGTATTTCCAAAACTTAACAGGAAGCCTGACCTTTGCACTCCTTTCCTTCCAGGGCAGCTCCTTATTTGTCCTGTCTTGGTATGAGTAGATGGAATGTTGTACAGCTCTGGGTGTCCACAAATGGCCAAAAGATGAATGATTATTATCCTCTCCTCCATTGTTGTCCATGAATGTCCGGCCATAAGGAATGTCAATGCCATGACATCAGTGTGAACGGCAACGCCAATAGACTTCTGTGACACAGCAGCATGTTAAAATTTCGCTTAAGTTCAACATTGTCATCTCACGCAAAGGCTCACTTTATGCTAACTTCATCTGCGAATGGACACAAACTCACATGTAATTTGACTTATCGCTGTTTGTAATCTAGTCACGTGAAAGAATTAGCTTTGTGTCTGGTCTGAGCACAGCATTGGTTCGGCGACTTCATACTTTGCTTCAAAATAAATACCATAAATAATAAAGTCTTTTGAAGATGAATATATCATAATCATAAACACAAGCAAAATAGTTGCCCAGTGCGACCGTTACTCCTCACCATGGTGGGTGTGTGCTTTAAGGAAGGAGGAAAATGGCAAACTGTATAAATACCCATAGGGATGTATGTGTATGCATATGCTGTTATGTATGCATCTATATGTGCATGTGGGGATATCTACATGATGACTAAGAGAATGAATCCAAACCAAACCCATCCTGCAAGAGGGATTTGTTTGTATCCAAACCCAAACAAATCCCTCTCCCTCCTTATTCCTGATCTTCTTTGGTTTTGTTTTTCTTGTTTTTTGGTTTCAGTTCTTCATGTATGGAGAGATGTCAGAGCGAGGGTGCTGAACTGTTATTATGTGCCCCGGGCACCCTAGGGGTTAAGTGTATTGCTCAACGTAGTGCTACTGATTTAGCTGCTGACCAATGGTATGTTACTGCTGCGGCCACTGCACTCTGGCTCAGTGGAAATATTCCATGTGTTCCTTAACTTTTTTTACTCTAGTTAAGGCAACATTATGTTACTTTTTGACCTTAAACTAATAGCTTCAAACTTATTTTGATTTCACTGAGTCTTGTAATAGAGTGAATTGTGTCTCTGTCTCAGCCACCCCGCCCCCCTTTCACTTCTGTACTGTGTAACTTCAGTGAGAGGGGAGGATCACAGCGTTACATCCATGTTTACTTCAACATACACATTTTCAACACATAACATTGTTATGACGTAATGAGTTTAGTTTGTAGTCGCAGTACAGACCTGGGATTTGTAGTATTGTAAATAGAGTTGCACTCAGAAACTGTCCGGGGCCGCCAAATCACACAAAATGCCAATTTTTACATTATAATGCTTAAAAAAATAATTTAAAACTCCTCTCAGATAGAAACATCTGATCCTGTAAACCCATACTTGAAAGGATTTGCAGAATGCGTGGTAACTCTGACACGAGTTTGACCTGATTTCTCCTCCTAAATAAATCAATATTCTACCTCTGGACCAAGCTCATGCCTCTTTAATATTGTAGCAAACCAACAACCTTCCTGAAACTACAGACATTGCCCTGAGCGAAAAACTTCACCTGCATTTGCCACCACGCTGTCTGAACACAGACGAACCTCTGAGGCTATCACAAATTGATCACACCAGTGAACCTACTCTTGACTTTTGGACCCCCTTCGAGAAGAAAGGAACATTTTAACCCACCTTTAATAACACACAAAGATTAGATATGCATTGAATCCAAGTCAGAGCTGAATAAAGTTGAAAGTGGAACTCAACATTTTTCATCCACAGGAGCAGATACAATAACCACACATGAATGCACAAACAAATATTGTTACTGGCAAAAGGTAAACAACAGGAACAGGCCAGCCACAATTTGAGCAAATTAGTTTTAGACATAACACAAAAACTGGTACTGCCAGTTCAGCCGCCACAATAAAATGTTGACAGTTGGCACTCTGTGCAACTTCCATGTTGTGTCTGAAACCACGTGTTTTTGTTAACAGGCTTCATTTCTGAACTAACTTTAGGTACAGTTGTACTCCATTAGCAGAGCAGAGAGAGGCAGTCAAGAACGTGCATAAGGTCATGTCCTTTAGACTGCCAGGCAAAACCCAACCTGAGTCCTTCACAAAGAAATCCACAGTCGACATTCAAACCTTCTTAGGCTCAACTCTGACGTTAAAAGCGGAGGTGCTTTGGATTTTTAACACCATTTGTGTGTGTGTGTGTGTGTGTGTGTGTGTGTACATTTTTGAAAAAAAAAATGTGTGTGTCGTATAGTAACCTGGTGTGTGTGTGTGTACATTATAATTAAATAAATAAACACACCAGGGTTATTATAGTTAACTAAATAAAATTTGCAGATAAAAACTAAACTTAAGCTACTTAATCACTTGTTAAACAAATTAGAACTAAACTGAAATAAAAAGCAAACTGAAAAAACAAATTAAAATAAAAACTAATAAAATTAAAAAACTATAATAACCCTGACACACTCACTCACTCACTCACTCCATTCTTAATTGTTTGAGTTGTTCTGTGAATGGCAATAAATTTAGTTATTTTTTAAAGTAATTCGGGGACTTTGTTTTTCCTTACTTTTTCGTACATCGTGTAGGTCTTAAATTTTTTTCAAAGTGGTCTTAAAAAGGTCTTAAAAAGTCTTAAATTTGACTTGTTCAAACCTGCAGAGAACCTGAAATTGTTACTTGTAGCTCCAGTTAATGTGTCTGCTAATAACATTTGCATGTGTCATAGGCTACATAACATAGTCACAGTCATACAAAACGTGTCACTGCCAACTGTGTTTGTGGCAACCACATTTTAAGTCAATAACATGATCTTCCAATAACCATAACCAAGCGTTTTTTGTGCTAAAACCTAACCAGAGCCAACCCGAATGCCAGACTAATTATTAATGAGATAAATATCTGCAGAATCACAGAAACTGTTAAAACTGTACGTTTCTTCCCGTTGCAACTTTACATTTGCTTAGGTTGAATTTTTATATTTCTGCCTTGTGACAGTGCTGTGCTTATGCTCTGGTTAGATTTACACACACACACACACACACAATAAATACTGGTCAACACAATAACAGATGGGAATGGTCTGACTCTCTTTTTTGACATCATCTCTTGATGTGAGAGGTGGCACACATGTCAACCTCGGACATATCTGGAGTTTGCAGAAATGTTAACAGCTAACATTATATCCAAGCAACTGGGCTGCTAGACCGTGAGCATAGTAGTATCACAACACACATTTATAAATATAACCATAGACAGGTAAAGTTGCAACATAAATAAATGTTTCGTTTCAACATATCCAAAACAAACATTGCTAGCATGTATTCTTATTCTCCAACACCACTTGGAGCATAATGCCAGATAACCTAAGGTGGGGAGATATATCCACGCATATTTGTGACACAGCGCACAGTTGAAAAAGCACCATATCTCTGCACTGAAGGGAAAGTTGAGATTATACCATGACAAAATCTCTACTGATGAAGTAAAAGAACAAGAGTTTGAGGAAAAGGATGAGAGAAGAAAGTGGAGAAAGAAGACAGAGAGACAAAGGCATTATCTCCCATTTTCCTCTGCAGATGACAAGGGTAAAATAATTATTATCACACAAACAATAATCTGTCTTTCCTGTGCCGTCTCCCCTAAGTCGCATCCATAGCTCCAGGCAGATAATATACTGGACTGCCTGAGATGCATTTGAATATTTCTTTGGCAGGAAATCACATTACTGGCTATTAAAAAGTAATTATTTGTACATAAATTCCCTGCAAGTTTGAGCCTAGTCTTGGCAGATGCCTGCGTTTGTGTGTGTGTGTGTTCGTGTGTGTCTGTGTGAAGTTCGATGCTAAGGCAGTTAGCGTGTGGGGCGTTGCAGTGTTGTGTTTATTAAAAACGCAGACAGCCTCTCCATCATCAACGCGGCACACACACACACACACACACACACACATACACACACACTCGGTGTCACTGAAACTATATTTCATAGGGTGGTGCATGATAATGTAATTACCAACACTTAGCATAGACAGTGAGAGAGAGCCCGAAGAAAAGGGAGGGATACGAAAAGGAAGAGAGAACAGAGAGGGGAGGGAGAGAAAGGACAAACAGGAGACTGTCCAAGAAAAACTCTAATCAGGCAAAAGCAAAACCGGAGAGAGACGTGAAGACATGAAGCAAAGGATGTGAAGGAAGAGATGGACAGCGGCAGGAAGATGGATGGAGGGTAGGCGTAGAATCAGAACTCCGTTTGAACAACAGTTTAATTTACTTGGCTGCTGTTCAAACATGGGCTCTGTGAAAGAATCAAAGTAAACAAAGGGCCTACAGCACACCAAAACAAGACTCAACGCAACATTTTGTTGTGCGGGAGAGCAAGCAACGCATTTTATGTTTACTTCATCAGGTTTGCCAAGCACAAAGCCAAACTCGGTTTTATAAAACTACAAAAAATGAAACTTATACAACTTAATCATTCAGGGATCAGGGAAGTGTGGTTGTTGCCTTATGTCTACATTTTTTACATTTATGACCACACCCAGATGTGTACTGTAGGGGGGATGGGCAGGGCACAAGATCCAATACAAGCACTTTGATTAAAGTTACATGTTCATGTCCACTTGTGCACAATAGCTGAGGCAGAAACAGACATCTTTTCAAATTCCCCCCTCCTAGCATTTCCCTGTGGCATTACCGTTGGCATTTTGCAGCATGACTGCTGCTACCAGTTTGGCCAAAGTGCAAAGCAGAAAACAATCGCAGGGAATCCCAATTTTGACCTAGAAAAAATGGCTGCCCTGTAGAATAATTTCCATTTCAAGCCATTACTTAGAATCAAACTTTAACAAACAGAAATGTAACAAAATATCACACATTCTAAGTGTTATATCGTAGCACTTAAAATTACCATGTTCTTGATTAATGAGAACCATCATCAAAACATACCACACATGTGCATTTAAACACAATACAGACACCCCGACAGTGGTGCACTGTACGTTCCTTTAAAATCATAACTCTTAACATCCGACTTTAACAATCTATCCCATCCCCACATTCACAAATTCTCTTTCTCAGAATCTGACAATGTTTTACTTTCCAGTCCACTCCTCCCCTCCATGAAATCAGGCTGCCTGAGTCTAATGCTGTCCTGGTGCCACAGTTGGATGGCAGATTTGGGGTCCAAGTCCTCAGTTGAGCAGGTTGCCAGCTGAACCATCATGAGATCAGAGAGAGCAGCTACAGCAAGGCCCGACATCAGTCACTTTTCACAAGCTTTATCACATTAAATCCCCTCTCGTAGTCAGTGGTGGAGGCTGGAAGAGAGAGGACAAGGTCCACCAAGCTGAGAACATCCTGCAAACCAGGTTGTATTTTGGAGACCGTCACCCTTTTGGTACAACCTGTTTTTCTGAATGGTCCACTGGTTTGGGATGAGATCAGTTGTCACTCCGAGGACAATAGAGCTCGCTTGAAATGTTAGTTTAGTTAGTTCATCTTCCCTTGCCTCCCAAAACTCTGAAGAATGGTAAACAAATAATGCAATAAATGTTTAGTACAGTTACAGTACATGGATGTGTAGATTATTTAAATGTTGACTGAGGCCAAACTAAACTAACCAACCCTAACCCAAAGACAGGCATTCCTTGACAGCTTTGTAAGTTTCATATACTTACTCTATTTTTCACCTGGCTTTGTATTTGGCAGCACCAACAGAGGTAAGACAGCCATGCACTTCAGCCAGTGTCACTGTTGAGACCTGAAGTGTATAGAGAGGTTGCTCAGGTGGGTCATGCATAACGTTATCCATACATAGAATATCTATACAGCAGTATCCGGCAGGTTTTGAAGAAGTGGCATGCTTTGCTCTTCTGCACTGTGTCTGGTGACTGAATCTTTTAAGACAGCACTCCCCTGTCATCACTGATGCCCTATCAGTCACACACGCGACCAGCTTGTCCTGCCACTTACATTAACTATAGACTCCTGTCATCACACCAGTTATGGCGTTGGTGACAGTCTCTGCGTCTGCCCTTTCCACTGCCTGTATCCTATCAGAAAGCACACATCCACCATGCAACACTTCCAGACGGACACACAAGATTTCCTCTTCTGTCAGGTTTATGTCTGTTGACCCATCTCACATAATGCAGAGGAAACTGCCTCCCTTGTATTCTCTGCTCTGAGAGAGTTAAGAAACATGTTGCTGACAGTGGGAGCAAAACACCAACAGGCTGCTCTCATGGAGAACTAGCCAGTCATGTAACTCACCACTGTCCACTCTTTTCCCCAGTTTAGCTCTCATTATAAATGATTGGCTCCTTTTGAGAGGGCATGCTGATATCCGCTTTACACCGGCAATGTAAAGCCACCTTGCTGCTTAGTTCCAGGTACCTATTAGTTTAGCTCATGCTGACCGCTATTTTGGATGTGCTCTCCCGCTATCTTCCTCTACTTCTTCTACCGGTAATGGCATTTGCGACAGAGAAGCTTCAGCACAGGCGTATTGCTGCCCTGACAGGTCAGTTGTATAACTTAACTGAATGCTCTCTGTCACAGAAATTTGACTTGTGGGTTGATCAAATTTACCTGCCACTTATAGCAATATACCTGCGTTTGGCCTGTCACGAGTGCTAATTTCCCACCCGATGAGCATCTTTCTATCCGGGCTGCTGGGCTATCTCAAGCCATATATTGTCCATGACTTGGTTGCTGAGATAGTTGTTGTGGTGTTTGCCATATGGTATTGGAGGTTGTGAGGCCAATCTGATAAGGTTTTCTCCCACTTTGACCCGAGCATCAGCTGAAAGAAAGGATTTCTTTGGTGAAAAGTATCTATGTGATGGCAGAAGGACAGCGCACCAATGTTCAACATTGGTGTGCATAAGTAAAGAACCCAGTTTTTTATAAATTTCCATGCAAATAATTCAGACGAGAATCCTTGCTTGGTGTGAAAAGGCTTTAAGACAGCAAGTGGGCAGGTTTTATTACTTACTGCTCTAGTAGAAAGAAGCAGATTTTGACCCATCTCAGGTTGCAGTGGTCGGGGGAGACACATATCAGCATGGAAACAGACTTTGACACAACACCGGAGTTCTCCATCAAGTGAATGCCCGGCTGTATTCCTCTTGTTTTAGCTCAGATTCTATCATTCTCCCTCTGTACCTTCTTTGCCTCCTCCATCACAAGGTTCTCTTTTTTCCTTTGCAGTGTAGAATTTAAACAGTGATTCCAGTTGTTCCACCATTACCTGGGGATAGCGACCGAGGAAAACAATGCCTCTTCCTGTTTCGGTTGCGCATTGGCAGATGCACATCCCTTGTGCCATAATTCGTTCTTTGTTATTCCCGGATAATCCAGCCAGGTGGCAGACGGAATGGCAGAGTGGAAGCGAGGTGTACAGGGAACCAGTCTATACGCAGATGGTGTCTTTTTTCTGGAGCCATTGCACTGTAACATTGGTATTTACTCCCGAATTACATTTAAAGCAAAAAAGTTGTCTGTTGCCAGTTTAGGATTCCTGCGGCAAGACACAATACATGAGGTCTATTTGGATAGATGACAGCTCAGTAAATGGGGAGAAAATGCAAATGAGCAGCTGAGTGAAAAGTAATAGAGAAAGAAACACGACTATACTACAAAGTGTTTGTTTTGCATATTTAAAATTGTCAGTGTTATTGATTTAAGCAATCCAGTGTTTTAAATAACCACAAACTATGAATAGATGCTGGATATTTTTCCTCTCAAAACAAATAAGGAGCCCTCGGTTAAACTGAATTCAGGCTGGAGAATTACGAACTGAAGGCACACTTAATACATTTCCCCTGAGCTTGCAACCACATGTTAAAGTTTTCATCACGTTTTCATAAGGAAAAGTTAGGGAATGTTTAAATGCAACATGAAAAAAGTGTGTACGTGACTGTGAGTGTGTGTGGCAGTGAGACAATGCAAGCGTCCATTCTGCTCATTTCATTACGACGGTTAGGTAGGGAAGTGATGTTATTGAGCAACATGTGGCACCACTGTCCAGACCTCGCCCAGTGACTAATTGCCAATAAGTGACTTCATCCGCCTGAAGTCTCCCGGGGAGGCCGCTCATATATGCACTGATGGAGAGACGCAATTGGATCCATAGTGCTTAATAATATCAGTTGACGCAAGAAAAGTAATTGAATACATTTAATTGTATGTAAAAGACTTTGTGCTTTCAGTCTGGAGATGTAAAGGGCTGATTTTCCCAGTTCCGATCCCTGTTGGATCGTCCCAGTTGGAGTGCCCTGGAGGAACGGTGTGTGTACGTCTACAAGTTGAAACATGCATGGCAGGCTGTGCTAACGGTGCAGAGGGCAGAGATCACACTGTGATGTGTAGCTGCAGCTGAGTCTGAGAGGTTCCCTTTCATGCCATCAAGCCACCAAACGTTGATGAAGACATGACCTGTTTTTTTGTCACCTTTTACAGTTTAATTATTTTACTCTAATTGACTGACATTTGAAGAAGTAATTATTGAAAGAAACAACTTGCGTCTAATTAGCCTCCGTGTTCATGTTGCGTCTTATAAGAAATAACACTGCAGCTAAGCGACAAGAGGTAAGGACCAGCTTCCCCTGGGCATTAAATACCAGGTGAAATTATGCGCATTTTGGTTTAGCAAATCAATGTGACTGATCCATATTAATAATTCCCTCCTGCACTTGTGTCTTTCCTTTGCCTGTAGATAATGCCGACTGTCCTCTGTAAACACCACTGCAAACACGCAGTGGGCTGCATTTATGCTTGACCAAAAAATGACCCACTAGTTTTCTGTCCGTCGATCTGTCGTATAACATGGACATTTTCACACGTGTAGCACCGAATCAAGTCATGTGTATGTTGTGCACAGTCTGGTTCCACCCCCGAGACAGTTTAGGACAGTAGTTAATATGGACAGGGTGTGTGCAGCCTGTTTTCCTGCAGTCTTTGTCATTAGGTGTTTTTCCATCCAGATCCTTCTCATTAATAGCCTTCATTAATGTTTAATGATTGGATTACTCTGGCACTCTGACTTTGGCTTGGTTTCAGCCAAGCTTTGGGTCAAACTGACGCTGGATTACTGCTTGTTTGCTTGTGTGTGTGTGTGTGTGCGTGTGTGTGTGTGTGTGTGTGTGTGTGTGTGTGTGTGTGTGTGTGCGTCCGTGCGTGTGTGCGTGCATGGTGGACTTGGGTGTCCTTGAATACCCTTAAAACTTGTTATTCCTCTGGAATATTTCAGCACTGTGTAAAATAAGTAATTCAGTAGATGCTAATGAAGGACTTAAATGTTGGACTGTGCTGTTTTCCTCTCCCTCTTTTCTCATATGTTTCTGTGTGTGTGTTTGCGGTGAGAATAAAAGTACTAAGAGACTACAGAAAAGGTTAGCAACGGGCCATCTGGCGATAGCATGCACACCTCCAATAACAACATGCGATGATGATTAGAATGTAAGACAGCAAGCAATGAAAGTGGGACAGAGAAAAAGTGAATGAAAACAAGAGACAGACAGAGACAGACAGAGAGTTGAAGCTGGCACTGTGTATTATCTTGGGTCCTGTTGGATATCATTCAGTTAGGAGACATAAGGCTGACTTGGCATTGCTGTGGATAAGCTCTAAGAAAGCTCCAATGGAGGATCCAGTGCTGCATGAGAGCTGAACCTCTGTGGTACAAGTCCACCAGTGTCGGGCGAATTACTTGTAAAATGTAATCAATTACACTTCGCTTATTACTAAATATTACAGTTTCTTTACATTACTCTAAGAAAACAGCAAAGAATTAGTTGTATTACTTTATTTTAATAACCAACCCCTGCCCAGTCAAAGTTGCATTTCATCAACACCAAAAAATAGATTCACCTAACAAACCTGATTCTTGTTTTTATGATTCCTGAATCAAATCTTTGATTCCTTAAGTAGTGTTTAATCTGTATGCTCAATGCTAACAAATAATAGAAATTTACCATGAAAGTGCAAACAAATGAATGTTAGCATCAGAGCGGCAAGCGATCCGTTTTAACATGGTATTTGCCCCTAGCACTCCATTGAAATCAGGTTTGACCCGAAAACGAAGATAAGGTCAATCTTAAAAATGGCGCTTTTGTCGTAATTATGCTTTAAAGCGAACGTTTACATTCACAAAAAGACCCGAGGTTGCATGTTGGCGATGAGTCTCTGAGGTTTAATGTCCCCAACAAGTTCTGTAGTCTCATTTAGCCACTTGTAGCAACGGCTGCTTTTAAGTAAGAACTTTATAATTAAATTGTGGGGTTTTATGATGTACTTTACGTCATAGAACAAATTGTGTAAATATCTGAAGCCTGTGGTAACTACAGACCTTATTTTGGGCATTTATCCAAAATCAATTCAAGAAACCTCACTGACTTTGAGACAAAGAACCTCAAGGGCAAAAATGAGTTTTAGGACTCATCACTACAGCACTCCAGCAGTAGAGACGCCTGACCCCCTAGCCTCTTCAGGCTAACGTGTACTCCACCAGTCAACACAGAGGCAAGATATCAACCAATCGTTAAGCTCCTGGTAAAACAGCGACTTCAGTGTTCATGCAGTCACGTGTATTACGTTGCTGCATTAAAAGCACCATGTTGTATTTTGTCACCCAAACAAAGACACAAAAGTGGAGTAGAGAAATGTTCATGTCTAACACTAACAATGTAGTGTACAGTATTTAGACACAACCTGGCTTCCCAATTATAGTTGGGCATCTGGCACCTGGTGCTTCCACTGTCTGACCGGGTCAGATGAGCTGATTGGACGCAGGGGATGTATAGGGTTACCGAGGCACACACACAGGGACAGACAGACAGATGGACAGATGAATAAATGGACGTGGACAGATGTATTGAGACCTCTGCAAAGCCTTCAGGGAAAAGCAGGGACACATTGAGATGGACTCTGTTTTGTAGACTGGCCAGCCGGGTCTTCAGTTCACAGAGTGGGTGGCTGATTGGCTTTCTACATATGGTATAAACTTTATTGGTCATAATTTAGTATTTAAACAAACAGAAGCTACCCAGAGACTATATCAGAGTTGCTGTTCTCTGTTAGAAACATGTTTAGCAAATTTCCATGAGTACATTGACAGGCATATGAAGGGGCACACCAGTGTAAAAAAGGCCTCAGGCAACAAAGTTTCTTAACCCTTTGATGCAAAACATGGGTCAAAAGTGACCCGGCAGAGTTTTTATTTTCTATATCTTTGCAATCAATTACTTTCATCATTCAGTATTCAAGGTATTCCTCAATTAGCTTGTTTTTGATCATCATACATCTTTATCTTATTTTTTCCTTTCTTACTTTTTGAATAAAAACCCCTTTTTTATCAGTAACCCTCTAATGCACAACATGGGTAAAAAATGACCCATATTCATTTACTATGCTATTTCATCGATTGCTGAGTGTTTCTATGATATGTCTTTGAAAAAAAAAATATTGTATCATTTATTATTCCAAGTATGCAGTAAATATCTTGTTTTTGTTTCACACAAATCATATCTTATCTTTTTTCTTTCTTACTTTATGAACAAGCACAGCTTTTGTATTTCTACATCAACTTCACACACATGGGTCAGAAACGACCCACATAAGTTTGCTATATAATTTGGTGTCAACTGTGCTTGTGACATTTGCTCCCTGTGTAAGTATTGTCAATATTTTTCAATTGTTCTAACATTACCTTTGAAAATATTTGATGACAACTGTGAAAGATAACTGTACGTAACATGTTTACCTTGAGAGTGGGTACATTACTTGACAGAAAGTTAAAAGAAATTACTATGAGCTAGTTAGCGAGCTGTTGACATATTCTATTTTAGTTAGCTAATTCTACCATAGTTAGTTACTATTGTAGTTAGTCCAGCTAACTAGATGAATTTCAGACACTTTGAGTCGAAATCGCTTGAAAAAGCAGTTCTCATTCAAATACAGCTTACTGCACTGTAAGTGGTAGAAACAGGCTCCAATCGCTCTGAAAACCTCAAATTGACAAGCAAAGACTTCTGACTGAAAGTAATGACTAAAATCATGTTTGCAATGCTACAGTTAGATAAAGTTCATACACTTTGAGTGGAATCCAACTTGAAAAAGTAGTTTGGAGTGAAATATTACTTAATCTGTCACAAAGGGCAAAAACATGCGTCTTTCGCTCTGAAAAGCTAAAAATTGCAAGAAAAGGCTCCTGACTGAAACTAATAACAGAACAACCAATTCTGATGATGATGACCCAGAATATTTGCCACAGGGTCAAGCTGGAGTTGTGGGTGTGTGTGGGGATCCAGCTCTCCTACATGAAGACTCCTCTGATGATAAAGATGACTCGTCTGATGAGTCCTCAGAGGACGAATCTCAGACTCAGTCCAGTAGACTGAGTAAAAACAAGTCTTACTAGAATGAGAATCCCCCCACCCAGAGAAAAATTTTACTTCTCAAAACTTGCTCCTTTATGGCTATGGAGCCGTAAAGGAGCTCAATGAGAGTTCTCATTTCAGTCTCGTTGTAGTCTTTTTTGGTCTCAAACATTTCTCATGTGTTTCTCCTAAAATTCCTTAGGAGCAATAGGTGAGACTTGAGACTTTACCCCTTAAACCTTGCTCCTTTCCAGCACTGGGGAGACATTCTGAAACTTCAATGATAGCTCGATGAGATCTCCTTTGAAACTTACAGGGAGCCCAAGTTGAGCTTTTCTGCACCTGTTTCTTAGGAGAAACAATTGAGAAACAGGAGAAATCAGCCACAGCCTCACTTTGGTCTCACATAGATCTCATAGTTGTCTAGGAGGAATGAATGAGACACTACTGAGATCTCTTTTCCAATTTCGTTTCCTCTGGGCACTCATAGCAGAACAAGAAGCCATAATATTCTGAGGAGCTGCCCAGGCCCAGGTGGCAATTCTCGCTCTAGTTATGTGTTAAGTTCTATTTTATTTTGTTAGGTCACATTTCACCAGTTTACAGTTCAGTTCAATAGCTGTGTTATCTGTTATCAGAGGTATGTGTCATGGTTGTATTATTTAGTTCCTGTTTTATTTTGTAGTAGTTTTTCTCTTGTGTTCTGTTTCATAATTACTTCCTGTCTTTGTCTTTGCTCACACCTGTCCTTTTGTGCCACACCTGTGTCTTGTTGTATCAATTGTTGATCCCTGCCTCCTAGTGTCCTACCCACCAATCTGTGTTCTCCTCATCCCTCCCCTTTTTTTCCTGTACTCTTTTTTTTTTGTTTATATAACCAATGCTTTGTTCAAACTGTCTCGGCCTATGGTCTCTGCATTTGGGTCCACCCACTTCACCACCCCCAAAACCTGACAGTATGTGTATGTGTTACAAAATGACAATGTTGCAAATATTATGTACAGTAAGTAAGTAAATAGGTGTTTGGCCCCACTCACTGATAAAGTAATTACTTGAAACAAATTATTATTATTATTATTATAGTATTAAGTCTTTTAATTATAAATCACACTTGGATGAATGGGTCATTTTTGACCCATGTGTGTAAATTTGATGTAGTAATATAAAAACAATTTTTGTGCATAAAGTATGAAAGGAAAAATGGAAAAAATGATGAGTGGTAATCAAAAACATGATATTTAAAGAATACTTGGAATATTAAATCATAATATTAATTAATTTCAAAAGATAGAACAAAGAAAAACTCAGGCAGCATGAAATAACATGGAAAATGAATGCGGGTCATTTTTGACCCATGTTGTGCATTAGAAGGGGTGTACATGTGTTGCGCATCAAAGGGTTAAGCATGTCTTTCAGTACCTGAACAGATGCTGCTGCTAAGGATATCTACCTCTTCATCCCATTTTCAGGGTTCAGCCTGCATTGATGGCTGTGTACTGGTGCTGGGAACACAGGTGCGTACATTAACCATAGCCAAAGCCTGTTCTAACTGCTGTAGTCACTAATTCTCTCAACTCAACTCTTCTCCTCTTGATTGTGAGTTACGGAGAAAATGCTGCTTGTAGCCTCTGATTGAAGACAAAATGAGGAATGATGCTGGTTTGCTGGTCGCTTGTTTCTCAGTCGGCAACCTACTGGCCACGCTGTCCTGCTGGATGCTTGCTCTCTGTTTCTTGCAGTCAGGGCTGGCTCTAGCCATTTTGGTGCCCTAGGCAAGATTAGGATTTGGTAACAGCATCATCAGATTAATTACTTTTCAAACAAAAACACTCAATTAAACAGCTCAATATAACAATAAAATGTCAAATCAACATTGCGGTGCAGCTTTTATACAGCTATGTAAAAAGTCCTGTTGGCAGCTTCCATAACACACAGTGAAAAGGTGCTATGTTCAAACAATACAAAACAGTGTTCTCACAGTGTTTGAGTATTTCAGTGTCATTTTTGCAGTCATTAACTCCATCACTGAATCATTTGTATGTTGTTTGTGAGAAGAGCTTGCGGAAGAAGCAGTATAAGCAACTCTTTTTTTTCTTTCAGCCTCTCCTGATCTTCTCTCCCGTCACTAATGTTCTGTAAAAGTGGTGGTGATGGCAACTTCTACCATCTTTTCTTTTTTGGAAATGAAAAGCCTGATTACCTGATGCAGCCCTCCGCTCCATCCTCAAAGTATCAGGCAGGGCTGGCCAGTCATTCAGAGTACATCAAAAACCCGTAGCTGCAGCAGAGAAGGATGAGCAACTGCTACCAGCACCAGTGGCTCAACATAACATAATAAGTAGGTAAGAATGTATTAGACTATAACACATTATTACCAACTAGTGGCATAAGGACCATGTCAACCCATCCTGGATTTAAGGCTGTTCGTGGCTAATTTCCGCCGACAGGGCACTCAGGGCAAGGCTGGTCAAAACTTAGGAAATCAGAGAGTCCACCACAGTGTAGCAGCATAGAAATAGGTTTGTCTTGCTGCAGTTAATTGCGCACAGCTGATCACTGGGGCGGCAGTACACAAGTAGCTACGGCCCTCCTTTCTGCGCCCTCCTTCAAACACCCCTGACTTCCGGGTCAGGGGTGTTTGCCCGTGCAGGTAATGCTCTGTGCTGCTGCTGCTTCCTCAATTCACTTATTGCTTGGTGTCTTCATGTTTAAAGCCTGTGTGTTTTCACTGCAGAGCAGCGGCCGAGTGCGCCATGCTGTGTTTGATGCCCGGTTTTCTCTTTGGCGGTGTAAGTGTCGTTTCGCTCTACGTTACACTGAATGCTATCCTGTGGCTAACACTAGTGTTGCTACAGGTAGATGTCCGCAGCCGCGTGGGTGTCTCTCTCCCTCCCTCTCCCTGTGCGGGTTTTGACTTTGAAAACAGGTATGCTACTTTAAATCTAGCTTTCAAAAGCTTCTGTAAATTTAGCTTAGCCATGCTAATTTTATGTTCATTGTCAGGAAACGCTCATCAGCTGGTGGTGAATCACGTGACTCCACCATCAGCTGATTGGGACCGCTGCTGTTTTGTCTCTGCTGCTTTATATACTTCATTGTCCCCTGCTTTGTCGGACTTTGTCTCCTGCGATTACGTATTTATTGCTGCCTTTTTCTGATCTCTATGCTGCTTGGTGTCGCTGCTGTTTTCTGGCTTTTGGCTACAGCCGGCTTGTATAGAGGACTGCTGACACCACATTTTTAAGCTGTTTATTCCTCTCATTTTAATCGAATGATTGTGAAGAGTTAATCCCTTATTCTTGGATTACATGTTTTGTTTTCTTTACTTTGCTATTTTGATTAAGTAAATATATTGTTTTGTTTAGGCAACTGTGTTTAGCTTATGTTGCGAACTGTTCCTTGCTTTAAGTTATGTATTTTGTTGTTCATTTTCGTTTCCGTTGTAACTTCCTTCTTTTTTTATCACTCTCAGTGGCTGCAGGCTGGTGGTGGTGCTGGTGACGTGGGTGATGGTGTCCCTCCTTCTTGTGTGCTGTGCTTCCTTGGATTTCGGTGATATCACATTGTGTGACTGCCACGAGTGTCTGGGTGAACCCTTTTTCTTTAATTTATTTATTTTTGTTGAGTCCCCTTCCCCTCCACTAGCTCTTTCCCCACCGGTAGGCCTCAGCCTCTGATTAGGCTCCCTTATTATTTTTGTGTGAATGGTAATTTTTGTATGAATATATATATTGTAAATAAAGTATTTCTTTCTGGAACCACGTGGCTTGCCTGTCAAGTGGAACGAACCTGTGATTCTGATAACTGTTAAATAATTCCTTGGGTGCTGTTCCCAAGGTGGCGTTGTTGAGCAACCACATTCACATTGAGAGCCTCCACACACCACAACCGCATTCTGGATCGGTTCTGGATTGGATGAATGGGCCATGCTCTGAACCGACAGAAACAGTACACTCCATGTTTAAATCATGATGTTTAGTGGATGGACGGTGTTAAGTGTTGTGGACCTCAATACAGAGGCATGAGTCTGTGATCACCTTTCCCTCAGCCCCAATGTGAATGGGTTGTGAACCATTTTCCTGCTGAACAGCAAAAAAGGTGAACGGGACTGCCCACAAAAAACCATGAAAATCTGAAATCCATGTTGACATGTTCCACATAACATACTTGACAACTGCTCACTCTAGTGTCTCCAAGGTGTCCACATACTTTTGGCTATACTGTGACACAAAGTATAGTAAGTGAACACAATGCTCATTCTGCTATGCTATCTGAGACTGGGTTTTTTGATGCATCTGGTATTAATGACCTTAAGTCTGGGCTCTAGATCAACTGAGAGAAAGACTCACCTCATTCATGCCAACTGGCACTTTGTGTCCAGCCTGAACTTCATGCTCATGTCTGTGTTTGTACATTTGTCAGCCAAAGTGCTACTGTAGCTAGCATCCTTGGCAGCATCATCCGTCTTTGGCAAAAAAAATACTGGGACATTTTAATAACCCGTCAGAAATAGTCTTGACTGTGAACGGGAAAGATTGCATTTCTCAGCCAATGCTTGAGTGTATTTGGGAGATCTTGGCCTCTAGACACATTAGACATATCAAACATTGGAGACAGTTGGGTCTGTGAAGACATTTTCCAAGTCGTTGTTCCTCCACACGGTCACCAGCTTTACATTTCTTTCAGGCTGTCTCCTTTGTAAGGCATTTGGTAATCTATAGAGTGGACCTGTGTTTACATGTTACACTGGCAGACAATCAGTCATCACTTATGTCAGGTAGCATTTGACAAGGCACCTCACAGCCTGTTTTTCAGATTACCACAGTCCCGTGTCATCTTCAGACTAGGAGTGACTTCACAGATTGGCCTCATTGAAAGTCCATTCAGCAAAACATAACTCAGATATGCTTTGTCACTGAATCTCTGAGGCCACGTTCGGGAATACATGAACATCTCGTCTTTACTGCAAGGTAGCATGTTCCGATCAGCAGCTCAGTGTTTGTATCAAATTACTGCAGGGACCTGAATGCCTTTCCAGGTTGTTTGTCCTTATAACCTCATTCAGCCGTGCGGGTTAAGTATATCCACTGACACTCAGTCCTCGTGCCAACGCGGCGCGGATATCTGATTAAAATCTCACATCGTCATAGAGAAGTTTCTATACAACTTTATGGTTTGGTTTCCATTGGGGATCCTTTGCTGTGAGATCTAAGTATAGCTGCACTCAGCAGTAAGTGTAACTATTTAAATTCCTTGTCATCCCATTAATACTCTGCACCTGGCTGACAAGTCTTGCTGTCAGTACTGCAGGTTATGTGTCAAATTACAGCGTAATCCTGGATGACTTTACCCATTATTATTTAAACACAGGCTCAGCAATGTCTTTTTTACTATCTGCACTATCATAAGGCCACACATAGCAATCCCTATTGTCAGCTCTGGCATTCAGCGTTTGGTCCAAGGTGGAGTGGGTTGCTGAAATGTTTATATATCCGATTACACCCGGGTCCTGTGTCATTTCTGCAGCAGTGGGAGTGAGTTCATCATGTTCTCCAGTATTGATTGGCCTGTTGTTTACAGTGTGAATAGTGTACGAATGTGCAGGTGGTACTCTTCTTTCAGAGCCATGAGTCGTTTATCCTCTTTGACTTTAATGCAGTACATACAATATTTAAAGAGTGTCATTTTCCACTGAAACCAGATGCAATAGATGTCCTTTAAATGTCCCACCCTGAGTGTGACTCTTTGCAAATTGATAAACATCTGGATTTATTGGAAGTCTTAAGGTGGTAACATGATTTTATATTTTTGCAAGGTGTTAACTGATATTGACAGTGGGTAGAAGGGTTAGGGTT
The DNA here is from genome assembly GCF_900880675.1 of Sparus aurata. Lineage (NCBI taxonomy): Eukaryota > Metazoa > Chordata > Actinopteri > Spariformes > Sparidae > Sparus > Sparus aurata. Next base: position 26,871,637 of record NC_044194.1, on the reverse strand, counting down.
CAAATGATCCTGAGCCCAGATTGTAATATTCTTCATACAAGTATGTGCTTCATAAAGTGGTGAAATGCGCCCAATTGTTGCTTGTGAACAACTGAGCCTTTGTCAGGTTACCCCTTTCATACCCAATCACAACACTATCACCTGTTACTGATAGACCTGTTCACCTTGTTGAATGTTCTTACTCATTTGAAACGTGTGGCTGGCATCAAAAATAGAATTAGCATTAACTTACAAAACTCAATGAAGTTTTTGAGATAATACATCAAATATATTGTCTTTGTGCTGTTTTCAGTTCAGTATATCTCCAAAAGGAAAAGCAAATTATCACATTTTGTTTTATTTATTCATCCAAGCAGCGCTTACATGGCATGAGGCCACTTGACTTGCCCATGGACCTCTTCTGTCAGGTCAGTGACCTTCAACTAGCCAAGCTAGCTGTTTACCCCTGCTTCCAGTCTTTAGGCTAAGCTTGATGAAACATTTCTCGGCTGCAGCTCCATATTATTATTAACCCATTCAAAGTAGTTCAACCATTGAACAAACTGAATGAGCTATTATTGAGAATAATACATTGGTTGCAACTGTGCTTCAGAAAACTGCCGAAGTAGACACCCGAGATATAGTTTTCATTGTTTATCCTTTCACTCGAAATTAGTTCACTTGTCTGTGAGCAGTGATTAGTTGGGTCTGCATTTTCTTAGTTTCATTTATACTGAGATTTTTAAGTTGTTGTTATTTTTTAATGAGGATGCCAGCAACCACTTTGTGCAAGCTTTGTGTGTTTCCAAAGAGAAAATATAATTGGCTTTTTTACCTCAGGATAAACTGGAGTTCTTTGTCATCTTTAAAGGCGGAAAGATATTATGTTTAAATCTCTTTCATCGACCTGCGTCTGTTAAATGATGTCTTTGTATGTTTTGTGTGAACATGTTGGTGTGGCAGCAGGAAGTGCTGGCATTTGGAGAAACCAATGAGAGCTGCAATTAGCATGCTTAGCAAAACAATTAGTACACACTCATCGCACAGTTAGCTTTCACAGTGTGTTTGTGTGCATGTGTGTGTGTGTGTGTGTGCGTGTTTGTGTGTGTGCATGTGTGTGTTTGTGTGAGTGTGTCCGTTTTCCCTCAGTTTGTTGTCCCTACTTGTGTTTCTCTGCATGTGCATACTTATAAGGGATAATTGTATGTCCTGTCTTCTCTTACATTCACTCATGTAATATTTCTCCACTATTGTCTATCACATCTCATTCCTTTATCCATCCATCACTACCTGTTGTACTCCCATCCATCTGTTCATCCAGCAATCCTGCAGTGCTTGTATTAACAAGTTTCAACTATTTATCTGGACAGAAGTAGGTTTGTGTGTGTGTCTGACTTTTAAAGGAGACTTGGTTGTCATTTTTGTTTTTCTTTTCCTTTCCTTCAGTGTTTTTTTTTTTTTTTTTTTTAAGTTAAAGGTCAAAGTCTGCAACAACAGAGGCTCCTCTCTCCCACGGAAAACACTGCACCTAAAACGCCTCGTCAGAAGCCCTGCCTTTAATTACCTGACATCACATCACATCATGGAGACACACATTTGCATAATTATGCCAAGAAGCTTCTTTGTTATTAGAATTGCAGGGTCAGGCATGTGCAAGCTGACCAATCACAGCAGACTAGGTATTTGGGAGGGGAACCTTAAAGAGACAGGAGCTAAACCAGAGGGGGAATACAGTGCTGCAGCTCTGGACAGCATGAGGAACGTGATGTGTTTATAGTGCTGATGTGAGTATTTAAGCATGTGATGGTCTAGTAGTAATCTGGGATAAAGTGCAGGTTTACAACAAACTTAACTCTGTAGTTGACAATCACTTGCACTGAATGTACTGCAGTTGGATTGGTCAGTAACTAAAAAGCTTCAATCTGTATTACTCTATGCCAACAGAAGGCAAACAAGAAGTTCTATATCTGTATAATTTGAGTGCACCTGTCCTTTAAAGTCAAGATTCTTTTCCTGTTCCAAATCTTTTGCCTCTGCTCCTTTTGTGACATCACCCAGAGTTGTGAAAATCTCGACATTAGGCTCGGTGAACTTCAGAAGAAGAACTATTTACAGTTGTGCTTGTGGGACGAAAGACCTGTTTTGCTCATGTAAGACACACCTGGTTCAGCCAGCACATCTGTCTGTATCCACACAGACTCACACATACAGTCACACACAGGGACGCTCATCCATTGTAAAGAAATGCAAAGAGAAAGAAGAAAATGTAGACAGCTGATTCATTTCTCATTCCCATATTCAAATGACTAAACTGTTTCAATTGTCATTGAACCAAAATCTCTTCACTAGCTTTGTCAGTTCACATCTCTGTCGGTGCGCTCAGATTTACATACTGCAGTACATGGCTGTTTTTCTGCAGCAACATGGTTAGAAAATCGACTGTAACACTAACAGACATCCAGTGGAGTAGTAGCGAGTTAGCCCACTGAAAGTACCTAATTAGCTTTGTGTTACACAAAACACATACACAAACACACTAGAACACACACTCTTGCAGTCTTCTAGGGTTTTTCCGTTGGTAATATATGACTGCTCCGAGGACAAGCTGGGCTTTGCTTTGTTTATGGGAGAAATAAAGTGCTGTGTAAACTGTTAGCACTGTGTGTGTGTGTGTGTGTGTGCGTGTGTGTGTAAACTGCTAACATAGCATTCGGAGAACAACAGCTAATGGCCTGCACTCAAATTTATCCCCCTCTTATCTCCTCTCTTACTTCTCACAGTTTTCCCATCGCTCGTCCTGTATGTCTTCATATTGTCTTTGTCACTTTTTTCCTTGAAAGCCTCCTGCTGTGTGTGTGTGTCCCTCAATGAGTCTGACTCGCTTCTCTCCATCTCTTCGGTGTCTTGTCTTCATTTTCTCTGAGGCTCTGTCTGTTGACGTATGGGTTTCTGTCAGTGGCACTTCTTTCTTTGTCCGTTCAGTCATGACGGTTGAACTTGCGCCAACTGGCCCACTCTGTATTTATTAACTTCAAATGGAGTGTAAAAAATATATAAATAATAATCCCATGCAACAGAGGACCTTACCAGGTGCTTTGGATGAATATAAAAAAAAAAATTAAATGTCTGACTGACTTTCAACTTTTTGTTTTATTAGTCAGCCTAAGTGGCAATATGCACAGTAAGGATATGTGTAAGGCAGCGGGAATCAGTCTGAAGGTTAGTCTTCTTCTGCAGTCTGAAGAATACCATCCATTGATTTTAAAGAATTAAAAGCACTTGAAAAACACACAAATATATCAATCGAATCACTTAATCAGAAAGGAAATTAGTGATTTTAATGCATGTTTTAATTCACTGAGCTCAAGCTAATGATTGCTATGAAGCAACTAGCTGCTATGCTGCTTCTTCCTCACAGCGTCTTCAAACTCTCATAAAAGTTCAGAGGTCAGTGTGAGACTCTCGCGATATGTGGCGCAGAAATAAAAGCACCATGTCCGACAATGCCGACAAGCTTTACAATGCTCCGTCAAATCTAAAATCAAAACCCTATATATATATATATATATATATATATATATATATATATATAGAGAGAGAGAGAGAGAGAGAGAGAGAGAGAGAGAGAGAGATATGGATTTTCCGGACAGGATGCCGTTTGTAAGCTTTGTAGCACAGCGTTTAAGTGCAGTGGTAGCTTATCTTAGCGTTCACCTGGTGAGGCGGCCCACCAATGAAAAACCAGCATTGCTGAGAAAAATATATCTAACTCAGGCACAAATGATCACGGTTCAGGTTTTGTTTTAAAGTTGTATTCCTTTGCCGCCTTCCCTACCTAGATTTCTCTGGATTTGAACATAGTTGGAAACATTTGGCGTAATGTCAGTACATAACTCAACGCATATATCACAAGGGTCTAGTTGTTTTAGACATCTTAATGCCGAATTCTTACATATTATACCTTTAATACTACTAAGATAATTCACAAAACAACTGCTTTTTTCTCAGTGTATTGACCCAGCAGGGGCTTGTGCATGTATCTGTGTGTGTGTGTGTGTGTCACCTCTCCCTTCATAAAGCATTTTGTTTGTGAGGCTCCTCTCGGCAGGCCTCGGGGGAGGTTTAGTCTTGATTACAAGCGGCTCGCACATCTCCACCAGTGACTGCACAGCCCGGCCCGCAGGAAGCCTCCAAGCTGACGGTGAGCGAAGAAGACTAAGAGAGAGGAAGAGAAAAGCTGGGGTGGGGGGGCAGAAAGCATCAGGGCTTACCTGTACCCCAGGTCCAATATGAAAACACACAGTCCATCAGGATCTCATCGTGGGTCCAGTAAATCCAACTTAATTGCCTGCAAATCTGGCTACGGCACACAGCCTCAGCGTTACACGCCAGTTTAGCTACCACCCAACTCCACCCCTGCTCTTACCTCACTTAACACTTCATCTCTGTTCCCCTTTCGCTCTTGATAATATTATTTTTTATTTTTCTATCTATCTATCTATCTATCTATCTATCTATCTATCTATCTACCTATCTACCTACCTACCTACCTACCTATCTACCTATCTACCCACCCACCCGGTTCTGGTATTACAAGTCTAAAAACATAACAATCTGGCTTTCTGCGTCCTCTTGAGTGACTTTGCCCAATCTTCCCATTGACGAATACCCTTGATAGCAATATTAAGTGAAACACACATCATCACACATCAGCAATTCATCACTTTAGTGAAAGGAAGTCAATGAGGAATGTGGACAAAATGTTTAAGGGATTTATTGCATATTTTTAGCCTTAATTTGGTTGCGCAGGAATATGTTTTGCTCACACACATGCTTTTTAGTGTGTGTGTGTGTGTGTGTGTGTGTGTGATTGTGTGTGATTGTGCATGGTCTCTGTGTAAATGAGTACTGGTTGTGTTTTGATGGAAAGAGCGATTCATTAATATTCATGAAGAGAGAAAAACATCAACGGAACACTTGACTCTGCCCTCACAGGGAAGACTGGCATCAATTGTGTGTGTGTGTATGCGCTACAGAGAGCAAGACAGAGATAGGGTGAGTGTCTGTCTGCATGTCTGCTATAAGTTCTTCTTTCCTCTCTGTTGAGATACTGCTGGTTATCTACAAGATATCCCCCTACCATGGTGTAAGCTGAAGCGATGACACACATGGTGCCCCTGGTTTCTTCTGAATTAAGTATAGATGTACCTGAGAATAGATTTGATTGTGATGGAAAGCAACGCTCATGTCACTCGGTCTGCCTTTATGTTCTATTTGTCCAACACAGCACACAGTCTTGAAACAAGAATGAGGTTCAGTCCCGTTTGCAATTTTAACCCCAACTCGTTTTAGAGTCCCAAGGGGTAGCGGTTGTAATCTCCCCCTATGAAATGGGACAACCCGTCGAGACCCTCATACATCATCAGTAGTCATCAATGGCGTGGCTGTAAAATGGCTGTAAACGGACGCAACCAGACATTTGCAATATGCTGTCTTATTACCTCATTGCAATGTGATCCAGTCTTCAGCTGTGGTGATTACTTTTGCATTTCTAAGGCAATCCTGGTATAATCACAGTAGCATTTTGTCTGATGGAGACGCTCACACGTATCCTGCTAGTCTCCTCTGCTGGACTTCAAATTTCAGGTGTCCCACAGCACCAAAAAGGGAGAACGCAACACGGAAAAACATCAAAGTGCGTGACTGTCATGCACAAATCAGCCATGAAACATTGAATGCGTGAATACTCATTTATACTGAGACATCAGTAAATGAGTAACAATTGTTTTATGCTTGTTAAAGAAAACGGCAATAATACAATGAAACAACAGAGTTCTCATAACCCTCAGTTTGAAGTGTGCCTCTGGAAATTAACCATTTGGAGGGCCATGTTGCCTCATCAAGAGTCAGGACACCCTACTCTTCAGCACAAAACGGAGGGGTAGGGCAAGCTGAAGGGGCGAGGGGTGTATTTGGATTGGGCCAAAGAGTCTACAACCATGCTAGCTGCTCTGTTAGGCTGTACTTACATCTTTGACATGCCTCACCTTTCCTCTTACATCACAATCAGGCATATTTTTTGCACTTCTTAAAAATCTGGTGAGTAGATTTCCAAAAGCAGTCCAGAGCACATTCAGGAAGATGATCCCTTTTAACTTGATGACCCCATGGTTTTTCTGTTAGGCTCTTTCAAGATGAATCCATAATTTGTTGGTAATTCTCTCTTCTCTGGTAAGGGCAACTGGCAGGGCTTTGGGATGCTTTTACTACTGACCTTCTGGGTTCAGTTCAAACTCCGGTACGTTTGCCCATTTGGTTCGGTTCGTTTGGGCTGGTCTAAGACTAATCAAGCAGACTAAGATCACCTGGTAATAGGGGCTACAATTCCCTTCCAAGTGCTCTCTGCTGGGGTTCTTTATTGGGATGAAAACAAGAAGAAGACAACGAATAGTTATTCATGTCATATATCATACAATCTACTGCACAGAGAGACAGGGAGAACATGTAAACTTTGCAAAGAAAAGCCCTGCTCCACAGCCCTTGCCGTGAGGCAACAGTGCTGACCACTGCGCCACTTTTGCAAAACAAGAGGAAACAACCATCCCAGATGGCAAAATTGCTGCAACTCAGATGTGGCCCACACTAGACACAATGTCAACACATGTTCAATTTTGCAAACCGGACAGCAATGGTCAGGGTTGGATTCCCAGGCTCAGTATTCGCTGTAAGGGGTTTCTTGTCTACCTGGGTTAAAATGGGTTTACTCCAGGTTGCCCCCATTTAGCAACATTACATTCATAACATAAAAAAAATAAATAAATGCCAGCCAGGCCCACCAGGTTATATCATGGACAGCAGTGATATCAGTTCTGAGTTAGCAAAATTGTACAAGACACGTTTATCCGTTCATTGTAACGATTGGTCTGGTACATGTTAGTTTTGCAATTATGCTATCTGGGATGAGATTTCAGCAGGAATTCAAAAGTAACACGACCCTTAAATCAATCCTCTCAACAAATTTCTCATCAGTGATCTGTATAAGTGATGTACATATACACACATCTTTTGTTAACCATGTAATCATTTATGTGCGTTAGCCTGTGAGAGAAGGGATGTTTGAGTGATCACACAGAAAGTAAAAGAGGGTTTAAACAGGGGTGTTTTGTTTTGGTCCTGATGTGTTTTGGCAGCTCTTCATTATTCATTATTCATAATGAGTTCTAAAAAAAACCCCAAAAAAACAGCCATTTTTTCACACATTTTCCTAGGGCATAATATTTTTGCATACACTAAATGTAGCTGATGTACTGTCAGTCTGTCTGCTCACACAGTGATGGCAGTATCAAGGTAAAAGGACAAGTTGTATTTTGGGTTCCCACATGTCTTTTCTCCTTTTCACATGCTTTTCAACTTGATTTCTCTTCTTCTCAGCTGTCACCCTCTCTTCCATCAGTTGTGTGTGTGTGTGTGTGTGTGTGTGTGTGTGTGTGTGTGTGTGTGTAGGACATATAGAGGAGAACTGGTGCACACCTGCACAGCATGAACTGTCCACAGGGAACGGAAGATCGGTAGTGCACAGCTGTCCACACACACACACACACACACACACACACACACACACACACTGATGCTGCTCACACAGGGAAAAGATGGATAAAGTGTAAAGACTTAGAAAGAGAAAATCGGAGAGAAAAGTACAATCACGTATAACTGGGAAATTTCAGGAGGTGTGTGTGTTTGTGTGTTGAAGTGTGTTTGTGTGCGTGTGCTTTCATTAGTCATGCAGGCAGTGTGGGTCAGCTGTCAGTGAGTTCTGACACCCCACTGTCAAGGGCCAGTGATGGAAAAGCTGACACACACACACACACACACAAACATCACTGAGGGCTGTGGACAAGCATGTTGAGCGATCATATGGCTGGTTTATTTCAATCGCTGGTAGAGAAAGCAACTCCTGGGACATAAAAGGACACTTCTCTGTGCAACATGTCTTACGTAATTCATCAACTGATCCCACTTTTTTGTAGTCAAGAGTAAACAGCAGATTTACTGCCTGATAGGGGGGCCGGACACATTCACGTCACGGAAAGGCTTTAAAAATTACGACTCTCTGTTGATGCCAGGATATTTGGAATCATCACTAAAGTTAAGTAGCTGCAGTTTGAGTTCAGAAACACCGACAGGGATTATTCACACACAAGGTTTTCCTGCAGGTATATTCTTTTTACTGCACTGATACAACAGCCGGGCTTATACACTGGCTAATATGAGTTTATCAAAGATACAACATACCATTTGGGCCAATAAGCTAAAAGAAGCTACAGTTCAGAAGTGATACAGGATGTCTGCAATTTCTTAGAAAAAAGATTGTCCAGTAGGAACCCTCTTTATAATAATCTGTCACTGTCTCCAGACTGATATGAGGCTGATTTTCATATTGGTCTGACTTTAGTCGCGATGATTTTCAGAATGTACAGATAGCATCATGTGAGATATTTCAAAACACATGCATTTGGTCCATGAGTTTTCTGGGTTCAAAAAGTTGTGTCTGTTAAAATAGAAACTGTTAAAATAATAATTCTCAATAATTTATCAGTTATAGTTCTGGGTCCGAATGGGACTAGACCTCAAGGGGAGATGGAGAGGGATGGCAGGTTTACAAGATGGACAATTTTGGTCTTTATGCTTACAACCCCCCCATACCCACTCACCTACAGGATGTTGTCGTATTATCAATTCATAAAATGTTTAAAAAGAGATGCATAACAGCTCAGCTTCTTCTTTATGTTTCTTCAAGGCCTCCTCACTTCAGTATCACCAGATGAATGAACCAGTGTGGAAAGTCGTGACATCACAAGCATCCTCAGCTGTGACTTTTACTCAATTTAAGCGCCATGCTATTTTCATAGCACACATTCTGACTCGTGACAGCAGGAAAAAAGCTTAAAGGAGAATTTCGGTCGATTTAAACATGCAGCTTCATTGCTCAAGCTACCCTTGACTTGCCAGTACCGAAGACGCGAACAAATTTGGTCCAGCCATTACAGAGCTCCGTGAACGGAGACGTAGCATTGAACGCTAACAGCATGGGGTCAGAACTTTAGACTGTGTTTTAAGCGTCTTAACATGCTCCACATCTCACACCAAAAGTTATGCAACATCAGCAGACACCTTAGCACACAGCACTGTAGTGTGTATGACTCAAAATGAATAAAAAAGTAGTTAAAACAATGTGTTTGTGCAAGGAGCTACTTACCTGTTTGTTGACATCGGCGTCTTCCGGTAGCTAGACTAAACTAGCTGATCCGTCGAGCGTGCATTTACTCCCTCACTGGCGGAGACGGAAACGTAATCAAGCATTTTCGTGTTAATGTTCATAATGTACATGTCCATGTTGCAGCCTGTCATGAGCCATGAGCCTTACAATAGCCTGTTAAGCCTGTTAAGTGCACACTCGATGGATACGCTAGTTTGGTCTAGCTACCGGAACACACGGATGTCAACAAACAGGTAAGTAGCTCCTTGCACAAACACACTGTTTTAACTACTTTTTTATTCATTTTGAGTCATACACGCTACAGTGCTGTGTGCTAAGGTGTCTGCTGATGTTGCATAACTTTTGGTGTGAGATGTGGAGCATGTTAAGACGCTTAAAACACAGTGTGAAGTTCTGACCCCATGCTGTTAGCGTTCAATGCTACGTCTCCGTTCACGGAGCTCTGTAGTGGCTGGATCAAATTTGTTCGCGTCTTCGGTACTGGCAAGTCAAGGGTAGCTTGAGCAATGAAGCTGCATGTTTAAATCGACCGAAGTTCTCCTTTAAAGTCTATGTCAGCGGTGTTATTACTATGTTTGTGCCTGCTCTGCTCCTGCATCCTGCCAGGTCCTTGCAACACTTACCGGATTTATCGTACAGGAATGATCATTTTTCCAAAAAAGATCTTTATTATGTTTATCAAACATTTCTGCTTTTAGCTGGATACAGTTTAAATACATTTTTTTCCCATAAGCCCTATAATGGGCTGCAGAAATTCATATATGACTAAAACACTGGGAAAAGGAACATTTGACCGGAAGACTTAGTCGGTCGTTATGGAATAATCATACCGTACAGTGATGTAGTGTGCTTGCCGCTGCACTGCTAAAATTGGAAATATATATTTTTTTAGCACCGCATGTCAATAGAATATTAATAAAATGTTGAAGTTGCAACAGACAGACCCACGTTCAAGTGTTACCAATGTTGGTGTAGCTGTTGTAAAGACAACTGGATCTTTTCAGTTTAGCTCAGATTCACACAAAACAACAGAGGACAAAGCGGGAGTTTATTTTATCACTTAGTCATTAATAAAAATGGATTGCCAGTTAACTTTCCTTTTCCTGGGTGACCATGTGCCCAATGGTAGACAAAATTGTACACTGATAGTGAGGTTTACAAGAAACTAATGTAATCACTGATGGTTGAATTCTTCTGCACCCATTACATTGTGCAATTAACATTTATTTCATAATGATATGTTGAAGCAGAAATCATCTTTATTGCCAGTTTAAGATAGAATGGATTAAAATTCTCATAGCAACCGCTGTAGTAGATACTCATTTATCATCCCTCCATTAGCGACACCTGCTAAAATTGGTGCAATTACTTGCATCTGTTGTTCAGTTTTAACAGTGTATCAACAAAAACAGAGTGTACTAAGCCTCTCAAAGGAAAGATCTGTTGTTTGGTTATCGTACAAGATTTCATCACACCTAACTGAATGTTCCTAATAGGATGGCAACAAATGTAAGTTTGTTTGTGTAAGTTACAATGTTCTCACAAATCAATTTATATTAAGAGGTGAGAAGTTGACAAAATACAAAGGCAGTGAGGAGGAGAGAGGACGCAGTGGGTGTAGCTGGCTTCGATGTTCTTCCTGCTGACAAATCACACAATTCTCTCCTCCGCCACCATCGTCCTGTTTCTTTACAATCGACCCCCCCCCCCCCCTTCCCATATCGGCCTCCTGCTCTTCCTTCCTTTCTCCAAATTAACATCCTCCACCTTCGTATTGAATCTATCTCTGTTTTATGTCTCACATCAACACTTCTTTAATCCTTTCATTCATTCCTCCGCCCCTTCATCTCCCGTCCTCCTTCCATGTTGACCCATAGCTGTCACACGCTCCTGTTTTGTCTCTCTTCTTCTATTTACCTTTCTCCCACGTTCCTTTTCCCTCATTCACTAATAGTTATGTTATCATTTAAGATCATTTCATGCAATTTCACTTTCCACACCCCTTTTCTTCATTTTCAAAATGTCTTTATTTCCTGCACGGCCATTTCTACCCACACCACTCCATCATACCCTTCGCTATTCTGTAATCTGTATTTGTGCAATTTTATATATATTGCACACACACACACATGGGGTCAAAGTCCAAGGTTTGGACATGAATATGTATTCAGTCCTCCAGGTGAAGAAGCGACAAGTGTATGTGGCTATTTGTACCTCGGTGTGTATACAATAAGTGTGCTTGTGTGTGTGGGAGCCAGGCAGGATAGAGCACCGAGGAGGGAGGGTGAAATGTTCATTGTGTGACCCACGATAATTAGCTTCATAGGTCTGTCTACCCTCCTATCCTCCTGGGAGAGAGAGGGGGAGGGCGAGTGAGACAGAGACAGAGAGAGAGAGAGAGAGAGAGAGAGAGAGAGAGAGTGTGTAGGACTAAGAAAGGTACTGGGAGATGGGATCGTCATTAATTGGTAAGATATACGAAGGCTTGCACCTGTTATTTATATGGATTGTTCGAAATGCTGAAGCAGCAGACAAAAATATATGTTATTGAGAAAAGACAAAAAGTGTGTTCGGGTGTTATGATATTGGAGTAGTAAAAAAATTAATTGGGGTGAAATGGTTAAAGCTACGTTTTTTACGTTGTTTGCTTTTTATTTTGTTGTGGAGATTTTTCCCAGTGTCTCTCCTCCCTCAACACACCTGGATCTTACAATGGAAAGCTACATAGAAACAAAAAAAACATGTTAATGCACATTTTCTGTCCACGAGAAACTCAAAAGGGCATCTTTAAAATATGGATTGCTTTAGCATTGCACTCTTATAAAACTGAAAGACCTAGGTAAAGCCATCCCAATCACCAGCCATAGGCCACATACCATATTGACATTTCTACAATATCTGTGACATCATAACCATATCGGGAAGTAGAGGGGAAGGTGGTGGAGGTAAGCAAGACGGCTGCCAAGCCCGTGATGACAGTTTGAAACGACATTTCAGCATGTGTAATCATGAAACTACTGGATATTTTGAAGGAGACCAGGGGGCTATTTCCAGCCGTGTCTGTGGCAAAAACATGAGTTTTTCCGAATCCGAAAGTGTTGAATTTATTGTAAAATTGAACCTAAAGAAACATATTACTGAAACAAAGAAAATAAAATGAAAGAGTAGAAAATGAAAGAAAACCCATGGTTTGCTGATCAAAGAGAGGGAAGGCTTTCACATTACACCAAGACGTCCAACTTTGGAAAATCACACAGTTGTCGAGAGCTACTGCGTCTTAATGAAACTTCTATATATGTTGAGCAGGGCCGCAGACCAGCATCTCAAATTCATCTGAATTTCGGAAGATGAAACTATTTGACGTCCGGTGTTTCACAGCAGGCTACAGAAGAAATCTAATGCAATACATTTGGTGTGATCATCCAACTTTACAGGCAAAAACAGCTGAGTTATCGGCATAGAAGGGGAAATGAATTCCATAACAGTGTCTAATTTCGCAAAGATGTAAAATATAATAACATGAGCACCTAAAAAACTGCAGTGATGTTTTAATGTGACCAACATTTCTTTTGCGAGTTCAGTCGAGAGCTGCAATAAACAGATTTATATGAACATCAAAGCATTATATAAAAATCAACTATTAATCCACACATTATTAAAGTCTTGAATTAACAGGCTCTTTCCATTTACAAGCAATGACGCCTTGGAACATCTGGACCGTCATCCTGATTAATAGCAAATCCTTTATCTGAAATTATTTGATGTCTTTCATGGATCTCATATAATCAAACCACATGTGCTTGGTTTGCACTTAAATCCGGAAGTGCTGAAACTCCTCTCCTCCTAAACAGCTGGTTGTACTACGCCCTTGACACCTATCTGGAAATGTGTTATGTTAGCATGGTTCAGGTCAGTGCACACACAGTAACTCTGCTCAGATCGGTTCAAGGTCGAGGGGTTAAAAAGAAAAGTTAGCGTCAGCCCATTACACAGAAACCACGTCCGTCCTGCATTATTTTACACACATTTTATCGTTTGAAGGGATCCTGACACACCAGAATGTACACACACACAAACCCGCGAACACACTTACACACGCATACAGTAGACTGACATGCATAGACATGAATATCCACAGCAAAACAAGGACACCAAAAAGCAGGAGCGCACACATTCACGTACCCTTCAACCCCGCGCACCACGCCTCCCTGTCAGGTCAACCTTTAATGATGCTTGAAGGAAAGAGAGCGCGAGACAGATAGACAGAAAGAGTGAGCGCGAAATGTTGCCTCTCCAAATTAAGTTGAGGTCATCCATTTTTAGGCAGTGAAGGAGGGATGAGGGAGGTGTGGAGGGGGGGAGGAGGGACGTAAGTTCTGAATGCAGCATGTTTTTAAAGAGAGAAATCTGCATAAATTCTGGCAGATGATTGGCAGGAGAGGGTGTGGAGGGAAAGGAGAGCAGAGAGCGAGGAGGAGGAAAACATGAAGGATGTGAGAATAAGAGATGCTGGGATTTTGTAAACACCTCAATATTTCATTGGTACTATTGGTTTCTGCAGGAGGCTCAAGTGGAGAACTGGGAACTTTAAACAAGAAGTTTCAAAGACACAAACTAGGAATCACAACTTTTAACATCTGTGACCACACATTCGTTCAGGAAAGACAAACTTAACATTCGGCAGACTTCTCAACACTCTTCATGTGAGAAAAGTCGTTAAGCATAGGTCACTGGTGAGGCTGAAGATACTATTAATATCTCTATAACTATTCTGCCATCACAAACAAAGCTATTTATTTGCATATGTTATTCCGAGCACCAATAACCACTCACAATCGTCAGAGGAAGTGCATGGAAACAACAGTTTAGGGTCCAGTAGCTGTAGCGATATCTCAGTCTGGACCACAGTGCTGAACCAATCAGCATTGCCATCCCCGGAGGTTAGCAAAGCTAGTGGATTAAATAACTAAAGTGATTTAAGTCTTTTTTTTCCTCATTCTCTTTTGTGTTTTGACAGTTTTTGACATCTACTATCACGTACTTTATCCTATAATAGATCTTGTAGTTATAGCAAATGTGTGCACAGCAGGTAGATGTTCATATATTTTGTCCCTTCATCAGCAATTAGCTGGTTGAGTGAACACCTTGCACCATGCTGGGATACACCTACTGTAACAACCTTGAACTACTGTAGTATTGAGCTGTGATGTGTCATGTTTTTTAAGGCAATTAAAAGCCAGCTGAATTTCACTGCATACAACTGTAGTTTCCTAAAATCCACAATAAATTGTCATCATAGGTGGTTTTACCAGGAGTATAGACTCTAAGTCGAGAGCAACTGAATCAGACAATGTTGTGTGAGATGTTTTCAGTATAAACTGGGAATGACTCTGGATATGACCCCCAAATGTGTTCACCTTGGAAAGTTGAACTTTTCAAACAAGTCCTTATAAACAGCATCTTTTTTTACAATACGTTTGCTTCCTGAGGTTCATGCCTGGAGCTTTGATTTGTTTTTTTCTCTATCTATTTATATCTTTCACTGAATAATTACAGGTAGGAAATGCACACTTGTCAGCAGGTTTCCACCAATTCTGTGAAGAAACTACGTACGTGTAAAGAGGAGGGACTATGGATTGCTTCTTTTCCTCCACGTTGGAGAACAATTGGTGTTAAGTGCAATCTTTAACGCAATGCTCCCGAAAAAGGCAGAGGCTATAGGGGAAAATGGTCACCTATTAGAAATATGACTGATTATTTTTTAAAGGCAGTGATACATTTCCTAATGTTCCCAAATTGAACCGGAGTATGATGGTCGTAAGGGCCTTAGGTGACAGGCTTCTCAGGTGACCCCCAAGGAAAGAAGTCTTGCCGGTTCTTAACTAACCTTCTACTGTTCTCTGAGGGCATGCCCGCCCTGTCTGTATTACAATTGCTGGACATTACTGAAAGGCTAATGTCCTTCATCAGTCTATTAGCCTTCTCACTAACTTCTCTTTCCACGAGATAATTATCTGATTCCTCACAGAGAACAGAACCACCATGAAGTTGACAAGAACATATAATTATTATTATATAAACCTTTTAAATTAAATTTTGAATTTTGTGGTTCTCTCAACAACACTCTTTTAGCGAGAGCCTATAGGATTTTCCAATTGGATTTTGGATTATTGCAGGAAATAAGCCTTGTGGCAAACACAAGTTTATGATACCTTAATGTTTTGTTGAGAAAATCAACACTTTTATGATTTTTGAAGCGTAAATATCATCGCTAGAAGTAAAAATCTAATGTTAGGCTATTACCAAGTAGACAACAGACACATGACTTCAATACTTACCACCACTAAGCTTCCTACTACACTAACGCCTTTTTCTATAAATTGATCAATCTGCAAGATGTAAAGTTAGAGTAAGAATAGTTTGCCTCTGAAGAAGGACAAGTGAGTAGATGAGTCTCTGTGTTCGGCATAACATGAGAACTAGCTTCATTTAACCACTTGTTAGCAACCACCTCTAGACACTCAAATGCTTTAAATTTCCAAAGTGGGGTATTTACTTATATATTCTATAGCGTACAATAATTCCCAAGCTTGTGTTATCCACAGGCCTTATTTCATTTAACTGAAAACCCTTTCAAAAAGATAATTGACTCTGAGATGAGGGAACCTGAAGCACAATGATGTCAACTTATTTCTTGGCTTTAGGACTCATTCCTGTGGCGCTCTATAGCTTGTGGGTAATATTTTAAAGCCGGCGACAGTGCGCTGTATTTTAAAGTTGTCAGCTATTGTATGCCGACCCATTGTTTCGGACACCTTTTGTTATTTGCCCCATAAAGTTTTTCTTTTCCTGCTTTCATGAGTATCAATTTAGGTTAGAGGATGCCAGTGTTTTGTCTGCAAAGTCTCTGTGGTCCATTGTCACCTTCAAGCGTTTCACACATTGTTCAACAGTTCTCCTCACAATAGACCAAACCCTTGCGTTACCCCTCCAACCTTTTTGAACCCTTAAGCAGAAAACGCTGGATAACCAGATGTCATTATTCTATGTGTCACCTCCTTTTTTCCGACTTTCTTATGAGCAAAAGTGACAGTTCATGTTTTATTCCTGAAATACAACACAGTGCAAATGCTGCTGATGGCCAATTATTGCATGACTAAACATTTGCAACCTGTGATGCAGTCGAAATAGCTTCATATTGATGTGATCATATAAAGAACCTCATCCACAATTGTATTAATGGTTTATATCATCAATGATAGAATCAAATAGAAAATCTGCCGCTACAGTGGCAGATACTTCTGTATCTTCTGCCAGATAGCAGCACGGTGAACAGACTATGGTTGTAGTGGGTGCTGTATTTCCATATCTTTAGGCTCTTTGTAGACACGTCACTTTACAGATGGCACTGAAGCCCGTTAAATAGGTACCAATGATGTTCTAGGCAGTTTGAATCACTCTCTGTGCCTTCCTGTCCTGGGCAGTGCATTTAAACATGCCAGTTTGTGATGTTTCCAGCCAGGAACCTAAAACTGTTCACCTGCTCCACCTCAGCGCCACCGATGTAGAGAGGGATGTGTGTCTTTGCCTCTTTTTTTCTAAAATCATCAATAAGCTTGTTGATGTTGCTGGCATTGAGTAGTTGATTTTTCTCTGTGCACCGCTCTGCAAGATTGTTGATTTCCTCCCCATATGAATGCTCATCGTCGTTTTTAATACGGCAAATGATGGTGGTGATGTTGTCTGCATACTTCAGTATAGAGTTTCTCAGTATCTGGGAGTGCAGTCATGGGTGTACAGTGTGAACAGCAGGGGGCTGAGCATACAGCTCTGGGGGGCTCCAGTGCACTAAAGAAGAGGAGGTGTGGCTGCCAATCGCTACTTGCACAACATGTTTTAGTTTAATTTTTAAAAAGATTACACAATGCTTAGGTACAGTCTAGTGTGGTCACGATACCAAAATTATGACTTCGGTACGATACCTGCCTAAAATATCTCGATACCGATACTGAAACGATACCACGGCGGAAAACTAAAACGTAAAAAGTAATGGCATAAATTTTAGATGACAGTACGGGGAACTTAAAATTATTTATTTATTTTTATTATATATACATTTTTGTAAAAGCTGCTGAGCTTTATAGCTTCTGTATCCAAGAAGACAAGTGTCTTCTTGTTTTGTTCATTTGTCTTTTTTGCTCTCAGAGATTATTAAATAACTTGATTTTTCATGAAAAGCTTAGTGCTTGTAGTAGAAAAAACTAACAGCACATTAACTACAATTTTATTCAGCATAAAAATAATGAACATAAATGACATTAACTGTAAGTCTGGCAATTCATAAAATAAGATAATACTTTTTTCGTCCCACAAAGGGGAAATTTGCAATTTGAATTTGATGTTGATAAAGTTCAAACCCTGGATTATTAGCCTGCAAACTACATTAGTGCACTAAAGTACAACACAAATGACCAAGACCTGGTGGAGGTCTGTGCTCTAATCAGACCATTTTCTGATAATATAAATTACAATATATATTATAAATTATTAACAAAAATGTACATATGATTATATTACTAGTACTGATTGACTTAAAATAGATCATTTATAAGTGGTGTTATTGATCAGCATACTTGTGAACACCAGCGCACGTTATGGTAAAGTTCATGTTACCAGTGTGAACGTTGTGTTTGCATACAGAGATGTGTGGAAACATATCGGACTGTTAAACAGTTAGCTTTACCCGTGACTGCCTCGTGCAACTCTGATGGTGAAAATAGTTCGCTTGTCACAACACAAACCTCGCTTGACTTCCATCCGGGGGATATTTAACATTATGTTGTCTATCGCTAACCTGCAGCTCTTTGAACTCTTTGAACAAGTCCGCATGTCTGTCAGCTGAAAGTGGCGTGAGTGCTCCTGCCGACCGTCCTAGGCTTGTTGAAAAAGCAGATGCACGGAGCGAAATAGGGAAATATTTCGCTTACATTGCCGACAGTAAGGGCAAGCCCACGGATACCACAAAGCCCGTCTGTAAACGATGTTTTAAATCCATAATGACCAAAGGAGCCAACAGTTCTGTCTCGCTCTGCTCTGTGACTGCCTGTCACCGTGAAACCACGCTCACTCTGTCTGCAGGCAGTGAGGAAGCAGAGAGAAGCTGCACACAGACACGCTGCTCGCTGCCGCACAAAGTTCATAAAGTGCCGATACTAATAAAATGTGAAAAAGTATTGTTCTTAACGGCTGGGTACCGCGGTACCTTTCTAGTATCGGTTTACCGTGCAACACTAGTACGGTCATTAACTGGTGGACACCCTGATGTGCAGGTACAGGTGTAACGCTACGGCAGAAAATGACGATTGAAACTGCCTCAAATATTCAGAATTGCGCTGCTTGTCTCCCAACTTTATGTATTCCAACTTTGGCTTTTTGGCCACCAGCTTTTTCAAAAGGTTTGTTTGTTTACTCGTCTCCACTTGATTGAGAGGGATCACAGGAACATGCCATGGGAATTTCTGTTCAGAGGTGATAGTTCTTTTAAAGATAGAGCTCATTGTTAGTCGAGATCAAAGTCAGCGGCTTGTCGACCCTCTTCGTGTGTGGGCCGTCAGAGGTGGCGCCCTCATGTCTGTGTCCGTGTAATTGCTTTGTTTTGATGGAGACAGAGGGTAGAGCTGCTTTGGACTCCCCTTGTCCACTCGACATCGCTCCAGGCAAAAAAAGAAAAATGCAACAATCCAAAAACAGGTGCACACACACACACATACACACACACACACGGACTCGAATGACAAAGATACACACTTGTTTTCACCCACACACACCCCATCTTTATCTGTCTTATCTGACCCGTCTCAACTCTGATCTCCTCCTGTGATTTAAATGTAGCTCTGATAAGTGAGGACTAAGCAGGAGGCAAAATAGAGATGGTGGAGGCTTAATGAGGAGAAATGGGAGCAGATAGGGAGGAGGAGGAGGAGGAGGACCGAGGAAGAAGGAAGGAAGTTGCAAGAAAGAGAAAGAGAGAGAAGTCTGAGGTAAAAAGAGACTGGAGAGGTGTCCGTGTGTGTTTTTATGTGTGTGTGCTGTGTCCATGGTAGCGGTGGACACACACTGAGGAGGGAGATTGGAGGAGGACAGCGGAGAGCACACCCACTCCTCAGAGCGAGGGATTGCAGCAGAGACAACAAGGGGGGTGATGAAGAAGAAGAGAGATAACACTGAAGATGAGACCAAAGTGAGACAGGTGTATTTGCGCGTCTATCTAGCGAGATCAGTCAAACTATCACCCATGTTTTCCCCTCACACACATACACACACACTCAAACAGCGATCAATCGCCACTTAGTGGAACACAACCCTCTCGCTGTGTTTTTGAAGTCTGATTACCAGCTGGGCGGAGATATAAAACTGCTCCATTTGTCCTTCTGTTTCTATTTATCTAGCTTTCCCTCTCTGTCGTATGCACAAACACACAAACACATGCAGCCCTCTTCTCATGGATTTCTTTCTCCTTCTGGACTTTCAGACCTATTAGAACTCAGCGTGACGTCTACTGGATAAAAATGAGTGAACCGCCGCACGAGCGTCTGAAGCGATTAGGAGCTTGTTTTTGCAGCTGCACAATTCTTGCTCCATCGTAATCATCTAAGTGCCAGTTAGGTGAAGTCTTTATCTCGAGTGGGTTACAATACACTGGGAACTGAGTGCCTTTCACCACAAGTGTCACAATAGGTGGTTTTTACCAGTAATAGAGGTATCTCGTGAAAAAACGGGTTTATCTCACTAATTTATCAAATTCCTCTCCCTGTAAAGGCCAGTTATAGAAAAAAAAATACATGTGTTTCACCTTTCATAAGTATCCCATGTTGAATGAAAAAGTTGTGTAGTTTAAGGTAGTTAAGTTTGGTATGTTTAAAGGGAAATGTTCTCAGGAAAAAACTCCCGCATACTGTCCACTTCACTTGCAATTAAGTTTATTGACAATATTTTATTACTTAGACCTTTGGCAGGTTATCTCAGGGAAATGTTATAAAATTGCAACATTGGGACTAATTGGGAGCAAATGTACAGGACATTTTGCAGGAATAATTGCTTATCTAACCTGCAAACAGTATTTCTCATGAATTAAATTAGCACAACTGTCCTATTTTTTGAATAAACTAGAATTAGTGGTGGCCAGAACACTTTTAGTAGAATATTTTGTTGTCACAGGGTGTAACATCTTACCTTTTGATTATCAAATCTCATAACTTCATTATTTTATACTATCAGACATTTGTTCAAAACTGGCCAAATGTGTTTTGTGAGGTGGCATTGATCATAACCCCTTGACCTTTGGCCAACAAATAAGAACCTAATCAGTTCATCCCTGAGTGGAAGTGAACATTTGTACCAAATTTGAAGACATTCCTTTAAAGTATTCTGGAGATATTACATTAACAAGAACAGGACGGACTGATGGGCAGACAACGTCTAAAGCAGAAGCATAAAAGCATAATGAAATTGTTTTTAGAAAACTATAACAGTCGCATTACCAATAACAATCCCAAACAGCTCCTTTCCTCTGCAAAGCAAAGATGAACATTACACTTGTCTCCAAGCCTATTAGTGAGCCTTTAACTGCAGTGCACTCTATTTTTCTTCACTAGAAAGCATGTGATTAGGTCTGTGTGTACATCCACTGCAGGATGCACAGATGACCTCTTGACTGGGACCCTGTATGGTGGAGTCCCATCACCTGAAGAGGGCCGCTTCTAAACATTCAAAGAGCTCCTTGATGAGTTGCCTTTATTTTCAACGACAGCAGTCACATCTTGGATGTGGCTGTGGTGCTGTCTGTCAGACGGTTGGCTTGCTTTCCTTTTGATTTCCTTTTTGAGCACTGTCTCTCGGTATGAACGTTGGTTTTAGGGCTGTACAGATAATAGATAACAATTTTATTTGTTTTGTTCATCCAGAGAAATGTATTGATGAAATGCCACCAGTAGGTCTAGATTTCAGAATTGATAGCAGTATTAAGAATTTACATATTTGATAGCTTTATTTACACTGTTCCTACTGTCCTTTGTGCATCAGGTGAAGTTATGAAGTTATGAAATTAATCAAATCTATCAAAGTGCTGGGATTCTGAAAGATTCAGCTTTGTGAATCACTGACAACATCACCTTGATCTTGCAGTGATTCACTTCAGAAAATAATAATGTTTCAGATAATACAGCCATTACATGTGAACTACTTGTTAACTGTACACCAGCGCTGACATTCAACTGAGGGAACAGAATTGATTCATCAATAGTCACTGTATGCAGAAAAGGCAAGTTTGGCAAAAGGCAACAGTGACTAGATTTTACAGGGCTGGCATAGAGGAGTGAGGTTACAGATACAGCAATATGAAAACCAAGAAGTTCTTACAATGAGCAATGTACACTTTGAGCCAGGTTTGATCCACAGTCAAAACCATGGACTACAGGTTATTGGAAATACAGGCAAGAGAACAGATGCTGTCATTTGAAAGAATGTTACAGACTGGTCTGATGATAGGGCAGACCCACCACCCATGATTGAAATGTAAAAGAAACAGGTATGATAAAACTGGGGCTCAGACTATTGATAATTTTCATTACCAGCTTATCTATCCTGATGCCCAAGGTGACAACAGGCCAAAACACAATGATATTCAACATTTTTTGACATACAAAGCAGCAAAATCTCACATGAGAGAAGCTGAAAGCGGACCATGTGGACCAAATAAATAAATAAATAAAATGTTGAATGAAAAAAAAAAGCAATTTTCAAAGTACACATAATACTACTGGACCTAATGTTCCAGTACTAATAGAAAAAAAATCTAAACTAAAAAAAACCATTATAATAACTTCACTGAGGATAAAATAAAGATAAAACTGCAGTAAAAGCATTAATGAATCAAATGTAGAACAGTTGATTGAATGAGAACAATACAGCAAACATGACATCCATCTGTGATGATGACCCTTTGTGACACAACCTTGTGTCCTTTTATCTAATAATCAGTAAACTGTGTAGACAGTGTGTGATTTGATCATTCTTAATGGGAGCACCCCTCTGCCTGCACTCCTCAAACCAACACATACCTCCCAAAGGACATTGTTACAGGATGCCTTCACCATAACTGGGACTTTTTGAATTCTACAATTCAATTTTAGTTATCCTCCTCCTCTTCCTTCTACAAGAGGGAATACAGACTATCAGGGATCTGAGATGAAACTAACAGAAAGGTGTGACTCAGAGAAAAAGGTGCATTTAAAAACCGGTTGGCTATTTCAGCATCACGGACAGCGCCATGGAGTCCTCAATCCACAGCACAGTGATGCTGCTATTTTAGAGCCGTGGTCGTGGTCATAGATTGTAAGTTGCAAACCTCATTCACATAAAGGATCAATGAGTTAGGCAGGCCAGACTAACATATTGTACTAAACAGCCCCACTGTCCCTGCACTCTCAATTTGCATCTGATTCTGTGTTCATAAAACCAACACCCTGAAAACATCCTTTTATCACATACTGTAGTCCTTGCTGTCAAGTTCTTGAAGCTAAATTGCCTGATGCCCAGGATCTCTCTCATAAACACTGCTGCGCCCAACTAAACAGGATTGGCATTGCTATGTTTCAAGCTTGTCTGACCTAGCAACAATTGACTAGCCCCATTCACACTACCATTTGGATGCGGGGATCCTGCGGCAATTCCCCGCCTCCGTCTCAGTGTGAATCTGTGTTTTTTGAAGTGAGGTCATATAAGGTACATATCTATAGTCGGTCTGTTCTCTACCGTAATCAGCGATCAGTGCAGCCTCAGTTTGGAGAAGCAGAGAGCCGCTCCAGCCCAGACGCTCAGCTTTGTACTGCAGTGAACGGAATCCAGATGCAAAGCGAATTTTAACTACCTAAAACAAGGCTCACCTAAAAAAATCTATATCAGTTCAAGTGTACGTTGTATAGAGAAAATTCACACCACTTAACATCGCCGTCAGACTGGCCTTTCTTTTGGCACTACATTTTCTCAACCGTAGAACCTCCATATCCCTACGCATTAGCGCAACTGGGCAACAGGTGATCTGCGAGCGGCGAAATACAGTGCGAGGCCCAATTGCTGGACTAGAGGTTTACTTTCGATAACAACGAAACTTAACAATTTCAGACAGAGACACAGACCGTAGAACCTCCGTATCCCTATGCATTAGAGCAACTGCGTAGGGGTACAAAGGTTTAGAAAATGTAGTGCCAAAAGAAAGGGCAGTCTGACTGCGATGTAAAGCGGTGTGAATTTTCTCTATATAACGTACACTTGAACTGTTATAGTTTTTTTAGGTGGGCCTTGTTTTAGTTGCTTAAAATTCGCTTTGCAGCTGGACCCCATTCACAGTACAAAGCTGAGCGTCTGGGCTGGAGCGGCTCTCTGCTTCTCCAAACTGAGGCTGCGCTGATCGGTGATTACAGTAGGGAACAGATCGACTATAGATATGTACTTTATATGACCCCGCTTCAAAAAACACTAACTATCCCCTTAAGGCAGAGCAGCTTCACTCTGTGTGAATCACCATTGGTGGAGAATCGGCAGACCGCCGCTGCGCCATTAATGCGTCTTCTCCTGTGTGAAAGGGACTACTAATGGGAGACAGGACTGAGGATGGCTAAGTTGTTCAACCTTGTCAAATATTTCTTGCTGAGAGCTAAATGGGAAGATTGATACCTCGTTCATCAAATATGTTGCTAGAGCCAGTGAACTGCTAGCATAGCTAAGCATAAAGCCTGGATGCATTGTAAATTAGCTAGCCTCTGCCCAATGTAAGGAACAAAAAAGATTCATCAGTTTAATCCAGACACAGAAATGTTGAAATGAAAAGTTGTGGAACTTTTCCTTTAATTACAAAAATATAGATAGATAGATAGATAGATAGATAGATAGATAGATAGATAGATAGATAGATTCTGCTGTCAACTGCGGAAGAATTACAGCATGACAAAAATGAGAAAAAAAGTATGTAGGAGGATAGATAGAGGGAGTAATGGTGAGGAGGCGTGGGAAGACGTGGTCATTTGTGTGCGTGTGTGCTCGAGAGTGTGTGTGCGCGTGTGTGTGTGTGTGTGTCTCCTATTCATTCGTTTTGGCCTTGTGCTTCTCTTATGTTCGCTGAAGGTTGAGCCTTGGGCTCCAATGAAAAGAACCCATCGGCAAGCAGTGAGCGCCCTGTTCCTGTGTGAGTGTGTTTGTGTCTTTTGTGTGTGCAGTGGGTACACACACAAACACGCACACACACACACACACACACACACACACACACACACAGGCAGGTTCCTGTTAGCCTTGGGCATTCAGGACCCACACACATTGAAGACACACTCTCCCTTTGTTCCTTCCAAACAGCTCTATAGAAAAGTAATAAAGACAGGAGAGCTCTGACTGCAAATTCAACCATCTCCTCTGCTTATTTTATTTTCTCTCTCTCGCTCTTCTCCTCTCCATCGCTCTGGTCCTCGTTGCCTTGATCGTCTGTCTCACTCCCTATGTCTCTCGGTCTGTGTCTCTCATGATGATTGTCTGTCTCTGCTTGTCCAAACGCTTCTTTTCAGTATAATTCAAATAAATTCAATTAAATTCAAATAGATAAACGAAACAGAGCAACACATTGTTTTTTTCTGGCTTTTTTGCACACGCTCTGTTTTCCTGTCCCTGTGTCTATCTCTGTTCTCATTTTATCTCGCCGAGCCGCCGTCCTCTCTCTCTCTCTACTTCTCCCCACTTATTTCCTCCCAGTCTGTCGCCGTCTCCTCTCTCTCGGCTCACGCTGAGTTTGCCTCCAGCCCTCCGTGCCTCTCTCTCCACCTCGGCCTGTTTTTCTCTCCTCTCTCCTTCGATCTGTTTATTCTCTGCTTGTTTTTCTGGCCTCCACGGCTCTCTCCCTCCCTAGCCCTGCCCTAATACCATCACCTCACCTCTTCATTTTCTACCCCTCCACTGTCTCCACTCGCTCCCCTCTCTGTCCACTGCTTTAACTTTAATCTTAATCATTCACCTGTTTATTTATTTTTTCTTCCTTTCCTGGGCAGCAGTCAGCGCTTCTCTACCACTGTTTTTTTTTTTCGTCAAAACTTCACAATGTGTTTGTAGTGTTCAAACTCCTGCCAACATTCTTTTCACTAATACTTCTCAAGTTCCCTTTTTTTTTTCCTGGAGTTACTTGGAGCGTTACGATCTGCCCCAGAAAATTAATAGAAATGGTTGTATTATTGCTAACTGTACCTTGGAGCCCTTCATGTGCAAAACTGACATTAGAGGGGTAGCTAGAGTGTCAGAGGCTTAAGGGTACTGATCAAGCTGCCAAATCGGATGCTTTGACATTAAGAACGTGTTGGGTTATTGTGACCAAACATTTACCTGACTTCGAAATATCTATTATTGGAAACCTCACTTTTTTTTCATCACTGAAAAAGTGCAGTGTAAATAAAAATATTATACTGTCATTTAATTTAATAATTGAATAATTCATGCATGAAAGGATTTGTAAATGTGAAACCAGTCTTTTGTTCCTGAGGAACACATCTCATGAACATCACATGGACTCTGCAGCCATCTATTCTCTGTACATGAATAGTCTGTTCGAGGGCTTGTAGCCAATCCCAGCATGCTTTGTGGCGAGAGGTATGTAACACCTTGGAAAGGTCGCCAGATTTTCACAGAGCGAACACACACACGGTACAGACAAACAAACACGTGCACACACATGACCCAAATCATGATTATTTTGAGGTCAGTGACAGAAACGAGTGAGAGAACGCTTACTCGATGGTATCGAAGCTCAAGAGCAAGAAGTGACGTGCCATACAAATGACCCCTGATTAACAACTCATTTTGCTACCTTTCTCTCTCTGCATAGAGTCTGAAAATCTGCTTCCCTTTTGTATTCTACTTGGGAACATGAGGTTTAATGTATTTCAATAAACATGCATCACATCATACAGGGTTCTCGTGACACTGACATGTCCCCTGCCTGCAGTGTCATCTGTTTTCTCTACAGCACTGTACTGGGACACAGAATACATGTCTGTGCTGATGTAAGCTGCAGGAGGGGAACACTGTGGAGCACAGCTGTACCTTTAACACACGAAGGACGTAACACCCATGTCAAGTCAAGTTACACTGACATGTTTTCCACAAAATATGTATAAATGGCATATCAAAATAAAGGTAGTTATAATGAGAAATAATTATAGCAGTGTGCATTTGAAAGGGGCAATATTTAAGATAGGGAGACATTTTACACATTTTTCACACTTTATTTTAAAACATTTTTAAAATGTGAAAAGTGTGAAGAAACAACAGTGTTAATGTAATGTACTGTGTCTGCACTATTTAACTTGGGTTAGAGGGTAGGATCATTACATACATGTTTCCTTCAAGATGCAAGTTTTCAACACTTAACATTGGGCCTCATTCACCAATATCTTCTTAGGAATCTTCTTAGATTCTTT
Source organism: Sparus aurata (assembly GCF_900880675.1). Classification (NCBI taxonomy): domain Eukaryota; kingdom Metazoa; phylum Chordata; class Actinopteri; order Spariformes; family Sparidae; genus Sparus; species Sparus aurata. The sequence continues at coordinate 26,844,868 of NC_044194.1, read as the reverse complement.
CTTAAGTTGTTCTTAAGAGGTTCCTTAAGAAAACCCTACGTCAAATTCACCAACTCGTTCGTAAGCCTCAGAATTGTTCGCAGCTGTGTTCTTACATTAATGAAAGCCGCAGGAGCAATATATATGCCATTGTTTTGCGGGCCTTGGATGGAGAAATGCCACGTATAAATAGGGCGGGGGGGTTACTAATTGATGGCATGTTTCCAATTTATATGATTTATCTTAAATCATTGGCACATTTAATTTATTTTAGAATTTAAATTCTTTGTAAATTACTAAAAATATGAAATAAATAAATAAATGAATAAATATGACAGAATTATCACTGTAATATTGCATTTTATTTAACTACACAAGAGAAGAAAACACAACCATGCCAACATTTCGGCACTGAAATATGCGTGAGAGTACTCCTGAGTGTTCGTAGGATTTGTTCTTGCCTAAGAAAAAATCCTAGATAAGAAAAAATTCATGAATGCCACAATCTTCATAAAATCTTCGTAAGTGGGACTGTTCTGACACAATGAGTTTTGATTTTAGTTAACACCGACATTACACCGCATAATGCTTCTGTATAAAAATACAACCATACACCATCTGAATCCAAGTTTCTCTCTCTCTGGACTGCTTAGCAAATTCATCATAAAACACACTTCAAAGTGAACATAACTAAAATGTAAATACACAGAACTCACCAAAACAGTCTTGTTTTTTTCAAAGTCACTGTAAATCACCTCCATACTCTACCTCCTTTCTTCAAACTGCCAGTGTCTCTTGGTCTCAGCCGTGATCAGTTCCAATATGGTGTCAAGACATGCTCACTGAGAGGCCAGATAACTCCCCCGTCATCTAAGGTTGCAGTAGACTCCTGTCAGCTAAAACAGCCAATTAGCTCTGCAGCTAAGTGTGCTACTTGTTAGCAGCAGCTAGTCGCTCCAGCCAAACTTGGTCCAGTATGTTGAGCAGCAGTTTGCAGTTATGCTGCCCCCTATAGTTTGGTGCTACCTTTGAATTCTGGCCATTTCTTTCAAATTACATGTAGAAAGTCATATTTTAACATGTCATTGCGCAAAATGGTTTTGGCATCATTGGCATTGTTGTTTATCATCCTTAGCCAGTCCGCTTCAACATCAAAACCCAAGCAATTTTAGGCCCCTCCTGAACTGAATTACCACTAATGTTGGTACAGTTTTGTTTGTCATGATATGGACAGTGGCACAAAGAAAACTGTCAAAACTGGTGCTTGAAAATGCAAAACTAGATTTTGGGCATTGAAATATTTCTTGCTTGGCTCAATGGAAGTCATTGAATGAAAAGAAAGGTTTTTGAGAGCTGACAGCATCATCGTGCTGTCGTGACACACGCTGACATCTGTGAAATGTTGAAATGCACTGAAACACATTTGTTGTTAGTCAGCACCTATTAAACAAGTCCAATGCCCAAATAATCCAACGCTCAATATGTCAAAAATCTTCAAATCTCCGAGTTCTGTTTAAAGGCAATGAGAGTCTGTGATAGTGAGAGCCGCTCTGGGTGTTTCCATTAATTACCACAGAGGATCAAACACCTGTGGGTGACTGCCCTTGAGGACTGGAGCCGAACACCTTCCTTCCAGCAGGCTGAGGTATCAGCAAAGCAGTATTAATGATGGAATAAACTTTGGCCTCGACAAATATATTAAACCCACACCCTCCCCCTACAAACACACACACACTACCCCTCCTCTTGTTCCTTCTCTCTGTCTCTGTCACTGTTAAGTGCTCCCTGTGACCCCCGCTAATGGTGTTCCAGTTCCTCCTCATGTCTCCATTGGGGAAACACACCTGCAGTAAACACACTGTATTGTACATTTCTTCTGTGCGGTCAGCTAGGACTGAAGAAGAGTTGCAGGCTGGGGGGGGTTACAGTGATATGTGTGTTTCATTTAAAGTCTTATTGATCAGAACAGCTAATTATACCCATTTGTTAACCTGTTTTTGTGTCTGCTTCAGTCTGTGTGTGATGTCTATGGCGGAGGGCTGTTTTGATGATGTAACACTGAAATTACTAAGCGCGGGCTAACGTTGCTTTCTCATCCTCACTGTTTATCTCTAATGTTTGTTCTTAGTCCATGCAAAATCTCCACAGTCAGTCTGAGGCTGACCACACTATACAGTACAACTCAGTGCAATATGTTTCATACAACGACTGAATGCAAATTATAACTCAACCAATGCTGGAATGTTGAGATCAATGTTGACATTGCTGTTATTTATTTGAAAGAGCCAATTTGTAAAGAGTAGCTGTCATAAATAAAAAAACGAACAACACACACATCTAGTGAACATTTTTATGTGAATTTGGGTGGTTCAACTGAGTCTGAGCTTGTATTGGCTGATGCTCCATCATTTCCTCTGACAAACTAAATCAGAGTTGTATGCAGTGATTACAGTGAGGACCCCCCTCAACAGCCTAGGTCATTGTCCACTTTTAAATGATACTGTATAGTAATATGCATTGTAAACACTTAACATTGCTAATTTGAAACGCAAAACAATGTGTTTTTAATTTTTTAAAGATTTTGTTACCCATTCATATGCCTCACATTGGGTTGGTCCGCTGCTACCAACCTCCACATGTCGCTCAGTCTTGCTTCCAATCTGGCCCGATGGCCACTGTTCTAGTGCTGTAGATGTTTAAGGTTGAGCTCATTTTAACTCCTTTATATACTGTTCATTAGTTTAATCTACAGCAATGCTTCACAAGATAATCATATTCTATAAAATCATCATATAGGCTGTCCTCTGAGAACCACATTTCTGCTAAAAGCCAGAAAACAGCCTGTTTTCAGCTTTGATGATGCAGTCTATCTTTAAATAACCCAAGATGGTTTTACAGAGGTTACTAAGCTGAACAAGGAGATTTTTCTCCACACATAAAGGAACACCTTATCCTTTAGTCAATGAGAAATGTTCAAAATTAACAAATGTGGAGATTCATGATTTTCACTGTACAGGAAGGTGATAAAAAACTGTAACCTGAAACATAACTAGTAACTAAAGCTGTCGAAAAAAGTTTAATATTTGCCTCTGAGATGTAGTTAAGTAGAAACATAAAGTATAATTAAATGGAAACTTTCGAGTTAAGTGAGAACATTTAACTAGTTACATTCCCAACACTGCATATGTATCTCTTCGACAGTTTTTAAATGGAAATAGTTGCACATTATCAATCCCACTGCCACTGTTCTTTATTTTGCTCCAATAGATTGTTGCCTTACATTCAAGGGTGAACTAATGTATATGTGGTGCAGTGCAATAGGACAATATCAGCTGATTGAGGTTAATTTACCTATGTCACCTCTGCCACATCAGAGGTGTTGCCCTCCCAGAGCTCTGGCTGGAGCCGCCTCTGCTGTTGATGCATACACCATTGGTCTGAATATAAGGTGGTTTAGCACAGAGTGTTTGTTAGTACCTTACAAAAAAACCTGGTTTCAGATCTTTGAATCACTGCCCACATCTAACATATTCTTGGTATTCAAATGGTTCTGGAGCTCATTTCCTGTTGGTAAAACAACAGGGCCAACATAAAGGGAAAAAATTTCCTCGATAGACGTGACAGTTATTTACTAGTCTTAGCAGCTTCTACAGGTGTCGACTGAAATTATAGCAGCTGACAAAAACAGAATCAAACTGAGTACCAAAGCATCATCCCTTCACACGGTTCAACATTATTATTTCTGCTTCCGTATGTTAGCACAGGCCAGTTCTCTAACTAACCTTTATACCTGTCATACTTGTGCGTGCTTGCTGTGAGGGATGTTTACAGTGCGTCTTTGAAACTTTGTCTTGTTCAAGGTAACACCGATGGGTTGCCATGGTTTTCATAGTGAGCGCAGCCAATCCTCATCACAGCTCCCTCTTTTTTACACCTGTGTTCTCTTTCTCTCGTCTGTTTCTGCTCGCTCTCTTTAAGATAGTGGAAGGAAGCCAAGGTCTGAGGAGAGAAAAAAAAGAGACTATTTACAAAAACATATTCAGTGCAAAAGATAAAAGAGTCGTTTTTCATATGTTCGCACACAGATACACATCATGAAATTCGAAAAACACTCCATGTCTATCAAATGCGGGATGACAAAGACATAGGGCTCTGTCTTACACTCAGCGGAAAGCAGTGCACAGGGCACCAGAGTGTCATTGCTAGTTTCAGGCCGACACAGTTGTCATTTTCATGGCCAGCGCACACGTTGTGTAAATACCAAATTGACTGTCACCCACCTGTGCTCCCCTGGGCGTGTTGGCCTTAAAGTGAGGTGTGGTCAGAGGCACTGATGGCGTATTGCTATCTTGAAGCAGCAGCGCCATAGACCAGTGAAAAGCTGGTCTGAAGTCAAGAGCACAGTCTGTTTCCTGCTATCTAAAGGATGTACCCACACAGGCAGGTTCACACCGTTCATTTGAGAGGCAGCCTTCAGTCATTTTAAACACTTTCACACGGAGGATGTAAGCAGTACTACCACCCTGCTTGAGCACTTGAAGCGGAAGCATTCCGGAGCCGGCTGGATTCACATTGGATCCAATGGGGTGGCGGTGTGGGAGACACTCCATGGTCCGTGTGTGTGACGTGTTGGGAACCCCCGCTGATCAGTTTGCCAAAAGACGAAGCTGCTATGTTGTTGTGTGATTAGCATGCTGGTCAGCTAGGGATTGTTTGTCCTTATCGATGGATAAAAAATAATAGAAAACGACTTGAATGTGGCAGATGTTAATTAAAAGATTGCTGCGAATCACCTTCAACAAAAGCTTGATTTGAAGTCAGATGACTTATAGGACTACTCTGTGTTTTCAATCATCTTTCTGTCTTTCAAGTTTCACAAAATACAGCTTTGCACAACTCAAAATCGACGAAGGACAGACTGAGGGCTGACAAAATCAGGGGAAAAAAAGTAATTTCTTGTACTTGGAGGCCAGAAAGCTGGTCCAACCAGGCTGACAACTGAAAGATCAGAAAGAGACTGAACGTTTAAAAATGAACTTGACTAAAAACTAAAATGTTTCTCTTTTCTTGTAGACTAAAACTAATGCATATTGAGCTTCATTCATGAACCGTTCTTACGAACAAATTTGTTCTTAAGTCCCACTTACGAAGATTTTACGAAGATTGTGGCATTCATGAATTTTTTCTTATCTAGGATTTTTTCTTAGGCAGAACAAATCCTACGAACACTCAGGAGTACTCTTACGCACATTTCAGTGCGGAATGCTGGCATGGTTGTGTTTTCTTCTGTTGTGTAGTTCAATAAAATGCAATATTACAGTGATAATTCTGTCATATTTATTCATTTATTTATTCATTTCATATTTTTGGTAATTTACAAAGAATTTAAATTCTAAAATAAATTAAATGTGCCAATGATGTAAGATAAATCAAGTAAATTGGAAACATGCCATCAATTAGTAAACCCCCCACCCAACCAACCTATTTATACGTGGTATTTCTCCATCCAAGGCCCGCAAAACAATGGCAAATATATTGCTCCTGTGGCTTTCATCAATGTAAGAACACAGCTGCGAACAATTCTGAGGCTTACGAACGAGTTGGTGAATTTGACGTAGGGTTTTCTTAAGGAACCTCTTAAGAACAACTTAAGAAAGAATCTAAGAAGATTCCTAAGAAGATATTGGTGAATGAGGCCCATTGTCGTTAGAGGAATGAATCAAAATCCAAACGAAGACTGCTATACCTCTCTACTTGCTGTGTGGGCATTATTGTTTTATTTCTTCAGTTTCAGAAGCTGGCAAACTGTCAGATACCTAATTCTAATGTTGAAAAGTTTGGGGGGAGCAGCAGGGCTTCTGACACTGTTTCACAATCTAACAAGCCCTTACTAAGCACACTGACCACATATAAGCAACACATTTCCAAGTGTTACATACTTGTTGAATTCATTATTAATGTTTTATGTTTTCATGATGCTTTCATTACATTACTGTATGTCATTATGTTTGCAGAGAAGAAACGCTGCTGCCACCGATGTGTCAATAACTGAACTGGTTTGAAAAGAAAACAATAAACGGGACAAGGAGATGTAATGTTAGCAAAATAAAACATATTTTAAATTTCTCTCCCACATGTGACAAACACCAGCAACCAGGGACAAACTTGCCATTTGAATCACAGTGTCACAAAGGTACAGGGCCCAGAAGTCGATGACTATCAGCCATCGGCGGCCCAGTGCTAATTGCCACTTGCATGTTTCCTTCCTGTGCCGTCATACCAAGTGCATGGTGGACAAAGCAGGCTGTACCCTCCCTATGTTCATACGAAGGACCGGATTAGCACAGAAAGACATCTCAAAAGATATGAAGGAGATGAAAAACGCTTACGTACCTCCTGTGTCCTGATGTCTCCTCATCTCTGCCTCTTCCCCTCTCTCACACCTTCCTCTTCTTCTCTGTTCCGCATCCGCTCTTTTCTCTCCGGTGTCCTTGTGTTGTTCTGCCTGGGTCAAGGTTTGTGAAAGGTGGAACATCTGTTGTGTCATCAAAACTGCGTTCTCTCTCGCCAACTGCATACTTTTCTTTTGTCTTATTTTCTTCAGCCTCTCATACGGAAACATTCTGTCTTGAAGGAGGAGCAAGTAATGAAAACACCGGTGACCTTGAGGATGAAAGATTGCAGCATGGCACAGAGTTCTTTTGTGAGGATAGAATTCAATTCAGCTCAGTTCAATATTCAGTTAGACGCAGTTTAATTTAAGGCACTTGAGGTGGATGCCACAAACCTCTGCGCAAATGAGACATAAAGACCAATGAAATAAGTATGAATGATAATGTGAAGATTACCAGTCTTATTTCCAGAGATGTTCTCCATTACGGAACCTAAAAGAGACAGCGGGAGAGAGGAGTCGCTACGCAATTTGAACGTAAAGACTTCAAAATTCTGTAAATTATACTTTACATCATATGAGGACTGGGCCTGCTGACCAATAGGAGGAGCCCATTCCTTTCTCAAAGTAAGTTACAAATAATGTGCTTGAGTAAATGTTGTAATGTGTTAACAGTAGGTACTTTACAGATTGCACGGTGCATCTGAGCCGAAGAGGCGCAATTTTAAACTCATGTATTTTATTCAAAGTCCAATCATCAGAAAAATGCTGAATATTGGATGTGATGATAAGTCAAGGTAGGTTATTGGTCAACACACAGCATACAGCATAGACACACATGTATACCTGTTATTTATATATATCTGTTATTTACTTGTACTTGATACTTAAAGGGATAGTTGGGGTCCTTTGGCGTGGGTTGTATTGTCCTCTGCAATAGATGACCGGGTCAGCTCTCCCCCTGTGTGAAGAATCAGCGTGTAACACTGACAGTGAAGAAGACACTCCTAAAAAACAAATATGTCTGTCTACAAGTGTATGCTATATTTTGAACATTTTGATGCGATGTATTATTTGTATCTGTGACTTTCACCAAAGTCACATTTTAACATAATATCATTACTTTTACGTAAGTATGACTTTGGGGTGTTTTTTTTACATCACCGCTTATTAGCATTTTTTCAAATAGTTATATTTCATTACTAAGTCAAGAATACTACACATGTAATTTCATAATAAATATCATATACTGATATTGGCAGGTCACTCAAAACTTTTTTCTAAACTCTAAGAAGAACTGAACAACGTGCAACCGCTTTCATTTTGAGAAAAGGATTCATTTTCCGCTGTACAGAAACACACTGTTTGCGACAAACTCACAAACACCTACACACACTGTCGCTCTCTATCACACACACGCATACACACACACACACACACACAGAGCTGTCTCTGTTACCGCAGGTGTTTGGGCTCTGACAGAATTATGTTATCAATTCCAGGAGCGCTCATCGATTCTGAATTGCATGTATGTGTACAGTATGCGTGTGTGTGTGTGTGTGTGTCAGCGAGTCATAGAAAGAGAGATTAACCCGTCGTCTCCTTCTTTCAATGCCTCCCTGTCTTTTCATCCTTCTCTATCTCTCCCGGGCTGCTGCAGTTGATTCTTTTAATGGAAAATTCAAACAGACCATCCCTTCTTTCTGCCTTTCTCTCCGTCTCATTTCCCACCCCGCCTCCTTTTCTTCTGTCCGCTCTCTCTCTCTCTATGTATATACAGTATATATATATGTACATATATATATATATATATATATATACATATATATATATATATATATCTTTCTCTCTATCTCTCATTCTGACTCTCTCCTTCTAACCTGCCAAAATATCACAAAGCGTCTTTCCCCTCTCTGTCTCGCTGTCGGCCTCGCTGATCAATGCGATGGAAAGGCCAGAGAGAGAGAGAGGGGGGGGAGGGAGGGAGGGTGGGGAGGCGGAGAGAGGACGGGATGAAGGGAGATGGAAAGCATTAATAGAGCGGAGGAGAAAGAACGAAAGAAGAAGTAGATCTTTTTCTCAGCCTTTGTATCTTCTTTCTTCCGTCCATTCTTTCACCCCCTGCCCTGTCTTCCCTCTCCTACTGCCCCTCTCCCTCAGCTCTACGGGCCAAATGCCACTCAGATGATGCCAGCCATCGCATCAGCGATCACTCTGGGGGAGGAAGAGGATGCAATGGCAATAACAGAATAGGAAGGAAGGAAGAATAGAAATAGAAGAAGAAAGCAACACAAACTAGATGCAAGTAAATAAGCTGGATTAGCCTTGTTAGTTTATCTTACCATAGCAGCTTAGACTAAACCATTACAGGGAGACAGCTACCTCCTTTAATTTTTTTGGTGAGCCAAAATGTTTGCAAGAGAAAACAAGGGTGTCTGTGTCCTTATAAACCTTCATTGTGGTTTACAAACTCCCCTGTTCAACTCTGACCTACAGTTTGCAAACTGTTTGCATAGATGGTTTATTGCCATCATTTTGGGTGTGCTCACTTTTGACTTTACATTCAATAAAAGCAGTTATTTGCTTGATTTACAACCTTTTTGGTATTTAGATTACACACTGAAAGCATCTGACGCTCGTGTTTTGAAACCCACATATTAATTTAAAAAGCATCAAAAGCGGTTTGAGGTGTGTAAAACCGCCTTGACGCCCATACTCCGCCCTCATTTCAATTTTGAAGCGTCAAATGAGGAAACAGTGAGCATGGCTTCCTTTCTTCAGCCACAGCACCCGTTTGGAGAGAGCCGAAACCAAATTCAGGTATTGCTCAAACGTATGACAGTTCTGTAAGACTGAGGTTAATGTGAATGTCATTCAATCATTCAATATTTATTTGTACAGCGCCAGTTCACAGCAAGGTAACTTCATGACACTTTGGAATTCGAGCAGGTCTTGACCATACTCTTTGATTAATTTACAGAGGCCCAACATGTCTCCCATGAACAAGCACTTGGTGACAGTAGCCAGAGAAATATTAAAAATACTAAATACACAATCAAAATGGTTTTTTTTGTATTTACATGTGTAAATATGTGTGTCAGGGTATATGTATGTATGCATGACCAAAAATGTATGTTACTATAGAGGAATATGATATCCACATATAAATAGCTACTTTTCCCATAATCCGGCTGATTCCATGGCATTTTAAATGTGTTGCTTGCAGTGCACAACAGGAGCATGTGTATGGGTCCGTCAACGAAAGGAACACCCAGATTGTGCTATACTGGAGTTCTCATTGAACTTGTCTCTGAGTATTCTTAATTTTATTCTGAATGCAATGCCGACTATGAATTACATGCACTGACCTTTATAGTACGAGCTGCATCATAGGAAGATACACAGCACGATGTGTTGCACATTTGAAAACATAAGTCATAAAACGATGCTGTGGTACAACAAATCAGATAATTGGGAGCCCTGATACACAACACCTGTCAATAAAAACAGTTAATATCCATACATCACTTTTAGCTATCAGTATTTTTCAAGTCAGGGATAAGAGCTCACTTATCTTTGTTGTTGTGAAGGGAATGATGGGAAGCCAGCGTTGCACTGTATATCAGTTGCACTCGGTCAAATGGAGGAGAGGTATCTGTTTTGTTCACGTAGCGCTTCACAAACCTTTTCTGTTGACATTTTCTGGAGGAATAAAAGAAGTAATAATTGTATGTGTCGTCACATCGAAGTTTTGGCTTGTGTGTTACAGTGTATTGAAAACATTTCCTGCCCCTTCCATATCCACCACCAAACGAATAATTATAGTCATTTTAGAAAAACAGCCCAATTAGGGCGGTTGTCAGTGGAAATGAAACTCTATTATCAGCAGCTTTCAGGCAATACATTTACATAACATTAGATAGATAGATAGATAGATAGATAGATAGATAGATAGATAGATAGATAGATAGATAGATGATTCAGTTATATGAGTGAGTCATCTACCCTTGTGGTTTCCCCAACAAACATCAAAATGACCTAACTGACCAATCAGCTTAGTGACATTAGCACAGTGATTAGCCGCCAGCAGCGCTACCAGGCTACACCAGCAGCTCTGCAGACAAGGATGTGCGTGTGTGTTTATTCACTCAAGACACACACTAGAGCACGAGTGTGCGGACAGAGACGGGTAGACGTGCGTCTGTAGCGTCACATCATATGTCATAGTGTCTGTCTGTGCGCGTAGGGAGGTTAAGTGGGCGTGCCGATATGACCCTGACTGGATGACAGAATGCTCCATCTTCGTCCCCTGGGTTCCGCAAACCGAAGGAATGATTGTCTATGGAAAGTGTATGACTGAAATCCACAAATGTGTATACCCCTTCTCCAAGCTATGGAAGACACATGTGGATATATAGCGGTTGGTGCTTTTCATGGCTGGATTCACCATGCTAGGTGATGTTTCTCTTGCTGCTTGGCCAGGGAAAACATTGCTTGTGATTGCTTGTGAAACAGAGCATGCTGCACAGTTTTTTTGTTGTTGTTTTTTTTACTGCAACTGTGTACAGTAAATTCTTCTGTTGTTTTGTATGTAGACCGTATATTGTTGTATATGCAACTTTGTGTTGGTTGGGTATACACTGTGTACATTGATTTGTGGGAAAAATAAAATATATCTGTTACCGTGTATTTGTGTGTTCTGAGTAGAAAAACAATATTCTCAAATATTTTACAACACACTTATGTATGTACTGACTGTAGTAAGTGTAACTGAACAAAAAAGGCCTAAGTCATTATGATGAATGAAGAAGTGTTGTCCATTCATCATAGTGTTTTATATAGAGCACATCAGTGTTCAACTGGTTCTTATAAATGTCTATTCATTGGATGGTTTGTGTGTGTCATTTGAAAACCAAATACCATTTTGAGAAGAAATAACATTGTTTTGAATGTAAAGTTTCATTTTGCAGGAGAATTGAGGGGTTTTGCCCATTGTGTGTGTGATTTTTGATTTGTGTGTAGAGTTCTGAGAGTATGAGGCATGCTTTCAGAAAATGTGTGTAAACAATCGAGAAAAACTGTAATAAGAGACTTTTAGACAGGCTGGATAAGAAAGTAAAATGTAAAAGCGCAGTGCCAAGGTATCAGACTTTTATCCTTTTCCCAATAGAACAGTAACATCATCTATAAGTACATAAAAAAACAAAAACAAAGCATCTTTAAAAAGAAAATAAATAAGGGCGGGGGCGCACCTGGCACAGAAAGTCATGATACGTATATTCATAGTGAAGTGAAAGCACTTCACCACATTTTGTCCATTGGAAGGGCTTTTTTTGTGTGTGGGGCACCAGGGAGAGCGATCGCCAGGCCCCTGAACCCCCCTTTGAGTCCACCAGTTGTCAGATTGATCCTCTTAAATCACCTCTGCTTAAACAGCCTGGGTTCAAACTTTCTACTCGAATAAGAGCATTTTTTAGACATCACTAGTTAATGGGCTGATATGCCCACTAAGAAAATGATCAAAGGGCTGGAATGAGGTTGTTAAAGGGTCAAAATCAGGCCACGGGCCCCCAGTTGAAAAGGTCTACTTTATGGGATGTTAAATGAGCATCTAATGTGTTCTTGCTGCATCGTATGTTGACTCTGTGTATGCAAGGACAGTCTGAGCTGGCCCATAATGCTTTAATTTAGTAATGCTGTTGTGTGCATTTCTCAGTAACCTCTCTTCAACCGTGGACCCCACTTTTTAAATGGTGACTGAGAATTAATTCTGGTCAAAACGAGGAATTATAAGACTCTGTCATCTCCTCCCTTCTCCGCCACGCGCCTGGCCGGAATGGTCCAGAAATGTCATGTCCGGCCGCTAATGAGGTGGGAGTGTGTGTTTGAGTGTGTGTGTGTGTGTGTGTGTGTGCATGTAGAGGCTAAGGAGTTTAGGGCTTGCATGCCCACAGAGGTAGGAGTGAGCGCACACACACTCACTGACATTTAGCCGAACCATCGACGATTTTGTTTCAGTGTCTGGCCTTCAGACTGCCCGGTCCCAATTCTGTCTCGCTCTCTCTCTCACACACACACACGATTTTTCCTTTTTGTCTTACCTTCACATTCACACACACCTCCTTATATTTTCTGATGTACTCTCTTGACTTCTACCCGTCATTATTATTCTCTCTTGAACTTCAGCTGACAGTTCCTGCCTCTTTCTAACTGCACCCTGAGCACTGACATACGTACACACTGGGAATCCTGACGACACAAGTACTTAATTTTAATACCTCATCAACAGACAATAACCTGGACCGCTTTGATGTGGACTGTGCGCCGCCTGGGTCGTGTTTCCATTCAGAGCCGTTTAACTAACTGTGTGACATTCACTGGTCCCATGGTTGTCTTTTGAAGATAACTACATTCCACTATAACTCTTATTTTTAAAAAGAACATGTGAGAAAATGTAGGTGGAGCCAAAAACATTTTATTTACATATAACACAGCTAAAGACAGATGATGTGTTCTAAAAGAACTAAGAATCCCAACAGTAGTGTTCAGATACTGTGGACCAAGATTTATTATTTACATGAGCCCCAGTTGCACACAACTTGATGAAACAAGACAAGTCTGCATGCTCTCTTCTCGTTTCGAGCCAATGCATCAGAGGATAAAAGCTTCGACTTGACTTCAGGAAAGAAAGGCATTTCGTCCGGGCGCTTGTCCTTGTTGATCACACTCCGGGAAATGTAGATATGCTGTCAGTGCTTTTCGTCTCCAAACACATTCGCTTTTACACACGTGACATTAAGAAACTAACAGGAAATACAGTGTATTCCTGAAGTGGGGAATGTACACAATTCTTGTACTAAGTTGCTTTCCAGGTGACAATGAGTCATTTCTGCCACTTAGAGTAGTTTGTGTTATTGATTTTGTGAGAGATCCAGAAATAATTCTTCATGACCCACTCTGCTTCTTCCTCCTCAGTGGAAGGAGCCAAAAAAAGAAAAGAAAAGATTTATCAAGTGAGCAGAGTAAAGTTTGATGCAGCAAGGCGATCTCCATCGCTTTGCATCTGTCGCACAGACATCAGACCACTCATCACCGAGAGCGGCCAATGCCGCAGAGCGAGTCGCCCCGGCCTCAGTCGCTGAAGCTGCCGTCTCCTCCTCCATGCGCTGTTGTGTCTGATTCCATCGCTCCACATTCAGTCTCATTAGAGTCGGGCCAAATATCTGATTCCAGCATTATGAAATGGGTTTTCTTCCAGACACGCTGCTATTTTAGTGTCAGCTTTTCCCTGTTGCTAGCGAGAACACAATATGGCAGACGGACTGTTTTGCTGCCTGAGTTTGGGGACTCTCCTTTGACCATCCCTGGAGACAAGGCCCAAAAAGGATGACGGCAGCATGTTGTAGCTGAAAATATGGGGAGTAAATATTAATCTCGTGCATACACACATACTCCCCACACTAGATCCATCCAAGTGAGCACGAACCGGGATTTCTACGCTGATCCCTTGTTGAAAACCGAATATGTGTCACAAAACTTTTGAAAAAGTTTGATACATGTTGACCAAGTGTCCACGAGGTTTTGTTTGGAAGTTATGCAACGGAAGCTAGCCAACTAACATGAATGGTGCACTTTGGTGAAGACATTTTAATCAGAAGAGAAAGATCTTCGTTGACTCATTTTTTTAAAGCCTAAACAACTTATCTTTTCTCAAACATCCTGTTGGCAAGTCCGCCTGCGCTGCGGAACACAAAGAAGTGCATCCAGTGGTTCTGTCCACTCCAGGGGTTGATTGACAGCTTTCACACACGTCCCAAACCAGCTGCACTAACTGGTAAAACACACCAGGGTCCCCATATATGCTCCCTGAACACAGTTGCAAACCATATAACCACCACTGCCCATACACTTCCAGGTCCTCCGTGTCTCCTCCCAGCTGTTCTGTCGTAACTCTGTGCGCCAGCAAAGTAACATCATACTGATGTTTAAAACTTTTCACCACCTCCATCCCTTTTAAAACTTCCTCCTCCTCTCCTGTGGTCGTGTGACGCTGAAAGTTTTGGCTACACTGCCCCACACGACTGCCGGAGGCACCGCACCATCGGTAGGTATCGATCAGCTTGTGCAGAAATACTGACGAAATGAATGTGCACAGTATAGAAGGCTCAGTCTGTATCTACCGTAGAACACAAATGAGACTTAAAGCTCAACAGAGGTTCAGTTATATTTGTTATGAGTACTCTAAGGATGCACCGATGCTCTCGAACAAAGCATTTAACCCTCAGGTGCTCCAGCAGAACTATTAAGTTGGTTATGTGGGAAAACGTGTTGTGTGTGTGTATAGTTGTGTGTGTGCATGATGTGTAACCTCTCACCCTCTAACTACTCCCCAGAGGCAACAACTGCAAATAATAATGCGTTGTTAGCCCGGCGTGTCTGGTTAAATAAGATCTAGAAAAAGTTCAAACTTCACAGCAACAAGATGCTTGACATTACCCATCTGTCTTTTTGACACCACATGTTCACCGTGCAACGATCTGCTTCACACACACACACACTCCCTCGTCTCTCTCCGCTGTTGCTTCAGTTGCTCTGCGCGGCTCACGCACGCAAACACAAACTGTATTTCTGACTGTCCGCACACACACAGAACGCAGCAGGAAATGCAGTGTGCGCGCACACGCTCGCACTCAAAGGGAAAATACAAGGCAGCGGAAAACTGCTCGCCTGCCTGCCTGCCTCTCTCCATATGCTTTGTCTGCCCTCATTAAAAGTGATGGGTGCACGTCACACATACACACACATGCAGACACGCACATCAAATCACATCAGACCCAACTGTCATATTAGTAAAATATTAATGGTGAGCACGCCTGCTTGATATCCTCCTTTTGTGTGTGTTTGTGCATGAGATCCCTGTCAGACAGAGGCTTGGTGCGTGCATGTGTGTGTGTGTGTGTGCGTGTGTGTGTGTGTGTGTGTGTGTGTGTGTGTGTGTGTGTGTGTGTGTGTGTGTGTGTGCGTGAATTAGAGAAAGAGAGAGAAACAGAGGCAAAGATCTGAAATCTGTGCGGCCATCTGACATGAAGGAAGGCTTAAGTAATTGGGTCGAGAGAGTGAGGTAAAGAGAGAGAGGAAGATGGAGAGAGCCTGAGAAAAAGAGCAAGAGGAGGATGACTGTGAGGTGCCTGGAAGACTGTTACAGGAGGTAGAGGAAAAAAAAAACGGAAACAGAAATAGAATAGAAAGTAAACCAGGGAGAGACAATGTCAGAAAAAAAAGAGGAGATAATGGTGCGAGTTTACCATACGAGCAGATGCACAGTTCAAAGTGCGATGCCCGTTTCTCTTTTCCCCCTTTTACAGGATAGCACTGTTTTGAAGCTCAGACACATCTACATGACTTTGTGGAGGAATATCAGAGATCTCCACTGACTGGTGAGAGAAACTTGAAGCTTGATATCAAAAATGTGTAAAGATTTAAACCAGAACTGATTCCTGTTCCGGCGTCAGGTGCACTATAATATCTGTAACCCACAGGTGTCCTCTGGGGTGCCCTTCTAGGGCTGAACTTGCTGAAGTGCCCTCTTTTCACTATAAATATATATACTCCAACTTTCTCAACATTTTCTGTCTAACTTACTTTCAACTTTTGCTTTCACACTGGACACGTCTCCTACCTGGATGTCCTGTGCCTGCTTGACCCAATCTCCTGATGCATGAGCCTTTTATCCTACGTGTCCTGATTCCCTCTTTGCTGCTGTATTCAATACTTTGGTGACTAGAGGTCACCTAACAAACAATATAAATATGCTATAAGGTTGTTTTGCTGATATGGACGGACTTGGATTACATTTTTCAGGTCATGGCCACATGGTGAGCACCTTGCGTGGCAGCTCTCTGCCATTTGTTTGTGAATGGTGGAATAAGAGGCTTTGGATAAAGCGCTGGAACTCCCCACCACCTTTTGTTCATTTGGCCCCAGTACCCTCTACTGTAACACCTGTAAAACCTAGAAAGGTCAGGCTAGCTCGCAAACAAGTCTGATAGAGGTCATTTTCTTACGTGGGCATATGTGATGGGTCACTGAGTTGTAGTCAAATAGTCCCCACACTCTGGGGCTTATTTACAACAATAATTTTCAGCATCTCAGTTATTTCTAAAGGTGTCATTTTTAAAAACGAAGAAAAAAAAAATCATGGGCAGAGCTGACATCTGCTGCTCTTTCCTAGCTATAGTTGGCTGTAGCTAGCCACCAATAGCTAATTAGCAAATGCTGGAAGCCAGCATTTAGACGTGTCAGGGTTTGCCTGAACCAAGAAAAACTACGAGGGCTATTTATTATCACCTCTTTTGGTACAAATTTGCATTAGGAGATGGTAGCTAGGTGGTTAGCATGCACCTTCAGTCGATATCTCTGCAACACAGCAGCATACATAGAAGTCTTTGACACAAGACTGTTGTTTCTTCACACTGTTGATGATGTTAGTTTACACAATTCCGGCCATCTCTATTAATCTCACTCTCCGAAGCTCTCCGGGGAGAATTTACAGCATATTAATAATTCTAAATGGGTGTTCTTCTGCTGTGACCTCGGGTGTCAGTTTATATAACAATGACGGAAGTCGAGAAAATCCTTTGCTGCGGCTGAAAATCTGTATGTGTTTTCCGAAAAATGATCACAGAAAGCACTTCAGAAGACAGGGTAGAAAAAAACACCTACCAGAGATAGATAACAAGCAGCAATGTCTGCTAACCAGCCCACAGGGAAGGCAATAAAGCCCAGGGCCAGTGGGCACGACAGGCTATCGCATGTGGGAAACATTGGAACGATCACGCTTCTGAGAAAAGAAGATGAGATCGAGGAATTGAAGAAAGAAACACTCGGACACCACAGTAGACAGGTCAAGGAGAGAAAAGTAAAGGAGATTGTTAAGAGCACCGGAGTGAGAGAGAGAGCTGGAGGTGCAGATGGTAGGAGAAGGATATGGGATACCTTGAAGGAGCAGCACAGTTAAAGAAGACAAAGCGATATCGCTGCTCGGTTACACAGGGACGAGGAAGGGGGTCTCTCTCTTTTTCCTCTCGCTCACACACACAAATACACACTGGGGGCAGAGGGGATGCCTCTGTGGGCTCCAAGGTCCTTCCTCTCCGTAAATTAAAACCATTAATAACCAACTGGGATACCAGCGAGAAGGGGGAGGCGGGAAGGAGATGGATAGAGGACAGAAAGGCAGAGAGGGGGGGATTTAGGGATGGTGATTTAGAAAGAAAGATTGGTGAATGGGAGGTAAACTGATGGTAAGTCGGTACAACAGAGAGAAAGTGTAGGAAAGGGAATGAGAGAGACACAGAGGGAATTTAAAGACGGCATGATGTGGCTGCTATAAATCACTGTGATTGGCTGAAAGGAGTTCTGGAGTTACTTACGTTGGTGTGTGTGTGTGTGTGTGTGTGTGTGTGTGTGTGTGTGTGTGTGTGTGTGTGTGTGTGTGTGTGTGTGTGTGTATGTGTGTGTGTGTGTGTGTGTGTGTGTGTGTGTGTGTGTGTGTTGCAGCAACCTTATGGCTGTGTCCAACGGCTGTGGGTTAAAACAAATGGAGGGTGTGAGGATACTAAGAATAAGGTATGGCTTGTGTCGCTTCCAGCAGTGTGTGTGTGTGTGTGTGTGCGTGTGCGTGTATGTTCACTTTCAGTTTGAGATGTGTACAGTGAGAGCTGTGGGAGTGGGTTTGATGCCTCTGGTGTTGTCCTGTGTGTGTCTCATCTGTCTTCTGGAGTAAAACAAACTTTGGACAAAGCAACAGCACTACATGGTGACACAGACACAGAGAGAGAGAGAGAGAGGTGAGGCTGGTTCAGACAGGAAGAGTGTGAGTGAGACAACATGTGATAGGACAATACTAGGACTGATAAAAGTAGTTACAAAATAACTGTTGAGGTGTGGGAACAGGCAAATTCATATCCCATTTGGAGTTTTCAGAAGCGGAGCACCACATCTGCCCGATGCTGTTGACTTACTGTTGCTCAGATTGTCTTTTTTCAATTATTTCTCCTTGATTTTTGTGCTTCTACTGTGGGTGAGTGGGCTATGTAATAAAATGGTTTGGTTATTTGTCTGTCATAAGTGTGTATGTGGATATTTACGACTTTGTTGTGCTGTAGATCCCGAGTCAGCACAGGGTGTTTTATTTTGAAAACTGACTGGATGCGCTGTGCTGTTCTGCCGTCTGTCTTCCTGTATGGCTCAGTCTGCTCTGTACAGATTGCCCCAACCGTGGTCCGCTTCTATCTAAAATAGACTCTGAGCTTCTGGCGCGCTGCTGAAACGTGCCTTGGTGCAACCTTTGGAGACACAAGCATTGTATAGAAAAGCCACGAGACAGTCCTGGTTGAATCTGGGGGTAACCCCAACTAAATCTGGCATTCTTTAGAAGAAGCAATGGTCCATCAGATAGGTGGCAAAAAAGCCAACAGTCTGAATGGGTCAATTGCCTGTCGCTCTGTAGACAACAAGACTGTTGCAGCATACCAGCATCCAGCTGACCACACATTCTTTGTATGCTTGTATTTCGGTTAGGTTTAGAAAAAGATCATGATGCGGCTCAGACTTAATACCCTCAGCTGTGTAATTTGCATGTCTACAGCAAAAAAAAAAAAGTAGACATGACCAGCAATCTCCTGGGTGTGTTGACCTAACCATTAATCCTCATCTACCTCCCTCTGCAGGCCTTGTCAGTCTTTACACTACTTGACTGACTTCCTCCTATACTGTCAGGACAACTTCTACGGCCACTAGAGGTCGCTGCCTAACAGGAAACATCAATAAGCTGCTTTCACAATCAACCTTAATGATAATTTTTCTGAAGAGAACAGGTTGCATGGTGGTACATGTGTCCATTATTTTTAGTTTACTCATCTATGTTGCTCGTTTATTCTTTTACATTCTTAGTGTCAAGTCGAAATACTTAATGTAGAACATTGCATGTCATTTATTCAGTTCCGATTGTTATCATCGTTGTTGTGAGAAGTGGTTGTTCAGAAATTCATGGTCCCAGTTTCGGTGCACTCAAAGCATCCACTGTACATAAGATATCTTAGGTCATAATTCAATTCAAAGTCTAAATAATTTTTTTTAATTGAAAGAAAAACAATTTAAAAATAATTATTTTATTATGCTATGAGGAATAATCAGGTGTAATCAAACTTTAAAAGAAAAGGGAGATTTAAAGACCAAATGTAACATCTAACAGGATTAAAAATGTAAAAATGAGTCAGTGAAGAAAAGCACATTTAAACTGCAAAAAAAAATAGAAAAGGTCAAACTGAAGGATTGAATTTAAAAAAGTGAAATCGCAATGGAAATAAGACAGAAATAGAAAATTTTCAATGGACGTACTGAAGCACATGAAAAGAAAAGAAATGTATGTTTTTTTTCTGCCATTGTTTTTAATCAGGTGAAAATAATCAGAGGATCTCTGCAATCTTTGGCATTTCTTCGTAGGCCGCAGCTGTCATAGTAAGAGAATCAATAAGACGAAAAACGTGAGGTGAAAGATTGACCACCACGTCTTCTAAAACCTTCGGGAGCATGGTGCCATCCGATGAAAACAAAACATGCTTTTCAAACACGCTGCTGGAAACCACAATCACTGAGAATGACTCAAACAACAGTGAATGTATTTTTTGTGACAAACATGACCCACACTCGAGCTCAAATGCTCATACATGATAAAAATGTTAACTTTTTTTTTTTTTGTCAAAATCTGCAAAAGAAACTAAGTCTTGTATTCAGTATCATCACAATGAGCTTTAGTAAAAAAAAATAACACGACTCTAAAGGCCGTGCACATCGCTCTGCTCTCTTGTAGTAAAGCTGCATCCACAGATCAAGATGACTGAAATTGCCTAGCAACAGCCGGACCACCGCATCACCTCTTTTTTGTTTCCTCTCTGTTGTTCATGTGTTCATTTATGTTCATCAAAATCTGCCAGATAGTTCACCGGTTTCGTAAGCAGCTGCAGCCTTGAATCAGCTCACTGAATTTTTCATCAACACACATACACACACACACACACACACACACACACACACACACACACACACACGCACGCACACACTGACACATGCCTATTCATGCGCAAGCTCACACAGTTGTGTTCCAACGCACACACGTACACAAGTGAATGAGTCTGGTGCTAACAAAAAGATGTTACAGAGTGTCAAACCAATATCCGTCTCTCTTCACTGCTGCCTACCTCTCCATTTTCAGCTCAAGGACA
Source organism: Sparus aurata (assembly GCF_900880675.1). Classification (NCBI taxonomy): domain Eukaryota; kingdom Metazoa; phylum Chordata; class Actinopteri; order Spariformes; family Sparidae; genus Sparus; species Sparus aurata. Next base: position 26,824,213 of record NC_044194.1, on the reverse strand, counting down.
GAGAAAGGGAGGCAGGACGAGGGAAAAAAAAAAGAGTGAGAAAGTGATGGAGAGAGTGGCTGACAGCGAGCGGGAGAGAGGCAGAATTTAATACGCGCTGGCTTTTCAATAAATGTTAAGAGAACATCCTTTCACATGTTAATGAAATACATAAAAAAAGGGGTTCTGGCGATGTCAAGACCCCGAATACTTCCCGCAGAACTTCGTATGTGAAGTCGACGCACTTTAATTATGGACTGAAATGAGTTAAACAAAGACGGGCTTGTCCTGCAAGCAGTGGCATCAGAAGTTCACATTATTACAATAAAACAAACATGTAACGTGATACATTCCACTTTATTGAGAGACGGAAAAAGAAAAGCAATATGCATGACGCAGATGAGGGGTGACAGGTGTGGCACTGTGGCTCAGTGACCATCAGCTCAAACCTGCACAATAAACGCACGGGGGGTGAAAGACATGGATACACTTAGAGCACGTTCACCGAGTGGAGGAAACATGTTTGGAAGTGATGCAGCCACAGAGAAAACAGACAAGCTGTGGTCATTTTGACTAATGGCAGCAAACTATTAGTGAACCCTCACAAGTAAAATACAAGTTTTCAAGTCATTACTCCACAATAGACAATCTTCCTACTACGCTGTTAACATGGCATGTGAAAATCAATATGTATTAATATTCCTATTTACCTACAGTGGATAGGCTGATTAGTGCGCCCTCACATCAAAACAGGGATGCCTTAAATTAGTTTTCAAGTATTCCCCGGCTGTTGGACACAGCCTCCTTCTTTCATTCTTTCAACGACCTTCTTAAAAAGGTCAGCATTGTCATATTTGCCGATATTCACGAACCTGTTGATACGCAAGTCTCTCATAATGTTTAAAAGTTGGTGTGATGCTGAATCAGACCAGAAATGTGGCCTTTTCTTTTGGACATGAACAGAATACATCTGCCTTGCAAAGTCTTGGCTGGAAGAGAAGGCTGTGTGTCGTCATCTCGTCATCAGGAACTGCAACACACCGACCTGAGTCGTGCTTTTATTTGTAACCATCAGCTTAATGTTTCGACATTGTGAAACATATTATGAAACCCTCTCCACGAGTCTCTGAGTGATAGTTCAGAAAATGAGAGAAAAAATAAGTAGTAAAGTAAAAGCACCAGCCAGAACGGCTGGACTTGGATCGGGTGAGATTATATAAAAAGTGCTATTTGTAAGAAAAGTTGTTTTTCCTGCCTCATTCCCAACTCGTCAAATCCTGATGCATAGGGACACTATAATCCCAAAACATCAGTATTGTCCATGTTGGGAATGATACTCTACTTTACTGCATACTACTTTTACTTCTACTTTCTGCATGAATATGTCAGAATTTTAATATTAACCCTATAAGTCAGAATAACATTTTCTTCCATAGCTGAACAAGCAAGCTGTTCTCAGAGGAAAATAAGGTTTGTTTATTCAGTTTGTTTAGGCATAAGAAATTCAGTCAGTGAGGATCTTTCTCTTCTGATCAAAATGTCTATGTCAATTTTTTTTTTTTTTTTCTCCCCACATGATTGCAGTGTACCTGTACTGTTTCCAGACTGCTATACATGTTTATATTTTAAAGCAATAAAAAGTTGTTCACAAAAAAAAAATGTCTATGTCAAAAAAACTATACAGTGCTCCTTCAAAGCTGAGTTCAAGACGTGCCTGTAATGACATCACAACTTATTTACTCTAGGTGGGAAATCATATGAGACATTTGTTTCTAAGCAGGGCATTTTAGATATCTTTTAAAAAAAAAAATTTGAATGTTGCAAATACTGGCTTCAGAGGGTAATAATATTAATAATCAATACCGCTAATGTTAAGTAATGATTATGACGCCGCTGAATTGAATATTCTAATCAAGCCATAAATTATTTTTCTATTTCCCTTTTTATTTAATTGCCTTTCTCTTATTTGTCAAAGTAATTGCTAATTTCCAACATCATTCATAAGAATACAAATTACAGCTGCCGTGTTTCCACGACACTGTGATTAGAAAAACAATCACAATTATCATTCGCAGAAACGCAGTCGTGCCCGTAAACGCAAGATCCTCCATCTGCTGGCTATTCATCGCTGTCAGCTGTGTTACTGAACGACACGGAGAGACGAGGACATGAGTGAGCACAAAGAAATGGAGTGATAGGGGAAGAAAGGGGGAAAAGAGCTGCACGGGACGACCATTAGCATTCTGCCAGCATTGTTTAGCGATGACAAGACGAGCTGTTGTGTGTGTAATTATGTTATTAGCTTTTTAATACACATCCCCGTGCAGTCATTTAATTCTGGTAGCGTTTCCCGTCCCAGTGATGTGTCGCTGATTGCTGCACTCAGCCGCTTTATTAGGCCTAATTAAATTAACTTTATTTTGGTCCTGCCGTCAGCGACACACTCAGTCACGAGGGGGAACGTGTGTGTGTGAGATGTTTGTGTGGATTTTAAAGCAGGGTATTTTTGTGTGCATGTGTGTGTTATTTCAGGGTATTCAGGTAAATTCCACTGCATGGAAATTAATCTCAGAATTGTTTTACATGTACCGCAGCATCTCTGATATGATGCAGGTTTATCATAATACACCATAATACACAAGGTGTGTTGGCAAGCTCAGACGTCTACATCCATTATCTGTGTGTGTGTGTGTGTGTGTGTGTGTGTGTGTGTGTGTGCTGCAGGGCCGCCCCCGTCATTACTCACCATCTATCTGTCTCTCACTTTCCCTCCTCCTTTCGGAACATTTCTATCTTATGGTGGATGGTTCATGAACTCGCATTCACACGGCGCCCTTTCTGGACATCCGACCATTCGAAGAGGTTCACAGCACTTGCCGCATTCCACAAGCACATTCATACACTCATGGCAGAGGGTCTGACCTGCTGCTCATCAGGAGCAATGCAGCGCCTCCTAACCAAAGTGCTCCAGGATATTTCTATTTTCAGCCATTCATACAACCACTTGCACACTGATGTAACAGCCAGCAGGAACAATAGCACACATTTTTTTAGGCTAACCTGGAAGTTAACATTGCCTTGGTTCCCTCAGCAAAAAAAAACAAGACTATGGGATTTTCCAGTTGGATTTTGGATTATCATTGAAAATAAGATCTGTTGCAGACACACCTTTGTTAAGCAAAATAATCTTCACAGGTGGAAATTAAATTGCCAGAAGTAAAAAGCTAAGGTTCGGTCACTGAGCATCTCACTACGCTGTACTACACTTTACTATGAACAGATCAATCTACAGGTTGCAAAGTAAAGATTGCTCTATGGTTGCACATAGTCTAGCACAGGCCGACACCGCAACCTACGCAAGTGTGCTACACAATAGTGAGCATTTATATATGTGCGATGGTGTGTCTGCGTTTCTGGTGGTGGTGAGCAGTTTGCCAGCGACACTTTCTCCTTTAAACACACCAACCCATTCGACCTCTCTGTACACAACCAGCTTGAAGGACTTGGTTTTAGCATGCTTTTGTTGCCAGCCTGCCCTTAAAAATTGATCCTTTCCATACTCTTGTGCCCAGAGACACTCTGGTAGGTGGAGAGTAATCCAAGAGGAGCAGCAGCCAGCCGAAGAGTGCAGTGTGTTTATTGGGAAAACTACAGGTCACAATCCCAAAAATGGGATGCTTCCAGGCAGACACATCACAGCAGTTGTGGTCCACGCCGCTGCAACGTGCAGGTACATTTATGGGGAGGTACATGTCAGGCTACACTGCGTATACACCGTCAATTCAATGCAGAAGCATGAATCAAATTTAAGTAGTTTTTAATAGTTTTTTTTTTGCAGTTAGAGTCCACCTGTAAAGACTGGCTAGTTGCCTTGATTAATGTCTCCGACAACCTCTGTAGTCTTTTTAAGCTAAATGTTAGCAAGCACTGTTATTGAGACACATGAACCCTTTCATAATTCAAAGTTGGGTATTTACTGGCATATTTTATGTTGAACAACAAAATGTGAAAATCTCTTAAGGGTGCTATTTGTAAGAAAAGTTGATTTTTAAGTCTCTGGTCAATAATGACACTTTGGGATTGAGGGACGGGTCAGTCGCCATCCAAGGCATCAGTTTTTGAATGAGACTTAGAATATCAACTTTTCTTACAAATAGCACATTTAAGCTTGTTTTAACCGCAGACCTTATTTCAGGAACTGAATGAATTTTTTTTTTTTTTTTTTTAAACATTGACATCGACAAACTGAAAATGCAAAAATTCTACCTATTTCACTATACCATATTTGTTCAGTATCTTGTCCAAGGACACTTCAATATTCAGCAGAAGCCAGGAACTGAACCACCAACCTTCCAAATTGTGGACGACCAGCCCTAACTGCCTTATCTGTCACCATCTCCCCACTCCACCCACAACCTTGCGCATGTCACTGGGCTTTTAAGTACACACACAAAGACACACACACGCAGTAAAGTCTCATATGTCAAACCAGCTTGTAGGTGTATGACACAAATATTCATGGAGAAATGTCAGACAAGCACTCATTCAAGCAGACAATGAGTGTGCGCTGTTGTGTCTTGTGCTTGTGTGTGTGTGTGTGTGTCCCTGCTCCAAATCTTACATTCATCACACGCACACAGACACACACCTATGACCCAGTGTGTGCCAATGAAATGTAGACGGAAGGTAATTAAACAGGGATCAGGCTGCTCTTTATCAAGGGCTCTTCACTGCTGGGCTAAATTAACCTCTGCCCACTGACATGCACACACACACACACACACACACATTGTGCCTTAAGGATCCATATGCACACATTAAGACAAATGCACATTAGCATACATAGATAGACTTGTAGAGATAAAGAGAGACAGGGATGCGCAGTGATTCACCTCATCACTGGAATGCATTCAGCCTGGTGTTCATGATGAAACCTGATCAAATCACATGATAGCTAAATTACTTTAATTTGCCCGTCGTCATTGAACTGAGAAAAGGTGATAAAAAGATCACAACACTTCACCAAGCAGCGGCTTCAGCTGGGCCAACAAGTCACAATCTGTCGTTTTCGTATGATTCTCATCCAGTGATGATTGTATGGACAATAAAGGAATACGAGTCAAACACATTGTTCACTTTCATATTATTACCTAAAACTTGTCAAAAGCATGAACATGACCTGACCTTAGAGTCACTTGTTGATGCATGTTTATTTGGTACTGATAGTTATGAGCAACTAATGCTTGAGAAAATAATCGTGTAAAAAGCACTGGACTCAATTCTTTGTGAAAAGTAGGGAAGATGTGACCTGCTCTGTTCATGTGTATTGGTCGCAGTCAGCTAATATAAAGGTACAGTAAAGCAAAACATTCACAGTTAGCTTACAGGTGCCAAATCTATTTACATGATAAATTAAATAAGATTTAGACATTTGACCCTTTGTTTCTTAATGTTGAACCCACTGTCCAGATTACATTTTTAAGTTTTTAGCAACTGGTGCTATGTTGTTTAACCAGCCCAGTCACCAGAATAAATGTTGACAATATAAGTTTCTGTAAACCTCGGATTGGTTAGGGCAGAAATACCACTGTTTTGGTCGCCACAAAGACGGTTGGAGATGTCCTGACCTCCTGTCAAAATTATCAGTTTTTTCTTCGTCACCACAAATAATTCTGGGAAATCGTCACTTAAACTCCCAAAAATATCTCAGTGGTTTTACACTTCTCGCTTAACCATACCACCACCCCCTCCACCTAGCGATATTAAAGTCAGGTCATATATACATGTCATGGGAGGGTGATATGATACGTACTGTAGATATTTCCACATGGTACAGACCCTATAACACATACAAATGTGGATGTACTTTTGGAGGAACCTGCCAGCATTTTTGCCCTGGTGACTGGGCTGCGGTTTAGCTGTCATGCCTGTTCACTTAGATGCAGTGTGGAGGACAGCCTTTGCAGATTTAGGACAAAGCTGACTGTCATAAAGAGAAGGGAGACATGACATCATTCAAAGGCACAAATATTTAACTCCGTCAGCTCAACAGTGCATCTTAAACATATAGCTTTAGACAAATATAATGTGATGGAATTTATGACTTTGTGAGGTTGATACTGCGTCGAACCAACAATCTAATTAAAGCTGGCAGGAGCCGAAAAACATGTTGCCTTTGCTTACACCGCAGCTGTACAGTCCCGAAGAGTTCTTGTGTACTTCCAGCCTCTTAGGGAGAAAAATCAGTGCATCCCTAACTCAAAATTCAGTCAAGTAATAACAATACCCAGTGTCAGTGATGAAGCGTACCTGAAACCAGGTTCAGCCAATAACATCCAATTGCAGAGCGACACTGCCTGGTGTTCCAAACCTGCAGATCTGGACCTGCAGTTTCAATTCACCATGACAGAATGAACAGAGCTGCTGCAAACAAGTGTGGTACTTAGGACGCACGTAATAGCGCTACAGTTTCAGCCTTGTTTTTCTTTTCAGACCTCCAAAATGTTTAACGGAATACTGTTCATGGTGCTCACAGTCCTCAGGAGATTTACTAAATCAAGGAAAGAAAGAAAGAAAGAAAGCCAGTGGCTGCTGCTTTGGCTGCAAAGAGTAGAAAACCTGGGTAACCAAAGTCATGGAGTGGAAGGGGAGCATACGGAAGGAGGTCAAGCTACAGCTTAACAGCTGTGGAACAGCTGTTAGGCCACAGCCTTGATTAATGGTAACAGCACAATAATAAACATTATCAGCATATTGTTATTGACATTTTTATTGTTGTTTATTATGAAAAAAATTATTATGAATTAAAATACCTTTTTTATGGCACAGCTATACGACGGTTGTCAATTCTGTTCTTCTTTGTTCTTGCCGTTGCTGTGGTTTGTCTCGACTTGTCCAGGTGCTTGTCTGGATCAGACTACTCCGCTTCTCTGCCCAGCTGTTCGGGCCAACTGTGGAAGTGAGACAGAAGAGAAAAATGGGGGCAAAACAAAACCAAAGAGGGTTGAGAGAGAAGACAGAGAGGCACAAGGATACAGAGATGGGGAGGCAAATGCATTCAGAAAAAAAAATTGGCAACAAAATGCTTTCATCTGAGAAGTGAAGGGACATTTTACCTTTTAATCTGCACCGAGGAGAACAGGTGCAGCCTTGGGCCTGTGCACTGAATATTTCCGGGCCTAAAGCTTTTGTGTTTCAGCAGCAGGTGTTCACTCTCACCATGTTGCCTATGGAGAGAAAACTCAATACAGCAGCCCTGCAGAGATTTGTAAAAAAAAAAGGGATTTCTTAACCTTATATCATGTGCTAGAATGCCACTTATAAATCACAAGTGCTTAGATAAAAAAGGACAAGCATGATAAACCAGATTTTTTAAAAAAAACTAAATGTTTGGAAAATAAAACATCTAGAAATATGTAACCACATGTGATGCATTTGGATGAGCCCTGAACTCAACAGGTAGTAAGAGCAATGGCTTCCAGATGGAGAAATATGACTTGTGCAAAAGAGTGAATTAGGTTGTTATGCCCAACGCTGACGTGGGTGTGTGTAGTACAGTGACTAGCAGAAAGGTTGAGACTCTATGGCATCGTACAAAACTCTTGCATTTGCACAACTGTTTGATATGAGACCACTTAAGAAAACATCCTGAACTGCTATTTGCACAGGAGATCTCGCAAAATGTCACAACAGCCAGGTAATGTGTTTGCCCTCCATTTAGACCCCCAGTGCACTTTCTATTTAAGGCCTGAGTGTCTCCTGGTAGGAAAGTTTTATTTGACTTCCGAACCTTATGGGAATCAGCGGAGTCAAGCACAAGAGTCAACGCTCGAGTAGGTACTTTAACAAGGAAGACTAGATGCTCCGATTGAATGCGGAAGGTTATGGCAAATCCAACACATCCTCACACCTCAACGACCCAGTAGGTCGGCTGCCAGTGGCTACCAAAATTACATATTTCAATTGCCAAACCATCATGACCAAAGTACCAGCGACAGGGGAATCAGACTATCGCCATACCATCACAATTTGGTTAGGTTTAGGAAAACATAGTGGTTTGGGTTAAAACAAATATGTTACTTATGTAAGTTAAGTTACGCATGAACCTGCCTTATGCACATGACTTCTGTTCTCAATTCACTCAGTCGGTAAGTGACTGACTTCTGGTTACACATTGGACATTAACAGCCGTCTCCCAGCTTAAAGTCCTGCACTTGTTTAACTCAACCATCCCTCCCTGATCCCCACACAGACTATGTTCCTCTTTATACTTTCCTGGACTTCCTCCTTTGCTTATGAAACCATTAACATGGTCGCCACCTATCAATAAACAGAAATATTAGTAGTAATATACTGCTTCCAAGGTCAATCTATATAGCTGTTTTACTGATAAGTATTGGTTGAACTAAGCAGATTCCATCAAATTTACTTTCCAAACTTTTAAATGAGTGCAAGTTTGATGTGACTTTGAAAAAAAACTGGTGTTACAGCAGCAGATACTTCTGTGTCTTTTGCCTGATGGTAGCAGGGTAAACAGACTGGGGCTGAGATGGGTGCATTTTGATATTCAGAGCTTAGTCTATTATAAAAGCACTAAGGTCTACTTAGAAACCAAAGCTCTGCAATCTGCTCCATTTAGACTGTAGGACTCTAAATCTCCTGTTTGATGGAAAAAGCTTATGCTTGCATTATTACCAGTGAGTCACAACATACTTTTAGTACAATATAAGCAGTTTGAAAATTTGACTCTAGCATTTGACCCACAGTCTTAAAGTGGATATGTAGCAGTCAGTAGAGCGTTGTGCTTAACAGAGAGACAACTTACCCTCTGTAATACAGATGAGAAAAATAATAGGGTCTGTGTGTCTGCTCCAGATGACCTCAGTCTCCTAAGAAAGTAAATACCTTGTTGTGCCTTTCGACAGATAAAATCTATATGTGCACTACAAGATAAAGCAGCTTCTTCCTGTGTCTTCTTTGGATTATCAAGTGAATTCATTTCACACCACTACAGTTTTCTAACCATACAATATTGATGAATACTAGGATCATCATTAATGCCCAACAAACACAATGTAAATGTTCTTGAAATATCAGTTTCACAGTCGTCTGTACAAAATGAAGGGGTGATCCACACAACCCTAGGCTGCTCCCGATCAATGGGAGCTCAATAGGTCTGACTAACCTTGAATATCTTTACTCTATTTGTAAGAAATAAACGACACCACTGAATTAGATCAGGGATCAACCTCTTGACCCATCTTTACTCAACTGAAGAACTGAATTGTGTTGAGTGGGCCCCAGCTCTACGTTTAGGCTCCAAATGCTATATCAGGTGTATCAGTGTTGTAACTGCATCTTCAGTGTTGTTGTGACATTTTGTGAAATAAACTTAGGTCAAATCGCAATAAACCTCTTGCCCATACATGAGCCCTACCCAGATGTTCTGCAGATTCACACCTAGGGGTAAGGTGTCCAGATCCCTGTAATGATAGCAGGCCTCTAAACAGAGGTTTTTTAGTGGCACACTGAGAATTAAGGGTTATGAGAATGCATCTTTCTTTATAACACCCATAAGACAATTGCTAGCATTTTGCTAATGTCTTGTTAACTAACTGTTAAGTATGAAGCTAGAGCCTGTAGCCCACCTGTAGTAGTCCACAGGTGATGTGGACCCTACTTGCCATGCACTACCCATCCAGACTACGTTGTCGACTAAGTGCATCCCTTCAAGGTACAGGTACTCTCCGATTGCAGTGTTGTTCTACATGGAAGCGAGTTAGCGCATTTCCAAAAACGTCAAATGAATCCTTTAAGAATATGCTAATTGAAAAGGATACTGACATGTTCACCAATATGTGTTGCTGAATTGGGTAATTGCTGTGAATTAAATCTTCCTCAGAGACTAATACGAACAAGTTCCTGGCTTATTGTTCCTCTGTAACTGTGATTTAGAGCACATATGTATAAGATGCACTGGGGATTTTGTAAACCTTGTAGAATATAATGTAAAACTCTGATGTGTATAACTGAGACACATTGCAGCATTTCACGTTATTCCCCTTACAGTAATCTAAACTAGGATGGATGTGATTACCTACACGTTCATGGATAGGCAGCAGATTTCATTCCAGTCAATGTACACATGTACACAAAAAGGGCAGCTGTGGCTCAGGGGTTGAGCCAGCATCTTGTTATCAGAGGGTCGCTGGTTTGATTCCCCTGGTCTGCATGTAGAAGGTCCTTAGGCAAGATATTAAACACCAAACTGCTCCTGATGCGCTGGTCAACATCTTGCATGGCGGCCACCACCATCATACATACATACACATAGATGTATGTATTAATTACCGTAAGTTGCTTTGTATCTTATACATCTGACACGAGCAGGTTCACCAGCTATACACATGTACACACCTATTTGTAAACTCTCATTCTACACCTACCAATTGTGGACACTTCGCTTTGAACAAACAAAAATAGACCCACCCACACACATATATACAACACAGAAGGGGGGTTGCATTGATCTTAAGACATAATCAGAATTTACCCAAACAAGATGCAAGCCATCAAGATGGCGAGGTAATGTGGTACCTACCTTGTTCCTGCCATAGAGCTTCCATTCACAATGATTACAATAGGTCTCAACATGCCCTGATATAAACTAATGATCTAAACTGATCTTTGCTTCCACGATGAAGATTTGTGGAACAATGATGCAGACACTGACATTTACTTCCTGATTGGTGCTTATCAAAACTTTATTAGCAAATGTGAACTCGGGTTATGTGTTAATATATTGGAGCAATCAAGTTTGTACACTGCCAGAATGGATGTTATGTCATCTGTATGGATTATATAGAGCTACATAGAGTCTCTTTTCAGTGCACACCCATATCAATCAGTTTAATAGTAAACAAGCTCAGGGTTGAAATCTGTCCTGGTTTTTTTTTCAGTCCTTATTCATAGTGTTTGTTAGTAATTGTAATTGTTAGCGATAACTGATTTCTAACCAAGCTACACAAAATACACAGTGTCTGAATACAGCACACATTCACATTTAGATGGACTCTATACAGTACACATTCAAACATCCACATTCACCTTGGAAAACACAAAACACTGAAAATGCCTTCACATACTGCGATCGCAGCTGGAGGATCATGTCAGCCTCAGGCCGGTCTGGAGGAAAAGGCTTTATAGACTGAGAGAGAGCAAAGATTTCAAGATTTTTTTGAGGGAAGCAAGGTGAGGGTGAAAATACCAAAAAAATATTAAAGACTTGAGGAGAAGACGTGTGGTTTTTGGTGGTCTTCTCTGGCTGTTTCTGAGAAAGTGTGACCGAGCCTGTGTGTGTGTTAGGAGTGGGTGGCAGAACTGTGTGTGTTACTGTATGAACGCTGAGAGAGTTCATCCCACGCTGGGCATTTCTGCTGAATCAGAGACTAGTCACCTCTCTTAGGAGGGTAAACAACACATCAACACACACAGACACACCTACAGCGTTACGCACCTTTATTTCACAAACATGCAAGTGTGTAAAGATCCACACCAAAACTGTGTTTGGAAGTATACATACATTATAGAGTAAGTTTATCTACAATTTATCTGCCCATGAATCATTATGCCACCTGGATGATTCAGTCATAACATTTACATGAGTGCAGCCTTTCATTACTGTGATTAGAAAAAAAAAAAAAAAAATATTTTTTCAAACCAGGCAAGGAGGTCAGTCAGTGTAGCATCCAGCCAGTCACAACACAAACAAACTTTTGATTTTTTGGCATTTGTATGGCTTTATTGGTAGGACAGCTTCAAAGGGAGGACAGGAATCAGGGTGAGAGAGAGAGCGGGGGGTGACATGCAGCAAAGAGCCCCAGACCAGGACTCCAACCCGGGGCGGCTGCAGCGAGGACAAAGCCTCTGTACATGGGACTCCTGCTCTACCAACTGAGCTAAACGGCGACTGCTTTTTCCTCATTTCTTTTGACACTCCAGGAGGAAGTAACAAGGAAAATATTGTACATTCAAGAGTATTTGTACATTTTTTAAAAGTACATGAAAATACATATCCTTCTTACCTGTCGTGCCATTCATTCATCTAGATGAACAGGGGCTAAGAGTTTTGCTAATTTGAAAAATAGAATCTGAAAATGAAAGTTCAGGATTTGGTCTTGAATTACAAAAAAATACAAGAACGTATTCAAAATATTTAAAAAAAAAAAAAAAAAAAAAAAAATGGAGGCAAAGATTATTTTAAATTATAAATAATTTCAATTAAATTCTGGAATTCTTTTGAATAAATCAAATCAAATCAATACCATTTGTACAGCCCAAAATCACAATCACGTTGCCTCAATAGAGAACAGACATTTATTTTCATGTTTCAGTCTATATGTATTTTCATGTAATTTTTAGATGTTTTTTTCCGTTGCAGATTTAAGCATTTCAGATTCATTCATTTTTTCCACTTTCAGATCTTTGTTTCAGTTTTAGACCGTTTTTTGTTGTTTTTTTTTTCATTTTATAGACAGTGAAATATCGCCCTGATGTGATCTTGAAAAAAAAACGATGCTCGTGACAAACCCAGCAAGTTGTTTTAGATCGCACTTGGCCACAATCCATATGTAAGACCAGTGAGATATGCCTGATTGTGAAGTTTAACAGTCATTCTTCGAGAACTTATGTTTTCCCATTTCCACATGACACTGTGAACGCAGCATAGTATTCTCTTCACCAGGACAACCTGCTCTCGCTAGCGCCCAGTCCTTCATTTTACACTGCATGTTACAGCTACAGCATATATATCTAAAAATACAACGATGGGACAATGAATTCAGCCTGGTATCCCTTATTAATCCTGAAATACACCAATATCCGACAATCCCACGCTTTATAATTTACTGATTCACCGACTTCCAGCGCCGGATTTTTCTCAAGGATGTGCAGATTCAGGCTCTAATTCAAACTCTGAGATATGAGAGGCCCTCCTGCACACAGCAGACGGACCAGATAACGACGTATTTATCAATTTTTGTTTTTACTTGTCATAAAATGCAGAATCCAAACTAAAAGAAATGATTGATTTTCAGTTCATAAATAAAGATTGTTCTCGATGTGGGTTTACCAAGAAGTGTTCACTTTAAATCATTTTCAATTCCTCTCCAATGAATCGAGCCGTACAGAGACGTGTTTCAGAGGAGACAGCGTCAGACTCCCAGATGTGACGACTGTCCCTCTGGTGGAGGACAGCAGTGGATGGATTCTGGGCTCTGGTATATATTCAGTATTTATACAGCTGCGCAGGAACAGTCACATAGGCCTGTTCATTCACCCCTTTTCCCTCCCCGTCTCTCTCCTGTTCCATGTTTACTGAAGAATATGGAAGGTAAATGTCAAGTATGTCATTTTTCACTGTCTCATCCTCTCTCTTCTTTTTTTCCTCCCTCAGGCTCAGTTTTACCTCTACCTGTCCGTCTTTCTTTTACAGTCCTCTCACATTTAGCTTCTGGTTTAGTTCACAGATTTGCTCATATGTCTTTTTTTGTATTGCTTTCTATTTCGGTCTAAATTATCCGTCCTCTGTGTTTATATCATTAAATCCTCCAGTTTTGATCTTTTTCTTAGCACAGGTCCAGTTTGTCCTTCTGTTATTTATCGCCGGTCTCTTTTTTTTCCCTCCTCATTTTATTCCCGTCGGTTTCACTTTGTCTAGATTTCGTTTCCTCCTCATCCACTTTTAATGTATCTCTTTCTTAATCCTGGCAACTCTCAAGCTCTCGTCATTTTTTATTTTTTTGTCTGTCTGGCTATCCTTGTTTTTTTCCTGCACATAAAATTATCTCTCGCTCTCTCTTGTCCTCCGTTGGCAGGCCCATATGCTCTGAGCCACAGAGAACCACTCTGCACATGTCTTTTTTTATTGGAAAAACAGTCATCTAGAGAGAGACATTGGCTCCCTGCTCATCACATCACATCAGTGCAATGTGATACTGACAGACGGATTATTGGAGGAAGAAATCGCAGTGGACTGATACTGTATGAGCAATGTTTCATTGCTTTTCCCAGCTAGAGCGCTGTATTGATAACCTATTTGTTTTACGAGCTATGTGTTTGCTTCAATATGCAGTGACAGTCACTGAGAACGTGGAAAAGGTGAGAAAACAATTCAGTTAGTCATTATAAGAATTACATGCCTTACTTGTCCTTCAAAGATCCTGTCCTCATTTAATCAGATATTATCTCCTATTATCTAAATTATATTGAGGGCACAGCTTTTTTTAATGTAGCCAAATCAATGGGTCCAAATCAAATCTTACTCACTCATATATCACCCACTTAAAAAGCATTTTTTTTTTCATCAAGATCCATGCATCATTCCTGACAAATTAATGAAAATGGACTTTAAATGCCAATAAACTTCATTCGACACTACATCCTGAACCTCGTTCACTTTTAGGTGCTAACACACGCCGGCCACCTGAACGTGCCGGTTGGCATAATTTCTGGACCTTGGTATCAGTGAATATTCGTCCTCACTGTTTTTGCAGGGACACACCAGCAAATATCACCTCAAGACAGAAAACCCTACTTGGTCTTTTAATTGATTTGCTTCATTAAGCTCAACTTCTTATTAGATGAGTCACAACCTGCGTGCTGTTTCCAACTAATTGGGAACCAGTGACCTAGTGTGGCAGAGCTGATAAAAGCCGTATTAGAGAAGTTAATGTGAGTTGACAGAAACCAGCGTTCATCATTCAGCCCATGATCACTGTGTCACACTGACCCACAGGCTTATAGCCTCGACACAAACACACATCTGCCCTATGACACACACACGGGCAATCACATGGATCACTGACATGCCTGCACACAAGTCCATCTCTGCGTTGTGCTTGCGAGGTCATTGTTTCCCTCTGTTTATTAGCTTTTTTTTTTTGCCATTTTACCTCCTAAATATGTTGTTCGTTATTTTTTGATAACTTGCTCAGAATGGTTCCATTTCCTGACACAACTTAAGTGACAAAGCACATTTTAAAGGGAATATTTGCAATGGCACTGTCTTTATCAACGCTCAAGAGTTATTTACTTAATGCTTGTATGCTGACTATCTGTTGATAGTGTGAAGTGTAAGTAAGCAAGCTTGTAAGGTCACTAACAGGAAAATAGGATTACTAGAGAGACGTTCTTACACCATCGAATCCTTTATTGTAACCCCGAGATTCATCTGGGCACATCTACACCACGATCCGGCTGCAATGTGGCCGGGGCAGCTGAACATGGCCATTGGTTCTATCAACAATGGTGCGCTTTAGATGAGTCCCTGAAGCAGCTCTGAATTATTTACACATTTATTTATTTTTTTAATGCAAAAGTAAGCCTGCAGATTACCTGTAGCTGTCCCTATTGGCTGGAAAACACAATGGGTCCATAGTCTAACATGGTCCAATTTAAAATTTGAAAACACTTTCACTGAAAATGAACACTTGACAAATGCTTTTCTAAGGAAACATTCTGGCAAAATGACACAAATGACACAACCATTTTACTCTCAGTAAACAGTTAAAACTGATCATATATCTTCCTCTTCTTATCCACACTAACTTTATGCAATTTAAAATAGTCAAAAAAGAGTGCTGAGGTGGAAAAACCCTCAAAAAGAGCTTAATGTATACAACTACATAAACTTGCATAATATCCAATTCAAAATGGATAGAAGCTGTATATTGCTGGCTTTGAAATCAGTCAGTCATCCAATGAGTCATACAGAGGGTGGTGTGTAGGTGGCTCAGGAGAGAGGAGAAAGAAGGAAGTGTGGGTCACTCGTCTGTACAATTGCTACATGATTGGTTGTTGCAGACTCCAGGGCAGGCATAGAAGGACGAGGATATTTTTTGATGGAAGCGAACGGAGGTTGCGTAGAGCAGATCCAGCCAGTCAGGAAGTCCGACACTGAAACGGCATAGAGCATCCCGTCATCCTCTACAGCACAACAAAGATGGAAATAATGAGAATAAACACACTTTTTATAGGCAAAAAAAGTTTCCATTTAACTATGTAGCCCGCTCACCAATGGTAGAAGCACAAAAATCAAGGGAAAATGATGGAATAAACTCAGTCTGAAGCAGCATGAAGGATAACAAAACCTTGTTGCACACGCAAGGTCATAGAGACGTGCCTGGTGGAATTGAGCCACAAGTGTTTGTACAGAACTCCTCTCTCTGTATTTCAACATAGAACGGTTACATAAAAGGTCACGGTGCGTCCTCCATCTTGGTCTCTGTAAACACGGCTTGCTATTGGTCGACGCACAACTTTTAATGTCACCAAAGTAAATCCACAGATCGCACCGTTTTAACACTGTTGTGACCATTTATTCATTCCAACAGCGTCAAGGTGGCGGGTGGCGTAGACATCTTCGAGGAATGCACACCCTTTGACAAATCCAAATCAGTGATTCTCCATGGTGATGTGCTAACTGGACTTAATGGAATATTTAATGGATGAGACACACACAGGGACACTCTCGGATTCACTGTGAATGTTACCTAGGATACACGAGGCTGTTTGCTCAGTGGTCAAGGTAATGTTCAGCGCATGTGAGCGGCGGCTTTGTGGCTTTTGAAAGCATGTCGTATGTGTACATGAGCATGTGAGTCACAGCTCGGGTGGGAGCGACTGTGTGCTTTTCTTCTCAGCGCTACTCGAGCTCGTGTTTTCACAGAGACGGAGTGACAGACAGACGGAAAAGAGGTGTCGGATCAAAGATACAGAGAGACGGAGCGGTTTGTGTGCATGTGATTGAGAGACAGCGAGTTTAGGGCTCAGAGAGGCAGAGCGAGGTGCTCGCATTGGCAGATGAAGGTGAAGAGGAGAGAAACTTCAGCAGATGGTCACTCAGCATCAGCCTGTCTGCACTCCTCCCGGTAACTTCCTCTTTTGTCTTGTCAGTACCTGCCGGTGCTCTTCAGCGCCCCCTTCTGATGTCACTGTCTGCCTTGACACAATCCTCTCTTTATGAGCTATCATACAGTGTGAAGTCTTGCCAGTAGTTCATCAGTTCAGCTATATTTAATAATATTGAGTGCTGCAGACATTTTGGGAAAATATGTTTTGATTTTCTTTTTCATTCAACTGAACAATTCAGGCCTTCACGTTGCTTATTCGTATTAAATACACTATGATTCCTGAATTAATTATCTCAAATTAATATTTTGTACCCCTAATATATCTGCAGTTGGTATACTCACTCTTGAGTTACTTAATTTGTTCTCTGCAACTAGTTGTGTGCCTCATTGTTTGCACTCGTTCTGTATTTACTGTATCAATAATGATTGTTCCATGCCAACACACCTAGGAGGTCATGCTCAGGAATTTCTTGAAAAAGCATCTTTCAAAAACTCATTACATTTACAAGACCTTGCACAATCCTTCAGCTGTACTCAAATTTCTTTCCTAGTTATGTTTTTTTTATTTTTCTTCAATTTTGACCTTGGAGCTAAACACCATCATTTCTGTGAGTCTTTGTATGTGTGCTCTCAGCCTCAATAATTGAGAGACTTGGTTGAAATTTGTCCTGAACATCCGAGAAATCCTACGGATGATATGTAACATGTACTCATTTAAATAGGTGTCTACAGTAATCACATTACCTGAACCAATTTTCAGAGAACAGACAACAATCTTCAGAGAACAATCTACACCAGCTTTCACTTTGTTGCAAGCTAAATTTGACTAATATTAATATTGTTCTATCGCATCTATAATTGAATTGGTCCAGCATAAAATGTTTTGTGCAAATCCAGTGAAAAAGTAGCAGCTGGTAAGGTTTATAATACAAACGCAACGATCGCAAAACTTAAAACTTAATAGTATGTCGCGGACAGCAATAGGATTTCTTTTTCCTAAAGAGGATTCATGACATGAACTGGGAAAAATTCTGAATTCTGGCTGAGCTTGCGTGCAGTGAGCCTGAGGCAAAACAGATCCTCGAGCTGCACATATGACATGTTCACGATGACAGTGTTAGCATGATATCTCGGTTGGCCCTCTTCACAGTAAACATTTCGAGTTGTCATAGCAAGAACAGCTTCGGTATCACTAATCTGTATCACTGTAACAAAAGCTCTGTTCTATTCAGGTGTCCCCGCCCATGCTAACATGCTAACTAAGGTCGTGCACCAAATTGAATGGCAACCAATCTAATCTAATCAAAGTATTTCAGTCTGGATAAAAGAGCCAACACTGCCATCCATAGAGCCATGCTGGGTATGGGCTAATTTAATGTGCCAATTTATGCTTAATGTCACATATATACAGAACAGAGAAGTACCATTAGAAACCACTGGGGTTAGCGTAGCCAGTAGTTCAAGCAAGAACACCATAAGACACAAAAATTAAGTTTAATCATTACATAAAACAAGTGAAGACTCTCCGCCCACAATCCGCAGTGTATTTAATGGCCTCACAGAACATCGTCTTCTACCGAGCTGCCTCAGCTTTCGCCTCTTTCTTAACAGACACATTGTGTCGCTAAGCCTGTTGTTGTCAGACACTCTTGACCCTGGTCTGCCCTCTAGTGGATGTATTGCTTCCACACATCCATGTCAGCGCAGAGGATGCATGGAAGCATGGTATATATTTTCTCACAAATTACTCATAAATTATAAAAATCCTGAAAGGTGGCGTTTTTATATTAAAGGTCCCATATAGTACAAATTGAAGTGTCCGTGTTTTTAAAAGCGCTGTCAAGACCCCTGTGAGTTTGTGATGTCGCCACCATCAGCCCAGACCTGTGAGAGCTGAGCAAACAGAGCCAGGGTTTTTCAGGATGGGGGGGCCTTAAAGAGACAGAGCGCTCAGACAGAGGGTGAATAGAGGTGCTGCAGTAGTAGTAGACAGTATGAGAAGAATAATGTGTTTTTTGATCATTAAACCATCCAAACCTTTTTCTAGTACACCAAACATAAAAGTATAACCCTGAAAATGAGACAGCACGGTACTTGTTAAGAGACACTATTACTATTGTTTGCTCCCCTGACCTTGCCAAGACACACACACACACAAATTGCACACATGAAGCTTACTCACCCTCCTTGTGCGTGACCTATGATTCTCTGCATGCTTTCACACAGGTACAATGTGTTCACCCACCCACCCACAGACACACACACACACACACACACACACACACACACTCGAACAATTAAACCCGATAAAAAAGATTTGAACTAGCCCTTCTAATTAAAATGTTGGTCTGCTTCTCATTATTTACATTTATTGACAGCTGTGTCCCGACGACAGTGACATCTGCTTTCCAGAGGAGGACCTTAAGTACTGCTATGTGGAGAAAAAAAAGCTCCACTGTATTCACAGAATTACATCCACTACCCATGCGGTCCTCTCCACACAAACACAACAGCAGCCGTCGTGCTGCTTCATATAGGCTGTCTCCACTCAAATCAAGGTGACTCCTGAATGGATCCATCAACTTCTTGCTGAAAAGAGACGCTGGCCTCCGCATGCAGTGTAGGAGTGTGTGGGTGCGTGTGTGTGTGCTCAGATTTTTTTTTTCTTTCACACGGTCTTACCTTTTCTCTCACGATGAATCACCTTGCAGATGCATGTCCTTCAACCTCTTTCATAATACATGTGTTATCTGTGTCGCCGCAACAGCACCTCACAACCAATATGTTTGCGTGGACCACTGAAATGTACTACTGTATCTGAAAATAAACGATGTCAGAGCAACATATGACTGATGACTGATACATCTCATGTTCTAGAGAGACTAAATGTACAGGTGATCATGGACTGGGCTCTGTGTTGTTTTTGAACTGTGGGCACTGAAGATGAGACTTGCCCGGTCACAGACTCTGCCCCTCTGATTTTCAGAGAGAGCGTTAATCCTTCTGTTTTTGATTTGAGCGACATCTCCGGTGTTAGGCTGTCATTCCTCAAAGCTCTGATAAACGGATGGTATTATGGTTGTCGCTGAGACCTGACAGATACCATTGTGAGTCACACAGACGCTGATCATTCTGACACACTGACCCACAGGCATATGGCCTAAACACACACACACACACACACACACACGCACACACACACTTCTAAATGACTGCTAAATGACTAAATAAAACACAGGAATTCACTTGTTCCTACATTTTCTTACATTTTGTGTTACATTTTAGTTTTCATTTCGTTTCAGCCTCTTATTGTTGATTGTGCAGGTTTGTCTTGTTAACAACAATGTTTTGTATTGTCAGTTTATTTGAATGGGTCACATTCAAATAAACAGGGTTGCATTTCATTTTTAGCGACAACGTCCCGGCTACGCTTCCTGTTAGTTTGTATGTGTGTGCAGTAACGAGGGTCAGTACAAAACTGGCTTTGCCTCGACACTGACCCTCGTAAAAGGATCAGTCCCAACCATACGGGACCCAGCAACTGCACCCGAGCCACAGGTAAGTGTCACCACGTTTTGATAGTATTTACAGTTGCCTACAAGTATGGTGAAGTCAGCTTGAAATTGTCTAACTAGTTAGCTCCACTTCAGTCCGCTATGCAATGGCGTTTGAAGCAAGTTTAATGTTAATAATATTATGAGAGAGCTTGGTTGTCATAGTAAGAAGTCTGGAAACATGCACAGACTGGAGACAGAGATGATGCGAACAGTGTCCAAGAGTTTGGAGACTGTTGGAGACAAACGCAGCTTTCGCTAGCTGTTAGCCATTAGTTACATGGTAGTAACTGTAACAACACATAGAACAAACTAACATTATTCAGACACACTAACCTTTCTGAAATGTCCTGCTGCAGCCACAGAGTCTGAATTTCTTCAGGAGCCTCTCCTTCTGGGTCCGATTCTGGGATAAACTGGTATGGTTGAACGACAGCATCTCGTCGAGCCATAGCGATACATCCACTGTAAAACATTAGCGCATGCTACCGCTAGTGCAGGAGGCATCCTCTCCCTGAGAGGGGCGTGTAGCAGGCAAGGCAGGCGTTGACAGACGGAACTCATTAGCATTTAAAGGTGCAGGCACAGAAACAGCCTGCTGTCAGTAGAGCTCACTTGAGCGACTATTAGGGGCCATCCAGACGAGAGCGCTCTTTTGCGAAAACGCACATGTATTGCATCGTTTTGGCTGACCGTCCACACGGATCCTGAAAACGCAGCACCTGAAAACGCACTTTTTTTAAAAAACGGGCCTCAGGGTGGAAAAATCCGAAAATGCAGCCCACCCGTTTTCATGTGGACAGTGAATCCGCATACTTTCCAAAACGATGACGTCATCGCCCCACCCCTCGAACCCCGCGACGTCTCATAACAACAACAACAACAATGGCGGCCTACATGCTCGTGTTCGTGCCACAGAAGATATTGAGACTTTCTTGCAACTTACTCGCCTTGTGGTTGAGTGTGAGTCGCAGCAGCAGTTCGACCTCATTATCGGTCCACACGAACGATTCTGGTTTCCTTGCACGAGCCATTTTCATCTTCCTGTTGTGTTTTGTTTCTCCGTCTACTGTCTGTTTGTTTACAGCGCGCAAGCTTTATGCGCATGCTCCATCTCCTCTTCTCCGTTTTTGGTGAATGTCAAGCGCCACCTATAGGCCTGGAGTATGAACTACAGCGTTTTCGGTCATTTTCAGTGGATCCGTATGGACGCAAATATTCTTGAAACGATGACGAGGAAGACGGAGGAAAAGAAGATCGTTTTCGTCCATGTGGACGGCCCCTTAGACAGCTGAAATTCAGGACCATGGATGGGTTTGGGGCAATGCATTTTGAATACAGTGTTGTTGGACCTCTGACAGCTGTGTGAAACTGATGAAAAACAGTATAATATGGGACCTTTAACCTGACTGTTGCATCGGGAGGTGGAGGTGATGACGGTGGAGCCACAGCTCAGCCAGGAGGCTTCCAAGCCAGTGACCAAAGGTTAAGACTGTGTTTCAAGTGTCAAACCATTGGATATTGTTCAGGAGACCTCAGGATAATTTCTAGCCATGTTTGTGGCGGTTTCGCACCTTAACTTAACCAGAGAATAAGCAGAGCACTTTCACAACATTAACTGAAATGTTTCAACATATCTGAAGTTTGCAGAAACATACATTGCCAACATTTATTTTTTCATAAAGTCTTTCTAGTACATGGATGGTTAATGTGAAACAGCAGTTTGGGTGGGTTTAGGAAGAGGTCAGTGACTTGTGGTTTCACACAGTACACGTATGACATACCACTCAAGCCCGACCTCAACCCCTTGTCTCATATTTCCCAGATGGGGCAATATGTGTTAGTTTAAAGCGAGACCGCTGAGGGACATAATGAGAAGTGCCAGTGCAATGAGTGCATTTACTGTTTACTACAGCTGCGTCTGTCAGTATAATATTTTATTTGAATATGTTTATGTTAAAGGGTGTTTCATAATGTGTTATTATGTAAGACCCATCAGTGACAGGATGTCTAAAAAGCAGGGGAACAAGTTTAACATGGTGACAGGGATTTACATTGTATTGCACAGTATTTAGATGTAGTCTGCATTCACAATGGAAGTATTTTTTCATTGAAATCACTTAATTCAAATGGATTCAGTAGATTTAGTAAAGTAGATTCTCAAGATCAGCCTTGGTGCAGTTTAGACACACATATACAACCATCATCCTTTAAGGTAGCAGAGAGAGCCATCAGTCCCAAAGAAGCTAGAAGAAGCTAAGCCTTATTACCTGTCCCACCATCCACTTTGCCAAATTATAAACTGCTCTAAGAGAGAATAATGGTTCATGGACAGTTATGAGACAAGAGTTGATGGTGCGAAAAAGTATCTTGCGTAACAGTAACGCACTTATTGTCCCCTTAGCTGCTGAGCTAACACGCTCGGAGTGACATTTATGTCACCAAAGAGGACACTTAAAAGAACTTCGATGTGTTTGTCAGCCTTTTGACTGTAACCCAATGAAACTGTAATCATTTTAAAATAGGAATATCATAACATAACATAATCCCCACTCATCTTTGAGAGAAAAAAAGTACTAATCCTCCTGTCTTTGTTGTGCATGATAGGTTCAAGTATGACTTTCCTCTTTCCACTTTCAGTCATCCCCTATTCTTCCCCTCTCTGTCTATCCAAACTTGTTCCCCTCCCTCCGCCTCTGTTCTATCTTTCTCCACCTCTCATCGCCTTTCATCTCTGTCCTTCTCTTGCCGTCTCTCTTTCTCCTCTCACTCTGTTCTCCAGCTGCTCACTGAACTGTGTGTTTATTTGACATATTGAACTGTTTTGAAGCCAATAACCTTTCAGCATGTCTCGAACAGTAAGTAATACCGGGGCTTATAGAGGCGCACACACACTCTCACATGTCAAATGTCATATACATTTTTTTTTTTTTAATATGAGCACACATGCACACGCTGTATCTAAATGCAGATGTGCACATAAGCCTGTGTGTTCTGTAGTTCATGCCGATGAAGAGAACATTTTCGAATACTGAACACGGCCATCATAAACTACACATCTGACTCGTTAAAAAAAAAAAACTTACGTCACACACAGAAACACATATCACAGTCTATAAAGCTCTCACAGACGCTGCAAAACTGTAAACACATCTACAGCTTATGCTAGGATTTAATGTGTCACTTGTGCTGCTCTTTACCTTATCGTATAATTGCACATACAGTTATACCTTATCACTTCCTGGCATGTGGGTACGCAATATGCTGACTAACAGACTTTATGTATAGCACCATAAAATCTAAACACACACACTAAAACATTTTTTATAGCATCGCTATAAGCAACTGTGAGTCTCTGCATAATGCTACTTCCCACTGAGCATCAACATATCCAGAAGATGTCAGTTCGAC
Source organism: Sparus aurata (assembly GCF_900880675.1). Lineage (NCBI taxonomy): Eukaryota > Metazoa > Chordata > Actinopteri > Spariformes > Sparidae > Sparus > Sparus aurata. The sequence goes on along the minus strand of NC_044194.1, from coordinate 26,800,359 downwards.
GTCCAGTAAAGAGCCAGGACTAAAGTTTTTGTCATTTCTTTTTTAGATTTGTCTTTAAATGCTCACTATTGATGTCCAAGTGACATCCTTACAGGGTTTAAAGTTAAAGTTTTTACAATGTACTTTTTAAAAATCATTCACAGACTTCTATTGAAGTTCTCAGGGTTCAAATTTAAAGTTTTTTATGTCAGCCAAATTCCACATAGCAGGTGGATTCAACCCCCAAGCCCAACCTCAGTAGCCTGCACTTTACCAGGTGAGCCATTTGTCAGTTTTATCAAACACCATGTTTTGGCCATCCAACCTCACACCATTAGCCTACCTGATGAAGGTTGGATGACCGATGCATGCAATTTGCCAGCACTGACAAATAGTAAATCTGGTAAAGTGCATGTTGTGCAAGCAACTAAAGGTTGAGGACCAGCTTCTACAAAGGATTGTCAGCCAATGGAATAACGCCATTGGTGTCACATGGTAGGCCTATCTGTGTTTCGTCAGCATCAAGAGCCTTGGTAGTTGCCAGTTTGGCAGTTTGTGGAAAAAGATGTTGAAAGATGATTTGAACAGCAGCGTAGTTTTGACATGAATGCAGTGGCAGGGGGAGATGAAATGCCATATTTAGTTGGCTGATTGTTATCAATAACAAATTGAATCATCCCTTAAAGCAACATTTTGTAAAAATGTGTATTTTTAGTGATTCCCCCCCGTCACCCCACACACACCATTTCTGTGCGCAGCAAATACAAATCCAAGGTTTCTGGAACAATTTGTCAGCGGTAATGTAATGTTATATGCTAACTACAGACAAAACTCTGCACATTTTAATGTTATATCTTGAAGTCAACATGCATGAGGCATTTTTGCCATGCAGCAGTCAAAGGTTGTACAAGCTCTGCACACAATTCAAGACAGTAATAGCCCTCTTGCAAGCTAGCAATACCTGAGCCAGAGACAGTAACACCTTGATATAAAATGCTACCTGACGTCACCAAAAATATAATGCAAGCACAAAATCATAAATTACTCAATTTACAAGAAACGAGTTTTACACAGTGTCAGACAGTCGCACATTCCTGAGTATGTGTTTTGATGCGTGTCAGACGAAGGAAACTAAATCCAGACTCAAGTTTTGGGGGATACGTCTTCAAAAATGCTCTCAGTCGAGTAGTTTTGGCGAAGTTCACATTCAATACTGAGACCAACTGATGACACTGTGAGAGAGCCACACAGGAATAATTCCTCAGACTATGTAAGACTCAGTCATTGCTGAGTCCAACATTGGGAATAACATGAATATATGATTCCTGCTTTAAGTTGCCACACAAATGAGGCTCGCAGGTTAGTCTTGTATTTTAAACACAGCATTTGAACAGTGCGGCCGTGGCTTCTGGGTGCTCCCGCCGCCGATGCATTAATGTCTTCACTGACACAGAAGGGCGATGTGCCTGCTGTATATCATTACTGTTAACATCTGCATAAATCTAAATAAAGCTCTAATTTGATCTCTCAGCAACCAACAGGTCCGACAGGGTTCAGTCCTGACCTCTCTGTCTCTCCCTGGAGCCTATATCCCGCTCCGGATTTGCATAAATGAATGATGATTGTGAATATGTGGCAAATATGCAAATAAGCCAATTATGATTGATCAGCCGATTGATTGGTGTTGTCTCCACCGGTAGCGCCCGCCCCCCCCCCCCGCGTGCCACTTTCCGTCCCTTTGCTCGCACACTTCTCATTTCCACGGCAACGGCTTGTCGCGGCAGATGTTGTTGATTGACATGCACGCAGGCAGGGCCGGAGGTTAGCGACGTTTTTTTAAGGTGCCTGTGTCTCTTTGCCCTTGCACTCCTGACCACTGGGCGATGTTTAAAGCAATTAAACAGTTAGAATTTGCAGCAGAAGACGCCCGTGACGCTGACATGTCACCCTCAGAGGAAGTGCATACACACACACACACACACACGTACACGTGAACGCTGACAACACGTGAACACCTCCGTCTTTCGTACTGATGCATTCTTTCCGCAGAGGCTTTTGATTCTTTCAAGGGCACACCTGAACATGTGCCCACACACACGCACCACCACACACTTGCGCACACAGTGCATCTCCTGCAGTTGCTCTCGTAGATACCCCACACACTGAAGCACTTCCCGCAGACATTTCATCCTCTGTTTTCTCTCTCTGTGTCTCTCTCAGGCCAGAGGAGAGGAGAGGCCGGTGTCTACTCCTGGCCTGACAGTGTAGGGTTGGGGGGGGGGGGGGGGGGGGGGGTGCACAGAGGTGAGTGGGAGTTGATTGAGTTTGCTCAGCCACAGCCCATGGGACTGCAGACAATATTACAGGACTCACACTCTCGCCGGCGCGCGCACACACACATACACACGTGCACAGCTGAAGAGTGGCCAGCTTCCTCACACTCAATTTAATCAGGGCTTATGTCTATGGAAGCGAGCATATGTGACCTCCTCTGTTTCCGCGCTCTCCTCTCCGCCTGCCTCGCCGTCTTTTTTACCTGTCCATCAATGTTTCACTCTGTCCGTCTCATGGCTTCCTGCCTCCCTCTCTGTCTGACTGCCTGTCTTCTTTGATACATTTCACCTTTCTTGCCATATCCATTGCTGCATGTCCACCTAAATTGAACAAAAAAAAAATTGACAAACAGTGCGGCTTTGTCCAGGCGGAGCGCGAAGCTGCAGCACCGCAGGCAAGCCGTGCTGTAAACCGTCCTCATAAATTTGAATTGTGATGAATAGCTGCGACATTAGAGAAGTCGGACTGGATAAGCAGGCAGGCACACAAATGGCGTTAATAAAATATGGCTCCTGGTTCAACTTTGACTTACTGTTCTTGCCGTAGTTGTGTGCATGTGCAGTGTTTTCCGACTGGATCAAATGGTTTAAAGGTGTGTTACAGTTGAATGATGCTTTTCACAAAAAAGAGAAAGATAAATGGGATTTAGATAAATTACATTTATTTTGCCTAGTTTTGGTAGTAGTTACCAACAATAACACTCCAGGCAAGGAAGTATGAACTTTTAAATTATTGAATGTTTGAAATGTGCCAGTAAATTAGTTTTTATTTTTAAGCCATTTTGACGTCATTCAAAAGAAGCTTTTCTGTTAGAAGCAACATCATGTTACTTTGCTGTTACCTTAAAGGTCCCAGTTGTGAGATAGGTTGGAATGGTGGCTGACCTGTCCTACAATCCCAAAGCGTCAGTATTTGACAAGTTGCTAATGAGCCCTATTTAGGTGGTCTATAGCACTCGGTCTAAAGCGCAGCGCACCAGTGCATTTAGGGCGTGTCCAAGTCCATTTTGCTAGTTAAACGGGGGATAATGTGGGCGCATAGGGCTGGAATTTAAACTCTGAATTGATCATGGGTGTGTTCTGGGCGAAACATAAATCAAACCAAGCTGACTGTCATCTCCCATTCCCTTTAAGAGCCAGGTGTGTCAGGGCCTGCACATATTACACAGTGGCCCTTGTCTTCACAGAGGGAAAGGGATATGATTCTCGGCTGCTGGACTTTATGACCCGGCATTTCACAATCATCTGTCCCACCAACCACTCTGTTTGACTTCAAATGAAAAAAATAAACTGATACTTAACTGAGGAGGAGGAGGAGGAGGAACACTGCAGCATCTCTCTGTGTTTCTGCACGGATCTCAGTCCTTGGATCAGGCGTGATGGGTCATAAAAAGTATTATCCTGATTAATAACGGTGGTATTAGAGGGTTAAAGGTGTCCTTAATGATGAAATAATGATTGACATTTTCTGCAGCGATCCTCCAGCAGCAGAAACCATATGTGTATCTGTACATTAACACGGGGACTGTGGGGGGCGCCATATCGCAAAAGAAATCTCTACATAATGTTGCTTTAAGTGTCTGAAATTGTTAATTAGATTAAGCTATACAGAAATTGAAATTGAAATGAACTGTAAAAACGATTTAATCTTTTTTTTATCTTTCCTGCAGTCACGCAATACACGCTGATTTCACATTAGCTTCCTCCTTCATCCACATCGAAAAGACAGTGCTGTTAAAGCAGCAAAACAAGACCTTCGACAAAACGTTGCCAGTTTCCTAATTCTAACCAAGTGGTTTCTGTGCCTAAACCTAACCAGGTCATAAGCTCACAGCAGCCAGAGGCAAAAATTATCAAATAAATCTTTAGTTTCAACACATGCAGGGTTTGCAGGAAAGTACATAGCCAACATTCATTCTGGCGATTGGGCTGCCTGTTTACATCCAGCCATAGTACGGTAACCTCGTAGGACAAACTTAGGCACTACCAAGAGGTTAGCCACATCCAGCTCCTCTGCTCCAGTCCAGCAGAGGGCAACAATGCGACATGAAAAGAGCAGTCAATCACGGCGATAGATGAGTAGAATAATGAACTAATTATTTAAAACTTGAATTGTCCTTTAAAATGAATCAATTTACATTTTCCTACCTGCCCTAGAAGCAGGTATGTGTCAGTAATCTTCCAGTGCGATCAAGAAGCACAGTCACATTACTCTCATTTGCACAAAATTAGATGCCTTCTCTGCGGTCACATTTGCCCTTGATGTAATTTCTACCTCCTGTCTGCCAGAAAGAAAATGGATGCAGCTTGTATAACTCATTGACCCCGGGGTCAGAGGTGAACTCAGTTGAACCTTGGTTGTGAAACCTGGATGAAACTCAAGGCACACACTGCTTTCACATGCAGAGTTCTTTGGAAATGTGTATCCATGCTGTTGATAGGAGAGAACGAGCTTCTCTGCAGCTTTGTATGACAGTCTGATGACTGTGATGTACTGCAGGCAAATCCATTCATATTGTCACCAGTGTGTGTGTGTGTGTGTGTGTGTGTGGGCTGAGAGATAAAGGGAAATTATAGTTTTTTCAGAAATGTGTGTATTGTTGTGTGCATGTCACGCTGCTAAAAAGGCCTGACTGTGTGTGTGTGTGTGTGTGTGTGTGTGTGTGTGTGTGTGTGTTAATGAAGTCTCTCTCGGGGAATATATTTGCAACATTCAGGTCATTTTTCTAGAAAGCCTCCAATTAACAGAATCAGAGAACTGCCCTCCCCTCTCCGCCTCTCTTTTCTTCCCCTCTAGTCTCCGTCCCGTCCCTTCTTCTTTCCTTTCGTCTCTTCCTCCCCTCATCCCAGATCAGATGCCTTCACATCTCCCCATCTTCCCTCCTCCTTGTTTCTGTGCAGCTTCTGTCAAGGATCACTTTTAATGACGGAGTTTGAACACGGCGGGACAAAAGGCTTTGAAGAGGAGGAAGCCATACGGGAGTTGTGTGTGTGTGTGTGTGTGTGTGTGTGTGTGTGTGTGTGTGTGTGTGTGTGTGTGTGGTGTGTGTGTGTGTGTGTGTGTGTGTGTGTGTGTAGAATAGGTTTGCTATTGCGACCACCTTTTATCACTGAGAAAGATATTGGATTATTACACTAGATGTAACACACACAGAGGCTTGGGTGTGGCTGGTGTGTGTGAGTGTATTTTGACCTTGAAAAGTCTTACTAACTCTGTTTCTTTCTGTCTCCTTTGATAGACTCATCAACACTTTGTAAACACGATGATAAATTAATTGTCAATTAAACTGCATTTAGTGCATATAAGACTTCTAAAAATACAATAAATATTTCATGAGCTAATTATTCTATATTACACAAAACAATGTTCAAATAATATACATTATATCATTACTAATAATTAGTTAGTTAGCATAATTGCCATTTTATTGTTTACAGTGACATACCTACAAAGTAAAGTTTGATTAAGTAACAATTTAACATTTTTTATTGATGTATATTATAAAGTGAAAGTGTGAAAGCAACAAATCATTTAGCTTGAAATTATAAAACAAAACACAATCTACACTAATTTATGGCAGAACATTACTTTTAAATACATTTTCTGTTGAGTATTTATTTTTTATTTTTTTAAAAGGCTGCATTTAAAAAATCCCTTTTAATATTTTGACTTGTATTTTGTAAGATTCATAAACACCATTCAGCACTTCATTCACATTCAGGCTTTAGGTGTGAGATCAGGTCTTTGCCCCACAAGCAAAACACCAATCAGCGTGACCTTACCACTACACCATCATCAGTATCTTTATTAGAGGTTCAGCACAAAGTAACGGTGCTACAAAAGGAAATCACATTGCTAGCACAATGAATATTTTGTGCTTTTTGATGCTGAATGAATGATGAAATAAATGATATTCTCCGTCTGAGCTGCCGTCTATATACTGCTGCGTTATTTCATTGTAAATATTATGCAGTTGCTAAATGAAAATATATGTTGTATGTGTAGCTGAGAGATGAGTCACACATACCAAGGCACCGAACAAGATTATATCTTAAGTGTTTTATAACTGTGGTATAAGCCCATAACTATTTTCTTATTTTTCAATAATTACACAAATTTCACAGTTTGTGTCCTGCATTGAGATCTATTGAGAATGTGTTGTGCTGTTAAAACTGTATTCACAGTAAATTGTCAAATAGTGATGTGTGACCAAAGTGGCAGAGCGAACTAGGCCTTTAATTGTAAGCCTTATGTTAGAGTCAGAGCTTTATCTTTACCAAAATTACCACCCCTCAATGCAAATTAAAAAGGCTTCCTCAGTGTTTACCTGTTGTCTCACTAAATTCACATATAATTAACATTTCCATAGCAATAAGTCCATCAGTAGTGCAAGTGGTACTTTGCATTGTTTTTACATTAAATACACTGCAGATAGTGTTGAGTTTTATTGAGAGATCATAAGAGAGAGAGAAAAAAAAGAAGATAGTGGAATAAAATATTCTCTTAGAGAGAGACATTCTGTAGGGCAGCCACAGCTATTAGTTGAATAATATGAGAATCGTATCCTCACTGTAGCTGTCTCACATGTCACTGTGTGTACATCCGGGCAAGAATTCCCTAACGAAAAAAAGCTTGAAACGTGTAAATCAGCACTGTTTTCTCCTATATGTTCACATCACTTTTCCCTTGAAGCCACACAGAAGACATGAGCCATACTTTAGTTTCTCTCCCTCTTTCTTTCTCTCTCTCTCTCTCTCTCTCTCTCTCTCTTGTCACACACTCTTTCTCCGGAGTAAAGCTGAGTGTTGGCAGACTCTCCTCCCGTCCGCTTCCCATCAGGAATACTATTGGCATTCACCTTCGTCACGCACCCCCTCCAACTCCAAAAGTACGCAGTAACAGTCACCTTTTCTCTCACCCCCTCTTCGCCTCTTCTGTCCTGCTATCCCCATTGCTTCCTCTCTCTCTCTCTGTGTGTCTCGCTCTCTCTCCCTCTTCCTCTCCCTCTCTCTCCATCTAAAGGTGAATGTTAGCGGTCACTGTCGGCAGATCTGCCCAGAAAATTGAATCAGCCAGCAGGGTTGGGGGCCAGGGAGGCACAAGTGCCAAGCTCTACACTGATTTAATTCTGTTTGTGTGTGTGTGTGTGTGTGTGTGTGTGTGTGTGTGTGTGTGTGTGTCCACATTTGTCTATACATTTGTGCGTACGTGTCTACAATACATATCCAACAATGTTTACATATGTCCCTCTCCTGCAGAGATACAGTATATTGGATACACAGAAACACACACACACACACACACACACACACACAGAAGATTGAATAACACAGTAAAGAAGACAAAGTGACAAGGAGACAAACTCTAACATGCAGATTAAAACAACTTCTTGATTTTTATGATTATGGTGTATTGTTATTTTGAGTATATTTCACATCATGCTCACTGGGAGAGAGGTTGGAAAAGAGACATCTTTTTCTTTATTTCTGGAAAGATTGGTGATGCGTTCTCTGCATACCATTCCTTGGTCCATACCAGGTCTGTCAAGGTTTGGATTTGTTCAACAATGCCACAACAGTGTGCACTGGGTGGTAGCAAGGAAACTCAGCATTTCAGTTCAGAGTTAGAATTGTGCTTTTTTAAAATTGTTTTACTCACTATCAATCACAAACATAAGAGAAAAGGTTTGAGCAGCTGATTGGACTCCATTGATTTACTGCTCTAATTTAAGCTTTGAGTCCACTGGCAATTGTCTTACTAGAATTTGGCCTTGGGGGGGTTAAATCATTGCCAGACCGGTGTAGCCAGCAGATATCCGAATAATAGATGTTCAGGCTAAAATCTTCCTCTTCTGTGCAATGATTGTTTTATATTTTTTCCTTTTTTTTTTTCTTTTTTTTTAAACTTTTTTTTGAGTAGTGTACTGACATTATCCCAAATTCTTTGGGAGCCTTCATTCTGCTCATGCTAATGGAGTTAATTTGGTTGCCATAGAATAAAACTGAATAAAACTTTAACACACCACTACATTAGTTAACATTTCTGCCTGAGTCAGATGGATTTTCATCAGCAATAGTGACCATTTACCAATGAAGACAACAACTCCTATGAATCCAGGCTACTTTACAACATCATCAACCCACATCTTCTGTTGTCATTGTTTTGGTTGAGAGAAAAGGTGAGCGAGTGTGCTGATAATGGACAAACTGTCCAGGAGCAGCGTCACTCTACAGGTCCGTGGTGTTTGAACTACACATGAACAGTGCCAACCTGAGTTTTATAGCCTTTATCTTCATGTGTGGTATGGTGAAATGTATCCTAAATATTCTTTATAAACTCAGATGATCTGTTGGGTCACCTCTGTCTGCATCCAGGCCTCCCTCTTCCTCTCCTCCCTTGGCTCGCCATGGAGAAAACTTACCAGTGGAACCAATGAAAATGTTTCGTAGCTCTTGATACATTTACAGCGCATGAGTGATGCCCTGTGGAGTCCTGCATAGTTAGCTAGCCTCCAGTTAGCTAGCTAATGCCATTTCATCTAATATCTGATAAATGATGACCTTGAAAAGTTGACGTCTTCCGTTCCCTTCCTCTCCCTTTCCGGAAAGTTGACAATGTGTAGTCTTGTTCAATCTGTCAAAATCACAAAACCACACCTGTGCTCAGTTTTGACATTGTTTGGGGCAGCCAAAGAAATGGGTTTGGGCATTATGTTGCCATCTTAGGATAACAACCTGGACAAATTTTGAGGATCAGTGATTAGTCACACACTTTCACGTTTCTGTCGGGCTGGTGATTAGTCGACTTGACATGCTGCTTCTCTCCACCACTCAGTGAACACAGCCAATCCAGAGAGCCAGAGTCACACGAGAGTACATTAAAATAAGAGGTATTGGCAACTCAAGACAGAGAAATCAGAGTCTGGCCAAAAAGTTGCCAGATTTATTGCTTGCTCAAAAATGTCACAAGAGACTTAAAAGTTGATAGATCTAGTTAGAAAATCACTAAAGCTTGATTTATGCTTCTGCACAGAATCCTACGCAGCAGCCCGAGAAGCACTTTCCCATAAATGTAACTGCACGTCGCAGCGATGCAGACCGCACCTACTGTGAATGTTCAGCTTGGTAGAGTCATCTCCTCTGGTGCTCAGCCGTGCTAATACAGTGGACTGAGACCTGTTGTTTCACAATCACACCAGCCTCTTCAGCTGTTGCAGTCCCTTCCTCTTCTTGGGTTATACTTTTCCTCCGAAGCGCTTTTTCGCTGCTGGAGTGTCTCCAGGCTAGATACGCTGGACAGGCTTGGCGTCTACAGTGCAGGCTGCCCCTCCACGAGCAGCCCGGTGCCCACGCCGCCTTGCTGAAGCCAAGTCGTTCAGGTTTGGTGTGTACGGAGAGGCAGCCCTCCCTGTGGACACCCCGCTCTCTTCAGCCCAGAGACACAGATGTGAGTTGAAAGGGGTCGATGTGTTTACTGGGGAAGGTACTGCTGGCAATGCACTCGCCACTACCTTTTGACAGTAACTAATATTGTTTTACTCGAGGTTATTTTGATTGTTACAAGACTTATCAGACTTAATTCAGGACCTGAAGTCTGATCCTTCCTTTTTGTTTGGAGGGAAACAAAAAAGAAGGATCAAGAGAGATTGAAGTGAAAGACAACAAAGTGTGAGGCAGAGGCGGAAAACAACAGACAGAGAAGCAGGTGACAGCGTATATCTAGACAAAGATGTGGCCAGAGATGGTGAGAGATAAAGAGAGGTGCCTCTGGCTGTCAGGTCGACCAAAACAAACACTGGGTGCCATGTCGCCAAAGGGCCCGTTCCAGCCAGACTGACACTAAATTAGACCCACCACTGTTTAGTTCAGAGCCGCACAACACTGTGACAACATCAAGTGTGAACCTCTGCCTGTGTTTGTTTGAAGAGAATGCTTTCTTTCGCTCTCTCTCTCTCTCTCTCTTTCCTTCCTCTCTGGTCTCTGATTTCCAACTTCCCCTCTCTTCTTTGATTTATTCCCACCCTTCATCCTTTATTTGCTCCACTCTCTCAACCCCTTCCTTCCTCCTGCCTTATGTTTATCCCTTTTATCCCGTCTTTGCGCCGTCCCGCCGTCCATCCCTGCAACCCTCCCTCCCATTGATCGTGCTGCCCTCTTCACCCCATCTCTCTCATTCATAATTGAACAGCATTAACTGCCGCTGAGGCCAAGCAGTCGTTTAATTAGCTGGCCAGCCTGCAGACGCTCTGCCTTTTTTTTTTTCTTTTTTTTTTGTGCACTGCAAAATATACATTACATCCATGCTCAGAATATTTACAACGCAGAGAATGGGCCTGTAGTATGTTTGGATATGAGGATAATGCTCAGTATATTTTGCCCACTAAAGTCTTGTACGTTCCTCTGTAATGGGAGAAGGCTTTAGTTTGGCTAATTGGTGTAGGATTTATCAAACAATTCCCACTGTGTGTGTGTTCTACAGATGCAGTGTTTTCTGGCTAATGATAGCAGGAGAAATCAGCTGTTCACTATGCACACACGTACTGCGCGTCGCTTTTTATCTTTGGACTTTCTTGTGTTGTCCATTTGAACGCTCACCCTCCACTTGTGTTTCTTCCTTTCTTCAATCTTCTTATCTCTTTCCCCCCCTCTCTCTTTCATCTCCTCCCCTCTGATTCCTGCTGTAGACATAGTTTTCGCTTGCTGCGTCTACTGTGATATTAATAAGTGAGAAAATGTTTAAATGCAGCAGCCAATTATCGTTCTCTCAGCTTGAAGTCCAATGGGACTGCAATGCCAATGTTGTCATAGCACTGCTGTGGAAGTAGGACTGCGATGCCTATTCACAAGGTTACAGGGCAAATCTATTGTCATTTTTTTAAATCACAAGGATTTAAAAAAAAACGAAACAGTGTTTGAGTCCTTGAGTGATGCTACATCTATTTTGGCAAATGGAGTGTTGATGATGAACTGATTAGTCTCACAGCCTGGGGAATGAAGCTGCTCTGCAGTCTGGTGGTACGGCAGCAGATACTTTAGCTGGGGTGGGTGCTGTTTTTTAGTATCTTTTGGGCTCTGTGGACATTCTCACTTAAACAATGTCACTGATGCTCTGTAGACGGGTACCAGTGATGTTCTGGGTGTGGGGGACGGACTTGAACCAATAATGCCGGCGAACAAAAAAATACATTGACGATATACAACGTACGGAAAATGATCCTGGATTTGTCAAGGAACTAAAAAGAGACGACAAGAAAGAGAGGACTGCACTTTTGGAACGCCGTATAGCAAGAACCTGAAATAAACTCATCATATTTGGAGGGGATTGGAGGGTGGGGAGGCCGCCGATCCTGAAAGGGACTGTCTTGTGCAACAGGTGATCACTTGTCTTTGGACAGCACGGATAGTGAAGAAAACAAAAGCAAGAGGCACGCCACACATCCAGTTTGTTAACAGGAAACAGTGAAAGGCACTGCTCAGACAAGCGAGAAAGCTGAAGGGTTCCGATGTGTCGATGAAAAACAACTGACAAAGACAAACGCTAACACTGCCATACGGGCGCGCTTCCTAAGAAAAACTGAACAAGATCCAATCGATGTGGACAGCAAACTGCAAGCTGTTCAAAAACCTAAATGAGTCACTAGAGGAGGCAAAAGTGCCGGTCATCAGGGATAATGCAGAATTGGACAAGTACGAGCGATGGCAACTCCTGGGGGAGCAGCACGCAGAGGTAATGAAAAAACGGAACATTACTCATTCACAATGTGTGGTTTCTTCAACACAGGGCAGCTCGCTCAGAGCAAGGAGCCTGGTGATGACTGCTGCCAACCTGAATGGGTTGCTACTCGAACTTGAACTTAGGACGGCTCGCGCTGAGTGTTGATCAAGAGTGACCGTGGTCTGGAATGACGATGAAGTCTTGTAAAGAACTTTGAATTGGGAAACTGCCAGGAATGAGCTTTTTCTATCAAAAACCTCTGATAATAAAGAAATAAAGTTTATAAACTCGCAAATCAGCAGCGGAGGGCCGGAGGGCTTGCTGTACTATGTGGGGAGTAGAATAACAAGACTCTCAATCGACCGCAGCTAATATGTGTGAATTCCAACAAATACTTGACCCTGAGAATAATTCCTGCAGCCACCTCAAGAACATCTTCTACACAAACGATCTGTTTAACATGAAGGTTGAGTCAGATCAACACTTCAGCGGCAGAAGGTTTAAATTAAACTCTCAAAGAAGGAGAGGGGAAAAAACGCGTTGTTTGTTGTGCTTGTCTCTCTGTGTTATTTACCGTTCAACACACACTCACATCTACACACACAGGAACCCCACACATAAGACCGCCGCACAATTTTTTCTAATATACATAGTGCCAAAGTTATCACTTGTTATGTCTTGCTGCGCTCAGAATGTGGGATAACGTTTCTTCTGATTTGGCGCTACGTGATTAACACTGACTTTACTTGACAAGTTTTTTTTTCAGAGCCTTCATAAGCAGGGGCAGCGACACAGACTTCGTAGCATCTATCTTTCAACCACAACTTTTAAATGGCAAATAGTTTGGAAACTTGATCAAAAAATGTTATCAACTCCACTGCTGAATATTTCTCAGCCAGATATTGTCAAAAATAGATTTCAGGGGCTTGCTAAGGTGAAATGATTCTGCTAATGGCGGCGGGGCTGCTCCCTGGCTTTCGCAACTGGCCGCTAATCAAAATCTGAATGCGCTTTAAGTTTCCTCATTATCGCTCCCGGCTGAGGAGGTGAGATTCGTCGTCTCGCTTGATTTCTTCACCTATGCAATCTCACATATACTGCTGGGGCTTTGGTATTGCAGTGTTCAAGGTTTTATTGTACTGGGCTCTTGGAATGCTTGAAATGCTTTATGTAATAACTGACACAGGGGCAACATCTCCAGGTGGATGTTGTCGTAGGTCGTAGGTCCCTCCAGGCCCATAGGGTCAGTGTGCATGACACCAAAAATAAGCCGTTTTTTAGAATTCTGAATCGAAGTCTGGATACAGTTTACAGGTTTTTTGAGTCTGTTTGGGTGTTTCATTTATGTTCTATTCAAAAATTACATCAATGCACTGCAATGGTTTGTTTATATATATTCGACTCTCTTGCCTCGGGCTTTTGAAGCCTCGCTCTGAACTATCAAGATGTGTGAATACAGAAGCTTCCTCACTTGATGCTGCTAACAGGATTAAAAGAATTATTGCCGCCTCATTTGTAATTTATTTCGAGATCCCACTGTATTCCAGCCGAGGTTGCGATAAACAAACAACAAAGTGCTATTATTTGTACTAATGTTTTCATCTATCTTCTTCATTAACTTGTTTTGCCGTTTACAACTTGCTGTGCCGTGTTTCCTCTGTGGCCGTGTTTCGGGTTGGAATGTTTGCTCTCATTTCCCTCCTCATTAGAAAGGGGAGAAAAAGGTGAGAGCGGTTGAATCTTCACCTCCCAGGAGCTGACACCTCTGAAGAAGAGCCCAGGTGAGTTTGACAGAGGCAAATGATTCAGATGGAGACAAACAGTTACAAAAAGGGAGGAGGAAGGAGAGATACAAGTGCGAGAAGTTGCGCCTGCAGAAACATTCTCAGTTTCCAGTCTGACAATCGAGCGAGAGCGAGGGGTGATATGCAACCAAGGTTGCACGGTTGCACGTGAACCAGGGCTTCCAAGAGTAAGTGTAATATGGGTGCGTTGACGAATAGATTACAGTAAGCAGGATAAAGTTATTAAGCAACCACCACACCCATAGTGGAAGCTGGAGACATTTCATGGAGAGAGATTGTTGAATTCAACATAATAATGACACTTTATGATCCATATCTGCATAAAAAGTTGGTGCAAACCTCGCATTAAAATATAAATAGAAGACTAGTCTATAGTCTCATACTTTATCTCATTGGCACTTACTGTGTATGCACAACTTGCACACTTGTCTCAAGTCCGGTGTAGCCGGTAGGCTTGCTGCAGTAGAGGGTGTTACCGGTGTTACACAGTTTTCAGGCATACACCAATTACCTCCAAAGCATTGCTTTGCTTTGTTAATCAATGCTTAGTCGGATGATGGACGCTATAGTTACAAATCCATCCACTACAGCAGCAGCAGGGTCACAGCACAGAGTAGCAGGAGTCTTATTTTTGGCGATATTTCTGATTCAAACCCAGTGCTAACAGGTAAGCTTATAACATCATTGAGTGGAAATGAGTTGGTAACCTCAATGAGGTAGTTAGTCTTTAGGTTATTTTAGTCTTAATGTGTTGAATGTAACTAATAAAGTAACTTGTGATCTAACTTTTACTTTTAAAAACAAGTAATCAGTAAAGTAACTAAGTTACTTTTTAAAGGAGTAATGAGTAATCAGATTACTTTTTCAAGGTAACTGAGGCAACACTGTCTGTGGGGCTAAAGCCCCAGATGTTTTGCACACGAAGCGACGCCCCTGGCCAGCATGTTAGATAACAGTGCAAAGTTCCCCAATCAATTCAAGTCGTGACATTTTCTGGATATTTAATTAGGAGTTACAATTTCAGAAATGTCAGAAATCAGAGTGTAACCAGCTTACATACCACACGCTCATGAGAGGCCACTACTGCTATGGTCCTGAGTCACAGAGCAAGTAGTGTCAGTCAGCAGCCCACAGCTAAGAAAGACATAAGCTAACTCACTTTTTAAACGCATTTCAGCAAAATCAAACATACTGCAACTGCTGCAGATCTGGTGTCAGCTGGATTATTAACAGGGTTTCTTGCCACCTGTGCGTAAAGGGTGCTTGATTTTGAAAAGATCTGATCACTCATTCTAAACATCAGTAATGCCAAACACACAGATTTGCATCAGCAAGCTATGAGTGACAGCTGGAACACTGTACATAATATTTCATTCATTTCTAAATCATCTACTAAAAAAATGTAATGCTTTAAGACTTTTGGAGAATTGGTTCAAAGTTGAACTTATGGGGCGGGGTGAGGTCTTTAGAAGCTCCTGCTACATCTGAGGATCAACCGATGGGCTACTACTGGATATATTGTTGTGGTGGTTTGGATACCACTGCATTTGTGTCCATACAAACCAACAAAAGGCTGTAATTTGTAATAACAATGTTTTCAGGTCATTTTTGTAAAGATCTACATTTCTGAACGGCTAGCAGAAAACATCTCAAACATGCCCCAAGGAACAGCACTGAAAAAAACTAAGCTACGTCAGTGAGATGAAATTTCAAAGATCATCATTGATCTAAATTAAAAATGTCCTGAAAGGTCACAGAATTGAAACTTGGCCAAATAATGGTTACTTGAAAGCAATAATGGAATTCCAAACCTTTAGAAAATCCATAGTTTCTTTTCATTTTGCAGATGCAGACATCCTGCACTGGCGACCACATCTGGGTTCATCTTGAATATTTATAGAAATGCCAGCACACTGAGAAGTCCTTTCTGTGTTTAATATTCACTTTCTGCTTTCTCGCTGTTGGTCTGCAGCTTCCCGTGTTCGGAGAATACAATGTTCCAGCCAGAGTTATTTTAGTCTTAATGTAAAGCATTCATCATTTCTTTTTTCTTTCACCAGGTTGCTGTGAAGTGTACAAATAATTACTGCACACATGGTAATTCATAACCACAACTCTCTAGTCTCTCTTTGCAACAAACTGCACACTCACACACTGTGCCCTTCATCTTGTTGCCCTAATGGGTGCTCTATTGTAATCTGACCACAACATCATATCAATAAATTTCAGTTGTTTATCCACATGCAATATGTTCAAATTCGCCACTTGTCAAATTCATACTTGAAACAGCTGCAAACATAGCTGCTAACTGCTGCTAACACACAGCTAGCTGTCAGCTACTTAAGGTTATCGTGTGCATGATATTTAGATGCCTCTGCCTGGACTGACAGCCCAGACAACGGGGGAGTGTTGGTGTTGTTTACTATCACCTATCCCTATCATCTCCTCTCGTAGTACGAAATGGCTAATTGGTTAGCATGCTAACTTTGATAGATATCTCTGCAACACAAAACAAAAGTGTCTTTAATATAATATCAAAACTGTTATTCAAAGGAATCTTCATATTCTGTTGTTTTTGAACGTTTTAAATTAAATTCTTACATATTGCACTTTTAGACTTGCACCCTGGTTCTCCCCTCCCTTTCTCTCCATGTCTCTTTGTGGTCTCTTTGCTGTTTTTCTACTGTTAATCAAAGCTATATTCCAGAAATATATTTATATTCCAAATGAAACCAAATTTGATTTGTTGGCTGCTGTGGAGTACAGCACTGCAAGCAGATACCTGTTCACTCACTGCAGCTGAATCCAAATGTCCACCCTCTGGACAGCAGGCTGGCTGACTGTCAGTTATACACAGGACGACGTGTCTGAAGCGCTCGTCATTTCCATATCTGCAAGGGCACTGAGCTGCTGATGTACGGGACAAGACTTCAACCTTGCTCGTTTCCATGGTGTGAATGCAAGTTTCCTGACCCTGTGATTATCTCTGAAGTATTTTTCTCAACACTTCTCAGCTTAATTGACATTGTATGGAAGAGATGCACAAGGTCAGCTGCTTTACAACAGATACAGCAGATAATGGCTGAGGTTTACATGAGCATTAATCAACTGCTTGTTTTCACATTAACCTGTCAACTGAGGAAGCATCAACGATCAATGATGCTCTGAGTTAATTTTTTCCCTTAAGAGTGAAGTCATGCAGGTCTGTATCATCAGTTTGTTTCTGACTCTACACAACTTGCCAGTAGGTCAATGCCTTCTTCACTCCTCTTCATGATCACCTGTACACTATTCTGCCCTAGAGACAAAAAGCGATGCATTAACTACAAATTTGATCCAAAGTGTAGTTATGGCGCTCTGTCTTGTTTTTTTGAAGCTGGGGGGGGCGGGATCCCAGTGGTGTCCCCCCGGTGTCCCCCTGGACCTTATTTAGAAAAGATTCATACAGTGGTGTGTATAGCTAGGGGCAATTTGTTGATCCCGTTTGAATTGTGCCATTAATCACACCTACGAAGTTCGTCAACTTAAAAGATAGCTCGGTGAACGAACACCAACATGGCCGCCACCCTATTAAAAAGGTAAAAATCAGCTTTGAATTTCAATAGGTTTTGGTGATTTGTGACCAAAGACGTATGTTTTTCCTGAATCAGTGCTCCACCCTGTGTTACCTATATTAATTGTTTTTCTTTATATAAAGAATATAAAAACAGCAAAGAACACTGTTTTGAGGCTCCAACATAATGTGTAATCTGACTGAGATTTTATGTTACTTCACTGATTTGAAGGTCCTATTTGTCGGAACAGTTGATATTTGAGTCTCACTTCTAACTCATCAAAAACTGATGCCGCCATCCCAAGACGTCACATTTTGTCGAGTTGGGAGTGAGACATGAAAAATCTAATTTTCCTACAAATAGGTCATTTAAGACTGTGTGAATTAATAAGTAAAATCAACATAATTAAACAAGCCACTAAGTCTCATGTAGATAGAATGAGATAAATCAGAATAAGAGCTATTTAGAAAATTGCATATTGTGATGAAGAGGAAGGATTTCTGCTGAAAGCATTTGGGTCTTAAGCCCGTTAAGCTCCCCCCTGGCACCGCCTCTGATTAGAACTGAGGAAGTCTTCACTTGTGCTCCCTGTTGGATATCATCTCCTCGAATGACCTGCATGCAAAGACTGCTGCAGGCCAAAACATATGGAAGAAACTGTTTTTTTGACAGGTTGGTGCTGACGCAGATGTGACTGTGGGAGATGCTGAGGCCACAAGGATGTGCAGGCGTATTGTCCGGTTTATGAGAAGTAAAACTGGAAAAAAAAGAGTTTATGTGGGCAACATGCATGCTTCACACACCGTACATTCTTCCAGTAAATTGGTTCAATATTTGCTCCAATGAAACAGCTTGAAAAGAGACATTGTTTGGCTGAAGTTCTTATTCATGGGAGCCTCAAGAGTTTAGACGCTGGTGATGAAACCACCTTGAGTTCCACTTGGCCCGCTGATTCAGAAATATTTGCCCAATTACGCGGCCCCATCCACCCACACCATCCTGCCCAACTCCAAGACAAGCGAGACGCACTGTATGACAGAGTGAAATGATGACGACGAGTATTACTGACACCTCCAGAACACAAAGATGGATGACAAAGGCCTACACAGAGACCCCGGTGACTGGGTGTCACTCAGAGCCCTTGAAGACACCAAAATGAAATTATGTGATTCAGATAATCCAATGAATGAAAGGTCAGTAAAAATGCTCATTTGTGTAAACGGCAATACTGTTTAATTATAATACTTAAAGGAGCAGTATGTAGTTTTTTTTTGGGGGGGGGGGGAATAATCAGAGAGAATATATATCTTTACAGACTGATTTTTTTAATGCCTCAACAAACACTCATGACTGAATAAACCAACCTTGAAGGACAACATAATTTCATTACTTTAATTATTCATTGACTTTGTTTATATGTGGCGGACCCTGCCATCTTTCAAGCTTCAAACAGTGTTCGCGGGACCTTATTTTCCTCTGACAACAGCTTGTTTATTCAGATAAAAAAATCATAGTAAAGATTATATTCTTACCTCATCCATACTGTAAATATTACAATATAGTTTCATCATCTTCCACAAAACTACACAATGCCCCTTTAAAGTGCAGCTTTAAGTTGATCCTACAACAATCACGTATGTACAAGAAAAGTCTTCACAGAAAGTCAAAGTTGGCGTATGGTTGGATTGCCCTCCTGGTTTTACTGCCACTCTCAACACACTGTCTCTTTCAACCCCAGCCCATCCATACTCACTTCACAACATCACACGGCTGGCAGTAAGTGACAGACATTTGTGTCAAGAGCGAGGAGTTGAGATAAAAAGTGACACACAATTGAGCTGATGTTTCGGTCGGCTCGCTGCGCTAGCTCAGGCGCCGCTCTCACTTTCTCCACACAAAGAAAACACTCCAGTCAAATTAATATAGATTCATGCAATTGTGTCACAGTGTTGTAAGTTCATTAGAGGAGCAGGCTGATGTATTTACACTGATGGGGTTAGATGCTTCCTAATGCACTCACTCTACTAATGTGATGTCTCTCAGGTAGTCATTCACTTTCTACAACAACAGTCCTCTGTTCTGTCATACAGGCATGTCTGCTTCTGATGTGCGCCCCGAACTTGAGACAGCTCATTCAAAGTTACCAGAGGCCACGGGTTATTAAATATTGAACATTCCTAAAGTTGTGCAGCATCTGGTCATCAGAGCTTGAAGGCTACTGGCGACACCCTTTTGTCACTTTTGTCAACATGAAGTTGACATTACTGTTAAAGTGAAACTCTCGCCAAAAAGCAACCAAGGTTTTTTTTGCGATTGAATATGAGTAAACCTTCGTGTAAAAGCATAATTACGGCGAAAGAGGCACTTTTAAGATTTACCGTAGTTTCGTTTTCGGGAAGCATGGGATGTGTCAACAACTTATTTCATATTGCAAAGTATGAGGAGGAGTGAATTTGGCTGTGAAAATCCAATACAGGGCACAGAGTCAGTGAGGTTGTCACAGAACACCAAGTTTATTGAATACAAGCTTCAAACCTGCAAGATTTTGGGCTCATTTGAGGGCACCCGAAACAAACTGCACTATAAATGCAACACTTTGTTTGTTGCTTCCATTTCTCTCACAAGTTTAAGTTAACAATTTTATAAAGTTTTTCTTTTGTATGTACAAAAAATAATTTCTTCTTTCAGATGTTGAGCACACATTTGTTAAAATCCAATAAAATAAGCCATCCAGCTGACAGGTGTGGCAAATCAAGATGCTGATTGAACATGACTCAGGCACAGGTGTTCCCTGCCAGCATGGGCAGGAAACTTCCCATGCTGGTGCATGGGATGCTGGTAATTGGATGCTGGTGACCAGCTTCCTAAGCAACATCACCAGCAAGACTATGCTGGTAGGCCATCATAATTAATGGGACCTTGCTGGTGGACCAGCTTCTTCATGCTGGTCCACCACCAAAACCAGCACCAAACCAGCACTAACCACCATATGCCAGCATAGACCAGCATGGAAATCGTGCTGGTCTATGCTGGTTTTTTCAGCAGGGTGGACAACGATTTATGGATTGCTATGGCATTTGGTACACACTATTTATCCACAGTGCCAAAAGGATGAAACCTACTGACTTTTAGTAATCCCTTGACTTCCCTTCTCACACCACAATGAGGTTGAAACCATTATTTTAAGTGAAATTTCTTGACAACTCTCAGATGGACTGCCATGAATGTGATGATCTGTTATCGTAGCAGTTTTCCTCACGTTTCAACAGGAAAATATTACACATCAGTTTGTCATGTATTGTGATTAAAAAATGCAGCTGAAATAATGACCCACACCTGTACTTTGTTAACACTAATTAGCCCAATAGTAGCATGCTAACACACTTTACTAGCATAGTAAAGAATCATCATAGCCACCTGCCAAAGATCAACATGTTAGTATTCTTATTACTGTGAACATATTAGCATGCAATAGTCCAGTTAAAGATGGAAGAAATAAACAGTTCATGTATTGTGTTGCAGGGATATCTACTGGAGTTAGCATGCTAATCAGCTAGCCCCAGCCTGTCCTGCTCAGAGGCTCCTGTGCTAGCATCAACACGCCTCCTGTGCTCCAAGTTCGCAGTTCAGACTACTAGCTGCTCTGTTAACTGAGCTAACTAGCTAATGGCAGCTACGTTCATTCAGTGATTTGTTATTTCCTAATACAGGGGATGACCCATTGGGTGCAACCAATCCCACCCAGCCCCCGCCCCCGCCCTCAGACACTCGTGTGGCTGGTCTGGCCTACTGATCAACTGTATCATCATAGACATATAATAGGACTACTTCAGGCACAGCATATCTCTGTGATTCTCTTGCTCTTCTCTCTTTCTTTTTACTCCTCTACTTTTGTATCTACAGTATAAGGTTTCTTTTTCAATTGTGAAACCACTTCACCTTTTTCAAATGCGGCCCTTCTAAAAAAAAAAAAGGAGTTGAAAAGCCTGCGATGAGTATATGAAATGGTAAATGGACAATTTTAATGCACTTTTCTGGTCTACTGGCCGCTGAAAGTGCTGTGCAACACTTGTCACCTTCACCCATTTACACACAAATTCATACACTGATGGCAGATGCAGCATCGGTAGCGATGGAGCGCTTCCTCACCAAACCACCCCGCAATATTTCTATGCTCAGCCATTCACACACAATGACACACCGGTGAATCAGCAATTGGGAGCAATTTTGGGTTCAGCAACTTGCCCAAGGATACTTCAGAGTGCAGCCTGAGGATTTTGGGATCATTTAATCTCTCCTGATTCACCAAAACCCAAATGGATGACGTCTTTTGTCCTGCTCATACCCATTTCTTCCTGTCAAAGTTACCACTTTCTGTATTGTTTCTTTCACAAGTTAATGGACATCTGTTGTGCTTTTTTTCCCCTTTCTTTTGCATGTGAAAGATCTTGAAAGTTAAAAAGGTCACAGCTGTAGCTACCACCAGAAACTCCTCTCTCCCACAAAAAACACTGTTCCCCAAACACCTCATCCTGAGTATTCTGACTGAGCATTCAGGCAGGGGGGGATCCGGACCTTAAACGAAGTGTTTCAGTTAGAGGGAGAATAAAGTGATGCAGCGATGATGTGATGTGAACCTATTCTAGAACCAACCCAAAATAAAACCATGAACCTGTAAGTGAGCATAATATGTCTCCTTTAAGACGCTGCTTATGTAAAAAAGCCGGGGGATTTATTTATTTATTTTTTTTTCATGTTTTGCCTGCAAGAAGCGTACGGCGTTACAAGAAACTGTTGCACTTTCATATCCCGAAAATTTTGTTGTACAAATTACATTCCTATACATCTGTCAGTAAAATAGAGTTTGCAGCCTACGTAATTAGTTTAGCCACAGCATGCAGATTCACCACGGAGAGAGAAGGGCCCGCTTCACATTCATCATTATAATTGAAGGTGGTACAGTACATACAGGCCACCTACTGAGCGCATACTGTATCTGTGTATGTGTGTGACCACATAGAGAGAGCTGGACTATAGCTGGAGGAGTCTTTTCGTGTTTATGTGCTTGAATGGCCGTAGGTAGGTGGAGTGCGTGTGTGTGTTTGTGTGCACGTGTGTGTGTGTCCTCCAAACACCAATGAAAAGAGTTCGTCCTTCGCGCGAGGCAGACGGGGACAAAATTGAATCTTTCCCTTTGGTTCTCGGTGAATGTCTGAATAGAGTAATACGCTTTCGTTTTTTCTTTCTCTCTCCTCGGCGGTGCACCAAACAAAGGACGGCATTCAGCCTTTAATTGAAAAGCGGGGTCGCGTAAAAAAAGGAGACACACACTGACATTATGTGTGCCAACATACGAGAAGCATGCAACGGACCTTCAGTCAACACACATTCAACCCCATATTCCACCCAAAATGAGGACACCCAGCTGTGGTGCGAATCTCTGTCTGCGTGCCATTGTGCTGCACCTCCGCCGACTGGGTCCATCTCTAGGAGCCGTTCCCATATTTTTCTTCAATACACATTCTCACATTTTATATAATTCTGCCCCCTGATCCGGCCTGTTCTCTCTTCTTCCTCCCTTTGCTCTCAGTCCTCTCCTCCCCTTCCTCTCTTCATCCTCACCCCTCTCCTGCTTCCCTTCCTCTCTCCTCATTATCCCCTCCTGCCACAGCGGACATCTAGCAGCAACGGAACAAAAACGGAGTGAAGACATACTCGCTGACCCTCCTCTCCTCTTCATCCGTCTCTTCCTCCTCCTCCTGCTCCCGGTCCCTCTTCCTCCTCCTGTTTTTTTTTAAAGGACTCTTAAAGGGATCGCTTACTGTGCCCCCTTAAGGTTTCAATGTGGCATTCTACTGATGCTAACAAGCCATTTTTAGGGAGAGTGAAACTTTTTCCGTCGCACAATCTGACAAGTGTCTGGCGAGGAAAAATAACCAGGCGAAATTTAAAATGCCAAGGTGTAGCTTTAAGACGACAAGGCTAAATTGGCTATTATTTTTCCTCCCTGTCTGTACGTTCCTGTCCTGTCTGTCTCTCTTTACCTCTCCGCCTCCTCCCGGTCATTCCCTTTATTAATGAATGCAGACAGGAACACACATACCTCTATATGTACGTGTGTGTGTGTGTGTGTGTGTGTGTGTGTGTGTGTGTGTGCGTGTGTGTGTGTCTGTGTACTCAAACTTTACATCTTAATCAGTGAGATTTTAGAGGCAGTCTCAAGTATGTGAGTGCAGGTAAGAAAAAACTCCATCCATCTGTTCATCGTACAGCATCTTAAAGAAAAAGCCACTCGTCTAATGTGTGCATCCGTTGCACCATTTAACTGTGTTATCAATCTGTCTGTGTTAATGTTGGTGTTGGATTGACATATACAGCTGTTTACTCTTCTTTTTTTGTCTGATTCTCCTGTTGTCTCTTTCTAGATTTTATTAAAGGAAGTGGAAGCTCCCTCCATAATAAACACAAAGAGAAATGTAGAAACAGTAAAAGTTAAGTGGGGATGAGAAAATCTTCAAATATCACAGTAATGTTTCATTATGTGTGATATGGTGGCTGATAAATAAGCATACCAAACATGCTAGTATTTACTGTCAAGGGAAATCATTACAGACAGATGCCAGATTTTGGGGTCAATGTAGATATCAATATAAGGGAGTAACACATTTGGATATCAGTGTATAAAGATTACCTCATTCCTCATATGTGATGTCATGTTTCCTGCATCATAATTAGTAAAAATATGTTTATGTTAATAATGCCGCACATCAGACAACATGTACAGTACGATCCAAATACCAAATATCAGTCGATAAAATCTGCTAACTAATTTATCAGTCTGGTTCTAGTATTAAGTGTTTCACATGAGGCGTGAAAAAGTGTTTTCTGCAGAATTTAGTAAATGTTGGCAACATTTTTGACCGCAGCTATAGTGTGAACAAGGTTTTTATTGTATTAACTACTGAGACACTGGATCAAAAGTAAAAAAGTTTAAATATCACAACAACTTTTGTGTTCTTGGCTGAGATAGAAAATACTTTTTTTTTATCAAAGCATGCAAAAAGTTTGCAGCAGTGTGCACATCACAATAAACAGTTCAAAAACAAAATCTGCACACTACATTATGCTCTAATGAAGTGCGTTGAACTTTGTACTTCCAATCCACAAGTTTACTCAAGTTAATGGTCTGGTTTTTTATGTTGCCAGCGCTACTTCTGGGAAAGGCAGAGGACGAACAAGACTAAAAGAGGCGCAAATGAAGCTGTAATCATTACCTCATAGGTGACCACTTGTGTTTGACGGCAGGAACATTTGTGTTTATTTGCGTTACTCATGCAGTTTTCATGTGCCCCAAACAGCCAGTTCATTCTACAGCACACTAGCCGCAGGCTAAGGTTAGCAGGCAACACTGTGTGTGTTTGTGTGGTTGTTTTGTTTGTTGGTTAAGAATTAGTATAGGCCTTGTTTTGTTTTATTGATTTCATTTCTTTGGCACTCCACCTCCCTCCTCTCCTCCCCCACAATTTTTGTAAACCAAGCTGTGAGTTTAAGTTCATCGTCATTAAACCTTATTCTTTACCCCTCAACTTTGTCTTGTTTAAATCCTTGGTTTGTCGTGTTTCCATTCCTGTTCCGGACAACTCTCACTGAATTCAGTTGCCTACTCACCAGAGACTCCAGTTCTCTCTCCTCCCTCCCCCCTCTCTTCTGTAACGTTACCTTCACAATGTAAAGTGCATAAACACCCCAAAGCGTTCAGCTACTATATTGCTGCTGCAGTCAGGTCAATAAACACGAGTGTTCCACTTTTTTATCCCAAAGGTTACACCTCCAGCTCTCTTCAGGTTCAGGGCAGAATCCGAAGTCTTTGAGGGGCATTAGAAAACAATTTTTAAGCATACTATGGAGCCTGCTAAATTACTCTTGTGTATAAAGATGATGGTTTTCTTTGTTTATTTCTGGGGCTCTGTATGTACCCTCAGCAGGGACGTGCACATGATTATAGAGGGGCAGGGGCTCAAGGTCAGAAAAGGGCAGTACCAAAATGTTTTACAGGCCTGAATAACACAAAACGTGTAGATTGACTTAAAATTAGTAAACAAAGTAATTATAGAAAGCTAACTACTTAGCTGTGTAGCTGTGAGTGATATGCAACTGCCATTTCTTTTGTGTCAACAAGTTATTGTCAACATAGGTTTATTAATATTATCATAATACTGAGGTTTGGAAGACGTGCAATTCAGCTGCAATCCTTTAAAAGCAATAAAACACTGGTTTATTATTAGGCTATTTATTGGAGGGCAAGTGCAAACTAGAAATACAGGCTACACATCTAAAGATGTGACAAAACCAAGAAATGACTACTGTGACTGTTAGTAGGAACAACAATGTTTACAACAGCAAAGTCACAATAAACTCAATATCTGGAAGAAGTTTAAGATTTGTGGCAAGATAAACAGCCACACAGACAGCTGTCAGATTATTCTTAACTCTCATTACAAGCAGTTAGCATAACAAGCTCAAATGGACACTCTTCTGAAATATGACTCATATTTAAGCACGTTGAATAAGTGGAAGGTGACTTGTTAGCCCCCACAAGAAAGTTATGTTAATGGATTTATAACTCACAAAGGTTCATGTCGCTCCGCTGTCACGTCTCATCTGCGTGCATGGTGGAGTTCTGATGAGGCAGCGGCTTCTCTCTCTGTCTTCAAAATAAGAGCTTTACATTGCACCCCATTGGTGTTAGAACTGGGTTCTTAGAGGGGGGCTTTTAATTTAAAAGTAGCGACCGTTCGTAGAGAGAGACAGAGTGGAGCTGCAGTGGATAGAGAAGCGGCTTTAGGCTCAGCACACACTCCCAACACTATATTATGAGGAAATACGTAGATAACCGTGGCATTTTTATACCGCCGTTTTTTTGACATCCCTTTGCACAACAGGATTTTATGTATTCATTAAAAAACACACGAAAAGGGCACTTTATGATATGAGGCAAAAAGGGCAGGGGCTCAAGCACCCTTTGGGCCTTATATGTGCACGTGCCTGACCCTCAGTCTCCTCATGGTATGATGTTATCAAAAATGACCTATGTTTCTCGTCCCCCCCAATGTTTAACCCCAGTCAGCACCACTGGGAAATGCTCCCCTTTTGTATGTGTCGGATGAAACAGTGCCATAGAGCTAACACTAAATCCAGTGCAGCAGTCATTTGTATACATTCCACTTCCTACCGACCTGAATTTGGTACATCCAAAAGCGACTGCCTCAAAATACAAATTGCATAAGCCCAACGCGCTTTTTAGATGTTTCACTTTCCATTTTGCCAACCCAAAACCTCGGTGCTGTCTCTTAGGTAAATTCAGACAAATTAAATTTAGCTGTTTAGTGCCTTAAAAGAGCCAGAAAAGCTTTGGTGTTCCTTGTAATAGATTCTCCGAGTGCTTCTCTGAACTCTACTGGCAGGATGAACACTTCTCTTCCAAAAAAAATTAGTCTCTCACTTAGTGTTGGAGGCTGTCTGACAGATTGCTTCCAGAATCTCCCACAGGTGTTCAATAATGGTGAGATCTTGTGTCTGCGCCAGGATAAAGCATATGATTTATTCTTTTTGTGCTCATTGAAGCAGACGGTGACCCTTTGTGTCCTTATGCTCTTGAATCTGCCACCCATTTGCATAGCGACTGTATGTGTGCTTGTGTCAAGAAAACTCGTGCTTACTCTGGCCTGTGCACCTTTAACCCTTGACAGCAGTGCTGCGTCAGTTTCAGAAGTCACGAAGAGCAAACAGAAGGATGACAGATAACCCACAGAGGAGAGGAGAGGAGAGCAGAGGAGAGGAGAGGAGAGACACACATTATTAAGTCGTAACCGCCTGTAATACGTATTATTATTAAAATGTTACTATTATAATATGTTTATTAAAAGAGACATATTTCAGGTTCATCATTTTATTTTTGGTTACTACTAAAATAAGTGTACTTGCCTTAATGCTCACATCTCACACATCTTTCTGAAACGCTCTGTTTTAGCTCCTGTCCCTTTAAGACCCCCATCCCCGAAATGCCCTCTCCTCTGATTGGTCAGCTCACACACGTCCCACCCAGCACAACTCACAAAAACAGAGTAGCTGTGCTCAATCAATTTCTAAAGTGCCAAACTAGCCGCTGGGCATCAACTATTTGTGACATGGTGACCTAGCGTGATGTCATAAAGTCACGGTATTACAGGCGGGGCTACTGACGAGGTGTTTCAGGAACAGTGTTTACTGTGGGAGAGAGGAGTTTCTGCTGGCGCAGGTGTGACCTTTTTAACTTTCAAGATCTTTTACATACACATGAACCTATATTAAACCAAATCAAAACAACATAATATGTATACGTCCCTGTATCTTCTACCTTATATCCTCTGTCACGGAGTGATTATTTTCTGGACTTCAGATACCAATTTACCGTGTGAGTAAACAGACTAAACAGCAAAAAAAATGAAATTGTACTGTAACTGACAAAGCTCATTGTGCTGCACCAGCCTGCCTGTCTCTCGTCTGACTCGGTCAAATGACTTTATAATCAGATTGCTGGTTATGACTTTATTTCCATGCCTGTCTACACATATAGTAACTAAAGTATTAGGTGAATTTCCTCAGAGGAGAGGAGGCTCAGCTTCGTTCCAGCATCACAAATCATTCTTAATTATTATCCCGCGGATCCACAACAAAGAGAAAATATTGTAATGAGGCGCTCTCTACTTTCCTCTACACATTGCAATGGAGGTGAAAACTCATTTTTCAGCCTCGCATTTGCATAAATTCTCTTCTTTTTTAAGTTGGCGCTGCCAAAAGTGATAAAGTGCATGCAGCACCAGGGAGGAGACTCAGGGAGAGGGAGGAGGGTGGTGAAGAAAGAGGGGGAGAATGGGGTTAGAGGTAGCAGGAGAGGAAAGTAAAGTAAGTGTAAAATAATAGAGAATACAGAAGATCTGCATAGTCTGTCTGCAAAGGGACAAAAATAGGAAGGCAAGAAAAGTGCCTGGACCAGGAAAGAAAGAAGTGAGACGAATAGAAACAAGAGGAAGAAGTGAAAGGAAAAAGTGTCGGAGAAAGAACATCAGGTCAGACATTTTAACCAATATAATGAAGAGAGAGAGGAGAGTTGAAGAGAGAGGCAGAGATAATGTGAGTGGGACAGATAACAAACAGAGAAAGCTGCAGGCAGGAGGCTATAATGGACTTTTGAGTGGAAAGAACGAGAGATAGATTTACGAGAAGAGAGGGATGAGTGCGGGGAAATACAGAGATAGCGTGATAGAGTGCTAAGTGGAAGGGGTAAATTGTGGCTCTGCCTGTGTTCTGTTTTTACAAAGCTCGTCATAAAAATGGTGTTTAAATTTAATAGGCGGCTGCACACACACACACACACAACCTGAAACACACAGACATATTTCCTCCCACCATGGCGCAGGATAGTTGCTATAATCCCAGAGACCTAAGAGTGTGTATGCTGCGTTATTACATGAGAGGTTGTGACAGTATCGACAAGTGATCCGTCTGTTAAAGTGGTAGCAAAGAAACTGCAACACCTGTGACCAAAGCACACTAACATTAAAGGTGCAATATTGAAGAAATTTGGTTTCAAACACTGAAATTATCAGCACAATAGGAAGAAATAACAGGTTTAACTTCACACCAAAGAGGGATTCAGATTATGGGAATAGATTACGTTACAGATATCTGCTGAAGTTATCATGCAATACCGGCTAGCCCCGACCCATCCTGCCTGATTCCAAACTCCTGGACCACTAACTGCACAGCTAACTGAGCTAAGCTAGAATTAGCAACTTGTCCTCATTCTACCCAGCCTCTTCTGATTGGTCACATGCCAAACTAGACTATAAATACTGTATTATGATGATGACATAGTGTGATGTCATGAAGAATTAAAGGCGTGACTACTGACGTGGCATTTCAGGAGCAGTATTTTCTGTGGGAGAGAGGAACTTCTGTTAGTGCAGCCTCTGACCTTTTTAACTGTCAAGATCTCTAAAGCTGCAATATGTATGAAATTTAGTTGAAACGTTTAATAAAAACTAATTAAATGATCAACAGAAAGTGAATGAATTCATGACGTCAATGTGTTTTGTTGCAAAGATATATACCGAAGTAAGCACGCTAACCAGCTAGCCCTGACACATCCTGGTCTAAAGCCAACACCCTCCCAACTCCTTGTTCAGACTGCTAGCTGCACGGCTAACTGAGCTAACAAGCTAACTGCAGCTACAGTTAGCAGTAGTTAGCGGTCAGTTAGCAATATGCTGCCCCTATTTGCTTTGAGTATACATTTTATTCCTAGTAGTCAGTTTTTACATATTGCACCTTTAACATGCACAAGAATCTAAACATTACTGAAGGAAAGGAACAAACATAAAAAGCATAATTAGTCTCCTTTAAAGAAATCACTCCAGCAAATAACCCATCAGTCCTCTACTGTAAGTGTTTCATGCAATGAATGCTTTGTGGCGTAAATGCAGAAACAAGCTGGCTTGCCAAATCTGACTTTAAATGAGAGAAGACATGTAGAGCTTGAAGAGAAGTAAATAGGAAACATATTTCATATTTAGTCACACCTCAGCCTGCTGTCATCATCCACACTGACCAGGAACAGGAATGGGCAGCAACAACAGCACAAAAGAATCTTTGATATGAAAATAAATAACACTATAAATAATCTGCGTGAAACTTGTTCTCAGTGTGGACGGCTGGCATTTCAAGTACAGCCTCCGCAGGTTAAATAACACTTCATACACACCGACAAACACATACACACACCCTGAGCACACACAGTGCAGCCGCAAATCTCATGAGCTATCTGTTACCCACAAACGCTCAAAGGCAGAAAACACACCCGTCCCATCCATTCTCATAAACATTCACATGTAGCGCCAACACACACACACACACACACAGAGACACTTAGAGGCACACGGGTTGGGAGCTTGGCCTTGTCTGGTGCAGTCATGGCTGGCTGTGGACTAACAGAGATATATGAGAGAAGCGAGCTGTGTGGAGAACAACATTTATCTACAACCCGTTCGCTTTAGTATGCAAGGACACCAACCAACGGAAACATACGGCGGAGCCCTCTTCATATCTCTGTCTTCTACGCTGTCGGCTCAGTCCACTGTGGATTATTGTCAGGAAAGCAGCCAATTACAGCAAATTGGCATTTTGGATTTTGGATTTCCTGTTGTCGCGTTTGTGACTTAATACTTGAGTGCAACACATACCACCAGTATTTATTACACCTCCACTGCCACTTACTGACAGTCAGTGGTCAGTGGTCAGTGTGTGAGTAAGTGGTGTGTGTTTTTGTGTAGAAATAGTCACAGGTCCTCCACAGACAACAGCTGCTTGGCAGTCACTCACTTAGCTGTGAAGACAATAAGGTGGACTGTCCTTGGAGTAGGAGGTGGAGGATGAAAGACCGCCAAACAGCAAGAATAAAGGGAAAAAAATGCTTGGTTATGTTTTCAACCGTGGCTGAGAGTACTGTGAGGCTGTGAGTACAATAAGATGCTGATCTTAATAAACAAAGATTATTTCCCTACAGCACAATCCATCTGCATCGGTTTGTTCTCCTAATGGATGGCTGTTACACATGTGGTGAGCTTTGATTATAGTTAAGCACTTATGGTTAGTTCAGAACCTTAGAGCGATACAGGCCCATCAAGTTTGATATTGGTTTAGGCATTACTGAATTAAAGCAGACTGTCGGGCCTTGGCAGAGGTATGCACTCTACTGAGTGGGTCGGCCAAATAAGAGCCAAAGGACTCTCATGGCCAGTTGGAAGATTCCTGGAAGATTCCTTCAGAAATAATCAAATACTTTTACAACTATTATTTGAAGACAGTTCCTGTCAAAGCTGGTGGTTATGCAGTTCCAACAAGGGCTGCGGTGGGATCGTAGCAGAAGTTGAATGATCCAGCCTAGAACTTGGGGGTCTTTTGCGGGTCTCTGTACAATAAATCCATAAAGATAGAGCCAACACTGAATGTCTTATGTGAATATTTTATCCACTTTTTATACACCGAAAAACTATTACAGTAGACGGCAGTATTTGATTTCCTGTGATGCTTTGGGAGAGTCTTTCGACCTATCAGAAATTTGTTATTGACTTGTTGACCAATGAGAGGCCTATCCACCTATTCACGCGTATTTGCGTATGCCAGCACGTACACAGAGGGGAAATGGCTGAGAACTGCTACAGGAGATCAGTATGTCCAGCACAGCACTGTCACAGTGGGAGGTCTGAGGTGATGTTTCAGCTCTGAAAGAGTGAAGCCAACAGTCGAGTTTCTACGTTTTTAGAAGAGAAATCATCAACGTGCGCTTCGGCTGTGGCATTTTATTGTTTCCCCTGAATGCCGAGACTCCAGTTCCTGGAGGCTCTCCCCTGTTGTCCCAGACTGCCAGCATGTGTGGTTGTGTACAAGATGTCTTTTGATTTAAACCATTTAAAAACGCTTAGCTGTTGGTGGTGCTTCAGGGACGGGAAGGGGGGAGTCTCGTTTTCATGTTGCGCCAGGGTTTCCCCTAGGCCCTGGTCGTAACAAAAACTAATTTCAAGAATTAACCAGTTATTTATTAACTGCTTGCTGGAAAATAGTATGATTGCTAAATCATGTTGGGGTGATTATCAGTTATTTCTGAGGAATTATTGTGGACATTAATAAACGCTGACAGGCCATTTAGCTGACAGTAATTCTAAACTTCTACCTCTAATTCTGAATCCAGGCCTTTACCTTGTACAGAGTGCTTCTGCGTCATGCAAACAGTCTGAATGATTCTCCCACCTGCACCAAACAGCAGCTGTTTTGGAGCTTGCTGGTACCAGGTCGAAGAAAGCAAGATCAAGCAAAATAATAATTCAATCTGAATTGCAGATGCAAAGTGACAGCACTCCGATTAAAATCATTCTGTGATAGCGCCACAGTTGCGCAACCTGATCCCCATTAATCGAGCATACACATGGCTCAGCTGGGTGTTTTAGATGTTTAACAATCTGTTGGGATGGAAGTGTCTCAATAAAACCCTAATTCAACGTGCAAAATGTGATTCTGTGAGATCCTGATGATGTCACACACTGTTTTCAGTATCTATGACTGAAGTGCTTCTGTAAGATGAAGTGAAATAGAGACTTGTGAAGGATCATCTCTCAGGAACCTACGATTTACCCAGCAGGACGTCGGCCCTGCTTTCATACTGTTATACAGCACTGTGTGTGTGTGTGTGTGTGTGTGTGTGTGTGTGTGTGTGTGTGTGTAAGCATGCATTTGAGGGTTTAAGAAAAACTCTTCAACTCCCCCATTCAAGTTCCCTACTGTTCCACTGTCACTCACACACACACACACACACACACACACACACACACACACACACACACACACACACACACACACACACAAACACACACGCAGCGGTGGGCTCGCAGTGTGTGAGTGACCCAGACATTTGGCATCTTTCGCATCAGGGTGCAATCTCTCTCCTTCCCTCTCTTTCTCCTCATCAAACAGAGAGGAGAGAGGGATGGAGGGGGGAGAGGAGGGGGAGGCAGAAGGTCAGCCGAAGGGAGGGAGAGATGGATAGGGCGTAATGAGGATCCAAAAAAACACAAAATAACAAAGACAGGACGGGCGGAGAGAGCGGTGGAAGAGCAATGGAGGAGGATGTGGAGGGAAGGGACGGGGCTCTGACAGGGAGAAATGTGGTGAGGCATTCGAGCAGGTGAGGAGAGAGTTGAGGAAAGACGGATGGAGGAGGGATGGAGACCCCTTCATCTCCATCAGCAGAGGAAAACATCCAAAGTGCTCTACTCACGCAGAGCTTCCTCGTGGCTCATTTCAGCTGACATTTCTAGAAACCACCGATACATTCACATTTGTACATGTCGTGGGCCTGTGTATCAGATTGACATTTGTCATATCACATTCACATGACCCACTTGTAATATGTGGTGGTGGATGGCATGATGGTGGGGTTACAGGCCAGAAAGCTGCAAAGCCAGCGGCCGCAGTTGGAGGCTTTGCTTCAACACGTGTAAACGTTCAAAAGCTGAATATTTTTAAAGAGACCTCGGGACAATCTCCCGCCGTGTTCCTGGAGACCGCACTAACCCTAAACAGCATTGTCGTACCATAAAAAAGAAAGTTTTACAGAATAAACATAAAGTTGCTGAATGAGGAAATGTAACATCGCAACATATCTAGTTCAAATCCAAACAGGAACTCTGTGATCATTTCATCCTTAATTCATGCAATATTTGTCGTGAGTTCTGTCTTTAAATACGTTTTTATTTATTTTCCATCAGCATATCCAGTGTCAGCACTGTGCACGCTGCAGCATTCAGCAGTTACAGCAAAAACGCCGTGATCTTATCAGTCTTTACATGATGATGTAAAAAAAAAAAGGTCCTACTTGTCAGGAATGACAACTTTTCTCACAACTACAGGACCTTTAAATTACCAGTATTCAGTAAACTCGATGCTGACTTATCTTAGAATATGGACGTAAAAACCTGTTGAAGTTTTTCAAAGAGACAAACGCAACCTTTAAAGAGAAAACCATTCTCGTGTCGGCAGCTCAGGAGAAAAAGCTGGAAGCGTCTTCTGTTCCTTTATAATGGATGATTTTTAGGCAATTAGCTAACTGTGTTTTCCCCCCTTGTTTGTGCAGGGTTGACCCAGATTCTACGCTAATGTGATAGAGAGCCTCGAAAGTCTGTATTAAAGGGAAATCACTGCCTCTTAAGTGGTGAGTGAAATTATACCCCTAATAGGAAAAGTCCTGTTGATAAACTATAACAGAAGAACGCTGTGCTCAGTTACAGTAATTGGAGTAAATCTGGGATATAAATTGCATCTCTGGTCTCTGAAATGCAATGCACTTTCTTTTTGCCTGTTGAGGTGTTCATCTCACACACACGCGAACACACACAGACGCATTAGGAATCAGGGTTGAAGAGGACAACAATCTCCAGCTCTGAAGAGAGTTTTTTTTTTTTTTTCACTGCTTCCTGACGAGGCAGCAAGTTTATTTGCGCTTCTTCGGTGTGGGTGACGAAAAAAATGTGGACATTCATTAGAGCTGCTTCAAAGACGCCGCAGTCACACGCTCATTTTTAGAATCCCGCCTGCTCTTCCCTCTACATCAGAGTGTGGTTACGGCGGCCCGGTGGCTGTAGATGAAGAGGCTGGATCACTGCTTATGAAGACGGCAGCTGGAGAGACGTGACAGGATCCCACTGACCAGGGTCAGATGGATGGATGGATGGATGGATGGATGGATGGATGGATAGATAGATAGATAGATAGATAGATAGATAGATAGATAGATAGATAGATAGATAGATAGATAGATAGATAGATCACAAACAAGGGGTAGAAGTTAAATCCGAGGTAGCGTGCTGACTAAAGCGCTCCCTGCTGTTGACCAGCTACAGATTGTCTAGGTCAGGACACACACACACACACACACACGCACACACACACTGCCACTTCCTGCCAACTGTCGGCTCGAGCACATTTGCACACGCGCACACACAGCCACACATCGCTTCAGGTGACAGAGATTAATAGCCCTGCTGACTGACAGAGTAACTTCCACTTCCTTTGTGTCACTGTCAGCCCCGGGCAGCACGCGTGTCTCCGTGTGTGTATGTGTGCGAAGCCATTATTAGAAGTATAATTGCGGAGGCATTTAAAGTGTCTCCCCTCAAGGGCTCTGCCGGCATCCAATAAAGTTTTCGTACCGCAGGAGAGACTAGAGAGGGCTGTGGAGAGAGTGACGGAGAGGAGAGGAGAGATGAGGAGGAGAGAGGACAGAGCAGAAACACAGAGGAGGTGTCGGTCTGTGAGGGATTCAGCAACAGGCATGCAGTGTCCTGGAAGTCCACACACAGTACTGTCATTTCATTCGTGTTAAACAGTTGCAAATGTACAGTAGTTGTGTTTCATTGTTAATCCATACAGGACTGCTGTGCATAGAAGTCAATATTGCAAAAGTGCATGAGCAAGTATCACCGAGCAGATAACTACTGAGGGCAGCTGCTATACAGTCCTAGAACATATTTTATATACTGTAGACCTGCTACTTGTTTGCTCTGTCCAATTTGTTTTGACATTGCAAATGTTTGTTGCAAACGTAGCTGAATTCTGACGGTCGGTTCCAAATTGCCCCCCTGTTCAGAGCTACCTCCTCATGAACAGGGGGCGTATTTTGTTAATAAGACTTAGGACACTCATACGAACAAACCTCAGATGAAAGGCACAATAGGCAATTTCAGCCACTAGGGGGTCTGTCAATCAAATTAGAAGACGTAAGTAGTGTATGTTAATGTAAGACCATTTATGCCTAGCAGAAGTGAATGGGTGCATCTCCAGTCTTCCTTGGAAACTGAACATAATAATGCCATAGAGACATGCAGTGAGAAAGTACAAAATATTCAAAATGTGAAAAAAGGCAGATACACACATGAGTGAAGTTAAGTATAAGGCAACAACAGACTTGGCAGTACAGTTGTACACAGAAACAGACTTAGACTTAGACTTTATATGGATGAAACTGCAAACAAACCCAGAGCTTATGAGTCCACTTTGCATTTATTTGGTGTACATGTGAGCTGGTTAAAGTTAATTAGAGAGTTTGGGGGGGAAAAAAAACCCATAAAAAATCATCAGTATATCAGTGACAGCTGTATTTATGTATCTTTAAAGGTACGGCAAAAATGTCTTTGTCTGTCTCATCGTAAAAAAGAGAAGAAAAGAAAAAAGTAATTTGCAAAAGACAAGAAAAGATCAGAATGAAGATTTTATACTGTGGGTAATGGGGGCGGGACTTGATAAGCTTTGGCTTCTCCCGCTTTTCCCTTTCGGCCATGTGTGTTGTATTATTTGAACAATGATGAAATGTGATGCTTATGAATTGACATGTCCGAAACAAACAACATAAATAAATAAAAAATAAAATCGTGAACAAGTTCACAGATCTTGACTCGAGCCATTGCCGTTCTGCGTTTTCACTGTTTAGACAGGAAGTCGCACAGTGTGAAAGTTAAGAGATAGGGAGAAAAAAAACAGAAAGGCAGAGGAAAAGAGGAAAGGTGATTACTGGTGCAGTGAATCTCTGAGGATGAAGAGCTTTTATTAAAAACAGATGAGAAGAATGCATGACAACTTCTCTCACTTCCCTCTCACCGTCTCTCTGTGGTTTTCTTTGTCTCTCTCTGTCTCTCCCCCCCCCCCACTTGAATCTCAGTCTGCCTCCCACCTCTGGGATTTACATGTCATATTGCGACTGGATAGACTGTACCTGAGAAGTTTACCTAACTAAACAGTTCAAAGTACAGCTTGTCCATTTAGATGAGAGGAAATGAGAATGGGAGAGATGCACTGCCTCCTTCTGTCTGTGTGTCCGACTCTGCCTCTCCATTTTACAGGGAGACTGTGTTTTCCTCTCTAACAAAGACTCGAGACATGTGTGGACAACGCCTGTTTTCCATGCCAGAAACACAATTCTGGCATATTCACGCATAAATTGGGACTTGTTTAGCTGTTTCGTTGTTAGTTTTGGTTAAAGGCAGGTTTGTGTGTGAGCAAGCAATGGATGCAC
Organism: Sparus aurata; assembly: GCF_900880675.1. Lineage (NCBI taxonomy): Eukaryota > Metazoa > Chordata > Actinopteri > Spariformes > Sparidae > Sparus > Sparus aurata. Next base: position 26,763,313 of record NC_044194.1, on the reverse strand, counting down.
ATGTGAGGAACTGCCAGTAAAGCAAGGGGTCTGGGCAGGACACCTAGGTAAGGGAGACCATGTTTACAAATCACCAAATTGGGACCTTTAAACACACAATTTATCATTTCCTATTGGGAGAATCAGAGGATTTATCTTCACTTCTGTTTATCAACCTCACTGCAGCAGCGATAAGGCGAACAAACACTCGTAGTCAAGCTTGATTTGCTGGCAGTGAATACACCATTAAACAACCACTGTTGCTGGTTTTGTATTATGCAAGGTTTTATTCACATTAAGTTTAGTCTTGTTCACCGACTTCCCTTCTGCAAAAGTAGCGATGAACAACTGAAAGTTGAGTCGACTCGAGTTGAGCATAGGGCCAGACCTTCTATTGGATCCTGAGGTATTTACAGAAGAGAGCTCAGCTTAATCTTTTCAACTTTTGGAAGAGGAAGAGGAAGTACAGAGGTGGTTCACCAATCAGAGGGTCAGTGGTTCAATTCCCAGCCCCTGTATTCTACATGTTGCAAGTGTCCTTGGGCAAGATACCCCTAGTTGCTCACGGTGGCTCTTCCATCGGTGTGAGTGCGTATAAATGGTTATAGCTCCTGATGAGCTGTTGACGCCTTGCGTGGTAGCCTCTGCCACCAGTGTATGAATGTGTGTATGAGCCAATGAATGCTGTGTAGTATAGTGTTTTGAGTGGTTGCTGTTTAGAAAAAACACTTTAAAAATACAGTCCAGTATCTAAAAAGTCAATGAAAAGCTAGCTATGCTTAAGTCCTTGATGAAATTATTTCGAAAAGTTTCTGAATGTCCACTTTGTTTTTGTCACTATAAACTTTCATTTATTTTCTTGCATATGCAACATTAAAATTCTTGCTAGGTGTGACAACATCTCATAATAGTTCTTAAGTATACTCAAGCTGTCCAGGTACCTCAAAACCATGAAAATCCATGGACCCTGAGGGGCCACATGACAGTTCAATAGCTGTGAGTCACAAGGACACCCCTGCGGGTGCCTGCAAGTAGACTGATTTATTATGAATTTCAAATTGTGCCTGAAGGTTAAAATAAACACTTTGTTTAAATATGGTCTTTACCTCTTTCTTCTGTTTTTATTAACTTCAAATAAAAACTTTATTAAATTCCACTGATTAAAGCAGATGGAGGACTCACTCAAGTTGTGGTTGCAGTGCTCAGGAATATAAACCAAAATAATTTCACTTGTTTTTAAATTGGAGCGGAGCGTGGTGAGCAGGCAGGGCACGGTTGCAGGAACATATTTGTGAACAAAACTTTTTGAGTAAGGGGTGTTAATGGAATAATTGTCTGGAGTAAGAGTAATGATCAATACTCAACGACAGGTAGGTTTCAGGTTTTGCCAGTCCAATCCAATGTACTTCCCCAGATTAGTTTGATTTTGTGCCATCTGAGTCAACTAGCTGGAATCGTTGTACATATCTGAGTAATTAAACAAGATAAAATCAGCCAAAAAATCTGCCAATTTGTAAATGTTTTTTACAGGCTCATTTGTCCTTTGTTTCAACAGACTTCATGGTGCTGCTATCACCCCCAAAATTTGAGTTGATGAACAAGTGGTTGCAGCTGACAGCAGACAGAAATGGGGCAGAATACAGTAAACCAGAGAGGGACGTGTCTTGACCGTAAGCTTCCCTCAACGTTTTCTGACATCATCGTGGTTGTCAGTGCCCGATCAATTGTGACAGATGTGCAAAAGTTAGCACGTGTGCCCAATTTTACCCCTTCCATGACTCAGCCAAATCTGTCCCACACATGTGGGATGTTTTTACGTGGCTGGTTGATATCGGTTGGTATTGGAGGTCAAATTAGCCAGTAAGTGATGTGAGATTGAACTGTCTGACATTGAGTTCTGTGCAGCCATTCGTCAATATCTAGAGATCTGGAGGGAAAAACACCTCTATTGGACAAAGTCGGGCAAAAAAAAGGCACACACACACAAGGGCTGACTCACTAAGAAGACTCAGGTGGACACAGAACATGGGTGGGAAATCCCACATAAGGAGGAAATGAAAAGCAATATATGACACGCGAGAGCAAAACTTCAAAATAAAACAGGAAATCACAGAATCATGACAAAATATGTATTAGAGAATGTACATTTACAAACACAAATGGTCAGAGTGTTTATTAAACATTCACCTATAATATCAAATACTCCATCTTCCATCTTCAAGTGGTGTCAATTAGTGTTTCATATGGATCCACCTTTGTTTCTTAGCGCTTCTAATATCAGTTTAATATTTAATAATCACCATGCTCAGATGATGTTTATTTGTGAAATATATCTATGTGACTGACCTCAGACCATCTGTGAGGTGTCTCGATCGCTTTCTTAACATGTGCACCATGTACTGAAGACAGACAATGAAAATGTTACCGGGCAGCTACTAGGTAATCCGCGCTACCAATAACAAGCATGAGATCATTTTTACAGCATCCGGCTGTGAACTGCTAGTTTTTTGTTTAAACACAACTTTCTGTCTGGTGTGAAAACCTGAAAAGTCACAAATCCAGCGCCAACGTTGGCAAAGTTGGCAAAATTGTGTAGAAGGTGTTATCAGTGCAGCAAAATGTATAAAATGTACAATGTAATCTTTTTCGGTGATTACATTTTTGATTAAATGACTGCGTACTTTAAATGGACACATGAAGTCTTTATATTCTGATTTCTGAGCAAAACATCAATCAGCCTCAGTCAGCTCTGTGAATTATGTGAGCCGCCTTATGTCTCTTTGAATACATAAGTAAAGTGTACTCCAGGTTCTTTCCAGTAGATCAAGTTTTAATCTGATTTATTCTCCCTCCACTGTGACATCTCATCACATCTCGTCTGCCTCCTCTCACTGCAGTCACTCCCTCCATCACACCTGCAGGAGGTCACAACGTTCTGTCTGACACAACCTGTCAAGTCAGCTCTCGACAGCAGAGAGGAAGCATTAAACAATCAAATCAATCAATCAATCAATCAATCAATCAATCAATCAATCTTTATTTGTATCGCGCCAATTCACAACAAAAGTCATCTCATGACACTTTCCAAATTCAGCAGGTCTGGACCATACTACATGAGTAATTTATGTAGAAGCGGGAGGGGAACATGCAGGATGGTGGGATGCCATGAGATTTGAGATTAGTGTGCACTTCTCCAGGATTTTGGCTAGATTGAAAAGCATTAGTTTAAACCGGGAATAACCTGTATTGAATAACAGGAGCACAAGGGCAAGGCAGAACAGAACTGTCAAAGAGAGAGCGGAAGACGAGGATTTAAATACATAAGGGGTGATCAACAAATAGAGCACAGGTGAGGCGGGAAAAGGGCGGGAAAGCAGACAAAGGGAGGAAATTTAAAGCAAAACATGACACATGAGGACAGAACTTCAAAATAAAACCAGAGTTAACCAAAAGCTCAAACTGCGGCAATAATTAAACCAGCATAGTTAATGTGTTGTCCTTTGATGCTTTAATGAAAAAATACTGTCTGAAATATGTACCAGCATAGCAGCCACACAGGTCACAGCAAGGAAATAAGATTCTTATGATATTTATTCAGACATCATACTTATAATACCAGAACCAACTAGCTCTGCACTGTAATACGAGAACATTAGCAGTTTGTTCCATATCCATCTATTCTAATAATCCAGTGGTGAGGCTGCTGACTTTTTACCTTTCACGTTTAGCATCTTTCCTGTAATAAGGTATTATGTGTGATGTCATCAAATGCATATTTCATTTCACAAGATACAATTTTATTTTTTTTATTTTTTTATTTTTTTGCTGCAGAAAATGCGTAAAACATTACACTAACAACAATGCTAATATTAGCGTCATTAGCTGGTGAGCTGTTGATAAAATCCACAAGCAACAGTTTTACAAATCGACAAATGCCAGCTAGAAATCAAAGTTTGACTCTGACTGTCTCAAGTGGAGGACCCATTGCTCTTAAAACAAAATTGTAAGTGGTTTCCCAATACTACTGAACAATTGATTTTGGCCTTTGACTATGGCCTTTTTCTCCTCTCTTTCGTATCACCCCATCATTCTCTGTAGCCTGTTTACGGTCTGCAGTCTTCCTCTCTCCTGTTAGTGGGTAATAAATTGGTTGACACCAGACATTTAGGCCAGCGATGGAAATATCAAACCCAAATATCACGCTGACCCTCAGCAACCCTCTCGTTGCCCACCGGACTGCGTCCTTCTTTGTTCTTCACACACAGAGGACAAGACACGGGTGCAGCAGAGAAGAAGGACGGAGGGGGAGAAAGTAGCGAGGATGAGGAAGAACGACCTGAGAGGCACTTCTTAAAGAGAGGAGCAGCGTACAGGTGGAGACAAGGAGAGACGGATGAAGGCAATCAGACATCAGAAAGATCAGGTGTTTGATTATTGTAATTTCCTCTCTCTCTCCCTCTCTCCAGGTCTCTGAGGGTCCGGAGCATCATTAAAAGCTCATTTGTTCGCCTCGCCCCTCCGCATTCATTTGATGTCTCATTGATGCTCCGGTGATTAAGACCATGATTGTCATTCTTTGGCACATTGACCTACCAATCAACACACTCGTCATGATGAGCACTTCACATTTAAGCTCTCGTGTCGTGCCACTCATGATCAAATCTGATGTGTGTACACGTGTACACATACTGAAGGCATCATGCATAGTTTTTTGTTTCCTCTCCTGTGGGCTTTGTTGGGCCCTCAGGAGAAGAAAAAAGGCAATTAGGCCTGTTGGACTAGAAGTTTGAGATGCTTCTTGTATCTGTTCATTTGTACATTAACAGAAACAGAAGGCGGCATCGGATAACGATTATGTTTCATTAATTGGATTTAAATGACACTTCTCGTTTCTGAAGAAAGTTTTCGTTGGTATCACACATGAGGAAACAATGTCATTAAACAGATTTCAGCCTGTATTTACAGACTGGCTCAACACGTAATCCTCTTTTTAAGTAGGAATACCACATCGGTGAAAATCTTTTATATCACACTGCACTCCTCAAAGTAGAATGTGATCCACCTCTGCCACGTATGCTATAGGGGTGCACCGATCCGATATTAAGATCGGATATCGGCCCCGATATTGACAGTTTTTTGGGGGTTTTTTCTCCGTCGCAGCACATCCTACGTCATTTGTCACTATTAGTGTGTCGCATGCTGGAAGAGCACAAGTTTTTGTTTGACCAACTCTTTATTAGTTTATTCTCGGGTTCAGTTGCTATGTTTTATGTTATATTCCTGTTTACAGGATGTTGCACTTACTCATTTCTCCGCTGATTAGCTGTTAGCCCCGCCATCAGTTGTTAGCCTCACCGATCAGCTGTTAGCCTAGCAATGCTAACTTTCAAACCGACGTACTCAACACTATGTGGGCTGTCCATCGTTGCACCGTTGGTCGTCCCTCCACCACAACCTCAGGGTTATTCCCTGCGGGGCTCCTTTGTTGCTCTCCTCTGCTGCTGTGGTCTCCCCGGCTCGCAGCGATGTTGGATGGTCACTACTCCGCCGTTGCTGGCGGGGTCTTCAGGTGTTCAGCACAGGAGCACCTGGACCTCTGCTGTCACTTCACCCCAGGCTTCATTGCTTGGACTGGATCTCTTGGTCTCCTGCGTCGCCCCCGCTGTGTGCACGGAGCCTCCAGACGCTAGTTTGTTTACAGACAGTGCTACTGACTTCGTTGCCAATGTTCCTTTCGTGCTGACTGACAGGCGCTCCATTTATTCTTTGTTTTGTTTGTTCAACTTTGTTACGTGTGTCCTTGGGTACCCTGACAGGCACTATATAAATTAAATGTATTATTATCATTATTATTACTAGTGCATTGCCCGTAGGAAGCATGTATTCCTATAGAAAAGTGGGAGGTTAAGTAGCGTTTTCATGGATGGCCAAATTAGGTTGTGTTTGAAGGTGGGACGTCAGGGATATAATTGTCTGTTTTTGACTACTTTTGATTATACCATTATATTTCACCTTAAAAACTATTTACCTTGCCTTGTTTGGTGTCATTATTTTCAGCACAACCTCACATGTGTGACTGTACAGTTATTTTTTCATTTTGACATATTATATTAACACTATGGACCTAAAATCAGAAAATAACATAAAATCAGAGTAGGAAAAAGTTTGATTTTTTACTGTGAAAACCACAAACAGTTTAATGAACCAGTTGCATTAGTTATAATGCAAATATAAATAGTTGTTTGCTAAATTTGTGCATAAGTGATATTTACAAAGTTATATGTAACTATTTACATTTAAATGCAGGCAATGCCTCAGGCTCCTCAGCTCATTCCTGCCTGCTCCACATTCAACAGTCTCCTCATTGTTTTGACTCACAACACAAAAAACCGACTCCACTACACACTAAACACACTACACCAAACACTACGTTACACACTAACTATACACTCCAAACACGCTATATGTCACAAATCTCTCAACTCTTAAAACTTACCGTTAACTCTTAAACTCTTAAAACTTACAAAGCAAACGTGACGGCAATGTTCGCGAAAAAGCGTGGCGGACATTATTTACCCTAGGTCCAGTTTTGGACGTGCCGGTGCGTCCGGTCCGTCGACTCAGGAGGTGGGCCGTGTGGGTTGGCTAGCGGCTAGCAGCTAGCAGCTAGCTACACATGAACATCCACAGATTCCAATTCCACTTTGTTGTCCACGCGTCTCCGGATCTCCTCAGACCCGAACAGACTCGGTCCAGACTCTTTTAGTCTGATTAATCCACAACAGTCAGTTTAGATGCACAGAACAGACCGGGACCGAACCGCCGGCAAAATCCCGGTCCAGCTCGCGCCGCTGCAGGTATAAATCCGCTTATTTCTTAAGGTGGGGGGGTGGCGGTGTCTTTTAGTCTGATTAATCCACAACAGTCAGTTTAGATGCACAGAACAGAACAGAACAGGACCGAACCGCCCGCAAAATCCCGGTCCAGCTCGTGCCGCTGCAGGTATAAATCCACTTGTTTCTTAAGGTGGGGGGTGGCGGTGGGCTCTGCAGTGATTGGCGCTGGTGTACACGTGACTGTGGTGGCTCCGATGGACAATGCTCGCAAATTTGTAAAGCATTTATGAAATAATTTATTAACGGTATCATTGCAGTCCAAACAAATGCGAAGTCGCACACCCTTGAACGACGCAGTAGCCATGTTGTAAGTCTCAGGTCAGTCTGATCCTGATCCGCAGAGACATTTGAGGAACACACACACACACACAAACACACACACAGACAGACAGAGATTCCTTGCTTTTATAGAGAGATTATTATTATTATTATCATCATTAATGTTACACATGTTTACAATGTTCGGTAACTGTTTGATTATTTTGTCTTAGTTAGGAAAGTCTGGTGCCTTTAGTCCCTTTCACATGGTGGAAGGTATGCAGTTTATTATTAATTCAACAATGGAATCGAACCAGATATCGGTATCGGAATTGGATCGGAAAAAAACTGGATCGGTGCATCTCTAGTATGCTAAAGCCTCCTTCAACAGAACCCGCACTGTCTCCTGGATGCAGCCGCATCCTGTTCAGGCTCCATCGTTGTCGCCTCACATTTGGAACTGATATTCATTTGCAGTTAAGATTTAAATTAGACCCAGTGATGAAATGACCCTTACTACAACTTTCTCAAGCCCTGCTCTGAAGCTTAATTTAGAGTTATTTGAGTGTTTCCATTTTATGCTAGTTTATACTTGTAGGTGCTTTTAGTTACTAGTTACTTTGCAGCACATTAAGGCTCATCAATGCAACTGTTTTTGCCCTCTTATGTAAAAGCGGTCTAATATAAACTGTGTTTTCAGATGGTTCAAACATTAATAATTATAATGTGGTAATCAGACAGGTGTGTTCGTCTGTTAAAGATGCCTTTTCTACAGTAAAAACTGTTTGTCATTTATTTAATCACTAATTGACCGATCAATCAGCCCGAGGGGGAAAATGTTGATTGTGATGTAACAGATTGCAATAGCAAATTTCATCGAAGGCTTCTGAGGAACAAATTGTTTCGTGTTGCCAAGTGAACAGGTTTTTTGCATTGCTTTTTGCTTCTGCATTTGATCTGTTTTGATTCCTTGACAGTTGGATTGAATGTGATGACAGCTCGGGGCCTGCGATGCTCTGTGTGAGTCTTCTGTAATTGGTGATGCTTGATTTTCCTGTTTCACAGGCAAAAAAAAACAGAGCAGCAATCTGTCTGCGAACAGGCAAACAGTCAAACCATCAAGGCGAGGTTTTGTTTTAAGATGTAAGAAACAGAGAGAGGGAATATTGCCACTGATAGATCAAACCAGAAATCAATGAAGTTGGCATGAGACAGAGATCCTCACCATCTATTACTCTGTCACACATACACAGGCTAATTAAAGGAAAGAGTGAAGGAGAATCAGACAGGCAGGTACGCCGATGGGATGAAGGAGACTTTAGACTTCATAAAGGAAAGCAAGCAAATTGACCTCCTGAATGAGGGAACTGTTTCATTACGTGTCCCGCGGGTGTGCAGGGTAATAAGGTTAAAGCCAGGGGGCACACACTACAGGATTAAAAGACACAAAGACACACAGGCAGGGCGGAGTGAAGATGGAGATGAAGATGGAGATGAAGCCATCGCGGCGCTGTAATGACTGTGTTGTAAAAACACCTCGACGCATCCAGCACAGAGACCAGCTGACAGGAACGACTGAATTCAAAATAGCATGTGGTAGACAAGAATTAGATTCATTCAAAATGAACTAGATTCATTATGTGTTATTCACACGCAGGCTAGCCTGGAATCTCAGGCAGCGGAAGCTTTATTCTGCCTAAATTCAGTACTATTTTAAGCATGGAGGTAGCTTTGCATTGTAAAGTAGAGTGCATACCACCAGCTGCCTATTGAAGCATCATGTCCGTCTCACAAACCAAATACACTTTTGATTTTACGTCCGCCAAGGGGGTCATTTTTTTACCCTTGGCTGTAAATATTCCTCTGCAAAACAATAATTAGTCTTCATAACAATGATTGCACCTTTAAAAGTAAAGTGAAACATTTTGGGAAATATGCTTATTGTTTTCTTACTGCGAGTTAGATTGAATACCGTCACCACTCTCGACACTGGGCAGTAAGCTAAAGCTAGCAGGCAGTTAGCTTAGCTTGGCAAAACGCCTCGAAGAGGAACAGCTAGCTTGCCAGTGCGTAATACCGAAGACGATCTGACTACCAGCACCTCGTCAGCTCACAAATTAACACATCTTACCTGGTTTGTTTCATCAGTGGAAAAACCTGCTTGCCCTGCAATATGGCAATGACAACAATACTCAAGCCTCAGCCCAACACACCCTGGCTGTAGATTCATGTTAAGATTGTCTAGATTAAAAGTTTCCTTGATTTGTTTCATTTACAGAAAAATCACACATTTTTAAGACCTGCCCCGAGATGCACTCTCATCAACAGTTCAACCAAGCTTTTTGCAATGCACTGATGGTTGATGATGGTCTGCCTCAGGGCGCGGCAGTGAAAGGGAATTTATGATGTCTTTCTTTTTCTTTTTGTCAATGCAAAGGTTAAACAACAAAAACAACCGCTCCCAAAGAAGGCTGTCTGAAAAAGTGAAAGCTTTTTATTTTTTTTGCTGGCCGAGGTCATCAGTCAGACCTGAATCTTTTATAGCGCGGCTGAATGACCTGCTGCACCACCATTCCCCCCCCCACCGCACACACACACACACACACACACGCTTGCCCACACACTGGCTGAAGATGGGCAGTCAGTAAAGATGGGCATACACACAAAATGGCCTGCTGTTACCCACACACACACATGCAATCCCTGGCTGGATGGGCAATGAGAGTTCACCACACACACACACACACACACACACAGTATGCAGCCAGAGTGAACAGTGCTGGTTTGAAGGGCAGAGGGGTGGGGTTGAGAGGTGACCAGTGTCCAGGTGTGCCTCTCCAATTATCTGCCGCTGCTGCCTCTCCAAAGTACACACACACACACGCAGGCACACACAGAAACACACCATCCTGACTTGAATTCCCTTCTCATCTCTCCCTACCGCACAATTAAAGTACCTCCCTGCTCCGGCACCTGGTCTCCCACTGTAGGGAAGAGAGGGAGGCAGGTACAGGAGGAGAAAGATCAATTTGATATCCTGTTCTCTCTCTCTCTCTCTCTCTCTCTCTCTCTCTCTCTCTCTCTCTATTGTCTGTGCACGTCTTATATTTCTTCTTTCTTTCATTTGAAGTGAGATGGCAACCTGTGAGAGCCGACCCGCACGTGTCTCTGGTCCTATTTGGCATGCGAGCGGCTGCTATTTGACTTTGAAAATATGAAATCCGTGAGGAACCGGGGGATACGGCAATGGGTGGAAAAGGATGGAGAGGGGTGGAAAGGAAAAGATGACATTGAGAAGGGAGGGGTCTGAACACACTGATGGGTTCGTGTGAAGAGGAGCAAAGAAGACAGGTGCCGGGGAAAGAAAAGAAAAATGTGCAGGAGGCGGAGGAGAGAGGTGGAGGTGAGCAGGCTGGGTGGGAAAAAAAATTGTTAAACAAACAGAGGAAGTAATAGCGGGAGCTGAACGTGAGAACATTGCAGGGGATGAAAAGAAATACGGGAACGGGAGCGGATCAAAGCGCGGGAGGGCGAGGAGCGAAATGGCGAGATGAAACAGGAAGCTGATAAAAAATAAAAAGAGTGGGAGTGATGATAACAAAACGGGCGAAGGAGAGGAGGCTGTGCAGACAGAGGCCGCCCTCCATCCACAAGGTCAGAGGTCAAGATGGCACACACACTTCCTGTTGGAGTGTAAAATGTCCTCATCGTTCAGCGGCATTCAACACAGTGTCCCTCTACTGTTTTTCGATGACAGGTTATCTGTAAGCATATGGAAGGCAATTTCAGTCAGGTGAGTTTGTTTGTCTGCACCAGCTGAGGCTTTTCTTTCCCTCACTGCAATGGTTTGGTGTTTTGGTGATTTGCCACATGCCACAGTGACAGACAACATATGTAGAGAGTGTTTCTGGAAATCAGGAGGTACGCCTCAGCCGTGTTGTCAACGTTTCTTTGTTCCTTTTGCGCCAGTTGCTGCCCGCCTGCTCAGACGAAGTCAGTGAGGTGCTACAAAAAGCTCATCTGTATTCAGTGATATAAATATCACACAAACGTGTGTGACGGTAATTGGTGGAGGTGCACTAATAAAAATTTCCTTCATGTCACAGACCACTTTCATTCATGATAAACTGCAGCAGATCCATGTACGTACACAAAAATTGATATATATATATATATATATATATATATATATATATATATATATATATATATATATATATTCAGGTAGGCAAAAGCCAATGTTGTCGTTTTTTTATGCAGGACTACTTACACATAATCAAATGATCCATTGATCATTTTTGTCATTGTGCCATTAATTATGTAATGTAACATTAATGTAAAATGATTCTGGGCTAGCCAAGGAACGTTAAACCCTGCAAGCCAGGTTGCCGTCGCCGTGTCATGGTGGGCCGTATATTTTCCTGCTTTTTTGTCCTTTGCCAATCACAGCTATGTTTGAGACATTCAGTCCAATAACATTCGGAATGTCTAGAAGAGTTGCCCGGGCCCTAAACATGGAAGTTAGCCGGCTCCGTTGGCAGAAGTCTCTAATGCGCACGCTCTATAAGCGGAAGCTGAAGAGCCCCTGCCAGAGGTCAAGCCTTTTTGGCTTCATTTGCACTGAGCAGTGAATGGGGCTCCACTTCCAGGGCTGTGTCCAGTAGTAATGGGTCTATAAGAGGGCTCACGCGCGATATAGTAATTCATGCGCCCAAACACCATACATAAAAGTGGAAAACCAAACCAGCCACAGTCGGTCAAATGCAGGCCTATTATTATGGATCAAGACTATCTCGTAATTTTTGTCTTTCATTTAGGTATGCATCATTAAAAAAAAATACTTCAAATCATTGCCCTTACATGGTTTCCTTTTAAGCCGGAGGCATCTTATCAGCATCCTTAAAGCACACATACTTTGTCGTCGACAATATTCAGATTTGCAGGAAGTAAGACATTTTATCAATGAGCAAATGAGAGGCCCTGGGAGACATCATGGTTACAGGTGGATGTATCCGCACAGAGTATCACATCACACCACATTCCCTCGGCCTTCACTTTGCGCGTGCAAGATAGTAATTCACAGGCACGTGTTAAAAAAAAAAAACTCCATGTCACCTCCAGTGATCCATAAAGTTTTCATCCAGCACAGCTAGCACACTGTATCACAATGTTCCCCCTCAATGCATACGTTAGCTTTACGCCTTCCCTTCGTAAGTACAACGGTCTATGGCTAGTCTAACAGATTATTCCTGCGCCCCATTTAATGTTCCTACCCCAGGGATCAGGCTAGTGACTGATTTACCCACCTTCTGTTACAGTGGCCATCACGGACCTACAGCCAAACACTGAACACTGGATTACAGTGGAGGGATCCGTTACCTCTGCAAGTTTCTGGAGATTTCCCTATCATCAAACTAAAATTCTACCTTAGACTTTAAAGATTTTCACTCTGACTGATACAGAGTGCAACTGAACCATTCCTTCTTAGAGTGTAAAACATCGATAAAAGTAAAAGACAAAAACATCAAAATCTTTCACCCTTTTCACCGAGTCTTTCATTTAAGATGGCCAGTCCCTGTCAGCTGGACCCAATCCAAAAATATCATGGGTAAGGAGGGGACCCACTGCCGCTGAAGACAGTCTGTATCCAGCAGGTCAGGTACTTATTAAAATTATGTGTTTGATACAGATATAAAGCACAGTCACTTTGTTCAGCCAGAGATATTTTTTTATTTATATATCATACATACTTTAAAGTCAGTCAATTGAAATATAAATTTACCAGGCAGTGTGTGCCTCAATCAAATTTTTTGTAGTGAGCGGCGCTCACGCTGTCTGCTTTATTATTGCAGGGTGAAGCAGAGGTTAAGATGGTGCTGTGGAGGGAGGCAAACCTTCCAGCGTTAAACACTGGAATTCCAATCAGTATCACACACCTGAGGCCAAGACGCTGCCCATCCTATGGATTCCAGCTGCAGTCGACAAACCTCACTGAAGGTGAAGTGAGTAATTGACTTCATGTATTGTATATTGATGCTCCCTTTAGTACTGCTCTTTAACTAAACATCTGACAGACCGGGCAATGCAACAATGACTAAATAATCCCAGAACCGGGTTAATTTTCTTCAACTGAACTTCTGCTCGTTGTTAACACATGCAGCAGCATCAGCAGCTGGGGGCATACAGGGCTGAGCAACCGTTCAGCGGAGACATGGTATAAATATGGTCAATTATCATATTGGTGATATGAAAATGGCCAGGTGAAACGAATGAATGACTTTTGTGTGCAACCAGAGTTTGCGATTAAAATGAGGGATTTTATCATTCTTATTTAGAACAACATTTCCACTTTTCCGTTGAAATTTGGTTCAGTGTAGACCAATAAAACCACTTGGTTAAGTTTAGGTTGTAAAATGACTCGGTTAGGTTTTGGAAACAATCAGGATTAAACTAATAAGTCATTGTTCACTTTTGGTTTTACAAAGGACAGGAGCAGCAATGACCATGTTAAAAAAAACAACTCTGTTTGACGATACAAGTGATTAGACACCAAATGCCACACTCTGTGATGCAGGATGAAAGGTGCCGCACCTGGGGGAAGTACCTTTTAGGGAATCCAGTAAAGACATAATAGCCCCATTAAAACTGCTCTTTGAGGGCGGGGATCCTGCACCAATTCTCCGCATCCTCCTCTGTTTAATACAATGGCCTTTCTGCATTTGACAACATTTTTCAACTCTTTTTTTCCAACAGGTCAATCTATCTGGGGCCTTGTGCTGTATTTTTCACCTCCTAAACACGGCCGTAGCGTATACAGGCCCCCTAGTAGTTCTTGCTGATGAGACGAGATGGGACTAAAATGTTCATACTGGGTATATTGGGTCTTCAAAGAATGGCTGTCTAACACGAGCTCTATGGACACATTTAGTTATACCTCAGCAAAAAGGAGAACACAATGCAGTTAAGAGAGACTGAGAGTGTAAAGTATAAAATCATGCATCTGTCAGTTAGCTAAGTTAAGTCCTCATGTTAATTAAGCATATATATTTCCATCCATCCATCTATCCATCTTCTTCTGCTTATCAAGGGCCGGGTCGCAGGGGCAGCTGTCTGAGCAGGGACACCCAGACTTCCCTCTCCCTGGACACTTCCTCCAGCTCTTCCAGGAGGATCCCAAGGCACTCCCAGGCCAGCCGAGTGACTCTAGCGTGTCCTGGGTCTTCCAGAGGGCATCCAATACAGATGCCCGAGCCACCTCAGCTGGCTCCTCTCGATGTGGAGTAGCAGCGGTTCTACTACGAGCCCCTCCCGGGTGACAGAGCTCCTCACCCTATCTCTAGGGGAGCGCACCGCCACACTGCAGAGGAAACTCATTTCCGCCGCTTGTTTCCGGGATCTTATTTGTTCATTCATGAGCCAAAGTTCATGACCATAGGTGAGGGTAGGAGCGTAGACTGACTGGTAAATCGAGAGCTTCGCCTTTTGGCTCAGCTCTTTCTTCACCACGACAGACCGATACAACAACCGCATTACTGCACCGATCCGCCTGTCAATCTCCGCCTGTCAGAACCGGTGACAAAGGGCAGCCCTCCCAGAATCCAACATGCATTGGGAACAGGTCTGACTTTTTGCCGGCAATGCGAGCATAATTTGCCAACGTTAAGTCAGTGTTACCAGGCAGTCAGCTCCATCAAATACTCATGATAAAAAAAAGATTTCCACTTGTGTAACCAAATAATAAACGATTGAGATGTGCTTCTAGGCTGAAAGTTAGCATGCTAGCATCAGAGCTTGTAAATTAAACATTCAACAGGCTTTACTATTAACACTCTAAGCGGTCTGGGACAAGTTAAGGGTTTTGGTCTGACAATAAATCTGAATCCGCTTCATCATATAACTTACTGGTTACCACTTATTCAAGTAAAACATACGGGGAGATGCTAATACTTTCTTTTCACTTCCCAGAAGTGTATGTATGTGTATGTGTATGATTTCTTAGCACTTTCTTGCATCTATTATACATCAGCAGCACAACCCCCCCCCTGCATCGTGAAGGACACCCGCGAGAGCCCTGGAAATGGGATAGTTTAGCTCTGTCTTCCACGGACTGTCTTTCAGCGTTTCAACTGCGTGTTCTGCTAACTCGTTGGAGGCGGGATGGTTAGGTCAAGTGCCGATTGACACCTCACTCGTGAAAGTGGGCTCATTGTCAGTCACCGCTATAACTGGCAGCCCATACGTGGCGAGGTTTGTTTCTGAGCATCTCCATAGTGACCAAGGCCGTGGTGTTTGACATGATATTTGCTCCTAGCCGCGCTGAATGGGAGTATGCCAGCGCTAGAAACATGTCCAGAATCCAGGTGGAGCAGCTTCTTTCCTCAGGCTGTGAGGCTCCTGAACACACCCTCCACACCATTTCACATTTTTCTGGCTATTCTGTATACCTTATTATTTGTTTGTATATAGTTTTGGGAATTGCAAAAAACACAGAATGTCCTTATACAGTCTTGTATTGGATAATGACAATTCAATAAACCCTGTGAGAAGCTGTCAGAAGTTCCAGCTGTCCACTGCAGTAGATCTCATCTTTTTTATAAAAAGTACATTTAAACTGTGGGTTTCCTTCCCTCTGTGTCCTCATCCTCCGTCTTTAGCTCCTCTTCTTTCTCTCACAAGCTGACACAGAGGTTATTTAGGCAGAGAGGGTGATGCGCTTTAGGTGAACTCTATTAGCTGCTTCGGTAGAACAATAATGTCAAACACTAACGATTTAAACCACAAATCAGAGAGAAGGATTACTGGTTCTACTATTGAGTGTTTATGCAGAGCTTTATAGGAAGCCAGCTAGGTTAGCTATGTGATCATCTTTCTCCGACAGTTTCTGCAGTCTCATTTAGTCGCCGTTTTTTAGAATAAATAAAATATGTACGGGTTTTTTTTAATTCAGTTGTGAGACATTTAATGATGTATTTGATGTCATAGGACAAAATGTGTGAATATCTTAAGCGTGTGGTTACCATAGCCCTTATTTCGGGCATTTAACTGAAAACTCATTCAAACCCCCATAGACTGTGAGACAGGGAACCGCAAAGACATCATCAGCCAGCATGCACTACTTGGCGGTATATAAAGGCAGAGAAGCTGCACTCGTAGGGTCTTTTATCCGGTCTTTGCTGCCTGGTTACACCCAGATTACTTGTATTTTGGAGCTATTAGTGTCGTGACATTTGCGAAAAAATAAATCCATAGCACTGTCGTAGCTAGTGGTTTTGCTGTAGATTTATATTATCTAGTGATTATTTTGAGTTATTGTTTTAGAACTCCTTCCTTGACTCTTTGCCAGGAGGCTTTGCAGGAGTGAGCTGTCAGAGTGCTCCTTTGCCTCTTCTCCCGTGTTTGTGTGGTAAGTGCTGTGACTTTAATTTCTTTCAGCGGAGTTTATTTGCTTGTAGCCAGTGCTGG
This sequence comes from Sparus aurata, assembly GCF_900880675.1. NCBI lineage: Eukaryota > Metazoa > Chordata > Actinopteri > Spariformes > Sparidae > Sparus > Sparus aurata. Next base: position 26,746,718 of record NC_044194.1, on the reverse strand, counting down.
CTGGTCTATTTTTCCTGGACTGTCCTAAATTCAGTTTAAACCTTAATATTTAGAGATATTAAAAAAAAATCAGGATACTCCCCAATGCCTAGACTTGACTCAGGGTCAGAGAGAGGGGCTCATGTGATTGGCGGTGATGAGTACCACTCCAGGTGCACCACACACCTCCAACCAAGAGGGCAGAACTTAGTTTTTATTTTACACCCTGCGCCGAGTAGAATCCACTGAACTCATCTGAGTCCCAATGGATGTTTCCAGTTCCTCCTGCTAACATATTAGCATACAAAGAGTTACGCTACACTCTACCCCTCTTCCTCCCTGCTCTCTTCCTCATATATGCACATCTGGTAGCTGCAGGTATGGTAATGCGTGTACGTGTCTTGGTAATGTAGGTGTGATTACAGTGTAAATCAGCCCTCTGAAGTGGAGCGGCCCTTGTCGCTTTAAGTTATTAATAACAGACCTTCATCTCTGTGCCATATGTGTGTGCACATATTTGTCTTTATTTGTCTGCCATCTGCAGTGTTGGTGAGCGTGTGTGTGTGTGTGTGTGTGTGTGTGTGTGTGTGTGTGTGTGTGTGACTGGCCCCCCGGATGTGCATAACATCATTAACGATGGAACCGTCGTCTCAGGTAAGTGAAGTGGTCCATCTCTGTCGGCTTAGCTTCTCACCTGCCTCCTCCCCACACCCAACTCCCACTGCTAGAAACACACACACACACACAAACATACACAGGAAATATGATGGGCACACACGCACACGCAGTACAGCACAGACGCATTCATACATAAACGCACAGTGAAGCGGACTGATGAAACGAGATGAAACTATGTGAATGGACAGATGCTGGACTGTCCCAATCTCCGGTTATTGTTCAGTTCGTTTTGGCTGCAGATCGCTCATTACACACGGCAATCCTGGTGTTTAAAGTGCTTCAGCATGGTGGGGATTTCTATCCTAAATTTCCACAGGCATCTGTTGCAAATGAAATTGTGAGCTCTGACTCTGACTTGGTAGAGGTGTGGAGGATGCCACTCTGACGTTGCTGAACAGCCTGCTCCAGAGAGCCTCCTTGTCCCCGTGCTAGACTTCTTTTCATTGATTTTTCCTCTTTTTTTTTTTTATTTATTTATTTTTTATTTTTTTTTTTTATTTTTTTTTTTAAATACTACACATCTGCCACATCTGCTTGCCAAGAAACTTCTCTACGAATTTAAACTACATTTTAACGCTATTGGTTGGATTTGAGATTTTATGACACATAGGTCACAGTGTGTTAGAGTCAATGGTGTTCTCTCTAAAAAAGCTCTATTCTTCTACTGGTTCTCCCCAGGGGTGTGTGCTTTCACCTCTCTTGTACATTCTACAGTGGGGCAAAAAAGTATTTAGTCAGCCACCAATTGTGCAAGTTCTCCCACTTAAAAAGATGAGAGAGGCCTGTAATTTTCATCATAGGTACACTTCAACTATGAGAGACAGAATAAGAAAAAAAAATCCAGAAAAATCACATTGTCTGATTTCTCAATACTTTGTTATACACCCTTTGTTGGCAATGACAGAGGTCAAACGTTTTCTGTTAGTCTTCACAAGGTTTTCACACACTGTTGCTGGTATTTTGGCCCATTCCTCCATGCAGATCTCCTCTAGAGCAGTGATGTTTTGGGGCTGTCGCTGGGCAACACGGACTTTCAACTCCCTCCAAAGATTTTCTATGGGGTTGAGATCTGGAGACTGACTAGGCCACTCCAGGACCTCAAAATGATTCTTACGAAGCCACTCCTTCGTTGCCCGGGTGGTGTGTTTAGGATCATTGTCATGCTGAAAGACCCAGCCACGTTTCATCTTCAATGCCCTTGCTGATGGAAGGAGGTTTTCACTCAAAATCTCACGATACATGGCCCCATTCATTCTTTCCTTTACACGGATCAGTCGCCCTGGTCCCTTTGCAGAAAAACAGCCCCAAAGCATGATGTTTCCACCCCCATGCTTCACAGTAGGTATGGTGTTCTTTGGATGCAACTCAGCATTCTTTCTCCTCCAAACACGACAAGTTGAGTTTTTACCAAAAAGTTCTATTTTGGTTTCATCTGACCATATGACATTCCCCCAATCCTCTTCTGGTTCATCCAAATGCTCTCTAGCAAACTTCAGATGGGCCTGGACATGTACTGGCTTAAGCAGGGGGACACGTCTGGCACTGCAGGATTTGAGTCCCTGGCGGCGTAGTGTGTTAATGATGGTAGCCTTTGTTATTTTGGTCCCAGCTCTCTGCAGGTCATTCACTAGGTCCCCCCGTGTGGTTCTGGGATTTTTGCTCACCGTTCTTGTGATCATTTTGACCCCACGGGGTGAGATGTTGTGTGGAGCCCCAGATCGAGGGAGATCATCAGTGGTCTTGTATGTCTTTCATTTTCTAATAATTGCTCCCACAGTTGATTTCTTCACACCAAGCTGCTTACCTATTGCAGATTCAGTCTTCCCAGCCTGGTGCAGGTCTACAATTTTGTTTCTGGTGTCCTTTGACAGCTCTTTGGTCTTGGCCATAGTGGAGTTTGGAGTGTGACTGTTTGAGGTTGTGGACAGGTGTCTTTTATACTGATAACGAGTTCAAACAGGTGCCATTAATACAGGTAACGAGCGGAGGACAGAGGAGCCTCTTAAAGAAGTTACAGGTCTGTGAGAGCCAGAAATCTTGCTCGTTTGTAGGTGACCAAATACTTATTTTACCGAGGAATTTACCAATTAATTCATTAAAAATCCTACAATGTGATTTCCTGGATTCTTTCCCCCCATTCTGTCTCTCATAGTTGAAGTGTACCTATGATGAAAATTACAGGCCTCTCTCATCTTTTTAAGTGGGAGAACTTGCACAATTGGTGGCTGACTAAATACTTTTTTGCCCCACTGTATACACCAACAGTTGCAGAAGTCAGTTTGACAACAGACAAATCATCAAGTTTGCTGATGACTCTGTGAAGGGGGGAGCAAGGGGAAAGGGGAACTTGATCAGTGGTGAATGACTTTGTCACTTGGTGTAAAGAGTCCTATCTGGAACTTAACATGTCCAAAACAAAGGACATGGTAATTGATTTTATTAGGTCTGCACCTACTCCCAAGCCTACAGAGATAAGGGGATTGGAGGTGGAACTAGTGGAAAGCTACAAATACCTAGGAACTGTGCTGGATTATAAATTGTGTTTCCAGACTGATGCAGAGGCTATCCATAAGAAGGTCCAACAGTGGCTCTGCTTTTTAAGAAAAATGAACACGTTTAATGTATGCACAAAAATGATGACATTGTTTTATAAATCTTTTACCGAGTCAGCCCTGTCTTTTTCTGTTATTGTATGGTTTGGCAACCTCAACCTTGCTGAAACAAGCTGGGTCGGTTTGTTAGTGTTGCTGGCAAGGTTATAAGGGTGAAGCAGTCTCCACCCCGTCACTTATACGACCGTCATGTTCTTATGAAGGCTCTGGCCATTTTGGACTGTGATGACCACCCCCTCTACAGAGAGTTTGTGCTTCTACCCTCAGGTAGAAGGTATAGAGTTCCCACCCTTCTTTGTGTGTACTGCCATTAATATGCTGAATTTGCTCTAAATGAGTCACTATTGCACTTTCTGCTTCTTTTGCACCCTGGGCTTTTGGACTACTGCTTATCTTGGCCTCTCCATGTAGTGATCTTGCACTGTATTTTATTTCATGTACTCGTCTTTGTCTATCTGTGTTGTAATGCTGTCTCCATTGCTATTTATCATCTTGTGTGTTGTGTCGTTGGTTGTGTGTTTCTTTAATACCTGGCTGCAACTAAATTTCCCCCCCCCCCCCCCCATGGGATAATAAATTTGACTTGACTTGACTTGACTCCGCTGCGGTCTGCTAATCTCTGTCCACACAGCATAAACTGCACAAGTGGTAAACTCTCACGCATTTCAGTATCACTGTAGCAGTATTTATTTCTCGGACGTGTCAGTGTTGCTTTCTTCACGCATTGTTCACCAGCTGTTTTTCCATCCAGGCACATCTAAGGTGTATGATCTATAGAAAGAAGGTAGCGGAGACAGACTTCGCTGACACCTCACATCAACACCAACGCCATTATAGGGTGCTCTGCGCTTCCACAGGGACACGTCACACAACAGTTGCTAACAAGATGTCGACCAAGTGTTATGATTGTGCACCGTGTGTCATGTTTTCTCTGTGGTTGGGGTTGTCTTTTCAGAGTGTGGAGCTCCTGTTCCTCACACAGCTCATCTTCTCATCACCTATGGCTTAAGTACACAAGTCCCCTCTCCACTCACCGCCAGATCATTACCGCTCGTTCTGGCAGAAGCTCTTAACGATTTTCTCCACTGTCCCTAGCTCCAGTGTTATCTTGTTTAAACCGTCTGTCTCACACCAGAACTGTCCTCATCGTTTCCAGAGCCAGTGCCACCTCTGAGCTCCAGCCCCACAGCCTCCTCCACCTCAGCCTCAGGACATACACCTCTGTGGATTCACCTGTTTCTCCACTCCCCAGTTCCTCTACATCAGCCTCCACCTCCCAGTGCCGTTAGTCCCCAGCTGAACCCCCAGCCATGCCTCTCGCTAGAGCCTGAGTCACCCCCGGCTACCTATTTAATTTGTTAAATTCATTATTATCCATTCCCTCCATCTTGGTGGCCACATTTGGGTCCTAAATCAACCTCTTAACTCTAACAGTTAGTTAGTGAAGGCAAAGAGAATGTGAAATGCCACTCTTTTGTCCCAGCCCAGAGTTTAAGAAACTATGTTTACACTGGACGCAGTGGTGCAAAAGTCTGGCCAAATTGATCAAAACAAAGTCAAAATATTATCAGTAAACAATGCAAATGAATTATTGTTGACCATCACAATATTTCAACATGACATTCGTAAAACAGTGTAAGTGTTGACAGTGGCGCTAGGACTCAGATAGGAGGCTAAAGTGTACGATCAAGTAGAAGACTGTTTTCCAGTTTTCTCCCTGTCTTGAAAAAGACATAATAAAGAGTTCCGATGACAAAAATAATAGGTTTCATCTTATTTTGTGAGCTGCATCAAGCATTGAAAGTATGCAAAAACACAACAGCTCAGACTTCGATTTACACCTGATGCCAAAGTTAAATGCCGAGGCAGGAGGTGGTGCACCTGTGACTGTAAGGGTGTGGAGGACAGGGTGCAGGATGGCGGGTGAGCCTCATTGATATGCAGTCACTGCAACAATCCGTATTTGCTTTCAATCAGCTTCTTACTATGAATGACAGGGTCCTACAAGAGGACACCGGTTTCTGCCCTGGTTAGAACACCTTCAGTTATTGCACTTGAGAGATTTCTGTAAACCCACGAACTTGGAAAAAGATGATGTCACATTCTGCACCAATCAGAGTTAGGCAACAATTGAATCACCGTTGAGAGCTGTGGGGCTTGTTTGCTGATCTTTCCAGGCCATGTCATCATCATCATCATCATCATAATCATAACACAACAAAGCACGTAGAGTTGCTTAATTTTTGATTGTTAAGCTCTTAAGTAAATGCAATTTCTGACACTAGTAGGCTCTAAATCAAACTAATGTCAACTCCAGGGCAAAGAGGAATGTGAACGAGCTAATGGCAGCGATATTTGGCAGCAATTTGTAATCACTTTAGCTGAAAAGCTAGTGCTAGCTAGTATAAGTCCATGAGGAAACAGCCAGGTTCTGGAGTTACTCACTGGGAGGCTGCTGATTACCAATGGCTAGCAGTTACTTTAGCACCAAGTGAAGCTAGCTGTCCAGAGTTGAGGCAGAGCAGCCAGGGGACAGAGGAATAACTTTGTCCATAAAATAGGATCCAGTTTCACCCACATCAGTGACTAAAGTTCTTATGTTGTGTTGTAGTACATTGATCAGTGAGTCCCAGTCCCCAGAATAAGCTGCTCAGCTGGCTTCCTTTGTTTTATACATCCTGGCAGCAAATTTAAGAGCGTTGATTGCAATATAAGTACGTGCCCCCGAGTTCCGGATTAGGCATCAGCATTTTTCATTGTTTTCCAGGAAGTTAGGAACTCTGAAACAACATTAAAATACCCACCAATCCACAAACATTCACTATTGGGCCTGATACCATCGTAGCGGTGGAATATAGAGCAAAACATATGTGTTTAAAACTTTTAAGCATCAAATTTGGAGTGTGAAACAGTGAAAATCAGCGCAACCTTTGATGCATGCTAGGCACTAAAACTTTTCACTGAGATAAGCTGCATTATGTAGGTGACATGCTAAGTTAAAATAACCCACTGTTTGCTTTGGGTTTCACACGGGACACCTGGCCCGCCAAACCCCCTAGTCTGACTTTATCACTCATTAAATATCTTCCTCTTCGGGTGCTGTATTAATTACTAATGCCGCCTAACTGCGTGAATATAGGTCTTTAGAAGCTGCTTGCACAGTTGACGTGTATGGTCGTGTGTCTGATGAGGACCTCTGATTTGAAAAGACCCTTCAGGAGCTTTCACCAAGTGTTCACTCACCCTAACGACACCTTCATCATAGCTGATTTGCAATAACCACCATCTTTCCATTTCCTTAACCATACCATAGCCATGCTAGATTTACTGTAGAGAGCAACATGCTGGACATAAAATCCAGTTATCCAGGGTTTTGCAAAAACAGTCCAATAAAGACATAATGTCTGCAAAAAGCATTGTTGGAGTCACCCCACATGCTGCATGAGTTATCTTCAGCTACAGAACACCACACAGGAGAAAAAGAGCAGCTGGTTTGCTAAATGCTCACGTCTGTTGCCGTCAGATCTGGGTGACATCACGTTGGTTTGATCCCTGCATTAAAGATGTATTCGTTCACGGACTGAACACCTCTGGCAAACAGCATAACTACAAGATAATCTAGCTGGAATGTTCACTCGCACACATTAGCCGAAGGACGCACGACCAGAAAATGTTGCAGAAGCCGCGGCAGGCTCAGATGCATCTCAAACGCACATTTGTCAGTGTGAACACAGCCTGAGCGGGTTGATGCTACGTGTTTCCAGACCTCACTGATTCATGACTAAGTGGTCACTAAATTAAATTTTCATCGGAGTCCGGACTTAAACACATATTTGTCCGATAATAATGTTCATTATTAATCGGCAGTGGACTTTTTTGAAATGTCAGCATCATTAATAAACTCTTCAGAGTAGATCTCACTTGGGATGTCTATGCATGTCCTGCAGCAGACACACACACACCCACACACACGGAAAGGAGTTATGTCATAAATTCTTAATGCGCAAGGAGAAACCAGACAGCCACAACGCTCACACACACACACACACACACACACACACACACACCACACAGCTCTGTAAGTCTTTACTTAATGAGCTTCAAATGCAGCGCTCCCCTACTGCGCTGAACAGGGAGAGAAAGATAGATGCATTAGAGTGGAGATGAGGGAGGAGGAGAGTGGAAGACGGAGGGAGGGAGGGAGGCAGGAGTGGAGTCAGAGAAGAGGTGTGGATGAGGGAAATGAAAGGAGAGAGGGGAGGAGAGGGGGAACGTGATGCCTCAAGTGTCGGGATGAGTTATCGCTGTATTTGTGTTTGTTGGTCTTTATGTTCTGTTATCGTGAGTGCTTAAAAGGATTTTTTTTTTTTTTTTATTTTGCTCTCGGTGGAATTTGAGCTTCTCACTTGAATCTGGTTTTGAAAGAGAGGTACGACCTGTGCCAGAGTTCCTATAAGTGTCGGGGTGGGGGGGGGGGAATACAATTTCACATGTAGCTTCACAGACCAGGGTAAGACTGGGTATGATCATCACAGCACCATAGAATGTGTGATGTGTGTGTGAAAATTACGGTTTTATATCAGGCGTTCTGTCATATTAATAAAACATCAGAAAATGTTTCCCAGAGGAGAGCCGGATTCTCTTTTAGTGTATCTTCTGAGCCCGGTTGATGAAAACCTGCATTCCCCTTTTAAAACAGCGCAGATTGGAAGTGACAGGACAGATTGGAAGAAAGAGGAGAAAGACGAAAATGACGGCAGAGCTGTTTAATCTAGCCTCAGCCTGGTGGTGACGCGTCTGTATTTCACCTCTAAAACATTTTAACTGGAGTTTATGTGAGTGATTCCCGGAGAGTCTTTCACTCTCGTAGTCTGTAAGTCAACCAGTGTTCGGCTCTGACACTTTGTCAGGCAACAAAAAGCTGAGAGTCTCTCCGTCAATTACCGAATGTGGCGCTGAGACGGGAGCCACTGTGTCTTCTGCAGCAGCACTTTATTCTTCGGCGCGACGTATCTTCAGAAAGGCGTGCGTCGTGCTAAAATGCCTTTCTATCAACATGTACACAAGCACGTGTAGCTCAAGGAAGCTGGCATTGATTTTTATATGACATGTCACATTCCTGAAACAAACATTTGACAGTGTGGTGGCTGATATGTGTCAAATGAATTCAACATAGAGAACACCACATAGAGACATGACTGTTGCGCGGCTGATAGAGAATCAAACCAAAGACAGCCACAGGACACGTTGAACCAAATCAATATATTGGGTAATGAAGTTGGTTAGTGATGTTATTATGGCGGTATTTATCTTCTGTTTCCTCAGAAAACAAAAGGTTTTTAGAATAAGTGAAAGAAAAAACACCTTTCAAGATAATTCTGTCATTGTCGTGACAAAATAGCGGAGTGGGAAATGTAGTTCTGTGTTTAAAACAGCTAAATCTGTTTTTGGCTTCTATCGCAAAATAAGTAAATCCATATACATGTATTTAGATGACTTCTTTCTTAGGATTTTTTCCCATTCATACACAATGCTATTTAATAAGGTAGAACATTTTTAAAAATTAAATAGCAAACAAACAAATTAAATCATTTTGGATAACTTTAAAACAGAATATGGGTAGTTACTATGGAGGGTGTCCAATATTAGCTTCATTAAAAAGATGATTTTTTTACAAAACATCAGTTATGTTGATAAACACATACAGAGTTGAGTTGAACATCAACTTTAAAAAAATACACAATCTGCTTCCTTATTACCTGAAAACATGGCCCACCCAGCCCAGAGTATGTGTGTGTGTGTGTGTGTGTTGTTCCTGTGACTCCTCATGTGTGCGGCATGTCTGACTATTATGTGACGCTCTCTGCCTCATCCTCCTTCCATTTAAATTCCTCCTCCTGAGCGCTGCACTTGGTGTGAAAAGCCCATTGGCGCACCGTGGCAAAACCTTGACATGCTCGAGCACACACGCGGCTAATGCATGTTACTCCCTCTGCCCATCTTTTTCTGTGTTGTCTTCTCTCCGGCTCTGCATGCGCCAACCGACAAACACACATATTTACGAGCCCTCTGTCCCATGTTCTCTGTGCTGGTCCTGACTCCGTCTCCAATTACCTGGCGGCCACTGCAGCGGGGCCCTAAATGGGTTGTAGCACCGAACAGGCATGTCTGCGATGGATCGCCCAGTGGGAGGGGAAGGAAGAGGAAAAGGTGAGAGGGAGAGGATGAAGAGAGAAAAGCAAGTGGATGAATAACAAGAGGGTTAGAGGGGAGAAAGACGGGAGCAGAGGCAGGAAGTGTGCCTCCTGAAATAAGGAGAAAACAGGAGGAAGGAGGCAAATCTGTGTTTCTCAGTACACGATGCAATTAAAGCAGCAGCATGCAGGCGAGGTGGTGTGAATGACATGTATGTTAACATTAAGACGGTCGGTCTTTCTCTCAGGTGTCCAAATATCTTTTCCCTCTCATCCCACGCTTTCACGTGATTAATCTCTTTTACCCCTCTGCATGTGCTCTCTCCCGTCTCGCGCTCTAATGCCTCTTTTCTCGTCCCTTCCCTCTTGTCTCTTTCCAGCTCGTGAGGAGGAGAAGGATAAGAAGAAGAGGAGGAGGAGGAGGAGACAGAGGAGAAGGAAAGCCAGAGGAATAAAGGGCCGGGAGTGGGTGAGAATGAAAAGGAGCTGTCATTTCCTACACAGCTTAAGAACTGATCTTACTGAGCCTAATGCAAGATACAATTTGTGTGATTTCTTTTCTTTTTCTTTTTTTTTTTTTTTTTACTACATAGAAATAAAAGCAAATTTGCATTATTGGTCTATTTTTGTATCCACGTACATAAAAGCAGCAGCATCCTGAACATCTGCTGGATACATCCAACAGTCTTAATGAACCTGAAACAGTAGATTGAATCAAAATGCCCTCTGTCTCCAATGGTATCTGTTTTTAAAATGTTTTTGAAGTGGAGTTGCTGTCCCGCCTTAACAGGCTCTCTGTCTGTCTCAATGTGAATTAGACTTTGGCATCACAATTCAGCAGCATTTGTTCCATGAGTCATTTAAAAGGTAAATTATTAATAAATAACATAGACATTGTACCATTTAACAGAATTACATTAATATAACCTACCATCAGTGTGCCAATGTAGTGACACAATTTAATTTAACATACACAGGCAGTATATTAACACTTGACAAATGGTAAGCAGATTTAAGGATATTTTTTAAGTGTTTATTAACGTATCTGTCCACAGTTTCATGGTGTTGCTCGTGGGTCAACAATTTATAAATGTAAAATAATTGCATTAAAAAATAACAACTGTAATTACATATAATGACATATTATTATGCACAAAATAATACAGTTTTTAATAAAGCGTTAATTAAATTAAGATTCACACACACATGCCAATACTCACAAGATTCACAACGGTAATTCATAGATATACAAATACTTCATATATAAGTGTCTCATAAATTGCTGTGATAAATGTAATTACGTTGATGTTAAAATGTAATTAGATGCATATTTTACATGTTATATCAAGGTAAGCTATGGAGATGTTGTACACCATTTTTGTATATAAGACAAGATAAGATGACACAATATGATTATGTCTGTCATTCATTATGAGATGCTGCATTAAATGAGTTTTAGTTCTTGACAAATAGCACAAACATCCTATCATGCCTATGAATGTTAAACATCCATTCCCTGCATTGTCTCTCTGAGCTGATATGACCAGTTTTTTGTGGAGCGAGTCTCATGGCAAAAAAGTGAAAACAACATTTTAGGAATTATCAATTACAGATACTGGACATTTCAAGATTTTTTTACCAAAGAGCATAATTTCTTCATCAGAATAACACCACTGGTGTGTAAGATATCACATGATAAAGAACACAACACCAAATGGCTATCAATAAATACAATATATCCTCAGCTGTCGGACTCACAGCTATCTAGTGTTCACAAACAGAAGGTTGAAAGAACTCATCATTCAACTGATGCAACGTCCAGTGTGAGCGCCTTGTATTTAACCCTGAGACTCCACGTTGTGTGTGTTACTGGCACGTCTTATAAGCTTTGTGGGTTAAATGTTGTGGTGATTTGTCACGTCTTTTGACGTCTTCATCCTTCAAATTGTCCTTCGAACGGGCAACAAGGTGGTGAATTACTTGTTGGCCTTAACAGAAACTAGAGCAGATAGATATTTTCAACCCACCGCTGCACTACGAACAGCAGTGAGAGAAATATTCGACTTGCGGTGTTATAAAACACAAGCAGCATGGCGTCAGGGCGTGATGAATATAATGGATAAATGATAAATATGTGTTTGGTGATAGGTCTCCCTGTACAAGTAAACACATTAGCCAGTATAACACAACATAGATTATACAGTAAGTGACATTAAAGAGGACATTACGTATCATTATAATCACATAATGACGGGCTTAATGGTGGAGAAGAGTCAATAACACCTGAGTCTCACTCCTCCCCGCTGACTGGCCTGTGGAAGCTGCACTGTTGACCCACGTATGTTACAGACATGGAAACAAACGTGGATGCTTCATATGAAGCAATTGAAGGTACTAGAGGTCAAGTTTAGTGCTATTTTAGATCACATATGTCTACCTGTATCCACAGTGGTGAAAATAGAACTTAAATCTTAATTAATCTAGATTAATGAGAAATGATAATACCAAACAAGTGTTTTACAAAACAAAAATTAAGCATATAAGAGTGCAGAAATATTACTAGCAGAAAACGTTTAAGCACTCATCGTGTGCAATGACCTTTTGAATAATGTCGTATTTTTTGTATTGTTAAATAACGTATAGGCAGCAGTTCAGTGTTATTTTCGTTGGTCAAAGTTGAACACATTTTAGAAAATAGAATGTTATATTATTAGGTAGTATAAATGCAACATATTCTATAATGTAGATTATGAAATCTTAATCTGCAAAGTAACCAGTAAACACAGTTTTCAGTATAGTACAATGGATAGTATTATGTCATGATAATGCAGTATACGTTTATCTTTAATGTTTCATAAAGTGTCAATGCTCTCGAGTAAAGGAGGTAAAAATCTGCAGTTAATGTACAGTGTCACGCTCCACCACTGTGGGCCTCTGTGTGTGTGTGTGTGTGTGTGTGTGTGTGTGTGTGTGTGTGTGTGGGTGTGTGTGTGCGTGCGTGCGTGCATGCGTGCGTGTGTGTGTGACTGGAGCACACGTGTATCTGAATCAGGTACATATACATATATATTGCTAGCATGTGTTTTTATTACTGAAACAAATAAATCATGTAGAAATGTGTGTGCACACTCAAGGACACATTTGGTGAAGGGTTTTTTTTCCAATATTTAGTAAACCATGTGTGGCAAGAATAAACAGATTAATGGATGTCCTTTATTTTTATTTCATTTTCACAATATTGAGCTGACCATCTGGTAGAATCTGTTGTCTGCACTTTGTAATTGATCTAAAATAATATCTGTAGAGCTCGTTATTCAAATAATTCATAAAAGAATGAGCAGGCACAGAAAAAAAGGACATTATTGAATTACCCTGACAACATTGAATCATAGTTGATTTGCCCAGGTTTGATTTCTTTGTGTGTTTGTAAACATATGCACAAATACATATATGTGGGTGTGAGGAAACCGAGATGCTGTGAGCTTCGGGGGAGTCTAAACTCTAGATTGGTGGACATGTTATAGACTGATTCCCCTGTTTTGAGGCGTTGATATATTCAGTTTCGACTTCAAGGTTAATTGAGGGAACGAACTTACAGAGAATTATCACCCGCCTCTACAGTTCGCCTCACCTCTGCAGGGCATTTTAGCATCTCACAGCACATTGTTTTGGTTTTCTTGGATGTGGCTCTTCTGTCTAGGTTCACTCTCACTGCTGTTCCAGTTCATGCGCCTGATTTCGAACACTTCCGAGCACTTTGACCAAAAAGAAATTGGAACTTGAAAAGTTGGTCCACAGCTGGAGAGCCTCCCAAAAAGAAGAAAGAAATAGCAGGTTTTCTTTTAGCTGAAGTGCAAGGTGGGTATTTCGTGTTCTACAGGTTGTTGTGCATTGTGTAAAGCCTTGATTACAATGGTTTCAGCTAATTTGGTGGAAAGGGACTGCGGCGAGCTGCTTTTTTTTAACAATAAAGCTCTAAAAACTCACTGTGCGATACCAGTTAGCAACGAGCTGGTGAACATGGTGAGTGTTGAGCAGCTAAAGAACTTTATCTTTCACAAGAGTACATTTTGGATTAACAGCCATCCATCAGGTGGCCAGACATGGCCTCAAAAAGTGCGGACACTTATTTTTCCAATAAGGAATTGTTTGATGACAATTTGCCTTATCGTCTTTAACAAAAATGATTTTTCAGTGTTGTGTTTACAGCTAGTTTCCGATGATTCAAGTGGCCAAAAAGTTAGTGCAGGTTGAAAAATTAAAATACACTTATGCTAATGGTTTCTGTAGCAGATACTGTAACAACACATCTGTGAAGTAAAAACAGCGTCCCACTGTTACTAAACGTGTCTCACAATTAACAACACATCTTCCTGTTATTTGTTTCGGGTGCAGACAGGAAACTCGGTGTGGGATTTAAGCGTTAACATAGATATTCCTCATTAAAGGTGTAAGGGGCGGGATCGCGCTTTTCTTTGTTTTGTGTCAGTCACAAAGATCCATTGATGCGCTTGAGTTTACGGGTCATGATCACATGATTTGGTTTTGGTGACCTCTCACCCTGCACCGTAAAACCTGCGCTTGTAGGCATTATTTATGTTCTGTAGTGGTCGACTGGACGAAAAAAAGCCTGTAAATTTTCCTTTTTCTTCTCTCTCCCTTGTAAGCCATCGATGAACCAGTGTGTGTGTGTGTGTGTGTGTGTGTGTGTGTGTGTGTGTGTGTGTTTCCACGTCTCCATATTTCCAGCCTGAATGTCTTGTGTTCTTCCTCATCACGTGTGGGCGGGTGTCTGTCTTTGTGTATGTGTGCGGGTAAGTGACTGTTTGGGTGTGAGTCCAACACCAGTCGCACATTCTGCATCACCATTCATCTCAATTTAACAGTGCTCAATGTGTGACTCGCCGCTCTGCGTGTGTGTCTGCATGTGTGTGTGTGTGTGTGTGTGTGTGTGTGTGTGCAGCCATCAGAGCCTGTAGATGTATAAATCATTGGTCGAGATTAGGGCTGTTTTATTATTCATGACGCAAGGCCTTTTATTGCCAGCGATATTTATCTCTTTCCTATCTCCCATGACCTGCAAGAGAAGGAGGGAGCGAGGGAGGAGAAAGAGGGAGGAGGGAGAAGTCAGTGTGTTCCTGCATTTGGAGGCTTTAGCTGAGCTGTACATAAATACATTTGTTAAGTGGGCGGGTGTGGTTGAGTATTGGTGTGTGAGCGAGTGTGTGTTTTTTCTTTGCGAGTGTTACCGTCGATTGTCCCACCATGAGGCCGAGAAACCACACGCAGCAGTCCTGCATGACACGTTCTGCTTTTCCCTTTCTCTCGCGCTTTCTTTCTCTTCACGTTCGTGTCTTCTGGTCATTCCCTTTTCTCCCTCCGTCTCTCTAGTTATATTGTTTTTATAACGTTTCTGATCCTATCTGTCCATGATGTCACTGTAAAAGTTCAGTTTTTTGAGTTGTTATGACAAGCACGTATGTATTTCTCATGATGTAAGTGAGAGTGTACCCTATATTCTGTTGTAATAGGATCACTCAGTCCTCCATAATGCTTTTATGATATCCCAATGTTCATCTGTTTCCATCCTGTCCAATAAAATGGACTTTTTCTGGATGTTGTGCTGCTCCAAATCACTCTGGCACAGTATCGGCCTCTAGGGGCTGACAGAGGGATGTTTTGTCTGGTTTTTTGTTGTTTCAGACTGGATCTGAGCTCCAGTGTCCACAGGACATAGCTGAACGTGTTACATGTGTGACAATAATCTCCAGTTGCTGCCCCAGAACAAATGTGAAGGATGATGAACTTCCAAAAATGTCTGATACAGGCTTTGTAGGCTGATCTGATCACAGAAGACTTAAAACTACATTTATGCATTTTATGAATATCGTAGCTGAGGGCTGGGCAGGATCAGGGCCTCACAGCCACTAGGGGGCCTAGACAGAGGAGAAAAAAGCGGCCTACATTAAATAACATTTAACATACTTAACTATTTAACATTAACATATATTTCTTTCAGATGTCAAAATTTAAAAGAATTCATGATCAAAACTTTCAGTGTCCATACATTTCTGTATTCTTTTTGAAACATACACGTTATACAGCTGTGTATAGATAATGTAATATAAATAGAGGGATAAAATCTATAGCTAAATAAATAAATGACTATAGTAATAATAATGTGGCATTTTGTTTATTTATATTTGTTTTCAAAAAATGAAAACTTGCGTGTAGGGGGGCCCTGAAAACAGTCTGCCCAGAGTGATCTGTTCACTTCGTCCGGCCCTGGCCAACAGTTACAGGATACACCATATTTATTACAATACAAGACATGAACAAAGTCTGAATCAACACAGCAAACTTTTTATTTGCCAACAACAGCACTGCATCCACAATCCTTCCATTGTTGTGCCTTTCAAAATAAAAGCCCTATACATACCAGTATGCAATTCTTAACCGCTTATGGGGAAGAACTGAGAATATCAGCATTGATGTAGAAATATATTTTTAGGCTAACACATGGCTCCTTGTCTCGTATGAAGCTGAATATTTACAAATATTATTCTTTATTTTATTATTCTTTACCTTCTTTGTTTAGCATGTTTTGTTTGTAGTTGTGTGTCAATTTCTGCAGTTGTAAAGCGGAGTCAGATTCCTTGAACATGTACACACGCTGATTCTGATTCTGATTCTGATCCCAATTTGTTTTCTTGTATCTACTTTTCCTGAGACGCCTATTTTTTGCGTTAATAAACTAATTAAACCACATTACGTGAAGTGAAAGTCTTATATCCTTGTGCTCGAAATGCACGGTTATTGGTATTCAATTGCCTCGTAGTTGCTTGTGTTAAATTGTGACCTTTAACAACATGTTACATTTGTGTTCGATCTGCTGTTGACAGGTGTCTTCCTCATACAACAGAGAAGTAATTCCAGTTTTCTGCAATAGCTTTGCGTGGGGAAAAAGACTCCCCGCGCACTGTCCACTGCAATTGCAATTAAGTTTAATGACAACAATGTTTCGGTACTTGGACCTTCATCAGGTTATCTTGCAAGACAATGGGGGAGTTTATCTTGAGTAAGGTTGTGGACTCGCATGGACCAATCAGAGCACATCGCAGACACCAACAAATCTACACCACTGAATGAAAAACAGGAACGGCTACTATGTCAATCAATGCATGCGTGTTCAAAATAGAACTTAACTTATGTAACATATGTATAACTTAAGACAGCCATATGATGAGCAATTGTTTATGGGGAAGCTGTGGTCTGTGGTCAGGGAGGGGAAGGTGTTTATGTTTAAAAGCTAAAGTTAAGGGAAGATGATGGTGATCAGGGTCAGTACATACACAAATGTCACCTGCAGGTCTGTGACGGGACAAGAGCTCCGGTCGTCTGCATGAAAGTTCATCTCGTGCCCATGTGTCACCCCGATCCCAGCACTCCACATACCTTTTTCGCCTTGCCAAATATAGAGCGCACCACTTCCCGCGCCCCATTCCGGCTCAGTTGCGGCTGCCGAGGACGATCCGCTGCCATTCAGCGGGCGTGCGAGCCAAGTGTCTCGCACACGGCTCCCCTCTTTGATCTGCTGCTGTCTAGTTCTGCCAGACCAGCTTGCGAATCAGGAGAAGCAAATTTATGTATTCTGATCCCGGATTTTATTGCTGATTGGCACGAGAATAATACTCAACAACCAAATGGATTCTTCTTTGAAAATCAATCCCCACTTAAACACACACACGTACATGCACTAATAAAACACTTGTGCACACACAGGCATAAGGAGGAAGCTGAGGGTGGTGGACGTAACAGCAGAGTAACAGTGAGGCGGGGGTAGAATGGACGTTTCGCCTGCACATGCTTTGATTTGTCACAGTAGGAAAAGCACCTGTGTTACTAATCTCATTAACAACGGCTCCGTTCTACTCAAGCGTTGCTGTAAATCATATCAGGGCGACAGCGTGAGCGTTACCAGCACCCTGAAGCTGAGGCAGCTAATTGGAATTCAGACGTCATTTGATAACACCTGTGTTTTTTTATGGATTGGTGTCACAGTGCGTCATGGTTTCTATTGGCTGAGCGAGCACATGGGCTGGGTCAAAACGAACAAAATAACTGTCTACCAGATTTGGAATGTGAACACGCCTTAACGGGCTTGGCTTGGATACTGAACTTGGATACTTAAACCCAATTAAATCTTCATTAGCAAGTAACGATTCAAGCTAAATCAATCAGTGCCATATTTTTCACATTAACGTCACAGAGAGGAAGCGAGACGTCACCGATGCGACGAGTTACAGGGAGTCGGGGCAACGCTTGATGCAATATTTGTCCTGCATAACATACAAGAGGCCTCAGCACGTCACCGACATCTTTACCTAATTGATTAGCCATCTGAAGAAGTTGTTGTTGATGTCACCTCTGCATTTTTGCTAGCGTTAGCCAGAACTCAGCCCCCCGCTATATCCGATAAACTTACAAACATGCTCTTTCATACGCTAAAACAGTATGTGAGTTGTTTTTTTGTTTGTTTATTTATGTGAACTGCATATTATTCACAGGGAAATATCACATTATGCAAGCACCACTGTGGTGACAACAACAACGTAACAGACAGCGCCATGTTTCTTCTTTGTATCGGGCAGAGTGGAAGCTGCAGTGGTGCACTGCTGCCCTCTACGGAGTCCTGTTAATGATCCTAATGACAGGTTTTTATAATTTTTTAAAAGGCCAGCAGGTTTCTGTGTTGATGCTCCATCCGTTTCTATTTTTCAGTCCAGGTATCTGTGTTGATTAAACTGCACGCGACTAAGAACAGTTCCCTCATTGCTTCCTCCTCTGTCGGTCATATGTGGTGGCTTATTTTTCACAAAGGGAATTATATTTTTGTTTTCACAGAGAGAGCAAAGTACTGGAGACAAGTATCTTGGGCGCCAAATGTGAACAGTACCCAACCCAAGCATTCATGCAGCATTTCCACCAATGTCTGTCACGTAGGAGAAGGATTTCCATGTTATTCCCCCTGCAGATATATGCTATACAGGGTGAACTGATAGGAAATAAAGATAAGACAGCATGCTGCGGACAGCAATTAGTCCAAGCACGACCAAAAGGTAACTGTTGTCACATCCATCATCCATTTTCACTATGCCTGTACTATGCCATGTGTCTGCTGAAACACCAACTGCTCCACGCGCTGCTTTTTCAGTTGCTTCCCGCAGACACTCACGCTGTAGCCGAGGCGTGACAGAGCCGCCAGGACGCCACGGAGCCGCTTCCTGTTGACACGAGCGCTGACGCCGGCGCGCTTCCCTTATAGGTTGGATTCACATACAAATAAGTAATGTCCGCTTCCTCCGGGCTCTCTTTAATGTTCTCCCCCTGGGTCATAATTGCTTTTTGATTCATTTTCAAGTGCAGCCAGCATTAAAGTAATTATTCATAAAGATCTAATTCTGCCTTGCAGCCGCTGGCCCGACGCTGCCTCCAAACCACCACTACAGAATTCAACCAGCGTGGATTCTGCTGGGCTTTTTATTTCATGTAGCGGGGCCATTTTAACTAAGTGGTCCCCGAGATACTGTAGTCTGTCTGTCTCTGCCTTCATCGCACACACACACACACACACACACCCACACACACACACACAATCATGTGGAACTAAAGAGGAGCATGTGTCGCAGGTCAGCCTTCCTTTCACCTCACAGGTGGCAGTGACAGCTGTTCACACACTCTCTCTCTCACACACACACACAATCACACACACGCACACATCTGGACCTGCAGTATGGAGCCCCCTGGTGAAGCATTGACGCAGCCTTCACTATGTTTCACTGGCAGTCCATTTTTTGTTTTATAAATATATATAAATATATATATATATATATATATATATGTATATATTGCACTGACAGGACAACTCTGATGTCTGAATTTGACATCACGTCTTCAAATGTTTTGAGTGAATTTCTTTAAATGATGATGAACCAACACGCTCTCCCGTCAGTCTCTTGTCTACCTGTCCAGCAGAAGTGGCTCACCAGTGTAAAGTGTGACTGGCAGGATTTCAACCCACTCTGCAGCCCGATGGTGAAACACGTCACATCAATACTGGCAAATTTACAGTCAAACTAAGCAGTACAGTACAACCGTATGGCTGTGGATATTACTGTCACCGCCGCCTCTGCCTTTCTTCCCCCCCCCCCCCCCCCCCCGCTCTCTCCACATAATAGAACACAATGAACTTTAATAAAGACAATATTCCTTCGCCGTGTGCGGCTGGACCTCAAATAATGAAAAATATTGATTTGAAGCATCTTTAAGTCGATATTACTCTCTGTCATCAGGGAGCACACGCAGGAGAGAGCTCGGAGTCGGGCTGCTATTCTGAAGCTTACAGCGCCATCTAGTGGCTGCTGAGGATAATTGAAGGTTGCTGCCACGACGGGTCATCGACTTGTTTCTTGCAGGCTTCAATACTTTATATATTGCATATATAATTGTGTGTTATTCTCTCCTCTCTCAGGTGTTCCTGATCCGGCGATTGGGCCCACATTCAATGGAGGCTGGAGGAGAAGGGGCTCTTTTACACAGAGCAAACCTTCTTAGAGTTCTCTTTGTCATTTCCTTTGTTAGTGGGTTTTTTTTGTTCGTTTTTTGAAGATGGAGACCTGGTACTGTTTTACACACTTTGGCAAATGTAGGGGGGGTTTTTTTTTCTTAGTTTAGGGAGGGAAGTTCCTGGTCCTACAGCCTTTCACCAGCTGTCCTTTACTATAAATGCACACAGATTTTTTCTGGCTTGGCAGTGTTGTTTAAAGCAATTTAATATCATATATCATATTATAATATATCACAGTGAAATAATATCTCTGGATTATATCTATAGTATGATTATAATCCAGAGAGTGAAAACATTTGCTCCAAATTGCAGTGGAGTGAAGGTATAAAATCCCAGAAAATACTTGAGTAAGGTACCTCAGAAATACTCAGAAGTAGAGTACTTGATTAAATCTACTTAGTTACTCACATGACTGGTCTTGGGATAGTGAAATCTAAAAGCATCACTCATTTGAAAGACCTAAAATTCATGTGTTTCCTCATCCGTTATTGAATATAGTTTTATTGGCCGAAGATTTTTCAAAAACAAGCTTGAAAAGCATAAAATCTTAAGTTTGCATGAAGAAATGATCCTGCCTGTTGAATCTGATGGAGGGTTAAGTGAAATGTATCGTAGCAGTGGTTGGAGACGACACATTCAACTCACCCACACAGCGACAGCTGGCTTCTTTATCTGATTTTTATTATAACCAGTAAGACGTGTAGGCGAGATCACAAGCTTCAGCCACAACTCGCTGTCACCTGGCTACTGTTACTTTTAGGTGCTGAGCAGCAGTGGTGCGTGTCACAGCTTCCTGTAAAAAGTGACAGGCCTGCACACAGATGGAAAATGTTCTTCAATCTGTCAGTGCAATAATAAACTGTTATATACCAGTGGTGAACATCACTGACAGTAATCACTCTGTCATCAGATCAATGGAAAAATCCACAGCTTATTATTCACATGTGAATAATATATACAGCTCAGGCTGATGCCAGATTCCGTCAGTGGGACAGACAGGGACACGCTCTGTGGGTTTTATAGAGAAGCAGGTCGAAACAGAGTGGGAACCTGAACTTGGCATTACAGTGTCTGACGATCTGTGGACTGAGGTGCTGAAAGAAATCAAATCATGTTCATCTGGCGCAAAATTTCAACTTATACAATTCAAAGTAATTCATAGGGTACACTACAGCAAGTCTAGACGTGCCGTGATGTTCCGAAATATGTCTGTGACAGATGTTCGCAGGCTCCTTGTAACCTCACTCACGTTTTTTGGTCATGTCGCACACTAGGGGACTAATGGAAGTCTTATTTCAACAATATTTGAACAGGTAATAGAACTGGCCCCACAAATTGCTCTATTTGTTATACCTGAAGCTGGCAAAAATGCATACTTGAAGCTAACAAATGTAATCTAATTCACTTCTTTTCTGGCCCGCTGGAGAATGCTTTTATTCTGGAAGAAATCGTGGAAGAAATCGTTGCCCCCCTCACTGCCATACAATGTTTGTTTTGGATTTGGAAAAGATCTAATTCTCCATACAGGGCAATTTTATAAATCACTGGCAACCCCTGATACCTTATTAAAAGTCTGACCTCCCTTCTTTCTGAATGACTACCCGGGTGAGAGAACTAATACAATGTAACTCTGCATTAGGCCATCTCTCAGCCTTGCTTTTTACATATTTTTTTCCTTCTTTCTTTTATTTGTTTATTCACTCTTTTTTTTTGCTTGACATGTTATTAAACACTAGCTGATGTGTGCCCAGGTTATTTGTCACTCCTTTCTGTGGATAGAGAGCTCAAAAGGCCGAGGCAGGGAGCTGGTGGAAGGGTGGGTGGCGGGTTTGGAACACAAGGTATTTGTTTTGCTGGGTTTTTAAAAAAAAAAAGTATTATAATGCATTCATGTGATGATGTAACGCTTCCTACAATTCCAATAAAATATGTTCAAAAAAAAAAAAAAAAGTTATGAGGAAAACTCTGAACTAGTGGATTGATTTAGTTCTTCGCACACACCCACATTGTTTACAACAACGCCTCCGGCTAACCCGATGGCCAGAATTGGTTGCCAATGTACATTTCTGTAAACCACAGATAATGTTGCAACTTCAATTTTAAGTTGTCATAACACTGTTCTTATGGTCTGGTAAGGTTTCAGCACAAAAACCACTTGGTAAGGGGGGAAAGGTTTTGTTGAGAAACACCATGCATAGGACACACACCTGTTTTTAGTGAAAAACAATCAAAAATCTAAAAGTAATCAGAAATCATCAAGGATCATGGATTAATAAATGGTTTTATTCCCGTTTTTCAGTCTGGAATCAGTATTATAGTTTCACGCGTCCGATTTAACAGTTTTTTGGGGATACGATGTGCGAGCCAAGCCTTCAGCCATGGTGACAGACTCAGACAAAATAATCAGGGAACCAATATAGGACTGACCATCAGCGAAACTGACAGCTTCTCCAAGTCATTCATGTGAGGACGATGATCTCCATTCACAATTATCCCGATGATGAAAATGAACTGAACTTAGTGGGTGAGAGGGGGTTGGAGTTAACATGTTTTACACTTCTTCCTACTCCTTTTCGGACATGTTAATTCGTTTCAGCAGTAGTAGTATTATTATTTTGGGTAATAGGATGGTGGTGGCAATGATGATGAGGACAATGATGATTAACATGATTGCTATTATTATAATATGAAATTATGGTATTATGGCTTTGTTGTTGTCGTTGTCATTGCCGTTATCGTCGGGGCCTTTACATGTCATTATATGTTTCATGACTACTATTACTATGTCTAATAATTGGGATGATGAATGGGAATAAAAGAATCATGTTTTTGTTTTGCTTTCTTTGATTCTGCTTTTTGGGTTTTGTTTTGGGTTTTTTCCTTTCTCTCGCTCTTCTCCCATTCCTTAATTTGTCTTTGACTGATGCATGTCTGTACATTCTGCCTGATAATGGTTTTATTTGTTATTTTCTGTTTACATGTTCAAAATAAACTGAACTAAACTTCAAAAATTAAACAAATGCTGTCAACCTGCCAGGGACTGCAGCAGAACATTAGCCTGTGTGGCCAAATGTGGCACATTTACATGACAGACTCTGGTGCTCATGTTAGTTGATGTGCACTGTCCCTTCTTTAAATTCAACTACTGTCAGGTAGAGAGCTCATTTATTTATGAGTTGAATATTTGGGTGGTGTGACTTTGGATCCACCTTAGCTGATTGATAAATGCTGTATTTGGAAATGTTCCATTGAGTATTTGTCTCATTGTTTTCTTGTTTGCCTTTAAACTGTCTTCATGGTCCACTTCCCGGATGAGGACAGTGCTATCATGAACGGACTTTGCTCCAATGAGGTAATCACTGCGTTTTCTTTTTGAATTTTATAAAATCTTACCAGCCTTAGTAAAAACTGACCAACCCCTGAACGTTATGTTGTAATAAAATATTGTAATGCCTGAATAGAAAGACTGATGTCACAGGCACTCTTTTATTGTCTCTTTAGTTCAGCCTTGTTATTGGTAATGTAGTTTGAACGTGAAGCATCTGAAGATAATGTTAATACTGTCTGACTGAGGGTCCATCTTCCTGTCAGTGGACTTCCTCTCTTCTTGTATCGATAGCATATGATTTATCAAAACACAGTAAACACAGATTTCTGAACCAGGTTTCTGGACTACTGCGTTCTTTCCAAACCTCCCAGAACTGCAAAAGTGTGTACACGAAACCATTAGATGTTCCAACCATTACAAGCCAACAGACTCCCACGTTCACAGTGCCCAACCTGTGACAGTAAGGGCGGAAAAGGGTGGGTGACGCTTAGTAAGTGTCAGCCTAAAGTAAGTGTAGGTGCAGTGCCAGTGCGGTGATGATGACCTCTGACAGTACGTGGTGGAGGATGTGGTTACACGCAAAAAGAAAAGAAAAACCGAAATTTCAACGCAGCCTTTTGTGATATCGTCTACCTGACTGAATAAAAGACGTGGGATGGGATTTTAGCCGCCCCGATACCTGCACGGTTTCATTCAAACTCCTACACTCACCTTAAAGTTCAGATGTGCAACTTGTGAAAATGAGACTTTTCTTCTTACAAATCAAATGTCGAAAAAAAACTCACCCTTCCTCATTTCAACACACTCAGGGGTTTCCCCGCCGCAGCTTCACTTGGGCTGGTATGACCAGCAGCATATGATGGCTAATGTTTGCTGAAGACAGTTAATGTTCCCAAACTTGAAATAGATACTGCTGTGTAACAGAGTCAGTCTGTTGACTCTGTGGCTCATCTCTGTTACTTCTTCATCTACACACTACAGTCTAGTGTTTAATATCCTAC
Organism: Sparus aurata; assembly: GCF_900880675.1. NCBI lineage: Eukaryota > Metazoa > Chordata > Actinopteri > Spariformes > Sparidae > Sparus > Sparus aurata. The sequence goes on along the minus strand of NC_044194.1, from coordinate 26,722,299 downwards.
CATAATCTTCACCTGTGGTAATCAATAGAGTCAAGCATTTAGGCAAGTTCCTTTAGCACCTTAAAGTCAATAACCCACACATTATAAATTCACTCATTATCTTCTCACCCTCATGTCAAGTGATGTTTTGTAGTCCATAAAACTTTTCTGGATCTTCACAGAGAAACAGTAGCACAGCAAACAACTGAAGGAGACGGGGTCTTGTTTTGAAGTGAAAAAAAAAAGAATAATGAAAAAGAATAAATCAAAACAGACAGTAAATAGCTCCATATAGCTCTTCTTGCTAAATCCAAATTTCCATCTGCCTCAGAAGTCCTGAGATCCCAAATAGATTTGAAAAACCTTCATTAACACCGTTTTTTAAGCCAAAATCTTCACTGTAGCTGCTAAGCTAACAGCATTAGCACACACCCCAACTGAAGTGGGACCAAGACCTTGACCACATGTCAAGGGTGTATATAACATCTTTGCGAATCTATTTGGGATCTCTGGGCTTCAGGAGACTTGGATTACACTGATGAGCACCATGTAACTTTACGTTTGTTTTTGGCCTTTTTTTTCATGCTTTAAAACAAGTCCCCACCTGCTTCAGTTGTTTTGGAGAATGCTGCAATGCTGTGAAGCTCCAGAAATGTTTTGAGGACTTCACCTGACATTCCATCTGCCTGGGGGTGAGTAGATAGTGACAGGATTTTCATTTTTGGATAAACTTGTCCTTTAACCTCAAAGAAGCAGATGTAGGCCTAAGGATTATGTTTAAAAAGTCAACAGCAAAGTGAAAAGATTATGTAAAATTTGAAGGGTAAACCTGGAGAGTTTCAAAAGATCTGGGGTGGTTTTCTAACATATGTGGACACTGGGTCCACAATACAGTAATCCTTTTATATTCAAATAATGCCATGTGATTGTTAAACATGCTTATTCAACATATAGTGCTGTTTCTAGCTTTATTTTTGTTTAAATTTTCTTTTCTACCTCTCTCTGCTATGTATTACCTCTCTGCAACAGTCTTGTTTTATGCTATATGTTTTTGTTTGTTTGTTTTATGATAAACTGAAGGCTTGTATTTATTCTTACTTATTTGACTTGGTACACACTCTGTAGGAATGTATGGTCGGACCTGTAGGGGTGGGTTGAGTGGGAGGGAGGGATGGGCTGATCTGATACCTATTTGATATATTGTTTTTAGATTGTCCTTTCATTCAGCTCTAGGGTTGTTATGTAAAAAAATCCAATAAAGATATAGTTGGGGAAAAAAAAAAAAAAGTCAACATCATGCTCAGATAGACGTTTAAGGGTCAGGGTTAGGGTAAATCTAGATATCAGTTTCATGAAATGTCAGTATCTCTTAGGGTTTCATTCCCCTTCCTTCTCTCTTAAAAGTCAAATTATGCCAAATTATTTAATTTAAAATGGATTAAAAGTGATTAAAAGTATGCTATGCAGTCTACAGCACGATTGCTCTGCTGTGCCGTATGATTTCAAAAACTCGAGACTGGCATGAACAATACATCACTGAAACACACCCAGACGGTCCATAGAGAGTATCAGTGTTAAAAAATGTTAAATGAAACATGGAACTCAAAAAGAAATCATCACAGGGCAGCTACAGTGCCTCAGAACCATAAACCATTTTTTCTTGTAAACCTTACATTATTAATCAAGAGTAGATGTGTAAAAATGCTTTTAACGAGATACCTGTAAAATTATCAGGCACATTACGCTGCCTGTAATTCATAAGTCACACGACAAATTTATTGGACATCTATAAAGGAGCCAGGAACAGAGTCAGATGACGCCATGATGAAGGAAAAACAGCAGAAAACCTTTGGGCAAACACACTTGACATGTTGATGAGGAGCTCAGTGAGGTGTTTCATTTTGATGGACTAGGACATCTAGCTTCGGCAGGTAGTTTCCATGAATGACGGGAAATACTGAGGCAATGTCAGAAGGTCAGAGAACATTCTTACCACAGGGCTGCTTGCTGCGAATGTCCTTTCCGGAAAAAAAAAAAAAAAAAAAGAGAAGAGGGAGCTAAAAAGTCAAAAGAAATTGTTTAAATCACTGACTCTGTTGTTGTTCACCATAATTGTGTTTGTGGTTGTTGGCGTGAATGGTACATTAACTTTTAAGTTTTCAGTAGCGCCGAGATCCAAAAGCGGCTGAAGGTATGTCGATTGCTGCTCAGCGGCATATACCGATCCCCAGACTGACATACAGTGGTATGCTGCTGTTATGCCGCTGTCATTCCACCGACACATGACGGTATGTGCCGCTTGAGATTGTTATGGCACTGAAGGACTGTTGGATGGGTACCGCTCCCTGATGAATATGCAAATATAATGCCACTGGGCTGGTTTGAGACAAGTACTGCCGTAAATGTATACATTTTTTTTTGTGTCTTTATTGACAATGCTAACTTAACACATTACCGTAAGTAAGTAGGAACGTATGTTATGTTGTTGGGATGTAAGCATACAGACAGTAGTTACACGTGGAACTCTTGCAATATGATAGTAAAGTAATATGTCTAAATTTCTGCCTCTAAACTAGAAAGAGCTAGCCTTAGCTAATATAGCTAATGTTAGCCCAGCCACCGTAGCCGGTCTGACTAATTGATAGAAGAAACTTTGAGCCAACCAACAAAACAATAGGAGAACACAATAATATATTATTTCATATCAAATCTACTTCGCAGGACATTAACCATTGTGGCATGTTATGCATCATGTTCATTAGTGAACATGATACATGAAATGCCATAATTGGTTGGCTCAAAGTTTCTACTATCGATTAGTCAGACTGGCTATGGTGGCTGGGCTAACATTAGCCATGTTAGCTAAGGCTAGCTCTTTTATTAGCTTTAAGTAGTTTATAGGCAGAAATTTAGACATAATGTTTTAAGTTAGCATTGTGAATAAATACAAAAAAAGTGTATCCATTTAGGGCAGTACTTGTCATCAAACCAGCCCAGTGGCATTACATTTGCGTATTCATCATACAACAGTCTCTCTGTGCCATAACAATCTCAAGCGGCACATACCGTCATGTGTCGGTGGACTAACAGCGGCATAATAGCAGCATACCACTCCGAGAATCTGTATGTCAGTCTGGGGATCGGTATATGCCGCTGAGCAGCAATCGACATACCTTCAACCACTTTTGGATCTCGGCGTCACTTGTCACAAGTTTTAGCCAAAGGTCAAATAAGATGTCTATGGTGTCAAAGTTCAAGCAAAGGCCCATTTTAATGCACATTCAGCCTGTTGTAATAATCTTTATTTGAATTCATAGGGACATTTTTCAAATCTGCTCTTTAAAATCGATTTTCCCCAAATTAATACCAAAACTTTACATTGTCATGTCTCGTGTCCATGTATCCCTGATGGGCTGGGCATAACGGTATCAAACTCCTATGTTTCTTTCGAAAATAAATGTTATTTTATTGATATAGCCCAAAATTACAAAGCACAATTTTCCCCACGGGCTACAATGTGTACAAATAATACATCCACTGTCATTAGACCCTTGATTTAGGTTTGCTAGCAAATGTTGCTAACGCTAGCTACATAAGATTAGGGTGGTACAGTATGCTGGGCACATATTGTGGAAATCGGGCGTTCTTTGTTTCTATGTACGTTTTTCCACAAACTGGCTACAAAGACAGCCAAGACTGTTGATGGCTGACAAAAACACAGGTACCAAAACAGATACGCGAGTCAGAAGGACTTTACATATTATCGACCGACAAAACTTGTTAGAATTTCAACCAACTTTCAGAATTCATACACACAGATCAACAAAACATTTGAGGCCCAACAAACATTTTTAAAATATCGATCTCCAATCATCATAATGTTTTTTAAGGAAACAAGATACTTTTATTCTGCATCTCTCTACAAGCTCAGTGGATGTACAGTAAAAATATATATATATATATTTGTCGACATGAAAAAATTATCAATATGACCTTTAACATGGAAGGGAGGTTTTATTATGCATCTCGTAAAATTGTTTAATCTGTGCAATGACATGGTAACTCACTTTCCTGCACACTTGGCGCGCTTATGTAAGCAGAGCCTGGGTATCCGGAGCTACAGATAGGATGAGCCTTGAAGAGATAAGGAGTTCAGAGACGACACTGACCAAATATAACACACATTATCTGATTACATTAATACAAGAATCACTATGACTCTATATGATGAATTAAAGTTACTTTTCAGGTGCACCATGTAGTTTTGGGAAAGAAATTTTACTCAGAATAGAAAGATCATTGACTGATTTTCTTCAGGCTTAAAACAGACTAAACAAAAAAGCACTCTTTGTTATCATGACTGAATAAACTGAATAAACAAACTGACCCTAATGGACAACACGATTTCATACTGTTTATATGTGGTGGACCCTGCAACATTTTCTAACAGTGTTTGTGGGACCTTATTTTCCTCTGGAAACAGCTTGTTTATTCACTCATAGGAAAAATAATATTTCTGAGTTTGTCTATTATTATTATTTCAGAGTCATCTAAAACCAGTGTTGCCAACTTAGCGACTTTGTTGCACAGCACTCCCTCCCAGCTGTATTCAGAGCTGGACAAGATGTTCACCTCTCCGCGTCCAGACTGCGAAATCACGCATGCGCTGCTGGCTGATACAATGTAAATGTCAAAAAGTTTACGTCTAAAATCAATCATTGCACAAATAAGTTTATACCTTTTTGTCCCTCCCATGGCGTTATTCTTCTCTCCTACAGCACATTACAATTAAATACACATGGCCAGTTATGCAAATTAGGCGATGGTGTCATTTAGCAACTTTTAGGGCAGCCAATAGCGACTTTCCTCACTGAGGAGTTGGCAAAAGTGTCTAAAACTACACAGCGCTCCTTTAAGCTTTTGGTGAGTGTATTTCCACACATACATGCAGTACCAAGATCTTCTCTGTCGACAGATCTGTGTTTGTATAGAACTCAGATATTCAAGTAAAAACAACTGAGTTTATCAAGTTCATCATCAAGTTTATTCTTTTTTTCATCAAAGTTAACATTTTCTCCATCAGGCTTTGATGAGACTGTAGGACATCTGAATGTAGTTTAAGAGCAATTATGAAGAAAATTATTACAGTATAATATAAATATATATAAATATATATACAGATATAAATATTCAGCTAAACAAATTAAACTGACAGAAATTATTGGACAATAGTGTCTCCATCATGTCCAGAACTGAGCTGAACAAAGCATATATTTTGTTTGATGATAGCATATCATTACAGACCACTTAATTAGCAATATGTATGATGTGAGCGCAATACAGCCCAAAAAGTTGTAAAGATCTGCAAACTACATACTCAAAGGGTCCCTCAAAAGGACCTGGCCACAAAATAAACTTTCAGTGCAGGGTCCTGTTCAACCAAGCTGCCATCAGCGGCTCATATTCTGACATTTTTAGACAGAAACACGTTTCGGTGTTTTTACGAAATTACCATTGTAATCTAACAGCATCTTCAACTACGAATTTGATTTCGTAATAAAGTAGGTCACTTCGCGTCTAGTTTTCATGGTTTGTTTTCACAACACTACGACAGATAAACATCTAGTACTCACCGTGAGGAGCGCGCACACATGCCGTCCAGTTTTGATGACGCAATCACTGGGACTTTCCGGATACGTCACTCGGGGCTTCCGAGTTCTTAAGCTAGCTCTACCTCTGTGTTCATGTCGTTAGACACTGTCAACGTCGCTTCGGTCCTGTGTAGTACAAACCAAAACAGACATGAAAACGCCAAAGACTCCTATCAGCGCCGACGGGTCTGAATATTGAGACGTTGTCGTAAGGAGCGACCGTCAGCCTGAGAGGCGGAATGTCAACAACGCGGCCCCTCCTCGGGATGAGACGAGTCACCGAGCTAGCGTGCCCGGAGCAGCCGACCAGCAGGCTCCTTGCGTCAGGCGGCAGACAGCAGCTGGAGGCCCCTACTGTGGACGAGTTTACAGTGCTGGAGGATAAAGAAGAGGAGCTGAAATGTGCCAAGCCTCGAGTGGAGCAGGTTTTTAAAGTAACGTTCACCATTATCGGTCTGTTGGACCACACGGGACAGCCGCACGGTAGCAAAACATCACGGCAGATATGGCTGCAGCTCAGAGGAAACAGAGAAGACGTGTCGAAGGCAAAGGTGGGGTCTTGTTTTACTGTTTCACTTGTGTTTGATATAGATAAAGCAGCAGTTCACCGTGACACTGTTAAAAATACAAAATACCCAGTAACGACCACGCGGGCAGTACCGCACCGTGTGACTGATGAACAGGTGGATCAGTGAACTGTGATTAGCCCCAGTCTGTTTAATCAGCCGTCTCATTGTCATATCTAACTAACACAACATCAGAGCTGGGACACAACATCATATTTCTGTCGTGTTTGTGTTTTCGTTGTCTTAAAAGACTGCACCACATGTTGCTAACTTTGTTGAAGTCAGAAAAGAAATGTATCCAAACCCCCACACCCGCAGTTCAGACAGGGTTTTCTCTGACAAAATATCTACCACTCCTAACTTCACAGGTCATATCAGATCAGGTATTCTATGAAAGTAACAGTAGTCATAGTGTAACCAAATTACCACCACACCACTGACATTGTGGTTCAAAATGTCATGACATTTGATTGTGTCAATTTATTGTCTCATAAGAGTTGTCACTGGCCACCAAAAGATATTATAGACACCTGTCACAGACATTTCACTTTCCAAATTAGATTTATTAGTTCATGACTGTTCAAAATATGGAAACATGTTTACATGCTGTGGCAGTTTTAAGTTAAGAGAGCTCAGACAGCTATTTTCATAGGCAATCCTAAGAACAGCACAAGGAGGAAGACTAATGTTGAAAAAAGAATCATTTTGATAGACGACTAACACCAGATAAAACATCATGGAACATCATGGAACATGTGCATTCTTCTTCAGCTGTGTGTTTGTCCCTGTTATACATGATTAATCCACATTTTGAAAATTTGGGCTACGCAATTAAGCAGAATGTAATTGAAATCCCAATATGGCCCACTGCAATATCCAAACCGCAAGAAGCTGCAGTTTTTTGATGAAAGTAAAATGTGTTCTTAACAGCAGAATAACAAAGTACTGTGGTGCTGCCAGAGATGCCCTGACCAACAAATCTTGTTCTCCTGATGTGAGAAAACATGTTTGTTTGGTACAGACCCCATCAAATGTCACTTTATTATAAATTAAATAGTTTTTTCAGTATAAAAAATGAAAATTGTGATGCTAAAATGATCTTTCCTGCCAATCCTGAATTAATCTGTCAAAATAATCACAATAAGACTTTTTGGCCACATTGTGCATACCTATTTCAAATTTATTTTGCCATTTTAGAAATACATGCACAGATTTTACACCAGAATTTCCTTCATTGCAAAGATGTATACATCTCGGACATTATGTCATATTGGTATCAGTTATGCAACTCTTACTTTCGAATTAATATTTACTGGCAACTACCATTTTGTTGGATTCTGGCGGCTGGGGATGTCCCCATGGGAAGTTTTGTTGTCGCTGATGTGGCATTGAATTTCACATAATGGGCTTGTGATTCCCAAAGTCATCTATCTCCTGTGGTCTTGTATTAGCAATATTCCTTTATGGTTTTATTAGTTTATCATACATTTCCTTCTTAGTCAATCATCATGAAATTCAAGCATTTTATTTTTATTTTTCACCACCTTATCAGATTGTTTCAAAGCTCTTAGGGTTACTTAAGGTCAAACTCAAATTTAGCTAAATGTGGGACGGTGTGACAGCAAAATAAGTAAAAAATGCTCTGTGTGACTCAATCACATTATCTCACACACAAGTACACTTGTAACACAGCCATCAGTTTTAAAGAAGATTCATATAGAGGTCTTTCCCTACATTCTCAAACCATTTGCAAAATGGTTGTCAACATCTGTAGCATTTATTTATTCCTGTGTGATTTCCCATTCATCAGTCACACTTCTGCATCCTGTGTCATGAGTCTCTCTTTTGTGCGTAAGTTGCTCCTCCTGTAACCAGCTGTTCCAAGCTCTGTTGATCAACCGAGAATTTGTTGTGGAAGTGGTAATTTCACTCTTCAAGTCATGATAAGGAGAACGCAGGAGTCATAAACACCTTCCATTCTAAGATCGTTCTAAGTTATAACGGTGTTTCTACTAGTCTGGGAAATTACTGCCATAATTCCCATAACAGCATTTATTGTAAGAATGTTTCATGAGAGAAAAATGCTGCACGTGATGTGAAAAAAAGTCCTGATTGTTTCTCTTTCAGCTGCTTCTCACAACATCAGCAAGTCCGACATGTAAAATCTCTCTGCCTGATTTAATGAGAGGCAGTACAGCTTGTGACTGACAGTATTTAGTTTTACTGGAGAATAATCAAAGGCTAACAGCCAAACATTTCTTTTTTACATCTGAATATGTCATCTTTTGCTTTGTAATGTACTTAGGCTCTGGCTACCCAGAGGGAGAATAAGTCACAGTGAGTGGTGCAAGTAGCTTTTAGGTGCATGAGTCCCCTATCTTTCATGTAGCATCACTCAAATAGAAAGTATGTTGTCAAATTGGTTTCTCCCCAATCAGTCACATCACTATACCAGGGTTATAACAGTGTAAGATTTTATGGTGTGATAACAGCTCAGAAGCAGCACTGTTTTACTCTATCATGCATATTACACATTTTACCATTACTATCAGTTACAATAACCCTTAAAGTAATGTCGATGTCAATGTAATAGAGATGTTCAAATATCTGTTAAGTCACTGTCTATCGACGAACACAGTGATGATTGAGCCTATGGCCCGACTTTCCTGGAAAATTTCCCATGCTGCTCACAGTTAGTGACACGTCACCCCGCAGTGGTTGGTCAGCCAGAGAGAGTAGGTAGTTCCCATGTGACATAACAGTTTGTTTGTCCTGGTCTCTGCTTGTGTTGGGAGTAAACCGTTAATGTTAGTATTTGCGGTCATGGCCGAACAAATGAAAAGACTGATAACTGCGCACAATGCAACTTTAAAAAAAGGTGCAAATCACTTTCGTGTTGTGTTGTTATGGAGGCGCGGCAGACCTGCCATCTGACAACAGACTGACGTCACACAATGGATCTCTGGGAAGCACCGAGGTCCAAAAGTACACCTGCAGCTGCCTCTTCCAGAAATCTTCAAGAGTGCCACTTTAAAGGAATGAAAACAGAAGGGATTTGTATTTATTATTTCACAAAATATCATGGCCTAATATACTAACACTAATAAGGTAGAATTCAATATTGTTGATAGGCAAATATGCACAGTACAATACCTGTCAACTTTTATATTGTGGTATACCTTGAAACTGGTATCCTGCTGTCATCCTTCACTGTACTTACCAGGGCTGAACAACAGGTTAAAAAAAACAATATTGCAATTATTTTGACAGATATTAATGTGATTATATGATTCATGATTGTCTGACTCATCATTTTTGCATCACAGTTTTCATTTACACCGGAAAAAACTATTAGAATGATGACGATGTTGATAATGATATGACATTAATCAGGCCTGTCACAAACAAGTATGTCTTCCATGAGCATAAGAATAGTAAGCAAAGACATCTCAACAGCTTCTACAGTTTGGATGCTGCATAAAATTTATTGATTTGGTTGCATCAGTCTGAAAGTCTGCCATTTTTTTTCACTCTGCCACATTGTCGAGTCATTTTACACTCAGTATTTTGTTTACACATTAAAGAAATGTGACAGTTTCTGTAATAAAGTTAACGCAACCACCTGCAGCTGATTCATCCGAACATTTCCCATTGCCAGGACATTCCCTGAATACTTGACAAGTGATTGGTTTCAGCACGTGTCAGCTCTACTGCTGTGTGTGTGTGTGTGTGTGTGTGTGTGTGTGTGTGTGTGTGTGTGTGTGTGTGTGTGTGTGTGTGTGTGTGTGTGTGTGTGTGTGTGTGTGTGTGTGTGTGTGTGTGTGAGAAATTGTATTTATTAATTTTGCTTAATGTGCTGCAATGTCAATAGCTGCAAAAAACATTTCTCATCATATGATAAATTAAGTTAATTGATGAGGTAATTGTTTACTCTAATTCAATAACAGATTATTTTTCTCCTCATCTTGCAGGAATATGTTCGAGGGCTCTGCGACCCCGAACTGCAGAAAGAAGAGCGGTACCCTGTGGACATGCACTGTATTTTTGCTGGTGCTCGGGGCCTCTTCCTGGACAGGCTCGTGCGGGACACAAGTGCCGAAGTCGTTGTCCCAGAGCCAGGCCGCCTGCGGCTATTGGGCCGGGCTGAACCTGTAGTGATGGCACAGAGCAGAGTTCAGCAATTTGTAGCACTCTTCCAGGTAGGATAAACTTAAAATCTGTAACAGTAGTTCATTCTGTTAGAGCTTTAGAGACAAGGGTCTTTTCAGTCACCTACACTCCTCAACTTTCAATACATCTGTAAGATGCATTTTGTATGTAAATCTACAAGTTAGAGAGGACTATTTTCTTGAGCCCATTTAACACTTCTTCCATTATGGATAGTTCATTAGCAATAAGATAATAGGCTACAATTTCAAATTCATGTATAGATCAGATTATTAATTCTTTGATAAACAAGTTAGTAGATTAATCAAAAATACTTGAATCATTAGTTCCACCGTATTTAGAACAAAAGAAAATATAGTAAAGCATGACGTGTGTGTTCCAGGAGAAGCGAAGTCTACCGAGTGACAGAGAGCCTGCAGTGAAACGAGCGTTCAAGTCCTTTGTGGAGGAAAGGGATGATAAGTACACTATGGAGCTTCTTCTGCTGCCCAGTGCCCTGAAGGAAGAGCTACTGGGACTGGCTCATAGCCCCACTACCACAAACACATCGTCCCTGGTCAGTGTATAACTTTTCCATTTGAATTTTTTTTTTTACAGCACAGCATAACCAATGTGTCCAGCTGGAACTTTATCTCCTTATGGTACCTTTTTGAATAAAACATTTGGAGCAGATTTAGTGTAAAATGTATCTACTAGGTTATTTGAATTATAACCTCTAAATTGATTTTTTTTTATAATGGCCTCTGAGATTTTAAGTTTTAATAGGCTAGGTGTTCTGCCCTGACCCTTAAAATCAACATGTGACTGCTCCATCAAAATTAGAAACTTAGAAGCAAGGCCATGTGCCTTAGGAATATAGTTTTTAACAGGAAAACTGTCATCATGTTAATATGATGATAGTTGATATGGATATTGATATGCTGTGTGGCAAATAAGATTCAACTCTAAGGACACAGAGAAGCAGGAGGCTCTAAAAGGCAGGGAACTGCTTTGATTTGTTTTAGTTCATCACAAAATATGACCCTGAAGTCGAGAACCAGCCTTCACAGCTCCCTCAAAATGCCAAATGGATGCTGGTTGATGAATACAAACATGAGTCTAAAGCTTGAACTTGTTGACGTGTGTGTTTGCTACATAAATTATGAAGTCATAACAGAGAGGGCTGATGGGCTTGTAAAAACCGGTGACATGTTGGCAGATGAAATTTCACAGAGGATTCTCAAAGTCCAAAATGCTACTGGGTTTGGGCCCATGGGTTTCTGCTGTGACGGAGCTTCTGTTCTGTTTCATTTTCAGGAAATAAAGGAGGGTTGGCCACCATTTCGGACAGACATTTTTAGGTGCAGTTCTGTGTACACTGCAATTATCAACATCTTAACTTAGTCTTCTACACAACAGGTCCCAGGCCATATTCACACTTTTTGACACTGTTAATCACATTTAAATTAAGCACACATTTATGACTGGTCCCACTAGACATGTCTAAGTCCCTGAGCTACAGTGTCTTAAGTTGGAATGGTGAATTGATGCACACTAGAGCTTAAAATCTGGACCACTCAGTAAAGGCACTTTCAGAACAAGGTGATCAGCCTAAGCTGATGCTGTCTTACATTAGGATCAGATCATCAAAAGTCTTATTTCAGATTTTACAGTGAGAGGACTTCAGTCTTCAATGTTGTTTATAACCACCCTGCATTAGTCCAACTGAAAACCTCAAGACTGACTTCATGAAGTTCAGAGATAACTCAGCCAGTCAAGCTCAGAGAGGGGCTGATGGCCTAACATGGCATAAGGAAGCTGAAACCAGTGAAGCTGACTGACTGTGTTGTTGCAACTGAATGAGTTAGGTCATGAGGAATCAGGAGCTTCAGTAATGTGGACACCAGATTTAAAGTAGACACAACAAAGACCTCATCTACTTGTCTAACTCCATGTCTGTGCCTTATGTAAGCTGGCAGCTCTGCCCCACAAGCCACCCACAGTCAAATAAAACGGCACCTTATGCCAGCCGTGGCCATGGAGTTTTAGGATTGTTGTTTTGTTTGTTTCCATTCGTTTGTGAGAGTAACTTGTTTACACAAATTGTTGGCTTTGCATTTCAAACGGTAAAGTTCATACATTCATTTCTGTTTTTTGGGACCATGTGAAGTAAGGTGCTTGATGGTGTGACATCCCAGCTGTCATTTTTCACTCTCATCACAGTTTCACCTGCCAAGTGTATATTGAAGCCTAATATGGGAAGGCTGTGTTCATGATCTGGCACTAATATCAGGGGAAAAAATAGATATTATTATTATTAAGGGCACTTTTGTTTTTTTTCCAGATCTCCTTAGTAGGTTTGGGATAGCGGGATGATCATGGAAACAAAACAAATACCTAAGCCTATACAGTTTTTTTTTTTTTTTTTTTACAGGCCTGACCAAATGTTGTGTCTGCCTAGGCCACTGCTGTAAAGGCCTATTTGTCCTTGGCTGCACGATACTTTTATATTTGTCACAACAATGCAGGTTTGTTCCTCCTCGACAGAAAGCTCTCATCTCCAGAACTAAACATTTCCGAGAGTAAACAAAGCTTGTGATGTGTCATTTTGACAGCTGACATTGTTTCATCTATGTTTTAGTCTGATCTCAGGGTCAGTAAACATGTACAAATTATACATCACGCGTGTATAAATATAAGGCTGTCTAAGCTTTTGAGAAACGTGAGCATTCATCCTCGTCATCAAACTATTGTTCTTACACAGTGACACATTTTTCAGGCTTCTCACATAAACGTTTGATCTTTTAATGGTGTGCAGTTTTTGTTGTGGCTCTTTGTTCTCTATAAATGCTGAGACAACTGATTTCATTTGACTTGCATTTTAGAAGTTTTAAACCCCTCAGTGTAAATTGATTATTTGAAATGTTTATAAAGGCTTCTTTGTGTTGCTGTCAAAGTGTTAATATTGTGCATTTGGCAGCTGTTCTAATTCAGAACAAGTCAGGTCATTCTGGCAGCTGCACAGTGGATCATGGATCTTTTTGTGAAGCTCTGGTTTTTGTAAGGAGAACCATGTAGTGCGCAAAGGGAAGTGCAATATGAACCATGACTGTTTTTATTTTAGGGGACTTTTTTACTGTACTTTCTTAACTGTGGTGATAAAGGTGATTGTCATGTGTTTCATCTCCCAGGTGCAGCTCAATCAGACGCTGCATCCCAGCATGGTGGAGGTGGACCAGGACCGCTCACAGAGTAGCACTCCTGTGACAGAGCTCTCCAACCGCATCCTGGACACCAGCTTTGAGGAGAAAGGGCCCGGAGCAGCATCTGTTGTCGGAGGAGGTAAAGCGGGAGGAGGGATAGCCCTCGGCCCCGAGGGCGTCCTGCTCAACGGCACTCGGCCATCACACAAGCGGCGCTCATCTGAGAGCGAGACTCGGGACACAAAGAGACAGTACTCTCTGGAGCGGAGGGACGAGTCGCCCGAGAGAGCGAGAGAGAGGGAGCGACAGAGGGACAGGGAGGGCCGAGGGAACAGTAGCAGCTGTAGATCCAAAACGCCCTCTGCTTCATCGTCCCTGTCCTCTACAGCTAAAGCAAACACAGTTGTAGGTCCAATCATGTTGGACTCCAATGAAGGCATCTCGGACGACGGGGAGGCAGTCAGCCCAGAAACCAATCTCCGCTGCCTGGTCAATTTCTTCAGGTAAAGCTCATAAAAGTTTGAATATTCAACGCAATTCATTATTACATTAGGGCTGTTATTAAGTAATTAATTGTTAGCCAAATTATGTGGTTGTTGGTCAAGTAGAATGTGGGCAACAAACCATGTTATTCTTTACTATTCATGGTTTTGTATAGCTTTTAGATTTAAAGTAAAAACTTTCAAAAATTAACTAAATTTTATCAACAGAATATGATTACAGTTTTGAAGTTATGACAGCTATTATGTATTGTGTTGTGGAGCCTTCTACTTAAGTTGCTAAATAGCTAACAGCCGCCAGTCCTCCACCAAAGCTCCAGTGTTGCAGTATAAACACTTCCCTGGTGCTCCTGAGCTCCTATTCCAGACCAGTAGCTGTATAACTAACTGAGCTACCTAGCTAACAACAGCTACAGTGAGCAGCAGTTAGGGCAGTGGTTCTCAATTATTTTTTGTCATGACCCCCCTAGAGGACAGACATTTTTTCAGGCCCCCCCGAATTGAAATACTATTGAGAACCTGATATTTATTTATTTATTTATTTATCTGTACAAACCACTGTATGAGTTGTAGCATTCTGGACACAATCACCTGATTATCAAAATGGTTTCATGCTGTTCGCTGCCAGAGTTTTTAAGCATAAAACACAAACAGGTCTTTCCTCATTTCTGACTGTGTTCACAGTAAACCCAAGGTCTATGTAGGCATCGTCATATTTCCTGCTCCATAGTTCCCGACCGAAGGATTAGCAGAAGAGCTTGTGTTTGTCTCTTTTTGGAGATTTGTGTACTGGTGTCAACACGAAGTGTTTTATTTTGAAAAGTAACCGGATATTATATTGTTATTTTGGCGCTTGACTTCCTGTCTGCTCGGTGCAAGATTCAGCTGAATTGCTGCGTCATGCTCCGGCATCTGCCAGATATATAGAAGTCCTGCTTATCTATTACTTTGGAACTGCTCCCATCTCTTACATTGGAAACACATTGATAGTATGGACAAGACTAGCAATAACAGCCACCACACTTCAGTACATATATGGGCATGTGAGTATTGTTTTTAGACAACCATGAGAAATTGTAAACCTATCCTTTATCACCTCTCTTTTCACCACACTGTACCTCTGCCTTGTCTTACTGAAGCATTTGTTGAAACTGAATTTCTATAGGACCATGGGTTACCAGCAAGAAGTGGTGGAACGTGTTGTCAAGGAGACAGGACAGACAGAGGATACCTTCCTCGTTCTGGAGAAAATCGTTGAGGAAACCAAGCGTTGTGAAGAGGGGTCAACAGGAAGTGAAAAAGAAAGACGATTGAACTCTGTGCGCTCATCAGACACTCCCTCATCGTCGTCGTCTGCCTCCTCTACAGTTTCTCGATTCATGGAGAGGGAGCGTGAGCGGAGTAGAGTGTTGGTAGACCCGGGCAGGTCTAAAGAGAACATTAAGCCCAACCAGCACCGAGGCAGTAGTAACGGTCTGGGTCACCGCAGGCAGTGCAGCGGCAGCGAGACCAGCACTCAACAGGTACACCACCATCACAGAGAGACTGTTGCATCTTTTTGTCTTTGATAAAACACCCAAGTTCCTGGCTCTTTTAACATTTGTGAGTTTGAATGTTTGGAATCATTGGAACTGTGGATGTAGAATAAGTTGCTTTCTTTGCATGATACACATCAGATGATATGATATGAAATACTTCACCACGATTTTCCCTCATCTTGCGTCACCACCATTCATGAACCCATTTAAATATTTTCTTCAGTCTTTTTCTACCCATCTCAAATCATTTCCAATAAATTGCTTCATATCTTATGACTCATCTCGCTGAATCTTAGATATTATTTTTGTTATGACAGCACATGCTGTTGTCTCGTTTTATTGCTCATTTTGGCTCCTCCAGTTGCCCTCAAATTTACCATTGAATCATCCCACTTATGGTTTGAGAATACAGATGCATTTAATATGGTCATAATTATAAGGCATTGATTTCCTACTGATTAAGATCTTTATGGTGTATGAACAATGTATGATGTTATAAACTAAGATAAAAATGCTCTTATTTAAATGTGTAGTTAATATTATCAATCCAGACTACAGAATCCACTGTAATTCCTGTAATATCTCTCCCCAAATAACAAAAATCGTATCAAATCTCTTTTCAGGCCATCACTATCAAGAGGAGTTCTAGTGCTCAAGGAGGAGCAGGAAACTATGAGGTTATTAACATTGATGATGACGATGATGTCATCATCATGAATACCAAAACAGCAGATAGCAGGACGCCCCGGATGATGACAGTGGCACACCTGGACACCCAGTCAGGATCAAGAACTGACTACTTGGCGCGGGGAGGGGGTGGCGTCCCACAGAGGGATTACCTGTCGAGAGGAGGGACACAGACATTGGGAGGATCAGTCAAAGTTGAGAGTGTGACAGCGCTGCGCAGCACGCCTCAGTGGCTGACAGCCACCACCACCTCCTTAGCTTCTACCCCCAGTGTAGGTATTACCTCAAAGTCCACCTCTACTCATGTCAGTGAAGTAGGACATATTGTGTCCTGCAGTCAA
The DNA here is from genome assembly GCF_900880675.1 of Sparus aurata. Classification (NCBI taxonomy): domain Eukaryota; kingdom Metazoa; phylum Chordata; class Actinopteri; order Spariformes; family Sparidae; genus Sparus; species Sparus aurata. Next base: position 26,705,688 of record NC_044194.1, on the reverse strand, counting down.
ACCTTTGTAGTTAAAATTACTTTTTTGATAAAAAAAAAGATAATTTAACGTAATTTAACATTACACACAATAATTATTCAAAGCGAGAACAGAGTATGTGAAACGTCTCAAATTATGTCTGTAGGGGATTAACTAAGCATGTTGTGTGAACAGGATTAGTTTCCAAACTTTCTGCTGGATTTGGAATTCCCTGAATATCCTGGGAAACGCAGTGAATTTGACAAAGAACTGCTCATAGAATAATTTCACAATTAGTCAGTTTTAGTTTGTAATGCAAATGATGAATCATTAGGTAAACAACTCAGTTTTCTCTCAGCATGAGACCAATGAATAATGTAACAATATGAGATAATATTTACATTATTTGTAAGAGCTAAGCTAGTAGAAAACACAAAAATGCCAGAGAAGAATCATAGTGTTAAACAACCAATTTTATCTGACAAGTTATTTTCATTTGAACAAGAAGCGTTATTTCTATAGGCAGAAAAGACCGTTTTCAATTTCTTCTACCAACTTTTATACTCAAACTTAATTAATTGTAGATGAGTTGTACTGCAATGTGTATTTCAAGAAGCCAAAAAAGCTTAAGATGTTTTCTTTTTTGTTTTTTTTACCATGTCACTCAGCTCCAAACTCGCACTAATTTTGATATGATGGTTAATGTGCCCGCACATGGTGAAGACTTGGATGGGTGTAGGATTATTTCATAAATCACCTACTTGTCTTTCTGTTATTTTACAAATGTATAATTTGTTGCCTCCTCAGTCGGCTCAGCCAATCCCCAGACCCTCAGCTTCTGCTTATCAGACCATCGGCCACACAGGGTTTCACGGGATCGGAGCAAGGACTCCTCCTGCAAATGACCCGCCGCCGCCCCCGGTGACTGGTTTGGCTCGTTTTCATCAGTCACTCAGGACTCCCTACACTCTGAAGCTGCCAAATGAGCCAGGACGCCAGGAGCTCAGACACATCATCATAGATGGCAGCAACGTGGCTATGGCGTGAGTCTGCATCACATACATACATTAGCAAATATAAACTCTCTTGGCTTCTTTGCACAAAAGCACTGTACTGTCATAAAGCAGGATCTGTCCCTATATTGACGTATGAGAAGGACATTTAAGTAAAAAAAAATCTGGCCTTTTCGTACCAGGAAGGACAATTCACACAAAATATTATAATTTTTTTTTTTTTTATGTTTTAAAGACATTTAATGTTGTTGAATTGGCACATAACTTAGAAACCTTCCAGTGGTAGAAATGCGTATCCAGGGGTTTAGCTGAAGAAAAATCCTTTCACATGCACATCAAATCACAAACCTGGACCCAAGCAAATGGTCAAAATAAGTCTCTATGATTTTTGAGACTCGGCACCTCAAAGAGAGCAGTCCCTTAGAAGTCCCTTAGTCTGTTTCAAAATCTCTCATCTGCATGCTTGGCACTTATCACATTTCTCGATCGGATGTCAGTCTGACAGCATTGTGGCTTTTGGTCAGGGGAATTTTAAATTTTATTTTTGTGCACCTGCAGTGCACATAACATTAGCTCAGCTCAGAGGATATTTATGTCAGTTCTAGTACTTTAGACTCATTTCCTAAATTTGAGACACAATTTATGTATGTAATTTGGTCAAAATGGAAACAAAAATGCACAAAACGTTAAACCAGATTATATGTGAAAATATTTACGGAATTATTTACAGTAGTAATGTTTATTTATTTGTATATTTGCACTTTCACTCAAATTGATTTAAAACTGGGCCAGCTCTTAACCTGTTAATAAGCAGGATGAAACCCATGATATCTTTGAAACTGAACATCTATCAACTGTTCACTCGGACACTCTCATGATGTCAACACACAAAGCACATATAACCTCCAAAGTGGCTGGAGACTCAGGTTTACCTGCACGTTAAGAATGCTTTACCTATTTCTAGGGTCTTGGCTTTGCTCATGAGGTTTATATTTTTTTCCTCCGCCAGGGAGGTTCTGTTCTAGAGGGACACATCCAGGAATGTTTCTCACTTTCTTTAACATTGAAAGATGTTTTTGGATGTTTTTCTTAAATTTCCCCATGAATAATGTGTAGATTGTGATGAAAACATGAATGTAGTTTAGATGGGTGCTATCTATGTGTGAGTTCTAAAGGAGCCTCTATGGCTACGAAGTAAAAGGCAATAAAAGTATATACGTGAACATCAAAAAATATTACTATATCTTCTGGCTCATATGCAGCATTTAATACTGGGTTGAGTGTGAAGACAGAGAGTTGTAGCTCCTGTAATGACAATTATAATTTCACACCTAAAGTAGCTGCACCACATTTTTCCTTTTTGCACATGAAGCCTTCACCCTTCCCATCAACATGCGATCATCATCAGTTACACACACACTCTCACACACTCATTCCCTCAAACTAAACAAACCATCTGGTGAGATGCGTGGGTCGTAGCTACAACTCTTATTGTGTAGGTGCACCAAAACTTCACCCACGCTTTCACGTAATGATGTTACTCATCACTTTTGTGGGTGTGAGTGTAAGTGTGCCCAGCAGTGTATAAGCAGTTTTGACCGTATGATATCGATGAGTGGGTGTGTAGTATGGGGGTGTTTTTCATAAGAAAGGCATTTTCTAGAAAAATCTGTTTGTTGCACAATTACCGGACAAAGCAGAAACAAAAAGGAACGACATTTCATACAAGGAAGTATAAAGGGTCTTTTTTCTTTCTCTTTGTATGCTGATGTGTCGTCACACTGCTCATCCAGAATGACCTTGTCTTGACATCTCATTTGCCACCACTTCCGTTCACGTTCTGTCTCACTTCCATTCTCCCTCCCTTTTTCCCCTGAATTTTCTCTCCCTCCTTACCAGAAGTTTGCCCAAACAGAGTAGTACGGGCACCTCTGACTCGACATCTTTCATACAGGATGAATGACTGTTCATCAGTATTGGTTTCATTAGGTAATGTGAATTGAGACACACGCACATAAAAATGTGTTAACAGCACTCTACTCTTTTTCAATTTATGTAAGAATACAGACAAGAACACAAAATATTTAAAACATTTTCTTTGACCTGTAAATATAATTGTTCTAGTGTTTTTGTTTTGTTTTTGTAATGTAATATTTATTGAGAATAAAAGGCCATACTTGATCAGTTAATGACAGTGATCTAAAAGGTAAAATTGAAGTTAATTATACCAAGTTGCTATTGGTGACTTTGACCTTCAATTTGTACTGAGGTATGTTTGATATCTGAAAATGTAAGCCTTTTATTCAAGTATCAAAAGTGAAATAAATTCTACATGTATAAATTGTATACTATACTGTACATACTGTAAGCTATAGTTTAAGTCGACTGATATCTGATCTGATATTCAGCGTTTTCTCTGATTATCAGAATAAGTGTTGTTTTTATCTGATTCCCGTTTAAATAAATACATTTTAGAATGCGCTTCCTTGGCTCTGTTGCAGCATGCAATCTGCTGTTCATATAACTGCAGTGGAGTAAAAACATTTTTGCCTCCAAAATGTAGTGAAGTTGCAGTGTAAAGTAACTAAAAATGGATGGAAATCAAGTAGTACATGAACCTCAAAACTGTACTAGTACAGTAGTTGCCAAAATGTGCTTGTTACCTTCCATCACTGCGTCACCAGTGCAGGTTTGAGGATCGGAATATGTTGTGATCCTGAAGGAGGTTATTAGGTCATGTACAGTGTTTCTACTTTCTACTGAGGTCTGGAGGTTTTCCCTGGTCAGGTTACGTCCAGGTTTCCATGGTGATTTTACTGGTTGTGTAATCTCTTCCTGCTGTGGTGTCATTCATCGCTTTCTCTTTCAACAGTTGGTGGAACTTCCCTTGGGTTTGCATTGTAGGTCTGAATGAAGGTGTGTCTGTGTGTGTCTGTGTATGTCTTTGTGTGTGTGTGTGTGTGTGTGTGTGTGTGTGTGTGTGTGTGTGTGTGTGTGTGTGTGTGTGTGTGTGTGTGTGTGTGTGTGTGTGTGTGCGTGTGCGTGCGTGCTGTACCTTGTGAATGTCTGAGCTGTAATGTCATGACATCAAAAGCAAGTTTGTAACATGTACACGGACTACGCAAATGCGAGGCCAGTGAGTCCTGTCAGATCATGTAGCCTGAGCAATATCAAATTACATCATGGAAAATTTCCATTCACTTCCACAATCTTGTTGTTTTCATGAAGAGTGATTCCATCTTCTCACTCTCATTCGTCATCAATATGAAAGATTGTTGCCAGTTGGATTCAAGTTGAGGCTGACACTGTTCTGCGGATCATTTATTTTTTTACCAGGTGTAACTACCTTTTAGATTATTGCGTCACTATCTGTGTCAAGGGTCCCATGAAACCTTTTTGGTATTGTTGTTGATTGGCCAGACCTACATCACTTTGCCTGCTAAATATTAAGTGCCATGTTACTGAGTGTAAAAAGCAGCCACACAAACTGTTTACCACAGTTCATGTGAGGCCAAACTGCTTATCAAGATAAGTAACCCAACACACGTGGAAGTTACCAGTACAGACATAAGTGACAGAAACTCACATGACAAGGAAAAAGAATGAACACTGGCCCCATTCAGAAGTCTAACAATTTGACCATTTAGAACAGTTGTATCTCTCTGAGAACATCAACTTTGCAGCTGCAGTCTGCCTTTTTTCATTCACAAATCAAGATGGCAATGTAGTCTAGAGCTGTATTCCATCACAATGATAAAGTGAACTGTATACTGTGGCAGCCAATTGGTTAAATTACTCTTCTTCATGTATTGCAACTATACTTAAATAATTCTGTTCACTCCATGATTTGTCCAACATAAAAATAAGTTGAATGGTTATCACGTAGATAACCGTGGCGTAGAATGTATTTTATCATGTGTATTTTAAATGCACTGATAAAAATAAAATAATCCACAAAAGACTTGAAAATAGATCATTTCCGAGGATGTGACTTGTGCGTCGGGCCTGCGGCTTGCAGCAGCAGCCAGCTTCCTGTTCGATGAGGCTGGCTGCTCTCAGGGAGTTTCTCATCTCTGTTGGTGTTTGTTGTTTGGTTTGTTATGTGGTTTTCTGCCCTAGCTACCCATTTGTTGTTTCACAGCTGACTGACGTGTGCAAACAGACCATGCACGTCAACACCAAACTGAGTCAGCTGATGGTGTGACATGTCGTGTGTTCGAGCGCTGTTTCATATAGAGACCAATCAAAATGTTTGTTTACAGTAACTGCCTGGCAGACAACATCTGAGTCACACACTGGCTTACATATGAAATTTTAAATTCTTATTCTTACTCATCTAACATGCTTGTCCGATGAATTCAAATCTCATAAATGACACGAACAGATCAGAGAAGTCATTTTCCTGTTGAGCCACAAAGTGAAGAAGAGCTTGGTTAGCCTTTAGACAAAATGTTCAAACATTATTGAGTTGTGATATTTTTTGTTGTGATCTAGTATGTAGGGTAGAACTGATCCAACTTTTTCTTTCTCAGTTAGGATTCTGACATCGCAACTCATTGCATCTGCCAAAATGAGTAACAACAACTGCAGTGCTTTCTTTTACCCAAATTTAAACTCTGGATACCTCACTTTGTGGAATCCATTGGAGTCATTTCAATGTAAAGTAAAAAGGATGCTGTAGCACTTCAAATCAGTTATCAGTTATTGACCTCTGTGGTTATGACAATGTAAACTGAAGCGTTGTCATCTTACCCCATGACTTTCATTGTCCATCTTCTTTTTGTCCCCATCTCTCCAGTCACGGTCTCCATCGGTTCTTCTCCTGTCGAGGAATAGCGCTGGCCGTGGAGACGTTTTGGAGGCGGGGTCACAGGGAGATCACAGTCTTTGTCCCTCAGTGGCGTCAGAAGAGAGACCGGCTCACAACAGGTACACATGTGCGAGTGTTGACAGGGCAGCCTTCAAGTAAAAGAACGCTGATGTTTTGCATTGTCCGGTCTTTTTACTGTAGCACATTGGTTTTCATTAAAGAAATTGGGACTAGCAGGTTAAAGAGCAGACTCTCAGCTTTACACGTTTGAGTGTGTATAAAAAGGGTGCAGAGCTCTTTACACACACTGTCCATGCTTTCATTTCAAATGCGATTTTCAGTCCGTCAAAATACCAGTACATACTTTTACATGATAATGATTAAAATTAACAGCTGCACACTGACTGTGAATTTCTAAGGTATGAACAATGTATTCTACCTGTAGCTTCTTCAGGTTTGCTCTCACAGGCTTGCAACAGTAAAGTCATTTTATTGTGTGTTGGTTATTTTTGATTTTGATCTTCACCTTCATGTGTGCACAGGGAGTTCTGCTCACTGTTTAAATATTCTACATGTTGCTGTAGCTGGTTTTTAAAGTGGCAATATAATGTAATGGTCCCACTTCAGGAGTCCTGGGAATGAAAACTAGTAATATACACGTAATTGTTCTTTTCTGTCATCACAGAACAACATTTTCTAAACCAGCTAGAAGACCTGAGACTGCTCTCCTTCACTCCCTCCAGAGAGGTCTGTGGCCAGAGGATATCATCACATGATGACAGGTATACACACACACACACACAGCTTTAATTAAACCAGAGTATATGTCAACCTCAGATTTGTTTTGTTTTGAGATGGCAGTGTGAATGCAGACAGAGTGGAGCAGTGGGGAAACACATGCTTCCTCAGAGTCGGGGATTGAACAACTCGGTCATCTCTGGGCATTTTGGTTCCATTATGAACTTTTCTCCGCCTACACATATAAGGAACACTGTCTCCTTTACTCTCACCTTACCCATCATCAACTATAGTCATACTGTATTTTCACAACAGAGATGAGTGAGCTGACTCAGCAGTGGACAGATCTAACAGACGTCTCGTTTATTATGATTTTTTAAATATGACAGTAACTGCTCTGTCATCCTGACTCAGCACACTAAAAGTGTTCCTCCACTGGTGGATTCCCCTCTTGGGACCATGCGTCTGACCTTTGAACCCAGGAAAAGTATTGTGTTTAATCTCGCTCTCTCTGTCTCTCTCTCTCACTCTCTACGTAAGGTTCCTGCTCCACCTCGCAGAAAAAACAGACGGGATCATCGTTACCAATGACAACTTGAGGGACTTTGTCGACACCTCGGACACCTGGCGCAAGATCATTCAAGAGAGGTGATTGTGTGTTTTGTGTACACAGCTCAGTGAGTCATTTAGTTGGATTTTCCATTACCTAATGTGATACTGGGAAAATCCACTACGGCAGCTGGATGACACATGTTGAGGATGTCATTTTTTATTTACTGGGGGGCAGAATAAGAAGCATTGTTTGACTTCTAATGTGTAAAACAAGGCTAACAAGCAAGCCTAAATCAAGGTCAAGAACATCAACAGGCGTGTCTCACCTAAACGTTTAAGCTGCATGATTCCGTGACTTCTTCCTTATTAATGTTTTTCAGTTAGATGTCACACTGAAGTTGCAGTTCTATTTAATTACCGACAATGTTCAAAATACATTTTATTGGAGTTTGCAAGCAAAATAAGTGTTTTTGTATGGCATGCGGGGCTTGAAAATATTGTTGTCTACAGAAGGGGGCCCAGGCAAAAATGTTTCAGGAAGCACTGTCTTCAAAAATACTAACAAGTAAAGTATTTAAGGTTTTTCTTTCAAAGGTTTCCTAATGAAATACTTAATTCAAAGTCACATACTGCACCACCAGAGACACTACTAATACAGAGAGTAAAGGGACACTTTATTAGTTTTGTGTGTGAGGATTTTCCACAAACTTTAGCCCTGTTTAGGGTTCGACCTGTGTGTGACCTACTGATGCTATACTCTGGTTGTCACAGTTAACTCTAACTCTGTCTTATGCACACACTGTCTATCTGATTATGTGCTAGAATTCAAAGTCGGTATTTGTTGTTCAGAAATGTTACAAATTGTAGAGAAATCACATTTCGTTTTTGTTTCCCTTTAACTTCCAGGTTGCTTCAGTTTACTTTTGTGGAGGACCACTTCATGATTCCTGACGACCCTCTGGGGAGAGACGGACCTCATCTAGACATATTCCTGCGTAAAGACTACAGGTGTGTTTTGCCTGAAGATCTATGTAAGGTTCAGGCCCAGATAAAACCGTTGCCATGACTTCATACATGTTGAACTACTGTTTGAACTGTTCCAGCAAATGTTGCCTGTTTGCACCTTCTATGGCAACAGCAACACATGCAGATGCAGCAGCCAGTTCCTCCTTCACAATTCGCTGCATTTTTGTTTTCCTAACTGTAAATCTTTTGGCTTTATTGCTGAAACAAGTGAAGGATAGGTGGACTCTTGATGCTGAACATTTATTAGGAAGATATGTGCACTACTTTTTTATGTAAAAATGTACATGAATAGCTTTTTATATGTTCTGTGTGTCCATCACATCCTTTCACACTGTCTCTCTTTATGATTGTCCATGTCAGGAGGGCTCCAGCCACCCCTCCCCCTCTGAGACCCCCAGACTTACGGCAGCCCCCCCAGCAGCAGCAGCAGCCAGTTTACGTCCAGGCCGTCCAATCGGCTCCTCGGACCCCCGCCGCCATGCCCTGGCCCCCGACCTCCATGATGGCCCACCCTACTTCACACTGGCCCCACTCTGGTCCTCCGGAATGGCACCCGCCCCGACGTTCCCCTTCCCCCTCGCCCTCTCCCCCTCCACAGCGGTCACCGGGAGAGACGTCAGAGCTTAAGCGAAAGCTGTACGACATCTTCCCCGACCAGAAGCAGCGGATCGACCGCATCCTCGACGACAACCCCTACATGAGAGACCTGAACGCCTTGTCAGGGCTGCTGCTGGGATAAATAACTGGCACAGCAACGAGAATCAACAGACATACAGTCCATGTACACACATGCAAGAAAAAACGAATACACGTCAGCATAAAAAATAATTTATTTCAGCATTTCTTCCAGTCTGGAGGACATGGACAGTCTAAATATTATTTTACATAAAGACTGGTCGTCAAACTAGCTGCTGTTGGCTTCAAGTATTCTTTCTCTTTCCCTTTTTCTTTGCTATCAAGTTGTTGGGTGAACAACACATGCAAAATGTTAACAAAATGTTATTTGTCAAGCAGCAAAGTCTATACCAGATAGTAATACATTTTTGCAGATCCTCGACAACTGTCCACAGGATGCTTCAATTTTGCAAAAAGCACCTGGAGAAAATGTTTTTAGACCAAGAACAGTAAACTGGAGCTCCACGATTGTCTACCATCAGACTCGGACACCTTTTCTGAGTTTACAAGCTCTCTACAGTTTGGGACATTTACATGTTTTGCATGTTTTTTTCCAACACATGAGTTATATTCTTGTTATGTTCTTAAACAAGGTGTCGTTCCTGTCAGGGAGCATTTTCAGGAATTTGGAGTCATTCAGCATCAACAAAGAGTATCACCAATTTTGTTTTCTCCCTTTTCCTGTACAGTATACTGTCAGAAAAAGATCGCCAGATTAAGCATCATAAAATCATTGTTAGTAACTGGAATCCTAAAAAGCCAAGGTTGGATAGTAGACACTCCTGTAATTTCAGTTTACCATATTAAATCTGGGCCCCATATCTTCATGTTTTGGTGAGTAAATGTTTCATACTTACCAAAAGTTTTTGAATGGGTCCAGTAGATGGAGATATAGTAGATATTCCTCAGTAGGCAACGGCTACAACATAATCCTTTGGAGCAACTCCGACTGTCAAAGTTGTGTCCGTTCCTGCTGCTGACGGGCTGAGATTGTTATTCCAACTGGCTGCCTACAATACTCCTACAGAGGGAGACTTTGTTGTTTAGTAAAAAGAACGTTTTTATAACTACAAAGAGGTTTTGCTCGGAAATCTCTCAAGAGTTGAGTAGTTGCAGGACTTTCAGTGGACATAACTTTGATGTTCGTCGAATTACATTGCAGCTGCTGCCAGCTGAGCCGATTTACTGGACCGATTCTAACACATTGAGTTAGTATCAATCACTCGCACACCAAAACATGTACATTTAGGCCCCAGTATCATTGGCAGAAATTACAATGCTCAGAAGGAAATTGCCACCTATAGTATCATCACTATGACACATTGTCTCGTAGCTCCGTGTTGCTTCTCAAACCTTGCCGTTTATAATTGGTTTCTTAAACTGAATTTGCTGCTCTGACAGTCTGTGACAAACATTTGAAATGTGGTTGGATCTGTTCCCGGCATCAGTTGTTCCCGTTCGATACACTGTTAAACAGCATTTTCAGGAGGCCGCGGTCACTGCTACCACAGCAGCATTTTGTCCTGAGATGGGTTGGGAGTTTTTTGCCGAGTTTTTAGTCAATACGTATCCCAGTCTGTCAGGCTTTGGATGGAAACACTACAAAAGTTTGGATTTTTGTTGGTTAAGGTCAATGGCCCACTTCCTTTGTAAATCACACACCATACTTTTGCTCACCAGAAGGAAAAAAAGACCTACAAAGACGACAGACTTACTCAAGTTCATTTGTAATTAGTGTTTGATAGACACATTTAATGCACTGGAGGTAAGAAAAGGTGTGCTGAAGAAAAGAAGGTTTCATTGATGATTCTTCAGAAAGCTTCTGTTTTTTTTTTACCCTCAATACACCCAGAGAATGTGTGCCGCAGCTTGCATATTTGATGTGCATCTGAGTTTTGTAATATATAAACACTTTATTTCCTTGTAATAAAAGAACATCTGCACAAAAACTTTACAAGGTGTCAAAACATAAGTTTTGTTCGTACTTGCTCTGTTGTTGTAAGGATTACCGAAGGGTTTATTTCTCTTTTGTTGTATTATAATTTTTTTGTGTATATTGATTTCTTTTTTTGTAAATACAAGCATTTTTGGCTACGGCGCACATGGTTTTATGTATGTTGAAAAAGTAAAATAAATGCGGCAGTCCCCATAACTTTTTTTCTCATGGTTGTACGGTGCTTGCTGTCTATTCACCTGCTGGCTCATCTGCATTTTGCTTTTTGATAACATTTTTTTTAGAACTATGCATTGCTGTGATGGACAAAGGTTTCAGCGTTACCCATTTAAAAGAAAAGTGTGACATTTTGCAAACTGCGCTCGTTCACTTTCTTTCCAAGAGTTACATGAGCAGCTGGTTGGCTTAGCTTCAGGAAGTTACAGGTCCTGATTAGAAATGGGAGAATGTCAGGTCACCCAACAACGAGTTAATAAGTGAGCCTTAACGAGGCAGGTGGTTGGATTGTATTACCTCTGGACCGACGAAGGCTGATTGTTCATAGTCTCTGTGCTAAATTGTGCTAACTGCTTCATATTTACCATTCAGATATGAGAATGGTGTCAGTCCTCTCATTTACTCTTGAAAAGAAAGTCAACTGTGTATTTCCCAAAATGTTGAGCGCATAAATGTACAGTGGTTACAATGGTTAGGTCTACATTTTAGTTTTTAGTTGTTGCACTAATGAGTAATTCCGAACCCTGCGGTCTCTTTCCTGGGTCAAGTGGGTTTTCCTCAACATACGACAGTTTCCGCTGACATTTTGTGTCGTGCCGTGAGTGATTAATATCACTGACGACCACACTAAGATACACACTTCCTGAGAATCAAGTCTTGTGTCTGGTAGTACGACTTTTGTATCTTTTGCCAGATAGCAGCAGGGATGGGTGTCATCTTAAAGTATCCTTAGAGCTCCGTGCAGACAACTCACTTAACTGCTGCTCTGTAGACGGTACCGGTGATGTTCTGGGTGGTTCTCATTGCCCGCTGTAGAGCCTTCCTGTCCCGGGCCGAGCACGAACTATGCCAGTTTGTGATGTCTCCAGTCAGGATGCTTTCTGTTGCTCCTCTGTAAAAGTTGTAGAACCTCCTCCAGAATTCAGCCTCCTGAAGTTTCTGTAAGAAGTAGAGCCCTTTCTGTGCTTTTTTTTTAACCAGTGTGATGACCGAGACAGGTTCTCAGTGATGGTTATTCCAAGGAACCTATAAATGTAAGCTTTGCAACGAACACAATGAAAACAAAGCAGACGTGAATCTGCTGGTGGTGTGAGAAGAGAAGACGGCTATCTAGCTAGCTGCTTCCCAGTGAGGTTGGCCTACAATGAGCGCAGCTTGCACACCCCACATGTCGCCGGCAGCGCTGAACTCTGCACAGTTCAACTCTCACTACTTGTTATTGTCTGATGTGGTCGGTGGCTTCAGCTTGTACGCTGACCATGTGATGTTTGTACTTGGCTTGTCTCTCTGGCTCCGATGAAGAAAACTCCTCTTGAAGACCGTGAGATACAAGAACACAAGTCCGTTTCCAGATGAATATTTGTATATTGAACAGGATGATGCCCCTGCTGTCAGAGGGTGACATGTGTGACTAAAAGCTTTCAGTCTTGTCATGCAAAATATCTGCTCACGACTGCAGGCAGATGGATTTGTTTGCGACTACCAACATTAGAGAAACAAATCGTTTGAACCTGAATCATTTGGAGTCGCCTGAAATGTTCTGTTTGCGTTTACTTCTGATGGTTCCCATGGATGTGTTTACGGTTAGAACATTTCATTTTGCTTTTATCACTCTCTGTTAGTATTCGAACAGCGAGAACATTGAGAGCAGATGGACCAACTAGAGATGGAATCTACATTTTTGGTTCTGGCTAATAATATTGACCGTTGTCACGTCAGGTCAGTGTTGTTTTTCTAAAGCCAAAAAAAGTCACAATGACATTGCCTCAGTGGGCTTCACAGCGCATACAGTGAACGGCGTCCTCCGTCCTTAGACCCTCCGGTCAGTACTCAGTCATTTTTCTCAGACAGCTAAAGACAGCAGCCTGTGACCCTGTGTGTGATGGAAATAGATGGCCGGCTGCACCTCAGTCAGGCGAACAGAGGGGTTGAGTGTGTGTCAGCGCTCACCAGAGACTCCGGTTCTCTCTCCTCTTTTCCCCCTTTTCTCTGTACATTCATAAGTAAAATTCCTCCTCCAGCTCTCGTCAGTCGCAGTCGACACCGAGAGCACCTGACAGAGGAAGACACCTCGTGGGTCGTCGCTGCGGTCAGGTTGATGAACAGGAGTGAATATTAAATCCAAATGCTTTAAAGTAATCAGAGCAGAGCAGCAGAATCTGACTCCGGGTGTTTATTCCTCCAGAAGGTTTGGCTCTGCACATGACTCCCCTGCCCCGATGCTGTCCTGGCTCTGGGCAGCTGAGACACTCTAACCGTGCAGATAGCTTCCGTCTTAGGAACCGTGGTTTTATCTTCTTTGTGATTTCAGCTACAGGTAGCAGTACTTTCAATGCTGCATCGGAAAATTTAGTATAAAAAATTAATAAATTTAACAGTAGGAAGCAAATTGCCAGCTAATCTGCGTCACGTGTACATTCACGAGCATCTGATCTGAGCCAGCGCAGAATTTAATGTACTACTAACTTCAATACTCAGAGTGTCACTTGATTGTTTATTCTGTGACATATCTGAATTTCTGTTTTGTGTTTGGTGAATATTTCTGGTTCCCAAAACTATTTTTTTTATTATCAGTATTATTTTAATTTAATTTTAATTTGTTTTATTCATTTATTTATTTTTTTTACTGCATATATGCACCCATATCCCACCATACCTAACTCATTTTGAGTCGTAGTAGTTACTACATTTTGAGCTGCAGCCTGATTAATCCTTTAATTTCCTGTCGTGAGAAGGATGTGACCAGTGGACATCCTGCCTCTATGGTTGGTGTTGCAGTGTAGATTGACTGAGAAAAGACTTAACACACACCTCTGGTCTTTCTGGTATTACATAAGGTTTGAAAGCACACACACAAACTAGTATCGATGGAAGTTTTTAAGGAGGTCCTGGGATGTTGCCAAAGCATCCGTAAAGGATTAGAACTGTTTGCATAAGAAACACCCTGCGTCTGACTCCCTCCCTCTCTCTCACATCTCCTCACTCACTGCTTCAGGATCAGATCTGACTCACCGTGACGTCACAGCAGCTCTGTGTCACTTCTGCAGCTTCTTCACTAGGGGTCAGTGTGCATTAGGCTATGGCTGCTGGAATAATGGAGGGTTTTGGGTTTTTTTGTTTGTTTTTTTTCAATCTCGTCACTTTACAACTTCTGTCCTCACCAGATGTCACGTATATACCACCTGTTGTCTTGACATTTGACCGGACAGGATAGATGCATTGAAGTGGGCAGATTGCAGAGGCTCGACACAGATAATGGATCGTCACAACGCTGCCATCACATCTCAGCAGGCTTTGAAAAACAACACAATTACTGTTTTCACCTCGCTCCACGGCAGAAAATTTTAAAAAAGTGACATTCTTTTTCCTTTCGACATTTATTATTTTTCAGCTCCTCAATCATTCATCTGTGTTCCTTATCGGTCATTTCATTTTTTTCTTTTCATTTTTCAAGATGGTTTGTCATCGTTGGTTGACAGAAGGCTCTCCGCTCATTTCATCAGCTGATTGGAGGCTTTCTATTGCTTTTTCACTCAATTTGAATAACTTAGTATCCTTCTATGTATGTATTTATTGGAATACTCAGATATCATCAAGTTGTCTGATCATTTTTTGCCCTTTCGGGACTGCTTTATATTGAAAGGACTGACAGACAGACTGTACGGTTAAATCTATAGGTTGGTTTGTTAAAATGAAGTAGTAGTCTTCTTAGTAATTAAGAAGACTTCCTCTAATCTTATCTCCAGATTTACAGGTATTTTTACATTTTTAAGAACTTAGTTTTGAGACCCCAGCTGTAAAAACACAACTAAACAAAAAAGTTTTTGATGTACTCAGATATTCTGTGGCAGTGTGGCAGCTCGAACAATGAGGACCTAAAGGAAATGTCAACAGCTGATCAAGTGTTGCAGTCAGAAATCTTAATCAGTGTGTTTGGAGCAGGAGAGGTTTCTGTGACTCCCTGTGACATCAGCATTTATTTTTTACCTGCGGGCCAAATATATCCATGATGCTCATCTTCATGTTGAATCGTTCAGATGTGACAGCAGAGGGAGGCCGCTGAGCTTGTTTTCAGTCGTCGTACTTATTCACTGCTGCTGCTTTCGTTCACCATCTTCATTGTCCTCCTTCCATATTTAACACAAGGTGTCCTCTTTTAAACAGCTGCTTTAAAGCTCCTACACATCTGTGAGTCACCCAGACATTCAGTACGTCCAGTGTCTCCCCTGTTCAACCCTGCGTGGGTGTGTAGTGTGCCCACTGTGATTGGCCGACACATCCTCCACTCTCCTGTTGCGGTCTGTTGCACCTTTCTTTCTTTCTTTCTTTCCTTTTTCCAGATGTTTCCTTCCTTCCTTCCTTCATTTCTTCCCTCCTTCCTTTCTTCCTTCCTTCCTTCCTCCATTCGTTCTTTCTTTCTTTCTTTATCTTTCTTTGTTCCAGATATTACCTTCTTCCTTCCTTCTTTCTTTTTCTTTCTTTCTTTTGTTCTTTCTTTTTCCTTTCTTACTTCCTTTTTTCTTTCTTTCTTTCTTTTGTTCTTTCTTTTTCCTTCCTTCCTTCCTTTTTTCTTTCTTTCTTTTGTTCTTTCTTTTTCCTTTCTATCTTCCTTCCTTCTTTCCTTTCTTTCTCTCTTGGGGGACTGTCAGCTCCACTCAACATGAGCCTGGGCAGAAGTCCAACAGGTTGTGATAGCCCTTTGACCAACCAACATCACACCTTGGATCATCTTGTATCATGTGTGTCATGTTAACATCCTGGGGTTAAAGCTTGTGTCCAGGTGCCTGAAGGAAATCAATCCAGCTGGACTGACACTTGATATCGTAGAGGGGAGTACGCACACATCACAGCTCAGTGCTTACATAAGGAGCGCACACCTTTTAGTCGCTTTGCCTTCATGCAAATGTGTGTGTTCTGTGACTGCGGGTTCAAGCAGAATCTGACCTGCCACCATAATTCCCTGATTCCATGAACACACACACACACACACACACACACACACACACACACACACACACACACACACACACAGACATATGTTTTTTTTATGTTTCTTGTCTCCAGATGTTAAGGTAAATTTAAACATCCCTTGGGTAAATATAACCCATGCTGAAAGACGATCTCCAGCCCGACTCACACATTATCATATGATTCCTTGTATCATCTGTTTATCCGTTTTCCAGGGAAAATAAGGCCCCAGAGACACAACAAACACCCATGTGTTAACACATATCAGGTACAACATTACATAAGCGACAATGCCTCTTGCAACCTGGCTCTCATTATGCAAATGCATGTGGCTCGTGTTTCAGGCAAAGTGATTTGCCAACACAGACAATGTGTGTGTCCAAAGATTATTCTTCGACTGCAGTGGAAAACACTGATGCTAATCATAAGCAGGTCTGCTTCGGCCAAAAAATAGCTTCAGGAACATTTCCTCCAGGCCCCGGCGGTGTAATGTGGGACAGATGACTGGGGTGCCTCTTGTTGCAATAAAAGGCCTTTGCATGCACAGCATACAGTATGGCTACTGTACAAGTAGTTTGGCAGCACATGATGTCTTGAGACACTCTGGACTACAGGAAGAGAGAACAAAAAACATGTGAGAGACAATAAAACTCCTACAACGCTTACAACAACCTTACATGTGTGGCTCCCCGAAACAGGTCAGTGAACACGAGGAACTAAAGGAATATGGTAAAGGGGAGCACACACTTTTTCGGCAACAAACTGTAGTGAAAAGTGTAGGGTAATGTTTCCTAGTCCACAGCATTCTCCTAATCAGCTGAAGTAGATGGGGACAAGAATGAAAAAAGACCGTAGATAAAAGAAGAAAAAAAAGATAAATTGAATCCATACAGCTCGACAGTCTTCGGAAGCACTGACATCACAAATTGATGTAAAAGACCTGATAATGAGTGAATGATTGTTTAAATTTTTGTATGAACTCATCCTTTAACTTGGGGGCTTAACCCAGGGGTTCTTTATTGAACCTTTTTAATGACAGAGTCGATGCTACAGCTCAACAACACAAACGTATTCAGTCTCACAGCGTGGCACACTCATGCTGACTTGGCACCTATTTACATTTGTCATACAATACATTTGCTTTCTGATGTCATGATCTGGGATTTCGTTTGTCATTTGTTTCTACTCTGGATCTTTCACAAGGCTCTACGTAACAAGAATAACCTCTGCCAGGCCTGTGGGCGCAGGATTTGATCGTACCTCCTACCACCACTTTAGAGCAGAGAGTGGGGAAATACGGATGCCCATTATAGACTTGTGGTTTTTTCCACACTTAATGAGTCCACTCAAATCCTAAATCCTGTCTGTGCCACTGTTTCCCTGTTTTTCTGAGTCAGCCTCCATCCTTGATTGCCTTTTCTGTTGCTCTGTGGTCCTGTGTGTGTGTCATACACAACCCTGTAGTTACGGTTATAAGGGCATAAACAATGCTGTTTGTGCTGCACTTCTGCTTTGATCACTGACCATAGACCATCATTTAACAGCCGGATTTCATAATCACATAATTATATTAATCCACCGTAAAGTTCTCTGGTGACCAGAGGAGTTTCAGCGACACAGCGAGCTGGATGAGAGGTAATACACGACAGTATGTAATGTGACATGAAGTTTCTTCTTTAATGCTGCTGTCATCATACCGTGTTGCATCATCAACCAGTCACATCCTTTACAGTCTTCAGGGCATCCTGCTGTTTATTGAAACATTCACAAAAAGCAAAAAGTCACACTGGGAGCAACGACACATAGCATGAATGCAGATGATTGTTCAGTCTTATCTCCAAGTCATCCAATACTGACACTCTTGTGTTGTTGGCAGTATTTGATGACTTGGAGATGAGAATCAACAATCAACTATCTTTCTCTAGAATTGCTGTCAAATGTATAAAATGCACGGATAGAATGGGGCAAATCTGGAAACAGCAATCAGGGGCGGAGTGAAAGCTTCACAGTGGCACATGAAGCCAAAAAGGTTTGAGTTCCTGGCTGAAAAATTACCCAGAACTTCCGCACAGCTTCCACATAGTGCAGCCAATAGAGCATGCACACTTAAGACTGCCGCCAACTTCCAGTTTTGTGCTTTCTGCTAACTTTAATGTGGACAAAACAACTACATTGTGTAGCTCTTCTTGGTTTTCTAAATGTTATGGGACAGAGTGGCTCACAAACACAGGGCTGGTGAGATCCAACGAAACGTATATTTGGGCCGTTGTACTTGCAAACTTGCTTCAGAACCTGGCGCTGTATCTGTGGCCTTGATCGGACGAGGTTGTAGTGCGGATCCATGGGAGTTTTCGCCTTCATTGCTGTCGTGCCTCAGGTAGAGTTCACCGACAAGGATATGTGAGTCACGTTGCTGCCTTCCGTCTTTACTCTCTGGCTTTCATCCCAAAATTATAGCAGCTGGCAAACAAATGAAAAGGACTGTTAGTTTGAATAAAATTGCTAATTTTCTCTGTTTGAATTTCATGTTAGCGGATTAATTCAACATCTATCTATAAATGCAAGGAATCTCTGTCTCTGTGTGTGTGTGTGTGTGTGTGTGTGTGTGTGTGTATGTGTCTGTTGGTCAAATATCTCTGCGGATCAGGATCACACTGACCCGAGACTTTCAACATGGCTGCTGCGTGGTTCAGTGGTGTGCATCTAAGCATTTGTTTGGACTGCAATGATACCGTGAATAAATTATTTCATAAATGCTTTCCAAATTCGCCGAGCATAGTCCACCAGAGCCACCACAGTCATGTGCGCACCAGAGCCAATCACTGCACACCGTTGCCACGTGCGCACCACAGCCAATCACTGCAGAGCTCAAGCCCACGACATACCTTAAGAAACAAGCGGATTTATACCAGTAGCGGCTCGAGCTGGACCGGGATTTTGCCGGCGGTTCGGTCCGTTCTGTTCTGTTCTGTTCTGTGCATCTAAACTGACTACTGTGGATAAATGAGATTAAACGAGTCCGGACAGAGTCTGTTCGGGTCTGAGGAGATCCGGAGACGCGCAGACAACAAAGTGGAATCGGAATCTGTGGATGTTCATGTGTAGCTAGCCGCTAGCTAGCTGCTAGCGGCTAGCTACACGGCCCACCTCCCTAGGCGACGAATCAGACGCATCGGCATGTCCAAAACCGGACCTAGGGTAAATAATGTCTGCCACGCTTTTTCGCGAACATTGCCGTCACGTTTGCTTTGTGTCTGGTGCAGGAAGAAACGGTAAAAACGGGCAGCAAGTTTGGTTGTTGAGGAACAGGAAGTTGTGGGAGGGACCTAGGCGGATGATTGACAGGCAACGACGGTCGGTGTGTAGACAGCGATATTGAGGGTTGAGAGATTTGTGACATTTAGCGTGTTTGGAGTGTATAGTTAGTGTGTTATGTAGTGTTTGGTGTAGTGTGTTTAGTGTGTAGTGGAGTCAGTTTTTTGTTTAATGAGTCAGAATAATGAGGAGAAGCTGAATGTGGAGCAGGCAGTCCAGCTATTTATTCAGCTGGAAGGAGCTTAGGCAGACCTGAGCATTGCCTGCATTTAAATGTAAATAGTTACATATAACTTTGTACATTTTTTAAATGTATGCACAAATTTAGCAAACAACAATTTATATTTGCATTATAAGTAAAAAAAAAAAAAAAAAAAGGTTTGTTAAACATATTTATGGTTTTCACAGTAAAAAAAAGTCTAACTTTTTCTACTCGGATTTTATGTTTTTTTGTGATTTTAGGTCCATTGTGTTAATACAGTATGTCAAAATGAAAAAAGAACTGTACAGTCACACATGTGAGGTTGTGCTGAAAATAATGACACCAAGTGAATAGCTTTTTTAAGGTGAAATATAATCAAAAATAGTCAAAAACAGCCAATTATACCCTGGAATATCGGATTTCACAACAAACCTAAATATCCCTGACGTCCCACCTTCAAACACAGCCTCATTTGGCCATCCATGAAAAAGCTGCTTAACCTCCCACTTTTTTTATAGGAATACACTTTTCTTACGGGCACTGCACTAGTTTTGGATTAATTAAAGATGGGAAGATTGATAAACTCTATGCTAAATATGAGCTGGCTAGGTTAGCTTACTGTGACACTGGAAACAGAGGGAAACAGCTAGCCTGGCTTTGTCCAAAAGCAACAAAATGAAGCTACCGGCACCTCTAAAGCTCACTAATTAACACGTTATATCTCAGTTATTTAATCTTTACCGAAACAAAAGTGTAAAAACGACCAGGTCTAACTGTGCTTCTATAAGTGTTCTATCAGCTGCTAGTAGTAGCTTGCTATTTGGCTTACAGTCACAAGAGTGGTATCCTTTAAACATTTTCAAGATGCAAGCAGCATAGGTGTATAATAACGACTTACAAATGCGATAAGGTTGGATAATACATTAAAGGAACAATATGCTACCAAAATATCCCTTAGCAAAAAGTAGTATAATTGAAGTTCATTTTATTAAGTATGCTTGAGTATAAGTATAGCAAGTATACTATGGACCATGTACTTGTAGCGTACTAGAAAGTATACTAATTTAATACTTCTTCAGACTAAATTGGAACATTTTAAGTTTAAGTATACTTTATAAGGTCATTTTAAGTTTACAGAAGTACACTTTCAAGTATACAAAAAGTACACTCATCTATATACTACTAGTGTACTGAGTACTCGACACAATTTAACCACAGAACAAGGATGAGAATTAACCCGCAACCGTCTTACACATCATCTTATTCACAACCACATTCACAAACCATTATTACACCAACAACAACAGAATACCCAAGGGTCTTTGCGCCACAGTCCACAAGGGGCATTACAGTATACTAAAGTACAAGTATAAGCTTTAGTATTAAAGTATAAGTGTAAGTCTAAGTATTAATGTACTTAGTCTTAGACTATTCTTGATACTTTTCAGTATAAGCCAAGTATACTTCACTATACTTTTCTTAATCATATAAAATATAGTATATAAAAAGTAAATTTCAAGTATACTGTCTCAGTTTTAGTATAAAATAAGTATACTTGTTGTACACTTGAATAAACTACTTTTTGCTAAAAACGACTAACTACATTAGCTAGCTAGTCGTAGCGGCTAACTTCCGCTCACTGTAGCTGTCGTTAGCTAGTTAGCTCTATTAGCCATAGCGACCCAGACTCGCTGTCTGGTGTTAATAAAGCTAGCAAAGGAGCTTCAGAAACGGCTGGGGTTAGCTGGTTAGCACGCTGACTTTAGTGAATAACTCTGCACAGACTTCTTTCCATCAAAACTGGCATTTCTTGACACTGTTGATAATATTGTGATAATACTGATGTATTAATGATTCTTACATACTGCACCTTTAATTTTCAAACATATCAGCATCAAACCAACGATGCTTCAAATACCTTTCCCCAATCCCACCAGCCGCCCGGCCTCATTATTGCTTATTTCTGGCGCCTGACCTCCCCTGTCACAGTCAGCCAACATGAAGTTTAAAGGACGGGGGTTCAAAACTAGTCCGGCCAGGGTTTTCCACAAGAATCTCAACAGTAAACAAGTCCTCAGTGAACCGCCTGAGATATCCACAGCTAAGAATTTGCATTGGTTTCAACATAGGAATCTCCTGCCAGACAGTGTTACATCTGGAATTCGCTGATGAACAGTTCTCTTTCTCTCTCTCTCTCTCTCTCTCTCTCTCTCTCTCTCTCTCTCTCTCTCTCACCCTCTTCTTTCTTTTAGCTCCTCTGTTCGCCCCACCCTCTGTCTCTACTCGTCTCCCCTCTTCCTTACATCCATCACCCCGTCTCCTCACTTCCTTCCTCCCCCCCACCTCCAAAACTATCGTCCCTGACTTCTTCCTTCCACGTTTTCTCTTTCCTTCAAGCTCCTTTTCACGGTCCTCACCCTTTTCTCCTTTTTTGCTCGGTTGGGAATAGAATAAAACAATACGTATGTTGTTATGTCCAACCAGAAAGTCGCATTCCAGCAGCATACCAGCCCAGCTTAACATTCTCTTAGGTTTGGATCTCTCCCGCTTCCTCTCCCTTCCATCCTCAGACCCCTCTCCCACAGGCTCCACACTGCTCCCTCTCTGCAGTCTCATTCCTTCTTTGTTTGCCCGCCGTAAAAACATTCTCCCACTGAATGATGAAAACACTGGCATCCTTTGGCTGATATTGTCTTTCAGTGAGGATTGCTCAAAGAAAAGACCCAGCCCAGCCACTGTCTGTTCACCCTGCCGCCATCTGCCGAAAGATACAGAAGGCACTGACATGCCACCAGACTACAGAGCAGCGTTCCTCCTCAGGCTGTGACACTCCCGATTCTCAACACTCCCCCATGAACAGGTTGTGGGCACCTGTGTTTAGATATTACTGGGCCAAGTGCATTTCATACGTGTCAGGTCCCTCTTCCCTCAGATGCTGCCTGTCAGGTGGTCCCACCAAGGTCACCAAACCTTTGCTGTTACCTTTTAATCAAAGAATATCTGGCAGGTTGGACTCCATTCTCTCCATTAAAAATCAGCTTCATAAACATGAATGGAGTTTTTTTATGACCACTATTTTTTTATAGTCTTCTTTTTATTCCATCCTCCAGAGTTTACAGTTCATATGAATGTCATTTGATGCATTGATGCTTGTTTTATTGTTCTACTTTATCCAACTACTGTAAAGCTCATTGTGAATTTTGGGGAAAGTGTTTTATTCTTCTTCTTCTTCTTATCATTATCATTAGTTAAAACGTATAGCTGTAATGTGTTTCCTAATATGTTGAGGGGGTATGTATGCTGTTATTGGCCCTTTTTAATGACAGACACGTTGAACATACACAATACTAGAGCCCAGTAACCAGCTCACCTAAATGGAATGCAGCCATCACTAATATCAGACATTTCACCTGGGCTTTTCCTGCTCAGAATGTCTGCTGTGAAAAGGGTCTGTTACATGTTTTGGGGTTAGAATGTGCATTAGATAACAAGACACAGAGTCCACAGCCATACTAGTGACTCTGCAAGCCTTCACTTAATATAGGGTAACATAAGCCTGCAGAGATGTTCATAATGACGGTGCTTACAGCAGATGTTTAGCAAAATGTTTTTAAATTATTTTTACCATTTTTACCACCATAGTAATGTTAGCTCGCTATAATTTTATAATGTGCACTAAACAAAATGCAGCTAAGACTGACATGAATGTCATTGGCATGTAGCATTTATATATTAATTATTAAGTATTTAGGTATAAACGAACGCATCGGACACATTTTCATTTTGGTCTGATGATGGCACCCGACTAAAAAGTTAAAGGTTAACCCCAGAAATTTTACGCATTTAAGCGTATTTGCAGGTCTTGGCGAATACCACAGCATTCGTGAAAAAAAACTGGTATAAATCGTTTTGTGGCTCCAGAGGAAGCTGTATGTGATCTGATCAGTTGCCTTCAGTGATGTCACTCAAGCAGCTGAATTGCGTTGTGGTTAATATAGGCTCCAGGTTTTGAAAAGCAAGACAAATGCGTTGAATAAATAAAAGCGATGTCGCTGGTTCCGCTGCATCAATTTCTTATCATTTATTCTTGTAAAGTTTCCATAATGAGTTGAACAGTGTTACAGGAGTGTAATGCTGGAAGAGTGGACCGCTTTTAAAACAGGGTGCCTACATTACCCACAATGCAATTTAGCCACTAAGTGACATCCCTTAGTAGGCAATTTATCAGATTGCATGCAGCTGGAGCCACAAAACGCTTTATACTACTTTTTGCACATATGCAGAAGTACTCCACAAGACCTGAATACACACACTCAAACTGGTGGAGTTACCCTTTAAGGGATTACCAAAGTTACTACAATTCATTCAAAGGGGTACATGAATGCCTGTGTCAAATTCCATGGCAATCCATCCAATAGCTGTCAAGACAATTCACTGAAATCCACACATGTTCGCCTAAATGGTGATGTTAGAGGTTAAATCAGTGGATTACTGAAGGCATTACGATTCATCCTCAGGGGACCGCTAATGTCACAATTGTTGGCTATCCATCTAATGGTTGTTGAGATATTTCAGTAATGACCACAGTGATTGGCAGACACACATTAGCCCAGCATTAGCGGGGCTTAAAAGGTGGCATGGTCATTACGTTTAGTTTATGTTTGAGAGTACACAGCACTGGCATAGAAGTGTACGCCATTTGCCCAGAAAAATGTGGTATTATTCGACCTACACCTCCTGCAGAGGAGGTTGTATATCATCTGTGTGGATAAAGAGCTGACAAACTCTGTATTAGAGGACGATTACAGAAGAAGAGGTGGTTATGCGTGCTCCATGTGGTGGAGGTGGTTAACTTTGTTCTGTCTCATGAGAGAGAGAAGGGGTGTGCTCACTACATTTGGAGGGAATCGGTTGCCACTGTACGATTACAGTAAGACGCAGCATTACAGCGCCTAAGCCGCCGCCTAGAACAGTACAAACGGATTATATTTACAAAAGTCTGTTCATTCTCTCACTTTTCTTGTCGTCTGAGTCCCCCTCGCCCTCCAATGCACTCAGGCTGCTGCTATCCTACTGGGACAATGCACTTACATAACCAATCCCTCTCTGTAATCCCCGCCTGTGTCGCCCCTCCCGCCTCCACCCCACACACCGCTCTCTGGCTCTGCCAAGCTCTCGCCCTCCTGATGCTGTTGCCTGCAGGGGGGGGGGGGGGACTTCCTTATGTCCAGATTACTATGGCAGAGGCGTCATGACCTCTTAATCTAAATCTCACCCAGTTACATGTACGCTCAGTATCAAGACTGAATCCCATGGCTTCATTCTCAGCTAGTTTCATGTCAGGGAGCACAGTTTTGCAGACTGCTGTGCACTTGACTGGGAGAGGCATTTGCTGCTAATTATAATGACAGATGCCCAAATTCTCTTGTTATATGTTTTCTTTTTATTATTATTATTATTTGATGCAATGTGTCATTAAGGGATACAATGATTTAGACCGTTCTGGGAAATTCTTCTATTAGTGAAATGTCAGTGAAGCTTCTCATGAAAGGTAACAGGGAATGTAAAGGCACTCAAGGTGGGATAAATGAGATTTTCACACTCAGTCACCATTTCAAGAGAAGTTACTACAATACAACACAGATCAATGAACTTGTGATAAATATAAGTTATGATAAACACGCTGACTATGAATTGGAGAAGTGAAAGCCCAGTGGAACATGAACAGCACTGCTGGAGACAGTGCAGGTGGTGTTGGAGAGGTGGCATCGCTGCTATGAATTAATTGATAATGTTTCAAATCAAATAGCTAAAAACATTAGAAAAGTGTGGAGGATGCGTTGGATTGTATTCTTGCGTCAGTTCATGCAGAAATCGTGTTGTTAATGTAGATTTGGCGCAGTTTGGAGGCTCTAGTCTGCGATTCGTGCAGAGCGCGCCCCCGCGACAAACTTCAACAACTGTGCGCGCTCCGGAGCGGCTGGTACTTAACGCCTGGCGTCTCGTCTCTGCTACAGGAGCTGTGCGAATGTGTACACCGAGCTAACGAATGAAAGACGATAAAGAGGGATCCTGTGTCTACCACCTTGCCATACAGTCACCCATTAGTCTGCAGTGAGCTGAAGGATTATTCGTCCGAGGTAAGCGGGTGTGCCGTCGCGAGTGAAACATCGGATTTTCGAGTGTAGTGTGTGCTGGGAAAAACAACAGCCCTGCTGTAGCAGACGTTAGCTTCCTTCATTAGCGCGCTGCTAATGTTGGCTGTTAGCTAGCTAGCTAGCTCTGCTTTGGCAAAAAGCTTGCTTGCCGTGTCGGTAGCCTGTCTGTTGCTGTTTAAGATGCACGGCTGTCTGTGGTGAGTAGTCGATGGGAATGTCTGGTGGGCAAACGTTGTTGTTAACGTCCGCTCAAGTGTGCACGAAGAACGTTAAGGCATCTTTTTCCTAGCTTGTTCACACAGTTGCTAAGCTAGCAAGTCACCAATTTAGCTAGCTAGTGTGCTAAGGGGCACTGCTTTACGGCAAGACGAGGCCTTGTATGTCTGTAACAGTTCGTGCTAGCACGGCTACGCCGTCGTCTGCCTGATCAGACAAGGCCATTTTGCTCTTAAAGCAGGTTAGTTCAGGTCAACAGAAACCCATCATGGCATTGTTTTGTGTAGCAGCGTTACAGGCATAACCTGGTTTAATGACGGCTGTGGAGGAAGTGATGACTAATGTTTACTCAAAGTAACGATGGTGGCTGCTGACAGATGCACCGTGACTGCGTGTGTTTGACCTGACTCTAAGAGGAGGACGAGTGAATGTCAGCTTTTAGTTGTTGTCGTTCCTCAGATGGCTCTCATCATCATCATCTTCTTTTTCTTCATTGCTGGCTCATCTGTGTGTGCATCGCGCGTGCAGCAGCTGAACTGAGCGCACACCTGTCGATCTGTTATGAGCCATGCTGTCAGAAACTCCAGTGCTATCTCTGTGTGACCTTATGATAAAGTGACTTCAGTCTATTAGGAGATTCTTATATCTGTTGTAATCCCGGTTATTGCGGTCTCTGATATGGTTGAGATGGGATGGATCTATGCTGGGAGCTACTACAGATCAACAAACTTAATGAGCTCATGAGAATGACACGGTGTACAGTAAGTTACCCAGGGATAAAATGTGCAAAATCAGTTCAGTATCTTCTTCATGTTGAAGTGACTCCAGTGTCATCATCAGTGCAAAGACCTCAGATGTATACATGCCATTACATGACAGGCAAAACTGGAGCGGTGTGTTATGTTTGTGAGTTTGCCACTGGCCTGCATCCCATAGTGATGGGAGATGAATTGTTAACAGTTGAATACAGGATATAGAATGATTTGAGTGTTTTTTGTTTAAAATCTTAAAGCCAAAGTTTCCAGTCTTTACACAAAAGACAAGCATGTAGGTAAGAAACACACGCAGAAGGAGCAAAAGGTCCCACTTTGAATCTGTGGTCGTATGAACGCAGTCACTGAACTGGCTGATGAGCGTGTTTACTAATGTTTCGGATGACCAGAAATTACTTTGCATGGGGTAAGATAGAGACATGTGGTCTGACCAAGCTAGAGTACTCAGCAAGTGAAGCCACAGTATAGTGTATATGTATGTCAGGTATTTGTTCAATGTGATTTCAGCTCTCTGACTAACTACATCTCATCAATATAAAAATACACAAGTGCTTGTGAACCTAGCTTATAGCATATTGCACAAACGCGTAGAAACTGTGTTGTTCTTACAACAGAGTAGTTTTCAGAAGACATGACATCCCATTTACCATAAAAGTTGGGGCTTCCTTGGAGAGGCTAAACCCTCTCTGACATGTTTTTTTTCCTGCTACAAATGGCGCTCAAAGGCTGTATTTGATAACTGAAAATTGATTATATGTTATTAGTCAGCTTGATGAAATAGGGAAATATTAAGGCATTTATTTTGCATGGACATAATAGTCCCTCGTTATGCACTTTACTGAATGTCTTTCTAGTCTAGTCTGTCACTGATAGCAGTGTCATTCATATCATTTTACTGTTGTTGTGTTAAAAAGGTTACTCTTAATATTTAAAACAAGTCTAGTCAGTCAAATATCAAAAAGAATCTTCATTATAAGACAAAAGCAACATGTGCGGTTTGTGAAGCAAATGGAGCAACAAGTTAGAATCTACAGACATCTGTTAGAATTATGTGACATAGAAACATTGGATGTTTATGAAAGATATTGAGACAAATATGTTGCAGTGTTTTTTAGCCATAGTTGCTCCATTAAAGTTCCAAAGTTAATTTCACGCTCTGGTATCTACTGATATAGATAGCTATGACATAAAGCAGCTTTGCCTGAAGCTTGTATTTTGACTGTTTGACTTTCTGCAGTGAGATGACACAGCAGTCATTCAGCAGTCTGCTCAGCAGCAAGGGTCCTTTCCTTTTGATGATTTTACCTCCTAATAAAACTCTTTTATATTGTATGGTGAGCATGAGTGCTACTTGATATTGATTAAGAGAGAATCCAGACAAAAGCCTGGGCTGTAGACCCAAATGAAAAACCTGCCAGAATGTCCAACCACAAAAGAAATCCTGGGACACCCACATGTGTGTCACCTGTTCTTCTGACCAGTTAGAGTTGATCAGCCTACGAGTACAACAAAACCACCAGGCGAGTCAGGCCAGGAGTGTCAATCAGTCGGTAATGCTCAACAAGCTCTCACACTCTTAAAAGTCTAATCAGACACACACACAGACACACACACAGACACACACACACACACACAAACAATTCTGAGCAAAAAATTGGCTTCTTGTTTTGTGCTGACTGTGGTCAGTACAGGGGTGGTTGTCTATAAAGCAGCAGCAGAGATGAACTTGTTTTGACCTGAGGGTTTTCCATGGCTTTTAGAGAGGCTTAGTCGTTTGGTAATGTAGCCACCGGGATGGTTTTCATATGTGGATTGATGTCAACAGATGCCCAGTTGACAGGGATTTATGTCATAGATTGGAATGATATGCTCGGTAAAATGCAGGAAAAAAAATGGAGGATGGCTTTTTCATATTTTGTGTTTGCTGCAAAAGTTTGCTGAAAAGTTAGCTAGCTTCGTTTGTAGTGGCACAAACTCAACAACAGTTTGCAGTACAGTTGGCAGTGTTTAGAAAGCTTATGCATCCACTCAAATTCTTTAGTGAAAAATATAAAACATTCAGATTGCCTGTTCTGACAGTCCCAAACCCCAAAATGTTCACATTTACTGTCATTTATGGCAAAGATGAGCCGAGTATACTCACATTTGAGATTCTAAAACAAGGAGCTTCACTCAAACATTTGCAAAATAAACACAACCGAGCCACTTGTCAGTTATATTACAAAACTGTGCATGGAACAACATATGCCAATAAAGTGTTTATAAGCTCTCCACTGTGTTGTATTTCGAGCTTTTCAGCACAGTGCCAGTGGTGTGCACAAGATGCCATGCCACAACTGCTAATGATATTTTGTTTTCATATAGTCATTGCAGTATTGGGTCATGGTGGCATAGCATTTAAACACACATCAGCAGTGTGCTGAATTCTCACATTCCTCAAAGTTTTTTCGATTTCCCTTGTACAGAGGAAACGGTGCACCAGTGGGATGTTCTCCAGCTGAACGGTGTGACTTCTGATCATATGTGGCCTCCCTGTTGTTTTTTATTTTCCCTTAGTGTTCATTCTACCTCTTATCTGTGGGTATCGTGATAGGAGGCTGAATTCAGTTATATTGTGCCTTCTGCAGTGAAGATTATGTAACCATATGTGACAGACAGTTGTGGTTCCAGTGGCACAGACACCCGTTAAACCTGATATGGGACTTTTTAGAGGTAGTAGACTTGTCAATCTGTGTGCGACTGTATTGTGGATACATATACTTAAAGGTGCAATTATTCTTTTTTAAATTATCCCCAACTGGTCAAATACTTTTGATTTGTAGGTCATGTTTTCCGCCATCCCAAAGCATCAATATTTGACAAGTTGGGAATTATTACAAATTGGCCCTTTCTATAAAATTCAGTCTACTTTTTGTAATCACAGTAAACACCTTAGAGCAGTGTTTTTTGGAATCAGGAGTCACTTGGTTTGATCCAATTCACGTCTCTGGTAGGCCACATAATTCTGTTCATGGATGTAAAGCTGTAGTTTGCATGCAGCTTTGTCTATAATATCGATATATATGTATATATATATATATGTGTATATATATATATATATATATATATATATATATATATATATATATATATATATATATATATATATATATATATATATATATATATATATATATATATATATATATATATATATATATATATATATATGACAGTGAATGTTTTAAAACTAATTTCCCACAGTATCGTTGCACCTGTGCCAGCTTCGCTTCCTTGCTTCGTCTACTCTATAACAGCATTTTGAGTGCAACATGTCGCAGCACTGCCGGACAGCTCGAGACAGAGGAGTCTGTGCGATAAATACAGAATCAGGCACAAACACTGTTGTATGTGTGTTATAAACACAACAACAAACAGAAATGAGTGGATTTGTCTCTTTTTTTTTAATCTTTGTGCTGGCGTCAACATGGAATGTTTTATTATGAAAAGTAATGATGTTATGTTGCTGTTTCGGTGTCTGACGTAGCGGAGCGGAGACAAACAGAACATGTATCTGGTGGAATTAAGGGGTAATGTCCAGCTGTGTGTGTTGGGATGCTTCTGGGGAAGGTCCATTTATTCAGACTTTGAGGCATGCAAAGCTGAGACTATCTATCCAGAGGTGACGAACCGGAGTGTACCTGTGAAGCATGCTCACAGTTGCCTCTTTTCAAAGGTTAAGGTGGCAATTCTACAGACATTAGTCAGCTTAACTGACCACACAGTCTACATCTAGTTATATCGGGGGATACCACTGATGTTGCAGGGTGTTACTAACCTGGCATTCAGAAATGTAGGCAAAGGAACACAAGAAGTTTACTGAGTTTTGAATGACTTTATTGAGTTTGTTGTGCAGAGCAACTGAAGTTGCATTGGAAACACCCACTCTGTGGAGAAGTTCAGGCAGGCAGAAGTCAAGCTCAGAATGAACTAGGTTATGAAAACATAGCCAAATAAAGCCTTCATTTCCTGCTGGTTTAACACTATGAAATATTTAATTCATCACAAGAAACCTTTGAAAGAGTGAATGATGAAGGAGAGGATGTTTGCTGCCTTTTCATCTTCAATAGTTTGAATGTTTGCTTGTTATAGACTAGTGAAAAATGTATTCACTGTGCTGCTCAAAGGCTACTATCAGCTGCCTGGAAGATTTAAAATGGAATGTTTTGGTGCTTGTTACTTAGACATTAGCTGATGCTGTGAAACAATAACTGCACATTACATCTGACAACTTTGACCATAAAGGTTTGTGTGTATTATGAAACAGCTATTGCATTCCTCAACTGTCTTTACTGAAAGAAAAAGAGAAAAACTCAACAACTAAATGTAACATTCCTAAGCAGTACTCACACAATGTAGTGACAAACTTTATACTTGTAAAAGTTACTGTAACTAAACCATAGCCCTTTTCACACAGACTCTGTATCATCGGCACAGTGAGCGCTCGCTATTTCTCTGCCTTTGTTTGTTCCCACTGAACCAAGCAGCTCCAGCGTAAAGCCGCTTCAGTGTGTCGATACATAGATTTTTCAGTGTGTTTCCCTGGTGTCTGCCTGTGAATCTAAGCATGTATTGGCAGATTATAATCATATGGATGCAGTTATAGTGATGAGATCCTGACCCATCATGCATCCTGGAAAGTTACGCTCTAAATTATATAATTACTTAATCGCCATCAGTAAACAGGACCCTGTCTGACTCTCACTCACGGGGAGGTATGCTGTTTTCTGGGGGAAAGTTCGCGGAAGTCTTTGTTCGGAGGGCTGACCGTCTAGGTGATTTTTCAATACAAGTTTCCAGAGACAGTAATTACAACAACACAATAGTGTAAGGAGACAAACACATGTGAGTTAAAGACTTTTGCTCGTGTCACATAATCACCGCCATTTTTTTTCAGGTAGCATGTGATGAAGAGTTGACAGGACAGACAGGATGACAGGGGCTTTTCCTCATATAACTGCTGTATTCTTTTTTTCCCTCATAAGTTGCCCTGGTCAGCGCCTCCGGCTTTTCCATTCACAGACGCCGGCTCGTCCGTATTGCAGCTCTGAATCAACCTCAGGAGGCACATCAGAGCCGCAGCGAAACTGTCCCCCCTCTCTGCATCTGTATCTTTCACACAGACAGGGATGCGGAAATTCGGCACATGATTCCAGGACTCAAAGGACAGTGTGAATAGGGCTACTGTTAAACGGCCTGCTGTAGCCCCCATTAGCAAGGGGGGCGAGGGCTCTCTGCTTCAGCTGTGTGCTTGGCCCGCAAGTGGTATATGAGACTCAACGGTGGTAACTCGGTTCACATCGACAGTTGATTGTTCTTGTTAAGAGAGCCTACTGACAGGGCTCTGAAGCTGAACTTGCATTCAAAAGATCCTTTTCTTTATCCGTTTATTCTCAGGGAGGTTTGTGTCTGCTTGCCTCCACAACATTACTGCTGTGTGTACGTGTGTGTGTGTGTGTGTGTGTGTCAAATGTTCTGTCGAATTTGCGTCATTACTGCATTAACTGTGTGACAGCCCTAATATTTACACATACAAAATGTGTATCAAGGTGCTCAAACTTTTTCTTTTTGCTTTAATACTTCGTCAGACTGTATTCTGTTGTGATGCTTAAGATGCTTCAATAGATCAGGTAAACGCTGCCTGACTAAAGTTTGTTCTTAATTTGTATTTGAATCTGAAAAGGTGTTGCACACTTGATGGTGAACATTCTATTCAGCACCAGATAATTTGTTCCACAAAAAAAATGCTCAAAATTTGTTTCACCAGCCTCAACTTCACCTCCTCAACCTTCTACAGAAAGCTTGATTGACTTGTCTAGTATTTGAATTCATCTGTAGTCCATCTGAGTTGTGTATGTGCTGTAGCTGATCTTGCTGTCTCAGCTGTGTGTGTTTGCGCATGCTTCGGTAAGGCATTGGCTGGTGTCACATGGCATAAGACAGGAGATTATCATGTTTTATGTGACATTTCTGAATAAGTTCTAAGAAATCTTACATTGATCTAGATGTGATTACATGGCACACATATTGTAGTGTTTGGTATCAGTGACAGAATCATAAATGACAATATTTGACCTGATACCTAAATGGATAATTAATAAATGAATAAATAAAAAATTCTACTATGTAGAGGGACAAGGGTACCAGAAGTGTTTTGCCTTATACTGTATTACCTTTTTGGGTCGGCTGGTCAGATTTTCAAACCAGAGCGATGGCAAATTAAACACAGTTGACAACAAAACGTGGCGTCATAGTGGGGGAGAGCACTCAACTTGACATCAATTTAAAAGTGAATTAATCAAAGCTGTAGGTGTTTTGCAGTTTTCTCACACTTTTGTCTTTAGCTTTGACTGGCAGTTACCTGTGCATTTCGCAGAATTTTAAGCTCAACGATTGGATGTTTTTAGACGCACCTCATAGTTTTTTATGTACCCAGGCTTGTGCTTTCAGCTCATCAAAGACCCAGATGTTTTCTGATGTCCTGAATATCTTTTGTTTATGATTTAACCATTAGACTTTCATGCCAATCACAGCCGTTAGAAGTGCTCCAACTGTGAGTCATGAAACATTGTGAATGGGAAAAATGAATAAGACTCTTGCATCAAGAAACCAGGGATTCCCCAAAATAACTCCTCCCACTTCGCAAACAGTTGATGCTTTCAGGTGATATTTAATCTATCTGTTGGTATATGTACATCACTGGCTTACTGTAGCTTGTCAGCACACCTGTGCTTTCTTACTGTCCTGGCACATCAGCAGGAGCGTATGTCCAGTGAAATAGTACTCTGCTCGTCCTCGCAAGAATGACAGCTGTTCCTGCTGGCCTGATGCAGGAGTGTGTGTGAGCGTGAGTGAGAGAGGCAGAGAGTGACTCACTGGCTCTGTAGCAGTGAGGTAATTCTAGATCTGTTATTAATGCCAAAGGGAGTCCCTGCTTGCTTTACGGCTCTTTGTGTCTGCCTGTGTGTGTGTACGCATGATGCACATCTATGTCTGCATGTTAAACACAAGGTCTGAGGCTTTGTGTATGTAGCTTGATTTTGTCTCTGCCTTGATATCCAGCTCTGTGGATTCTCCATAGTAACCAGCTGCACTGTTACTCAGTAGCTTTTCCTGCTGTGGAAAATAAGTGACTGCCAAAGTAGAAGATTTTACAACATTAATCCCCAAAAGAAACGTTCAAATATTGTTTTGGTTTTTTTGTTTTTTATTACGGGAGGAAATTTTCAGCCAAGGCTGGCTGTTATGCAGAACCCCAGTGATATTTCTGCACTTGTATCGAACAAAATGTCCTTTATTATTATACGTAGTGTGGCATCTCTATAACCATTACTTTAATTCTAGGAATGTCATAAAACACAACTCATTAAGTCTAGAAATACAGCCAGTGAGAGAATTGTGTCAGCAAGCGGACGTCTTCTTCTGAAGAGTTACATTAACAACCAACGACAGATCAATAGTTGACCCTTTGCTCTGACTAGAGCTCTTCATGAATCTAAAAATGTGTCCCTGAATCAGAAGACCCATTTGTCTTGGCTCAAAATGAAAGCACTTTGCAAACAGACCACAAGAAGTAAACCAAACTAAGTCAGGTGGCATCTGCACCTGAGGCCAAAACAACCTGAGTCCTGAGAATGTGGTAACACGTGGTTTCCCCTGTTACCTTATCTAGCTCCAAGCCAGATGGGAGTCCCTCTCATTAAAAGTGAATTGGCTCTTAATGAATACATTCTGAACTGCTATTGGCTTGTTCACTCAGGTGGTACAGTTTGTATAACCTTTCTCTTTTGAAATGGTGACATTGAATTAGCTTGTGTCGGCAGAGATGCCCATAACGTGTTTACAGATGTGCATAAATGGCCTACAGTTGCTGTATTCACGGTAGGCAAAGGATGACTGGAGCAGGGTAGCAGCAATACTGAGATTTTAATGGTACAACAACCACCTTTGAAAATATCACGCTATATGGTATTACACAATTTTTGTTGTCGAGCTTTTAATGGAATGAGATGATGATGATGTAGTATCACAACATATCCTGACCGACATTTCACTTGAAATATTTTTTTTAATAACTAATAATGATTTATAATAATTAGGTAGATGGCAATACAGTTTATCAGGAAATGTACACGATATGATAATCTGCATTCATTGCAAAAATTGGTTTATTGCTTCACCCCTGAATGTATACAGTAACCAGATGTTGGATTCACCTCAGTACTGACACGTGGATGTACTCGACTATTGAGACCAGTTAAGTCTCATCAAGTGTGATAAGCCCTCCCAAAATGTTGTTAAATGGCAAATCATTGGCAGGTCAAGCGATATTTCTTTTCATCGCCAGTGACTACTTCATGTAATCAAAGCACACAAGGAAAGGGAAAAAAAATGTGTGCCTTTATTCTGACCCTGCTTCAGCGACTTGTATCGGATTAGTATGAGCCGGACTGTAAAAGGGTTTGAGAGCAGGAGTCATTTCATATGGAAATGTGGGCTTGCGCTCAGCTCTATTGTAGTGTGTTTTACAACCTCCCCATGATGGTGTGCCTTTTATGTTTCACACTCACTAGTCTTGTTGTTTCTCGCTCTCCCTTAATTTCAGCTCAGTGATGCATCTTGAACATGAATCATTTCGGACATTTGCATTGCTAAAGCGTGTGGAAGATCTAAATAATCTGCCCACCCACCCCAACCCCCCCTTCTTCCCCCTTTT
The DNA here is from genome assembly GCF_900880675.1 of Sparus aurata. Lineage (NCBI taxonomy): Eukaryota > Metazoa > Chordata > Actinopteri > Spariformes > Sparidae > Sparus > Sparus aurata. The sequence continues at coordinate 26,670,359 of NC_044194.1, read as the reverse complement.
TATAAACCACTGGCTGTAGGTGATGAAGTGTTTGGGTCTCTGGTGGTGAACTGCTGCTTGGTCCAGATGGCTCATTGTTGTATCTGCTGCCCTGCCCCTTTTTAATAACACAGTCTTGGCATTGGCTAGTGTCACTAGTGCTGTTTTTTTATACCTCACAATGTGTATATGTGCCACAGCAGGTTCTCTTTGTGCCCACATATTTTGTGCTGCTGATGTTCTGACTGCATTAAGTTTATATTGTCTGGTGGTAATGTGAACAGATGTAGTGTGACGGTGGTGAAGAGAATACAGCAGCAGTGCGTCTCCTGTCTTCTTATTATGCTGAACAAATCTAAAGTGCTTCCACAGTGGTAGCTTAGCCAGAATCAAGGAGAAATGCAGAATATGCATTGTGAATACAGATGTAAAAAATGGTTATTCTTCAGCCAATAACGAGGATTATTAGGGCTGAGCAATTTAGAAAAAACAAATCATAATTGCACATTTTCTGACCAATATTGCAATTTGATGTGCCTTTTTTTTTTTTTTTTTTAAATATATAAATATTTTTAGATCAAACTTCGGTTCAAAATTCACCTTGTTACAGATTGAAAACATGTGATGGAGCATTACCATATTGTTACACCATCAAATAATTTACTGATTTATATTGTAATGAAACGATGAGAAATTAATTATATGAATTGCTGCCGACAGCTGTTTATTTTTTTCAATTTGTGTAGAGCCTATAACAATCAAACACAATTATCACAAAAGTGACTTAAGTTATTTAAAGAAAGTAATGTAACAAATGCAAAATAACACTGTAATGTGTCAGGCTCTGGAGCAGCATCTAAATACTGCACATTCTGCAAGTTGAATAATAAGAATAATAATAAGAATAATAAGAATAATAAGAAGAAGAAGCAGCAACATGAATTGCAGCCTCTGCGCCTAGTTTCAAACTGGAATTACGATTTGAACTCTCTTACTCATTCAGCCTCATTGATTGCCAGCCTCTCATGGCCGATACCAGTAGAGTAATTGATCATTTCTAATTTTTGTATTTTTAAAAGAGGTTCCTCACCTGTAGTTTATGTATAACTGAAAGTATGAAAGGCTCAGATATATTAAGCAAAAATGTTGTTTGACGTCCCATAGCTCTAGTAAGATTAATTGTTTAAACTCATAGACCCTTTCCCTCCTCGTGGAATCTTTGTGTGACATGTTGTGCATGCTGCACATGTTTCCTTGCATACTTACTTTCCTTACATGCTTTTATTGGCAGGTGACAAACAAATTTTAAAGGTGTTTACTACCACCTGCATGTTATATTTATCAGCTATTATTTCACATACACACCATTAATATAACTTTCCCATTATTTGGCAAAAAATCGTTTGACCCAATATACTGTGCATCTCTGTTGTGAACGCCTGTACTAGATGCGAACATTGTCATTAGCTGAGTAAACAATTATCAACAGAAAATTAACTATTTTGAGAAGCACTCAAATCATCTGTCATGTAAAACAGCCAACAGTTTTCTGGTCTAAGTTTCCTAAAATAATTCTAAGTTGCAGCCCTAAAATGAGGTCTCAGATCAGTGTACTAGTCTGACTTAATGCTGCGCAGAAGAATAGCGAAGAAGGATTTTTATTTCTTTGCAGCTTCTCAGTTCATTCTACCATCAGTTGTATGTTTCAAAATGGATAACTATGGTTGACAAAAGGTTGGTGCAAGTGGTCAGTGCATTAGTACAATGATGTGCAGCTCTTTAAATGTTAGAATTTCTGCGTTTTCACAGAGCGCCCAGCATGCTGTTTTAGTGCTACGTGTGAACTCGGCCAACATCTTTCTCTCTATGTGCACTTAGCTAGCTATCACTTTCTCTCCTGCTGACAGACAGATTCTGGCTCACAGTCATATTTTGGTTTCACTTGGGCTTCTTTTCCTGGCTGGCTCAGTTTTTGTGTGTGTGTTTGTGTGTGTGTGTGTGTGTGTGTGTGTATGTGTGTGTGTGTGTGTGTGTTTTTGGAGAGGAAGAGGGAGCCAGGGTGTGTGCTGGATTTAGTCTGAAAGAAATGAGCAAAGGGTTACATAGCTAGACTGTTTCTACAAAGTAACACGTTAACGTTTGACCCATCATGAGGGGTGTAGTCCTCTGAAGAGCGACATCATATTGTTTTGATCTGCAAAGTGTGGTTTTTGGGCAAATCTGTAATTTTGCAAAAGCCTGAACTCAGTGGTAAGATCCACCACACTTCCCAGGGGTTTACAAATTTCTCAAATTCAGCCGTTTGAGGTTACTTAGTGTGATAAATATACATATTACATTGTGGCAAACAGCAAGAGGGTAAGTTTAAAAAAAAAAAAGGATAGAATGAAAAGAAGAGGCAGTGAGAAAGTGAGGTATGGTGTCAATGAGGGCAGCTGCTGGTACAGCCTGCAGCCAGACAAGGCTGAAATCTGAGACTTGCACAACCACAGAGCCGGGCAGAGGGAGGGGGCCGAGAGAAAGAAACACAAGTTTGAGAAGGAGGGAGAGAATGTCCATGGAGGAGAAAGAAGGCAAAATATGCAGGCTCAGGGCAAAGCAAACATGGAGGATAGTGTGGCGGAAGAGGGGAACATGGACACAGATACAGACATGAAAGATGAAGTGTAGCAAGGCAAATAAAATTAGTAACAGTCAAGTCAAGGTCTGCGTGAAAGAGGAATGATGTGTCGCGGAGAAGAAGGAGTTATGTGTTTGGGCAGGGAGCCACTGAGAGAGAAAGGGGAAGGGTGAGAGAGTGAGCATGCTCAGTTTGGGCTGACATTGGATGCCGGCTTAGCTTTTCTCCGTCATGCACACAAACACACCCAGCAGCAGTGACCACCTACCACACTCCAGGGGACAGAAAGAACATGGCTTAAGAGGAAAAAGCCAGAGGGAGAGTGACTTTGTTTGGGACTTTCCCTTGTGTTCCTCTCTCACTAGCTACAGCCGTCTCCACTTCCACCAGGAAACCCAGAGAGAGCAGGGCTTTGTTTTCCAGTCGCCAAAGGATTATTCTTCCAGCAACTGCTGTACACTACACAAGATTTATTTTTCATAGAAACCAGCCCTCCTTTTGCAGGAAGTGTGCTTTTGAACTGCAAGCCTGCAATTTTGGAAAATAAGTTGGAAGTAGATATACCTGTTGTTTTTGTTGGTGGTGTTGTTTTTTTTTTTTCCTTCTCTTAAAAGCAGTGCAGTGATACAGTGCCTAACCGACCCTGAAGATCTGGCAGCAGGAACAACAAAGGTTGAACTTGTAAAAGGATAATTATCCATTGTTGGAGAGAATCTACAGTGACTTTGCTAAACTGTCTCATGTTGCCTTTAGTTCCTAGTGGCTGACTGGGAGCAGCAGGGGAGTGGCAGGCTGACCACACGCTGACAGACTGCTGACAGACTGTTGACTTAATTTTAGTTTGACTGCTTCCCTGTGTTGCAGCATAAACACCTAGCAACCTGCCTGCTGTTCCTCTTGAGCTCCCTGATGGATGCCTTCTTTGCATGCTGTTCCTGTGACAGAGGGACTTCTGCGTTTTAAAATGTGATATTTTTGTTTTTTGGATTCCATGGACACAGGCATAATCACCCTTCCTCCTCCTCCTTTAGTCCCATCCCCTCGTGGGCTGTTATTTTTCCGGCTATTAAGCATCTCCATTGGCTGTTGTCTGGAAACAGCCCTGCATTCTTTCATTACAGCTTTCCCCCGCACCCTCTTGAGCGTTTGCTCCCTAAATTGGGGACCAGGAGGGGAAAAATGTGATCTTCTGTATCGTGGTGTGTTTTTTTTTTTTTTTTTCGTTCAGCTGCAACAGTGTGTGGTTTCCATGGAAAACGGCAGAGAAATATGGAGCTTAGGGGCCGCATGAATGCTTTATCCCTATGTCTCTGGTCCAAGTGAAACCAAAGCCGGCTTGCGTAGCACTGCAAGTTCCGCCCTGGTACTCCTTGTTCAGACTCTTCTCGTGTGTAGCTGCAAGGAACACACACAGGACTAAAGGTGAATGAGCGTTTACAAGATAATGCACACGGACGCGCACTTACTTGTGGAAACATTTACACCTTTGCTTACAGGTGCAATGTGTTACCCGCAGTGGTCCTTTTTAGCTGCAGCCAAGGTGTTGTAAAATGTCGTAAATTCCCGAGCTGAGTCCAGCTGCAGCTCTGTGTGTGTCAGGTTGATAAATTGATACTTTGTGTGTAGGGAGCTTGGCTAGCAAAAATGCTCGTACTGTATGTTGAATAGCTTGTGTGTGTGTGTGTGTGTGGGTGAGTACAGAAGACTCATTAAGCAAGCGTGCCCGTGTGTATTGTGAATTATGTGTGCGAAACACTGCACAACGTGTGTGCGAAACACTGCACAACGTGTGTGTGTGTGTGTGTGTGACTGACTGAGAAAAGAGTGGGCCATGAGTTGAGAACAAAGAATGGCATGTTTGTGTTGAAGCCCAGCTTGTTTTCCGTCTCCCCCTCCACTCGTGCTTCTCCTCAGCCTTTTTGTATCATGTGAATGTATGTGTTTATGTTTTGTCTAAGGCAAGTTGGTGCTTGCTGCAGAATGATTTGTGTGACTTCAACGTCTTTCAGGATAAAATGCCTACATACCCTGCTTTTTAAAGACACTGAGATGCCAGAAACTCTTCTCCCTGGAGATGCGTATCTGCTGTGAAAGACAAATACTTTGTACTTTGAAATAGATCAGGTGATCTCTTTAGAAATAGTGGAGACTTGTTGAAAATGCAATCTTTCCTAAGTGTTTGATAAGCAGTAGTCTTGATGCATCAAAGTCAGCCTCTCTCTTTCCTGGATGGATGCTTCAGTGTGTGCTGCTCCATTAGCCCAACAGTGGCTGTATCTACATTCACTCAGTAATTCTTAAATTACAATGTTAACACAGACATGATTGCTTGATGTCATCATTCTTCCTATTCATTGTGGCTATAAAGAGATGCATTTCTAATGCACTTTCAATTGAAGCAATGGGAGAACAAAATCCACATTGTTAACAACGTATTCAAAAGTTTATGAAGCTCAGTTGAGGCTTTGGACATCCGAATGAACAAATACAGTGCATGTATTCCCCTGCTTTAGTGTGGCATTGTCTCCTTGTGTTTCTCTGAACAGTGGACAGTCTCTCTTTTGAGCTATAGTGGAGTGATGATAACAAAAAGACAATTTTGTACTAGAAAGAAAAAGACTGGCAGATACCCTCTAGTCTAAGTCAGACTGCAGAAGTCTCTTTCGCTTCATAAATGTTTGAATACATTCGGACGGGGGTTCTTAAGTGTCTACATAAAGAGGAGTGATGATTATAAGTAAAATCTGTTCATTTGGATACCTTACTATAATCTTAATAGACTTGTGGAGCTCTCCTTTTTAAGATTGTTCTGTGAAGGTCAGTCAGAGTTGGAGGCAGATCTTGCCTAAAGCAGACATGTCGTGTTTAATATGCTGCAGCTAGGGAGAGCCACCTATAGTACAAAGCAGAAGATTTCACCAATGTCAGCACATTTAGGAAACACACAAATGATGTAACGGACGTGGCGACAATTCTGACATGTAACTGGTGTCATGTGTTTCATCATGTAAATTGTGGACATTTTTTTTTTTTATTCTTGGCATGTCAGGGACAATGTGATTCTACAAGAGTAGTTTGAAAACCATAGTCATAGCATCAGAAAGCTTAAAAAAAAGACTTGTGATTTGTACTACTGTGTTTTAGTCACAGTCCCATATTTTGAGTTCTTATCTAATGAGGAACATGGTTTCAAATTATTCAAATTTCCCTTACCAAATTTTTATGTGCAGAACAATATTTTAATTAATTGCTGTTGAGGCATAACATTTTCGAACATGATAGTTTTCCTTTAATAATCAGCCTCAAACTGCATTTATTTGACACCCTGTTTCATCCATACACAGTTACTGTGTGTAATACATTGGCTTAAAGCACAGTTTTACTACAATCTGTTTATATTGCCTTAAACATATGACCCCAATTCAAAAATTTGGGACCCTGTGTAAAACCAATTAAACAGAATTTGCTGATAATTATGACATGTACTCAAATAATAACTGTCTTAGACAATATATTTCATGTTTTCGGCTTTTCAATGATTTGTGTAACTATATAGGCCTACTTATTCTAAATTTGGACAAGCTCAGATAAGAGCAACAGAGCTCTAGGAACGTTTTTATTCACGTTTCACACGGTACCAGCGTTCTTGGTATCGGAGTTGTAAATCAAACTTGCGTAAAGATGTTAGTTGCCCTTAACACACACTAATGACAAATTAAACAATGAAAGAGCTAGAGTTTAGTCTCTCCCAGTGCAGCAAATGTGTGTGTGTGTGTTGGCAGTACTGGCATAAACATTGTCTGTCTGAGGAGATTGTGAAGTGTGTAATGTTTACATGAAATCCAATTTTCTTACATGGTGGCTTCAGTCACATGAGTTGACTGTGTGTGTGCATGTAAACTGGCAGTAGTGGTGAAAGGGTGTCTTCAATGAATACTGTTATCTGTTCAGTTTGTACAACTACAAATTGACTTCAGAAAACTTTGTGAGGGTTGCCACTGTGTGTTTTTATAACAGTGTTGCGAGTGGAAACTGGTCCTTCAGATGATGGTGAACACAAATTGACAAGTTGTAACAGTTATTGCTTTTCACAAAACTTGTAACAGTGATCTTATACTGTGGACCATATGTGCATCTCCTGAGACATTATGAGACCGTTTCCAACTGTGTTTTGAAGGTGTGCATGTGTGTGTGTGTGTGTGTGTGTGTGTGTGTGTGTGTGTGTGTGTGTGTGTGTGTGTCTCTTCACTATCCGTGTTTCTGTCAGCAGAGAACTGCTTTTCTGCAGCAAGTCGGCTTAAAGGTTGTAGTGGATGCAGAAAGATTGAGAGTGAAGTGTGCTAAAACATAGCACTAGGACTTTTCTCACTGACCCTGGAGTAACGTGGCTCCTTTTTCTAAAAAAAAAAAATTTTTATCCAGGGTTGATGTCCAAGCACTCGGGTTTTCTTTGGCACTGATTCGCACTTACACCCTTTTGCTGTTATTTAGTTGATTTTAATGGGGCTATGCTACAAACCTGGAGCCAACCCTGCTCAGGAGCGGGGCTAGCAAGCACTTGGCTTAAATTATGGTTAGCCCATGTTGGCCAGAATTGTGCCAGTGTGAATGCTTTTGTACAGACTGGCTATACAATGTATGTGGACTTCCATGGTTATCACTGAAAGTGGCTACACCAGGTGTAAGAGTGGTGCGTATGTGCTATAGAGATCCACTCTACAAGCGTAAAATAGGCCAGCCTTCCTTAAGAATGTTTTAATGGTGTGGCGTGCGTGGCCCTTTTATTCAGAAATGGGTCATACAGTGTCACTAGTTTATCAAATTAAACGGCCACTATACAAGAAATTAATAAGGTTTTGACAGCTTATATTATTTATCGTTTCCTGTCAGTAGCCAGAGCGTCAGCCTGGGGCTAAGAGGGCTGTAAGAATGCTTTTAGCTGTGGCGTAGTGGAAACTGCTACCCACTGCTACTTAAAGTTGAGCATGAATGCTAGAACTGAACTAGCATATAAGAACTGTGGTATCTGCACATCTAAGCAATCTAAGGATGAATTGGCATTATCTTTGGTGATGACTTCCTATAGAGTAAGCACTTAGCTTATCAAACTTTGTCGGTGAACAGAGTTCAACCAGCTGGCAGCCACTGATGGTCTTGCATCAGCATATTATAATCCTGACACGGACTCAAACCTAAACTGATGGATGGAGCTTTATCTGTTTTATGAAATATAAATTAGCGGTGCTGGGAAAACAGTTTGGAGACAGCACAGTAGGAATCGATACATTTAGAAGTCTACTCTTCTTCACGTTGCATTAGCAGTGCAGTAAGTGGCTTAAATTGCTTGAATGAGCAATTTGCAGTTAAAGTGCACGAGGCGGGCAGTGCCCTTCCTCACCTCTTATAGCCTGTTGGCCCAGCAGAGATGGCTCCCATAAACATTATATTGTGCCATCATGTAAATCAGATCTGCTTGAAATGCGAACTGACTGGAGCATGTGTCACACCCACTGTCAGAGATGACAGAACCAGGCCAGTGAAGAAGGTTGTTCGTTTACCACAAAGGATGCCATATTTAACTTACTGTCTCTGACATCATGGTTATTGTGGGTTTATTGTTGGGATGTTATTAGTTGGTTTGATTCCCAGCCAGTATTTTTTCTATCTTTGCTCCTCAAAGTCATGTTTGTTTACCTTCTTTTTTCTCTCTTTTCAGAGGTCCCCACATTTCAAGAGAAGACGAAAGCCTTATTTGGAAATCTTATGGACGAAGGTGGGTATCTATGTTTATGTTGGTGTTTTTTTTTCTACCCTTTGGATCCATCTTCCTGTCAGTCTACAGTTGTGTTTGAAGACAATGGTTCCCAAATTGTTTTCAGTTGATAATTTCACTGGGTGTGTCCTGATCTGCGCTTCATGGCTGTTGCTTGACTTCTTCCTGTTTTAGGATTCGAAGCTCCCTGTTTGCTCTAGTTGGGCAGCATGTTGCACCATTTATTCTCTCTCTAACGTGACATCCCTGTCTGCCACTACCTTTTTTATTTAGCCTATTTGTTAGCTACATATTGGACTTGGTGCTCCATCCATTCCCCTTCACTATTGCATTGCTCCTTCTGAACTCTTAAGGGCCATCTGCACAGTCATTGTTTGTTCTCCTCTTTCTGTCCTCATCCTTTCCTCCACCTCCTTGACACAGCGCAGTATATGTGCTCATTGCCCTCTCTCAATCTGGTTAGCTGACTCACTCTTTGTCTCTTTAGCCCACTCTGAGCTTGTGTTTTCTCTACCTTCTCTTGCACCTTTCTTGTTCCTTTTTCTTGAATGTATAATTTGCTTATAAAGGCTCTCTGGGGAAGTACCATTAATAATGAGTTGCTAGTTCTTTTTAGTGTCCACATTGTAAAAACTAAAACCCAGATGCCTTGTAAACTGTAAACTCAGACTGTAAAATCTTTCTAAGGTACCTGCTAACAACAACTGGGCCATGTTTGACTTTACTTTGCCTTCATCTTGTCTGTCACTTCTTGCCCCCCCCCGCATCTGCCAACTAAACAAGTGATACCATGATTATCACCCCACTGGCTCTCTTTAGTTGGACTTGTTAATACTTGTTGAAGCCTTCTGTGCAGTCAGCTAGTAGCTGCTGTTAGTCAGGCAAGATCTGGGTCAAAAATAATGTTTACACCAACAACAAAACAATTCAGCATGTCCTTCTGAAAGTGTATGTTTTCCTTCAGCCATTATACAACGGTCAGTTCTGCTGTTGGTGGCATTGACCCAAGAGTGTGTGTGTGTGTATAGCTCAGGCAGTCAAAAGCAAATGTTCATCACATCAATGGCAACTACACTGGGTTTTTTTTAAAGGTCTGTGTGCAGCAGTGATAAGCAGTGGCTGATGATGTCAAACCATAAATTGACTTTTTAACATAACCTTGAAACACATCAAACCCTCATGGCTGAATTAAAACAATACTTTATATTCACTCCTGCTGGGATTGGGTGTGGCATCTCAAACATTTCCTCACTGTGAGACTGCAGTGTTGATCTATTTCAGCTATACAGTGATTCTGCTGACTGAGCTGCAGTCAGTATTCTTGGTGTACTGTATCCAATTCATCTTTTTTAGGCTACTTTTACCTTTTTAACATTTCAGTGTCTTAATTGGCAGACTGGCACATTGAAATTTCTCTCTTACCTCCTTTAGGGACTAGTTGTTTTTAAGTGGTCACTCATCATAAGATGGCACTGCAGTGTTTGAAAGCAGTTCCTATCAGCCACACCCAACCCAACCAGACTTCCTCACACAGAAACTCACAGCTGGCAGAAAGCATCCACTCGTACAAAATGACTAGTCAACGAATCCTTATCGGAGCTTATTTATGACATTTTTTTAGAAAGGGTGGGTGGAAAGGAGTTATTTGGTGTAGGCTATTACTCTCTTGCAATTTAACACATTTTAGTTTCCACATCTTAACATGATATTTAGCCATACCAACATCAGGATACAGCCTCTACAAATACCATACACTCTAACTAGCGATGGCTATGTTAAATTATCTAACATCAATGTTTACGTTAGCTTGTGTCAGCAACGCTTGGTGAGCTGGTGTGAACAACTGGATGCTTTCGGTTCAGATGTTGAATCATTCAGTGCGTTTACATGCACAGCTTAGTCGGACTACAGCCATATTTCGACTATGCTAATCAATTGGACAACTGCAATTGTCCAAGTAAACATGCTGGTGAGAAAATCGAATTATTGGCCGGAGCATGTCATACCCTGGTACGATAGGTGGTGCTGTACCCATTTCAACTAGTGGTAACAGAGCCACCTCTGGCTGACCTCTTTACATCACCAGTATCAACAAACTCTGCCTCGGCATTCAAGAAAAATGGCCTACAAAGAGCAAGACAAAGCTACATCTTTGTACATTACGTATATGGTGTACATGATAATTACTCAAACTAGATGCACAATGTCTCGTTTGCCTGCAGTTATTTCGGAGGAAAGACGCCGCTGCCGCCCCCACCGCCGCTACTCTTCTACTTCCGGCTCACAGTCCCGGGAAAAAAATCTGTCACGTGGAAATCCGATCCGATCTGATGGAACGTATACATGCAGCAGTAATGCAACTATCAATTGTATAATCTAGGTGTTTTAATCCGACTATAAGAAATCTGATCCGGTCCGATTTTCGTTATCTTCTTTTTCAAGTGTGAAATGATTTGGACATTCTCTGTCTTTTACGGACGGTTCTTGGCTCTGCACCATTGCGCCAACTGAACGTAGCGGTGTGTGTCCACAATAACAGTCCGTGAGGGGAAAAATGATCCCTGAGCTGAGCAGGCCACATAACGCAGGTGACACATTTCAGCGCGAGACTGAAGTGAGCATACTAATCAGCTAGCACCAACAGGTCTAAAGTTCCTTTGCCTAGTGGTTTAAACACCAGCACTGGCTGGTTCCCCACATTCCCAGTTTGGACTGCCAGCTGCATGGCTAGCTGAGCTAACTAGCTAACAGCAGCCATGGTAAGCAGCAAGTAGTAGTTACTGAGATCTATTTGTTTTGATTTCGGTAGGTAGTCAGATCTTACATGTTGCAGCTTTATGCAAAAAGATGTTCATTTCTTCCAAATAGATCAAGTATCCTTTTTATAATGGCTACATCACACATGGACATTAAGTAATGATTTAAGGACATGGTATAGGTCAGTTGTAACTATAAGGTCGCGCTGTTAGTGTGAGCAGAATGGAGTCAGTGTTAAACATTACACCTTCTATTTATATTACACATAAGCACTTAGCAAAAGCTATATTTTGTATTTCTTGGAAATTGATAATGCACGAACATTAGTACCGTGTGAGAAGACTGTTCAACTGTTATTAAGCTTGCTAAAAACACAGACAGAAACACATTGCAGGTTTCAAACTTGGATATATCTATACACAACCAAAAAACTATTTCAAATAATTTTTTGTAAGACCTCAGTGAATTTAGAAATACTTAAGATTCAAACATGTCTAATAAAGCTACCTATCTACAACAAATTATTGGGTATTGTTCGAATTTTATCGATTCAGATTCTACTTATCAATCCCTGTTCTCAATGAACTAAAGTGCATTCAGGGGCAGGGCAAAACCCCGAACTTCAAACACATGGAGTCTATACATAAAAACAGAGGGACGGGGTATGTTTAAAGATGTATGGATGTATTATCCTTGCGATGTGTTGGCGTCAGCTGAGACTAACACACTGTAGCTCGGGGACCACAAGAAGTTGAACACGGTACACTCGTTCACATCGATGCTATGCTGCCTTAAATGTTTGTGAAGATTTAACATGCAGCCTGACTTGCAGCTAATGAACTTCCCACTTACATTGCACTTTGCCCTGTAATTACTACGATTGCTGCTGTGACACGCTAGCCATGCATGCTAGCTTTCCAGCTCACTGTTCTGTTTACAGGTCCTGACACCTTGCAGATGACTGACATGTAAGAAATGTTCACAGGTACCCAGCACTTGGCATTAAGTACTCCGTTTATTATTTAGAACCAAGTTTCGGTTCACAACCCTAGCCTCCAATTCTGATGATTTCATTGTATTGGAGCTATATGTGCCAAGCCTGTGACTGTCTGTGTGAAGCTACCCTGTGTTGGCTATTCCAGTCCTGCATGCTAGCTGACAGTGACCCTGGCCTTGGCCAGGCTGAATGTCCTCAGCTAATTTAGTCCCACTGCTCTTTGCTACTGCTAGCTTACATGCTAGCCAGCTAAGAAGTTCTATTAATAGCTGGCATTATCTCCATCACAGCAGATGTGTTTTAGAAGCCAGCAGGCACAGTTACAGCCAGCTAATGTTATCTCTCATTAGGTCCAGTCTTCTGCAGTTGGCGTGTGTGCATGTGCACATGCAGAAAAGCTTTGGCCCAGCAGATGCACTGGCAGTGCTGCCAGCTACCAGGCTAGATGTTAAAGTGATGCTTATGCAAGGAGTGATGATGTAGATAAAAGCATTGCATGTGGTAATCATGGCTATTGGGCAAACCCAAATAGCCATGGGTGTGTGGTCAACAATGTCGACAGGAAAAAACCCCTGAATTTTTTTGAAGGCATCTTCAGTAGGAGCACTGGGACTAATTACTTGCTTCATAGTACTATGTGTAGAAAACTAACATGGATCAAACTGCTTTTTAAGGCTTTTAAAAAAGATTAACTGCTAGTCATCAAAATTGGGTATAAAGACAGAAAGGTCCTGGTACACATGCAAAATATTTTAGAAAAAAAAAAGTCCTGTCAGTGTGAAAGTGTCGTAAGACCACCTACGATGTTCCCTGACTCAGTATTTTCTATCTGTTTTAAACTGTTAAATTAGCTGCTGTGTCAGGCAGATTGAGCAGCCTCGACCAAAGCTTTGGCATTATTTTGTAGGTGGGTGTTAATTTCCCAGCTGTTGTATTGTCTGTCTACATATTGCACTCCCTCTCCACCTGATTCTCTTCACCTCCCACACATACTGTATTCTCTTTTCTCCATATTTGCTCCCCCGCTGTGGGTCTCCTGGTGCTGCGTCTGTCTGTGGGTGGGGCTATAAACGAGGTGAACTGTGCCAGGTAGCAGAGTAGGAGGGGATGCAGGCATGCACAGTCATCCTACACAGCACAGAAAAGACCTGACATAAAAGGCTCATCTTCCTGTCTTCTCCTCCTGTTTCTGAAAGCTTCACACCCACACTGTGCTGTCCACTCTTTGCTTATAACACACGTTTCACTCCTCGTCTCTCCTCCTCCGTTTTCCTCATCCTCATCTTTTCGTGTTCCATTTGTTTCTAGCTCTTTGTCCATCTGTGACGTGCTTGCCCTGCTTGGTTCTCAACTTTGCTGTCTCATTCCTCCTCCTTTCCTGCTCCTCCCTCCTTTTTTCATCATTCCCCTCCTCTCTCCTTTCATCTCCAATAGCGCTGCTTTCTGTCCCATATTCCTGAACAAATACCTATTCTCCTGCCCATCGTTTTTTACTCCCTTCTTCCCTCCCCTCTCCTTTTCTCTGCTCCACAGGCCATCCCATACTTAACCACAAACCGGTTACCAAGGCAACTGCACAGCACGATAGGAAACAGCAGTGCCACACACGCACGCACACACACACACACGCACACCACATCTGAGTTCACTTTACTGTCTGGCGGTTCTTTTTTTATGTATGTGACTAAGAGAGTCTGTGCTGCTCTGGCTTGGTGCTGGGACAATAATAGACATGTAGTACACAGTAGGCTCAGACCGTAGAGAGTCTGTCAGGCAGGCAGAGGACACTGACGTGTACACGGCTCATTCCTCATGTGGTGCTATAGAAAGGTGGTTTAACCCCTCCCATGACAGTTAATGGTTTGAAGCTCTGTGGTTACACATGTAACATAGTGTGGCTGGTCTGCAGTGATTGAAACAAGTGGGTTACCACACTGACTGTTGGCAGTGATGCTGTTTGCGACTGTATGATCATTGATTTTACTTATATAAATGTGATGAATCAATAAATAATATAAGCATAGATCAGATACTTAAATCTGTATGTATAAGTGAGATTATTATACAGCCAACACACAGCATGTTCTGGCTCTGAGCATCACTGATGAGATGAGAATAGATTAGCTTAGCATGTACCTGCATGTCTTCATGTGAACAATGGTTGAGCTCCTCCAAGCGTTGGTAAGGAGAGAGGTTTTATTTCACTGCATGACTTTAAAACGGTGATGTCTGACGTGATAATGATGATGATGATGGCTTTGTGTTGAATTGAAAGTTATGGATTGCTCTGCCACGATGGTGATGTGAAAAATGCATTTGTATTAATTTTTTGTTGAGGAACATGTCATGACAAATTAAATTTGGTTCACAATATGTTCGATATATTTTGTTATGGTAATTTGATATAGTGTCTTCCTCATGTCCCTCCCCCCATCTTTATCAGAAATGAGTCGCCAGACTGCCACCGCGCTGCCCACTGGAACCTCCAAATGTCCCCCCTCCCAGCGCGTGCCCACCCTGTCAGGCACCACCGCCTCCAACAGTGACCTGGCAAGCCTGTTCGAGTGCCCTGTCTGCTTCGACTATGTCTTACCCCCCATCCTGCAGTGCCAGTCCGGACACCTGGTATGTATTTAGCCAGGAAAGAACGCAAAGCCAGCAAATATAATGATTGTCTCACTGGCATTATATATTAAGTAGCTAAATGTGTGGATGTTGTTTGCATACTGCAAAAGTAAATTGCAAAATGTAATCATCATTGTGCCAAAGGTTTCCAGAAGGGAAGAGAAAATCTTTATTACTGAGCTAGTTTCACTGTTGAACGAGACGAGCTTTATTACAGTGTTGATTTAATAAACGAAATGCATTTTATGCCTGTGAATAGTCAAATCTTGAGTGCTTGGCCACCTGACGACATTTCATCCTCTCCCAGACATCAAAGAGAAGAACGACTCCAGGAAAAGAAACACTAACTTTATGTTTTGTCCGTCCTCTCCCAGGTATGCTCCAACTGTCGGCCCAAGCTCACCTGCTGCCCCACCTGCCGAGGACCACTGGGCTCCATCAGGAACCTAGCCATGGAGAAGGTGGCTAACTCAGTCCTCTTCCCCTGCAAGTACGCTTCGTCGGGCTGCGAAGTCACCCTCCCACACACTGACAAGACGGAGCACGAAGAGCTGTGCGAGTTCCGGCCGTACTCCTGCCCGTGCCCCGGCGCCTCCTGCAAGTGGCAGGGCTCCTTGGACGCTGTCATGCCTCACCTGATGCACCAGCACAAGTCCATCACCACACTGCAGGTCAGACTCTGACTTGTCTCTTCCGCTTCTTTATTAACTAAGCATATACCATACTCAATTCTTATTAGCTGGTCTTTTCCGGCTTTCTTGATTAATGCGATATAGCCTAAGTAAGAGACATAGTGTAACCTACAGTGCATCTTCCTCTGAAAACACCACAGGAGGCACCTCGAACACACAAGCTGCAGGAAGTAGTCTAATCCCTATCTGAACTCAAGCAGTCAACCCACAATCCCATTCACTATGAAATGCACTACTTCAGGCTGTGGCACACAGCTGTATGCTGGTTAGCTAGCTAATCTTGTTGTTAAACATGCAGTCAAATTATATTTCTTGATTGTTTATGGTATGCAATCTTATTGATTTTAATTTTGCTCTAGCATAACGTTAGCTTTCTGGCTGAAAACTAAAGCCAAAGGGTTTTCTGAGCTGAATGGACTAGTTTATCTCCTGCTGCTATGTCGTATCAAAGGTGGAGTAGTCAACAGCATTTCCATTGCGTAAGAACCTTATGGGATTGTAATGTTTGTTCCAGCTATTAGTCAAAGGTGTTGCTGAGGAAAACTGAGTCATTGCTTGTGAAAAACTTTTTTATATTTTACTTAAACACACAAAAATATAAATCAATGGTTGTATTTATTATTTTTTTTGGCAAGTGATAGTGTTATTATCAGGGTAGTGCAACCTCGAGGTGTCCATAACCAGGACTTGAAGGGATAGTTTGTGTTTTTTGAAGTGGGGTCATATAAAGTACATATCTATAGTCTGTCTGTTCCCTACTGTAATTGCAGATCAGTGCAGCCTCAGTTTGGAGGAGCAGAGAGCCGCTCCAGCCCAGACGCTCAGCTTTGTACTGCAGTGAACGGGGTCCAGATGCAAAGCGAATTTTAACCACCTAAAACAAGGCTCACCTAAAAAAATCTGTATCAGTTCAAGTGTATGTTGTATAGAGAAAATTCACACCGCCTTACATTGCCGTCAGACCGCCCTTTCTTTTGGCACTACATTTTCTCAACTGTAGAACCTGCGTATCCCTACGCATTAGCACAACTGGGCCTGCACTGTATTTCGCCTCTGCGCTGATCGGTGATTACAGTCCCTATCCATTTAAAGGGGCTGTATGTAAGAATTGTAGCTGAAACATTCAATAGTTAAATAAAATCATCAACAGAGAATGTGAGTTGATAGCAGTTTTGATATTATGATGTCTATGTATTGTGTTACAGATCTAACTTCTGAAGTTGGCATACTGTCCAACTAGCCCGTCCCATTTTGGCCCTGTGCTAGCAGTGCAAACACAAATGATCCCAGTCCGAATAACTTGCTGCACGGCTAACTGAGCTAACTAGCTAGGTGATATGCTGCCCCCTATTTGTTTTGAGTATGAATTTGATATGTGGCCAATTCTTTCTAAATATTGCACTTTTAACGGGCAGCCAGTCTGTCATTATCATTTAACTTAATTAACCCATTCTAGGGACATAGTCTCTGTTTTCTCAGCCCCTGCTGCTCTGATTTAGAACCTACATTTTTCTCTATGGATGTTCACTGCTGAATCACTGCAGTGCCCCTTTAAATGACCACCCTCCATGTAATGCCTGCCACATGTTCAGCATCATAAATATGTCCATATCCCCAGACAACAGTTGGCATTTCCCTTCAGTTTGACACTCACCCACAGGACATTACAAGATTTGCCAGGGCTTAATAAATTCTATGTGTGGCTGCTACACGATAAATATTGTTGTATAAGTGTATTTTAATATGTACTTATTTCGTTCATTGTGATTCAACTCATCTGCAATGTTTTTTCCAAAAAAATAGAAAATCTGATCATTAGGTTTCCCTGTGTACAATACTGAAGTATAGAGTTGTTGAAGTGATGATGATTTAACGTGTGTAACCTGTGTACATGTGTCCAGGGGGAGGACATCGTGTTCCTGGCCACGGACATCAACCTGCCGGGCGCGGTGGACTGGGTAATGATGCAGTCGTGCTTCGGCTTCCACTTCATGCTGGTGCTGGAGAAGCAGGAGAAGTACGACGGCCACCAGCAGTTCTTTGCCATCGTGCAGCTCATCGGGACTCGCAAGCAGGCCGAGAACTTCGCCTACAGGCTGGAGCTCAACGGGCACCGGCGCCGCCTGACCTGGGAGGCCACGCCGCGCTCGATCCACGAGGGCATCGCCACGGCCATCATGAACAGCGACTGCCTGGTGTTTGACACGTCCATCGCACAGCTGTTCGCCGAGAACGGCAACCTGGGGATCAACGTCACCATCTCCATGTGCTAAGAACTTTCAAGCGAAGAGGGTTAAAAAGTTACAGATTGTCAGGGGGCATTTTTTAGGGGTCAAATAAATTAGTTGTGACCTCACAGTGCACCCTCCTCTTTGCCCCACCCCCCTTGATGTGGAACTGGACTGTCTGATCAGGCAGCCGCAGAGGCCCAGGGGGTGGGTGGGATGGATGGATGAATGAATGGATGAGTGGAGGAATGAATAACAAGGACATAACTGTGTAGTGATGGCTATAGACTTCTAAACACACATGAACATATATATGTGAGACTCGTGCACGCACATGTAGTCTGGCACTCTCTTGGTCATAAACAAGGACACAAACTGAAAAAGCTGTTGAGTCAAACTCTTCAAGTGATTTCCCACCACTCTTGTTTTAGTGTCTCCTTCTTCTCTTCCTCTCAGTCCTCCTCAGACATTTCACACACTACAACTCTCCGGCCGTCACTCCCAGACGCTGGAGGATGGCTGCGCCCTGACAGCTACACACTGAGGAAAAGGCTCAAGCTAGATTTCAACATGGACTCTTGGTCAGTGCTGGGTAGCTAGCCAGCTATCCACCCCCCCGCACCCTCCTCCCACCCCCCACCCCCACCCGTTCCCTGCTGTTGGTAATCCACCTCAGTACCCATCAGACTGAACACTTCACACGCTGCCGACACTTGTAGGGCTACGACCGTGGCTGTGGCTGGGCTTCACCACAGTGGGCGTCTTCATGTATTGGCTAGCTCAAAGTGGAACCCAGAGCTCATGAAGTTCCTTATTGCTGATTTGGGTTTATTTCTTCACTTGTGGATGACCCTGCTGTCGATGGCTGGGACCGGAACTGCCACCAATTGACTTGGGCGGCCGTAGCACCCGTAACCGCAGACACCCAGTTCTGTCCAGGACTGCAGTAAAGGAACTCCGTTCAGGCTCATCTGGTCCATCCAAGGCTCAAGATTGTGCATCGGACGCTCTTTAAATAGTTGACTGTCGTCGTTGATAGTAATTTAGAACAGACTCTGCTCTCATACTGTATGGATTTAAGAAGGCCCTCAGTGACATCAGTCCTGGACTTTTTTTTTTTCATTTCTATTTTCATTTCTATGTCACAACAGTGGACTTCTCACACACACAAAACACACGCCCGGTGTGTTTGCATCGCAGGCTGTGTGTACAGATGTAATGGTGGATGAATTGAGTGTGTGTCGGGGTATTTTTTGTTTGTCTGTTTTCAGAACGAGGAAAAAAAACACTGCATTTCAGTTGAGTCAGTTTTATTTTGGGGTCTGAAGTCAGTTTCTTTTTAATTATTTTAGTTGTCTTTTTTTTGTATGGCAGGAGAGAAGAACTGGTGTGTGTGTGCGTGTGCGTGTGTGCGTGCGCGTGTGTGTGTGTGTGTGTGAGACGGACATGTGGCAAAAAGCCTGCTCACTTTCTCTCCTCTCCTCGCTCTTCTTCTTTGGTTTCTGCTCTGCCTCCATCTCGCTCTGTCTGCCAGTGTCGGCCTCAACCACTGATTGACTGATCACCCAACCAGGAATGAGGGACAGTTTCTACCGTTACAATGTTGCTATTGTTATTATTAAATGGAGATTATCATAATTATCATTTTTTGTAATGACTTTTAAAAACAAAAATTAAAAGGCAGTTGTAAAACTTGTGGCTAAACTTCAGTGTTTGTAGTTAAAAAGCAAGTTGTGTCGTTCTTCTGAAGGTTTGTTTTCTCCGAGTTGGATTGTTTTTCTCTTTATCTATTTGTCTCTCCGTCCTCTTGTTTGTGTGCTAAGTCTTTCCTTTTTTTTCTGTGAGGAGGGAGGAAGGTCAAGCCAATCATCTCTCCCTTTCTCTTCATGTGGAGTCTCAGTAATGTTGCTGCTCTCCTTCAACTTCTTTTTTCTGTTTTAATTTGTCATTAAATAAATCTATCTTTTTCATACCTGGTGCCTTTTTTCTTCTCTTCTTTTTATTTTTTTCATATTGGGTTTTTTTAATCCAATGCTGATGAGTGCCAGTTTTTTTGTAGACTTGGATGTTCCCTGCTGCACAGGACCTGCTTTTGGTTTCATAGCATGCCTATGAGTGACAACATATACCAATGCACTTCCAACGGCTGTGAAGAAGACTGCTAGAAAGTTTTTTTATTTTGATTGAATTTCAGGGGGGAATAATCCTCTCAAAACTCAGCTTTGCAAATTTCTGAGGAAGAAAATGCATTCAACATGTTTGTTAGACCTCAAGGTTCTATGTTAAAGGCTATCTCCTTTCATTTTACAGTCAAGTGTGTTTTTACATGTTTTGGGGTAACTGGGCTATTTTTATTTTTATTTTCAAATATACAGTACTGTAAAGCCTTCTGTGGCTCCAGAGTAAACTGCATACATTCTGAAATTGCCTCTGGTGATGTCACTTAATTGCATTGTGGCTAATGTAGGCACAAGGAAGAACAATGGTGTTGGTTAAAAAAAAGTTATGATCATTTGTTTCCATAATGAGTCCACCAGTGTCCATAGGAATGCAATGCTAGACCATCCAACTACTTTTCAAAACCTGCTGCCCACATTACCCACAATGCCACTGAAATGTATCACATGTCATGCAGCTTCCTCTGGCGCCACAAAAGGCTTTGCACTGCTTTTTTCATATATGCAGTAGTACTCCCCAAGGCCTGTGAACACTCTTAAATACGTATAATTACTTGAGTTACCCTTTTTAAGTTTGCATGAGAAACGCTGAATCTAACTTCTGTAACAACCTTTTTTGTTTATTTAGTTGTTCACAAGAAAACTCCACAGCACATCTTTAATATTGTATAAAACAGGTTCCCTGCAGATCCTCCAAGACTTTCAGTTCAATGAAAGCTGAACTTCCTCAGCATACAAACGTTTGCTGTAATCGTTGACGTCTTAAATCTTTCTCTAAGCACTTGAAAGGTGCACTGTGCAGGATTTTTAGTCGAAAACATTACAAAATTTAAATGAATGACAAAGGAAAAAATATCAACAGATTATGAAAACGACTATTGACGTCATAACATCTATGTATTGGACTGTAGAGTCAATAACCCTTGCACTCTGATCTTATTGTCCAGACAGCTAAACACGTGGCAAACCGAGCTAACTAGCTAACAGCGACTACAGTTAGCAGCATATAGCGATTACTCTGGTGAAGTGCTGTGTTTGGAATATAGCTGGCAAAACGTTACATATTGCAATATTAAGGACTTTTCATCTACAATTTCACGACCACTGAGCACACACCAACGGCTACTGATACTGTGAACCTCGAGGTTTTGACAATTGCTGTTCTTTTGAGGACAAGAAGGAACTTTGGAGTGCACCAAATTGTGCCTTTTTTTTTCAAACTAATGCGGGTAATTGTTATGCACTAGTACCTAAAGAATGGCTAGAATCTGTGTTAAAGATGCAGTCCGTAGGATTTTGGAGGATCAGTTGGCAGAAATGAAAAAGTAACATACTTTGCATTGTTGCGTTTTACACATTTTTAGCCGCCACATAGGCTGGTGTCAGGCGAGGGGTATTTAGTTGGTCACAGTCTGACCTGAGTGCAGGATGTCACTAAATGCTGCACACTGAACCTTAGACGGGGCACTCAGAATTTTACTATTTACAAGATTACTGAGGTAATGATATAAAATGAAATTATTCTTTTCTATAAGTGAATAAACAAGCTGTTCCCAGAGGAAAATAAGGTCCCCAGTAAACTGACATTAGAATGGTGGCAGGGTCCGACAAATATAAAATGTAAAATAGTATGATATTGTGATGTCATTTAAGGTCAGTATTTTTTATTCACGAAAATGACAAGAGCTTGTTTATTTAGTTTGTCAGAACTACGCAATGCACGCTTAATAGGAGCGCATGTAAATGTACAAAATTGTACCGGAGAAGACAAAGACAAAGTCCTTATAGGCGCTGCATAATTGGAATTTTCTGAAGGAAATTATTTTGTTACCAGGGTTCATGTCTCCGTCAGAAGGAGCCTTAACGATGCCGTAAAGTCGAAGAGGAAGGGGGTTAATTTCCCACCATGCCTGCGTTCAGGGCAGTCAGGCTGTGTGCGATGACGCTGGGCAGCTCCCAGGTGTAGATCTGTGCATCTTTATCACCGCATCAGGGGAAAATGTGACGTCTCAGCAAATCTTTAGCTAAATATGTTGACACTGCTAATTCATGTTTCCGGACCATTCATCAAGAGCCACCGGCGCTGTTTCAGCTGCTCACCAAGGTCAGTGAACGCCTCCGTACCAGTTCAGACTCAACCGATGCGGTGAGATCGTCGAAGTGATACCTGTTTTCTTCAGCCGGGTAAACAAACATTGTTGTCGTAATCAGTACACACGGGGCTTATTGGAATCACAGTTACTGTAAGATGAGAGTGCTGGTCAAAACTCTGAGGCCTGATCTGCAACGTGCGCCCCTGTCCCCAATGCGTCTGTCGGCCTCCCCAGTTTCTGGTTGTTAAGTAGGTCTGTGGATGTGGGGCAGCCTGTGAGGTCACACAGGTAGATCAGACAGCCAGGGTGGAACCCAGGAATAGCTGTGTGCAGCTGCAGGAACACAAGCACCAAGGAACATCGAATGCAGAGATTCTAATGCCTGTGAGCAGCCCCCTGTCTGTCAATCTGTGGCTGATGGCTGGCTCAGAAAATAAGGAGTGGTACTTTCCTGAAGATCTTCGATGTAAAAAAAGAAAAGCTTCTTCATTTTGATTTTGATCCGGCATCCAGCGGTGTCACGCTTCCAAATGTTGACACGCTGAAACCGGTGATGAAATGTGACTCTGTACATTTACTTGTATTTGTACTTAACTCAAGGTTTTCCATTTTCTGCTACTTTATACTGCCACCACTCGACGACATCATAAAGCCAAATACTGTATTTCTTACTCCGCTACATTTAATAGTCACTAGTTAGTTTACTGTCTACTTGCTGTCTCAAAGTCAGAGTAGTGCATTTTAAAAAAATGTATTATTTGATCAGCAATCGGACTCAAAAAGAAAAAAAAATACCAATTCCGTTAATGAGAAAAATTCCAGAATATACAAAGAATATTTATCAATTCACAAATTTAAGTCCTGAACACAACACGGCTCTTCCTTCGCTGCAAATACTAACACGGTATTTTGACATATAAAGGGGGAGTGTGCCCATTTTTCCTGAAGGGGGAGATCCATCGAAGGTTTTGAAACATAAGACTCTGCCCCCCTCCTCCCCCCGCAAATAACTTTCCGACAGTCCCTAATGATCCACCTTCTCCCTCAGAGGAGTGCACGTCGCCACTCTAACCTCCACCAACACATATCAGTTCATGGATTTCATCACTGTTAAAGAATGTGGTTAACACTTACAGGATATTTGAATATAAAGAATTGTGTCATATCAATTAGAGGCGAAAGACAAATCCAGACGTGTAGTTTAACCCTTTCCATCGCGTGGTCACAGGGGTCCGGCCTGTCTGAGGGGACCACACCTAAACCCAGCTGACGTGAGAGCGCACAATATGAGCTCTGTGCGCGGGGCTGCTCGACATGCGAGGCGGGCATGCTGCCAGCACGCTAAGCACACCCCAAGGGCCTCTGGGTAATTATGTTATAGGTTAAGGGCAAATGCGTGCTTGTGGTGAGGCGGGGGGGGGGTGCCGACTACAGAGCGCTTAGAGAAGGAGTCCTAACACGGGGGTTTAACTCGGACTGGGTGTGTCTGCAGTGAACTCACTGTGACACACATCCAGCGGACATACATGTTCACAAGCATCATTAAAGAGCCACATATAAACACTGTAATACTGCAGCTTAAGTAGTTTTTCATGTTGTGGCCAAGAGTGATGAATTACAGGCCAGCAGTGCAGGTAATGTGTGTGGTGGTGAAGTACAGAGAGCAGTCCACATCTGCAGAGCCTCTTTCCTCTGAGACTAAACAGCAGCCCCTTGAGGCGGAAATCGTCAGTGCACATAACATGCTCAACACATGACGCGGCCTGACATGTTACTGTTTTCTCAACTGTTTATGTAGTTTTGAAGAAATTGTAAAAAATCAAAAAATCTGCATCCGTTGATTTTCACGACTGAATGGGCTCAATGAACGAGGCCACCTGTCTGACGCCACACAGCCTTCTGGGGTCCGTATCACAAACTGAGGACATCCGTTTGTTCAGTCGTGGAAATAAATCAAACACAATTTAAAATAAACATATTGCAGTTTCTTGTAAGTGTTTCCTTTCCGAGTTTGAATTTGTTTTCGGGAACGACACAGTGGACTTTTTAAACACGTCTCCTGGAAGCAGCAGGACATTTTGTCAAAGTTCCACAAATGTCCCTCTGAGTGAAGCACTGCGCTCAAAACCATGTTCTCTCTTGTCAAAACAGATTGCTTCCACTAAAAATGTTACACACTGCTGTCCAGGGGAGGAAGTGACTAATTACAACTACTCAAGTTACTGTAATTATGATGAGGAACTTATTGAACATATGACATCAGGGGCTCCCAAATGGTTTGCTGAGGCACACTGGTGTATTGTGAGGCAGATTCAGGGTGTGCTGTGGGACTAATCTGAGTTACAACCTCAGATTATTACTGCAGTAAACAACCGTAGGACTGAGTAATGGATGAGTTTTCAATTGAATATATCAGTCCCTTTATTTCTTAATACAGAGGTGAACTCTATATCATAGAAATCCTTTTAAAACCCTCCAGAGAACCACAAACAAACAAGTACAGATTGATGAGAGAACACGTGTTATAGAGGCATCAGATTGTACTGTAGGGACAAAGATATCATCAGGAAATAATAGTATAGAAAGCAGTGCTCCCAGCTACTGTAGTTAGTATACAAGAAAACACGATACTTTATTTAAAACTGCCAAAATCAATTTCAAATTGTGAGATTTTAGTTCTGGAACCGTCTCACCACAACTGAAGTCTGAATGTTTTCCATCTGTAAGCAGCTCTCCAGCTGCATTGTGGGACAAGCTGGCGTCTGTCGACAGCACACTCTGACACGTCGCAGAGATAATTCTACTGACTGTGTGTTGGACTCACGGAAAGCCGGACGGATGGACAGACAGTCTGACACGTATGAACCTTTATTTACTGCAGACTGGACTGCATCACACTGTCAGCTACTCCTGTTGTTCTGTTGTTTTGCACACGGACCACCAAGTCCTCAGTTCCATAGCACTCGCCAAAATATAACATTGATAATATGCAAGAGAACGGTGTTGAA
Source organism: Sparus aurata (assembly GCF_900880675.1). Classification (NCBI taxonomy): domain Eukaryota; kingdom Metazoa; phylum Chordata; class Actinopteri; order Spariformes; family Sparidae; genus Sparus; species Sparus aurata. The sequence continues at coordinate 26,645,410 of NC_044194.1, read as the reverse complement.
CAGTGCGTGTGGGAACAGACAGTCGGTCAGATGAAGGGACGACTGTCTCGAGGTTTGTTGGTTCCACCTCCCCTCCATCCAGCAGCTGTACTGGTTTTCAAATGATGATCTAGGATAAGTCCAACAGATCCATCAGTCAAAGTCTCAAGTTATTCCGCTCACTGGAATCTCCTCTCTCACAACGAACAGCTGAAAGGTCTCTTCGCTGCCTCCCATCAAACGGCTGCCTGTCATCATCCATGTGACGTGAATTGGCTGACACACCAGCGACGGGCCTGTCAGATAAGCAGCGTCCTGGAGGATGACTGTTCTCAGCCATCCCTCTCACACAGCAGAGCTTCAACCAGTCAGAATTTAACAATAGGGTTCCGCCAAAGATTTTTATTAACATATCGCCAAAATCCTGTTCTTTCGCGGACCTTAACCAAAGTAAGTCCTGTTGATCTACTTGTCAAACTGAAGTCCAAGTTTCCCTAGAGGTACGTGAGCTCCCTCTAGTGGTGTTTTTTTGTCGGTTTTTTTTAATCTTATTTTTTTAAATAAAACAAGCACATTCAAAAACGAACAGTAGAATACTATCGAAACCCAGGAATTTAAATTGGAACAGCGAATCTGAAATTGAATTCTAAATAGTTTTTTCTTTCCTTTATTTTTGGTTTTGCCACAAACGCGACTCCAAATGGGATTTTTATTTTTTGGGAAAAGAAATGCAGAGCAGGTGGAACATTTTTCGGGGCCCTGTTGAAACCAAAGTTGACAACAGTGAACCTGAGTGTGAGTGCCATCAGCTACTGAAGGGTCCAGTGTGGAGGATTTAGTGGCATCTAGTGGTGAGGTTGCAACCCGCTACGAACGAAATACCCCTCGACTCAAAAAATTGTGAAACACGCGAAAGGCCCTCTGTAGAGCCCGTGTTTGGTGTGCCTGTTCTGGGCAACAGCAGGAACATGGTGTTGCTACATATGGAAGAGGACCCGCTCCCTCTGTAGATAGAAAAGGCTCATTCTAAGGTAACAAACACAATGATTCTTAGTTTCAGGAGATTATACAATATATTCCAAATATTTGACAGTAAGTCCCCCAATATCCTACACAATAGACATTTAGGCAGCGCCGCTGTAGCGTCCACATCACCTGCTAATGCTACGATGCTAAAACAGTAAGCTGAATATATTAGGTCTATACGATCCGTCACCACGCCGACTTGAATCTCCTGTTGATTCTGGCGGTGTGAGCAGCAGCACCATCTCCGGTTGTGAGTTTCTTTATCTGGCTGGCATCTGCATCGGTTTTTAAGGCGAGTAAAAGAAACTGTCATATTTTCGCCACTATTTTTCCTTATAAACACAGCTGTGGCAACGTAAGCGTAATAACAGTAATATGACGATGTTAAAATAGGGTAAACTTTGTTCCAGTGCTCTGCCACGAGAGTCAATCTCATCATCAATGGCTTTCGGTTTGGCCACGTTGTTACTATACAGTACGACACTGAGGCTGTTTTTAGCAGGAGTCACGCGGTCAGAAACACGAACCAGATGTACGGTCACGGCTTCTTACTGCAGGTTTAATGGGGGTTTTTTGCTACTTATCGATGTCGTTTTCAGTAAGGAAAGTGTGAGGAGCACTGTTTTACATTTCTTTCATCATTTGACTTCTGTTAGACATTCACGTTCACGGTCTTATTGCTGCTGATGTTTGCAACAAAATATCAAAAGGCTCGACCGCCTCATGTTCTTACTCAAGCGACACTTTTGATGTGTTTGCCTTTTATGGATCTATCTGTACAACATTTTCTGCTTCGGTCCATTCACTATTTCATGGCTGTCCGATTGTCTAAAACACTCACTGCACGCTGGTGTTTCACATTACGTTGCTACAGGGGAGAGCGTAAAAATCACATCTGTGGCACAGAATTCAAAATCCTTTGGGTTTTTTTTTTGTACTTCAGGGTGAATTCTGTCAAGATACATGTACACAAACAAGCACACTGAGTCAATTTTCACCTCTGTGTGCTGATGGTCACTCACCGCAGGACAAAAACATCTGGAGGAATAAAAAGCACATTCCCAAACATTTCTTTAGACATCTTTAATTCAAACATTTCTCACAGTTATTTCGTCGGACATAAGTGCATCTTGGTTTCAGTATGCAATTACAGATGTATTGAAAAGTCAGTAGCACTATGGATATCTACACATCTATCTTTCATCCTTCCTAAACCTGGTGTTGAGTCCAAACTATGACTTCATGCATAGATCAATTATACGGTTAGTCCAATAATCGAAATGGACAGTCAAAAGAAAATATAAAGCTTTACTTTTCGAGCTTTAAAAAGGTACAATGTGTAAGAATTTTAGTGGTATTTCTGAAATAAACATGTCTATGTATAATGTTTCAGAGAATCTACCAAAGTTAGCATGCTAACCAACTAGCCCCTGCCCGTACCTGACCAAAAAAAACAAAAATCCTACTGGTGGGTTAGAACACTCACAACAATCCCCTGGTCCCTGAGCTCCCAGTCCAAACCGCTAACCGCACGGCTAACTGAGTTAACTAGGTAACAACAGCCAGAGCTAGCAGCAGTCGCTGTTTCAAAAAGGGGACAGCATATCACCAGAGATTCGAGTAAGAATTTGACAGGTGGCCAATTCTTACATATTGCACCTTTAACCCCCAAACAATGTCATTTTTCCTTTACCTCCATCTAGTGTAGCTAAAACTGTTCAAATCAATCAAATTTAATTTTTGGGTGAATTCATCATTTAGGCATTTCAGCCGGCAAGCTAAGTTAGCTTTCTAATGCTACACAGAAGATCACAGACACTGTGCTTCTACTTTCATAACATTTAAAGTGCTCGTCTCTTGGAAAGGACTCTGGGGAAAATGCTGCTCTGCTAAACTAGGGAGTGAATAAAAGATCAAAGAAAGGGAGAATTAAAGAGTTGGAGAATTAATTTAAAACTTACTTTAACAGAATTGTCATTTATTTATGTTTTGGGTTTAGGGTTAGCCAGAAGCACATGAAATCATTCTGCCAGAAAAAACACATATTGGATCAAAATTCGGTCATAATGATATCTGCAGATATTCTATTACCACACCTCATGCAGTCAGGTGCTCAGTATGGTATCTGATACATACTGTGTCATCAAATTAACTGTAGTCCTCTTTGTTAGCGGTTTAAAATGTGCACAGCTCACATCTGCCTTTACAAGTAAAACACATGAAGACAGACTACACTGGGTTACCATGTGTGATTAAACACAACCATTCAACAGGCTGCAGGTACCCGGACCATATGGACACATCTCATCCACTCCCGTCATCACATACACAAACCACCTCAGCATCAATCAATAAGTGCTCACCAATTTGTTAATTACCAGCCAGTCTGGGAAAACTGAAGCTGAACCTAAAAAAAAAAACACATGAATGAAAAATCAATGATGACTGTGCTGAACCAGTATGTGGAGCCATACCAGAATGACTTCACATAATGGAATTGTTGTGCACTGTCCATGAAAACTGAATTCTCACACAGGGCCTAACTCTGAATTATAGCTTCATTTACTTCAAACAATCTCTTCAACAGGAAAACAATGCTTTGAAAATGACATTCTGAACAGCAAAGCTACAAACATGGTTCAAAGATCAATTCAATGACTTTTTAGAGCTGAGCACACTGGTTGGTATTTCCTGGAATATCAGGGAAAACTCCACCAGCCATGTCCGAGCTGACCCTCTCCCCTTTGATCGCTTTCTTCATTTGTCATTGACAGTGTGTGGGTGCACGTGTGTGTGTGTGTGTGTGTGTGTGTGTGTGTGTGTGTGTGTTCTCATCAGCGTGTTACAGTTTGCTGGTCAGCTGTGGGTGTGTGAGTGTGCTGGCTGTCCCCGGAAACCCTCCATCGAAGGCGGCGTTCAGCACCTCATCCAGATTTCCGGCGAGCACAAAGTCGAGGTCGACGTGGACGTTGGCTGGAAGCTCCTCGAGGTCCTTCTCGTTGCGCTTGGGGAGGATGACGCGCTTCACTCCGGCCCTGTGAGCCGCGAGGACCTTGTCCTTGATCCCGCCCACCTGGGAAGGACAGACCAACTCGTTCTGTTAAAACTGTGGACGGATTTAACACCTTATTTTGAGACTGACGTGATGAAAACTCACCGGCAGCACCAGCCCCCTTAGTGTGATCTCTCCTGTCATGGCAACGTCTGATCTGACCAATTGGCCGCTAAACAGCGAGGCTAGGCAGGTAACTATGGTAACACCTGCAGAGGGGCCATCCTTGGTGACAGCTCCGGCAGGGAAGTGGAGGTGGATGTCTGTCCCTTCTAGTGGATCCGGACTCCCCACCACTGTTCAAACACATGCAAACGGAGAGTGTAAATGCAGGTTTACAAGCCTGTTCCACAGTAATGTGCTTCATACTGTAAAGGCATTAGATCCATGAGAACTCACTGTTGGTGAGCTGGTAGGTTTTAGCGTTCGTCCTGAGCCAGCTGATGGCCAGATGTGCCGACTCTTTCATAACGTCTCCCAGCTGACCGGTCAGAGTGAGCTGACCGTCTCCCTCCATTCGACTCGCCTCCACAAACATGATCTCGCCACCGAGAGGAGTCCAGGCCAGGCCCAGAGCCACGCCGGGCAGGGTGAGGCGCTCTGACACCTTCCGACACACACAATACACACACACATCTGTGAAGCTGCATTTAATGGAATCATCATCAGAACTTCAAGGGCAGTTTGCAAAAATGCAGGGATGAATGTGAAACACAAGGTCGATGTGATCTCTGAGTGAAGGATGGAGGGAGAGGGATAAAAAGTGTAGGGGGCGGGGGAACAAAGAAGAAAGATGAAGAAACCCAAAGAGAAAACACCTGGGGGTAGACTAACTGTATTGTGTTTCACATTATATTGCGTGATGACACCCGAGTTGATGGCGCATTATGTTTTCAATGATTCTGACTCCTTGAGCGGCAGCTGAGGTGGAGCTGTGAGACATCTCCACAGGACGCCTTGGTATTCATGAACTGTGGGAGCGGACTGCAAAGTTCAGGCACCCACGAAAAAAATAAAAATAAAAACGGCGCTTGGAGAGTGTGGAAGTGTGGATTATGATCACTGCTGATCCTCCGCAGATGCTTCCGCTTACCTCCATTTCAAACAGCGGCGGTCCCAGGATGTCTTTCAGGGCGATGTGGTCAATCACTATTGGCATCTCCGGAGGCGCCGCCTTCTCTGAGCACACATGAAACAAATTGAATCATACTGAAAAGGACTGCTGGATGCCAGTCATACATAAAAACATGACATCAGCTCAATACGTGTTTCTTTCACATTGAAGGTAAGGGGTCCAGACAATACAAACCACATTAAAAGGAAACACATTTCTCTTGTACCTCAGTGTTTGAAAGTTTTTTAAAGCGCATGAAAGCACACTGCGGGGAGCAGCAGCACGTCGCACACTGTTTACAGAGACAAAACTATGGAAGAAAGGCTTCAGAGAGGCAGAAAGAAGACAAGGTGACAACAAGTAGGACTGGAAATTCACACATGTGCACACACACTCGACATTATGCATAGATGTAACACCCCCCCCCCTACACACACACACACACACACACACATCAAACAGTTAAACTACAAATAGTGGACAGTCATCAAACAAACACCATCCCTTTGGAAAAATTCAAAATAAAATAGATGCACAAGAACACACTTCATTTGCAAGCGCATGCACACACACACACACACACACACACACACACACACACACACACCAGTGTTTGAGCTGTGTGCGGTGACATCAGTTACCGGGCAACACAGAGAGCTTTCTACAAAGCATCACAAAACAAGGCCTGTCTCTCGTGTCCACGTCACTACTCTCTCCTTTCCTGAACTACTAAACAACTAAATTCTTCTTGATTTCATGTCAGATCATTTCAAGCGAGTCTGGTGGGAATTTGAAGTCTAGCCAGAAGGGACTCATTTTTAATCCACTGGGAATCCTGCAGGCAAATTAATACTGCGAGTGTGACTTCCTAATGTCATTACCAAATGAGTAATGTAGAGCGGGCTCAGCTCCACCAAACTAGCTGACGCAGGACTTGACAGGGTTTATTTTGTAATAAAGAGCAGCTGCTGCGCATTATCCAGCTGATTACACAGCTACTGGAAGACATCATGTTGGAGTTGGAAGGATACTTCAGACATCCAGCAACTTGACTTGAAACATTGTGTTTAAACTAACATCACTGTTTATCACTTCATATTAAACAGAGATTTTATGTCACAGTTGGGATGCACGTGTCTGTTGGACAGATGATTCACTCAGGAATAATCAGGATGATGAATACATTCATTAGAGATTTTTTGTGGTTTGTACAGACAACCTATCTAGACTTTTATCATGGAGGGGAAGTATATGTTGTTAGTACGGCTCCGTCTTGTTCCTAAAAAGGCCTACCTAAGCATCACTTTTCAAACTTTTACTGACAATCCTTAAAACCCACACTCCACAAGTATGATAAGCACGGGAGGAGCGGCATGCTGTGCATATAAAGCCAGTCAAAGACCAGTGTGATCTTGAGCCTTCATAGCTGCAATTAACTAATTTAACAAGAACAAGACAGCATGTTATATCTTTCAACCAATCAGAAGCCAGGGTTGAGTCCGATGCCGTGTTACAGCGTCGAGGTCAAGATGTTCTGGTTGAAAGTTGGTGCAAAGACATCAAAATAAACTTGACAGACCGTCATAAAATGATGTGTCTTTGGCTTTTGGCATTCTAGGAAGGAAAATCAACACTAAAAGCTAAAAAGACGCCACTATATATATTTTCTTAATTGATTCTACAGTACTTTTATACTTGTTAATGTATCGAAATATTCTATCTGCTAGAGCCTAACTCCTGAAGACTGAAAATACACTCTACCCACTTCCCATGTGCGCTGCCATTGTTGTGCAATGTCGGTAAACTATCGATTCATGGGGGCTGAGGGATGTAGGATTTTCCATTTTGAGTGGCGTTCCAATGAACCTTTCCTGGTAAGAAGTGGACCAACAAATCTACGCCACTGAATTAAATTATTATTATTATTATCATTATTATTATTATTGGTCTTATATTTAAAAGGGTACACCATCATAATAAAATTCACAAAACAACAGGAAATTCCTTGTACAGAGTTTACAGAAGTTAATAAATCTTCTAGAGCCTGTCCCTAGACAATTGAAAAGAACATTAAGCAAACTATATATACATTTAGGATTCAAATAAATAGTTTAAGACGGACTCTAACATGAAACAACCATATAGTGAAGGAATATATGTGAGAAAAAAAAAATACAATAAAAACAATGTATATGACTGTAATAACTATTCACTGAGAACAGAAGAGCCAAACTCATAACATCACATTCAGCAGTAGATCGGTGCCTACACCCCTGGGAAACAAAGTCTGTTTAAGCCTCACGTTTAGTTAAAAACAAGATCCCCCCCTCTAGGTGGCAGACTAACCCTTCAATGCCACAAAACAGTAATGAGACAATGTCAAGTTTTTCATCATTAAGTTGGACAGCAACGGGATAATTGCAGTCATTTCTACATATGGTGCTTTTATCTTCACTTATGTGTTGCTTCAACTTCCTAGTGGAATGTTTTTCTTTTTTCTCCAACAAATCACAATGGGTTTTTTTCTTTTTTTTGTGCGATCTCTTAAGCCCCTTCAATCCAGTCAACAGGATACCCACGCTGGACAAATCTGGCTTTCATGTCTTCAGCTTTTTCCTTGAAATCCTCTGTTGTATTACAGACCCTCTTCAGTCTAAAAAACTGACGTGAACTCAACTTCATCATATGGTCTCCTCAAGTTATAGTTTGCCATAATCAGCTTCTTCATAGCCTAGATCGAACCTACTTTTGTATTACTTTTATACTGGTATACTGTTTCTATCGTGAACATTCACACATTGATTGACATGTGAACTTTTCCTGTTATGATGTTAAAAAAAAAAAAAAGTATTCCATTCCATGGCGTAGATTTGTTGGTCCAGGTGTGTTAAAAATGGGATTTTGAGGGATGTCTGTCTGCGTTGTGGCCTGACTGGTCTACGAGAATCAACAAGAGACAGCCTCCTCCCGTGTCTTGTAAGATAACCTGATGAATGTCTAAGCACCGAAACCTTGTTGTAGAACTTAATTGCAAAGTGAAGTGGACAGTGTGCACAAGTCTTTTTCCTGACCTTTGACTTTGTCAAAACAAGTAAAAGCACAGATGTGACCAGTGACATTAACGATGGCACTATCAATCAAACGCGGCAAATAACAATTATTCCCAACTTTGTCTCGACTGTATAAACGTCTCTAACACTTCACTTATCATAGCAGGAGAAGCACAGGCTGTTTTTAGTGGCTGCTGGTCTGCTCATCACCATGTAATATGTGTTTCCTCCTGGCTCTGTGAGGTTATGATTGACAAAAATTCTTTGTTTTACCCTGTTAATATTCCAGATCACAAGTTCAGCCCACTCGTTGCACTTTTGAGCGAGCTGTGTCTTCTGCTCAACTGAAGGCCGATCCATTGTGAGGAGGCCGCACCAAAGCCCTCCACTCAGCCAGAATCGCCCGCCACCATTAGATGCTAACCAACCTAACCCCAATCAAATGTGGATGGATCACATCCATGCTCAGCACAATAAAAGGTTTCAGGTATATGCAGGTTCATGGCAGTGTTAGCAGCTGCTAGAGTCAACCCCTCCATGACCTCACTACCCACTAGGAACGGCGTAATCTGTGTTTTATATTCTAATCCACATCGTGAAATACTATCTCGCTGCATGCCATCAGAACACTGTAAGAGGATGATATACATTTTGAAACTGAGGATGATGTATGGGATGGGTGCTTGCAACGGGTTTTTACTCCTCTTCCACTCCTGCTAGGCACAGATGTCTACACTGTGACGTTCAACACCACTGTCACATAACTCACGTTAAACCATCGGGAATGTACAAGGATGTCGACGTTATCAGCAACAGTCTCTACCTATATCCATATGTTTAGGACATGCCCCGCTCTGCAAAACAGGTGGAAATATCCAATTCAATCTTGCAAATTATCCCTGTCAACCCTCCTGAAATCACTGCCTTATTCAGAGTCTCTCACACCTGCAATATCAGATCATATGAGGAAGTTTATGGCTTCTGTGACTCTCTTGGCCTGCCCGCCTTATTCTTGTCAAGTGGAAATCTTCCACTCCACCTACCCTTGACTCTTAGGTTAGAGTTATGTTACATTATATAGTTACGTTGTTCGTATGATCAGATAAGACGGAACTTTACTAAACCCAACGGAAATTCTTCATAATGGAAAAAAAAATAGATGCACATTGAGAAGACAGTAAGCTGTTTTTTTTTTTGGCATATGCTGATAACCTAATGTTTGCTAACATCCCAGACCGACAGACCGTTTTCAATATCCCTACCTCATTTACTGAAATGGATGGTGACAAATTTTGTCTTGTTTTGACTACTTTATCACACAGGTGTTCTTTTCCTTTTCTGATCTTCTGAATTGTAATGACTTAAGCCTTAATTTGAAACTTGTTATACTACTTTTATCTATTTGGAAACCCAATCAATATATTTTGGAAACACTGACAATGGCTCTGTTCTATTCAAATATCCCAGTGACCTCCACGGACATTGATGGCCTTGCTAACTGCATCTCAGAATACATTGGGTTCTGCATGGACAACTCCATCCGCGCTATAATGGGGTTCGCTGCTACCCCAACAAGAAACTCTGGGATACCAGCGACTTTAAGGCCCTACTCAATGAGAATCGGATGAGAGAGATAACCGGCTTCCAGAGGAAAGGTGGAGGAGCAGCTGAGGGTAACACCTGTTGAACCTGAGCATCCACCGTCAGAGAGTGCCAGTGCTTTGGAAAAAATCTTGTTCCAGTGCTCAAAAAAGGACATCCTGTGGCATTGGATGACTACAGGCCGACTGCACTGACCTCTTACATCATGAAGGTCATGGAGAGGCTAGTTCTGGCACAAGGGACAACTGAAGGACAAACTGGAGAACATGAGGGTGGCTTCCCCCACCGTCACATGGGTCAATAACTATCTGACAGGCAGAGTTTATGAGGTTTGTGAGATTACAGAACTGTGTCTGACTGTCTGATAGGCAGAATCAGCACTCCCCTGGGAACTGCCCTGTCTCCCTTCCTTTTCACCAGCTACACTGCAGACTTTAAGCACAGCAATGAGTCGGGTCATCTGCAGAAATTCTCTGATGACACGTCCATTGTAGGTAGATGTGTAGATGGCAGGAGGGAGGATAAGTACAGTGACCTGGTCGACAATTTTGACTATATATTGTATACAGTACTTTATTGTTTCTATATTTGCCATTGTATTTTGATTGTATTTGTGCTTGAATGTACCTGCTCTTATGATAACCTAATTTCCCTTCGGGGATTAATAAAGCTAGCTAGCTGTCTGTCCGTCTGTCTACTAAGACAGGGAAAACAATAGCATTAATGTGGGTGTTCTGACTTATTGTGAAAAGGCCGTCTTTATTTATGTCTGCTGATCAGTTAATCTATTCATTTATCAGTGGGGTTACACAAATGTGGGATTGTGTGTTTTGTAGTGTTAGGGCAGACGATCTGCTTAATTAGTGATGGTGAAACAGGTGTGCATCAATGGGTGCACTGATGCTGCAATCCATTGCAAGTTGGAAGTTGATACTTGCACTGCCAGTTGTTCATCTTGAACCAACTCAAAATAATCACATAAAAGCATAGCATGGATGCAAGCATACTTTGCATTTCCTTTTGCAGATTTTCTCAAAATTCAGGTAAAATATGCACTACATTTCGATTCAACCTAGTTTGAGTCAAGTTGAGGAAGAGACAGGGTGAAACTATTTTATTCCATCCTATATTAACGTGGAAGTTTTGTATCGGGTTAGCTCGCTCTCTGGTAACCTGAGCTGAAGGTATGTTCCAGTTAGCAGAGGCAGTATTTACTGTTTACAGCAATTATCCACTGATGGTGGCACAATAAGAGCATGATTTAATTGCTGTTACAATCATTTCCATTAGCTTTAATTGACATCAGTTTGTACACATGTAAGTAGAGGCATTTTTGTGTTACTGCAGTGCAGGCAAGGATTGTATGCCCTCGCACTCCCGTCATTTCAATCAACACACAGAGACAGAGAGCTTAGGGTCTTACCTCCCTGCTGTGTTGGGCTCTCAGGGATCAAATCTTCTGTTTTAGTGACTCTGTGACCTTCAGCAACCTTCACAGCCACGGCTCGGCAGATCGCCCCAATCTTTCTCTCTAGGGAGCGCACACCTGCTTCTCGGGTGTACCTAAAACAGCAAACACAAAACAGATTAATACAATTAGTTGGAGATGAGGTTTCACTGGCAATGCAGCTTTTGTTTCAACAAACGCCATCTTGGTTTGGCCTGCCAGAGGAGAAAACGCTGAGAATCTGCATTCCCCCATTCACACCGGGGCTCAGGGGGCTGCCCTCATTCATCTGGATGAAGGACGTACTCTGCAATTACCCTGCCAGAGGAGTACTGGTCGATTTTCAGGACAAATAGCCACTAAACCACCCGACAACTTAATGATACACTTTGACAACCAGAAGTGAAATCCCACGTTAGCCTCAGACGTGAGCGGTCAGGTGGCTGAGCGCTCCGCTCCTCGTATCACGCACTGAATTTTTTCTTCACAGGACTACACGGGAAAGCTTTTCTGTGAACATCCAACAATGTCCAAATCAATCTGGGGAAGTTAGCTGAATATAATGAAAGACCTCCTGCTGTAGTTGTATCAGAACATGCATGGTGTTAGTGTGATCACTCCCACTGACTACATTATTGGGAGAATTGTTCTTACATGTATATTGTTAATCAGCTAAAACTCAGATGATGTCATCACTGTTCATCTATTAATATGGTGGTGTTTTTTTCACCCTCACCTTTACCCGATGAAGAACACTTGAGGTGCATGTTTTTTTTTTAAATATTTTTTTTGGCCTTTTTATGGCTTTATTGATAGTACAGCTGAAGATATGACAGGAAACAGGGAGAGAGAGAGGGGGAGTGACACGCAGCAGGGGGACCCAGGCCGGGAGTCGAACCCGGGTCCGCTGCAGAGCCTCGGCACATGGGACGCGCGCTCTACCAACTGAGCTAAACGGCGCCCGAGGTGCATGTTTTTATTCATCTTCCTGAACACTAGTTGGCCGCCTTGCCAATGAAATCCATGTTTCATTTATTCATCCAGAAAATGAAATTAGTTAAGATAAGTGCTGCATAAAAAAATGTGGTTGTGCCACTCTATAATTAAGTTGCGGCCATGTCAAGATAGTTTAGTCTTTCCATTATGTTTGTTATGCATGGGCCTGTGTGGACCTGCTGATTATATCCTGCGTTGTCTCCTGTGGTATATGTAGCTGCTGAGGTGTTAATCCATGTTGCTCAAGCTGGTTTGGGATCAGGTGACGGTGAGCTATCTCCACCCGCTCCTCTTGCGTGTAACCTGAAACACACACAGATTAATCATTGCACACCTATAGCAAATTGTTCAGACTCACTGCTGACAGTTTAAAAAAAGAATTAAAACTGATGGAAAAGAAACAGAGAAAACATCTTTTGTATTTCTTTGTTTTATGTCCATTTATTGGTATTTAAGTTGTCAAAAAATACAGACCGGATATATATTATATAAAATAGTTTAGAGTTTAAGTGCACAGATACAAAACAACAATGCAAACAACATAGAAACAGGGGTGATATACAGTATAGATGTTAATTGAGGTACAGGGCTGATTCATGTGGTAATAACTGACATCTAATTTAACCTAGTTATTTTAGCAGAGAGGTTTTGTCTGTTTCAAATTGAATAAAATTAATCTACCTCTCCAGAGCTGAAAGGAGTCCTTTAGGAGGACTGTCCTCTCCAAGTACAGCCAACACTCATCTTTTTTTATTTATTGCCAACACCTGGTGCCTCCATTACCCACAAAAAAATAAAATAAATAAATAATAATAATAATAATAACAATATATAATAAATAAATCAAGGCCGAAGGTTCTATTTATAAACACGAAAAGCTGCAGGCTATGAAACCAAACTCATGGTTTTTGTCAATCAGTCAATCATCAATCAATCTCCAATCCTCTGTGTCAGTACTGAGGACAGTGCAGCGCCTCCACACACACACCTTGAATTAACTGTACTCATTTCACCAGTTCAGAGCAAAAACACCCACTTGCTTGTGGGGCTTACAGTAATTAAATAAAAAAAACTTTTAACCACCAAAAAGCATTCAACCACATGACAGCACAGGCACCGCATGACCTTACTGCTCTCTGTCCCTTTTGTAGATTAGATTTATTTGGCATTAAATTGCCAAAAAGGCGAGTTACGACTGATTTCAACGGGAAATAAAAGTCTGACAGACTATATTAAACAAAATGTATTTCCAGACTTTGATAGCTAAAAAAGAAGTGCTGCATCCAATCACATGGATGCCAGTCTCCACGTGGGAGGTCCCGAATGCTGTCCCTGCAGCATCCAGCACAAATGCAGCCCTGTGTGTTTCAGAGTTTAAAACAGCTTAATAAAAACAATCCAGCACTTGTGTAGAAATGTGTCTTTGATCCTTTTGAATTATCCCTCCTTGGTTGTTAGTAATAACACAGGTTATCATCTACAGTTCATTTGTCTCTGTCTCTGCAACATTATTAAACAGCTTTAATGCAGTTTTATCTGGATATACTTCAGGTAATGTATGTTAATGACAACAGCGGCTTAGAATATAACAGATTGAGGTGATGGCACAGGTGTTGTCTGGTTCATGGAAACTAATTCATGGCTACAGATAAAGCATGGAGTTGTTGTTTCATCTCTTCCCTGAATACGGTCATACAGATTCAGTGACATCACCTGAGCAAGAGTTTGTTTTATGATCGAACACAACTGTGCAGATGGTTCCCTGAGAGCGACTCTCACCCACCTGGTACCTGCAGCACCTCCATCCTGTCCAGCAGGGCCGGGGGAATGGTCGCTGTGGTGTTTGCAGTGGCGATAAAGAGCACTTGAGAGAGGTCGAAGGCCACGTTGAGGTAATGATCTGTGAAGCTGTGGTTTTGCTCTGGGTCCAGGACCTACGGTGGCATTTAGAGACAGAAGTTGTGTTGAGAGAAAAAAATTAGTGGTGGTTTGAACATGTAAAGGTTATGCTGAATGATGACATCTGACACTTCTACTAACTTATCTGAATAAGAGCCCTGACCTCTAGCAGTGCAGCTGCAGGGTCTCCTTGCAGGCTCTTCCCAAGTTTGTCCACCTCATCCAGGAGGAAGACTGGATTATTGACACCTACTGTCTTCAAACCGTTGATGATGCGGCCAGGCATGCTGCCTACATATGTGCGCCTGGAGAAATGGGCAGAGAACCTCTTGTATCGATGTGAAACTGAAACAGAACTTAATACTACTGATGACAGCAGCAAAGTGAAGAAACATACATATATAAACAATATGTCATCTACTTTTTGTAAAAGTATGCATTGCATTACCACACGACAAAAATACATCTTGGAAATATTAAGAGCCCTGCAGTGTTCTCTGCTACACATTACCTAATGAAAGCAAGTTTCAGTGTCAAGTTGTCGAGCTTTAAACAAAAGAATAAAAAGAGTAAACACAAACCACACAAATCCATTTTTGGGGGGGACTTTGTATGGCTTCATTGATAGGACAGCTTCAGACATGACAGGAAACAGGATGAGAGAGAGAGTGGGGTGAAACGCAGCAAAGGGCCCCAGGCCAGGACTGGAACCGGGGGCCTCTGCAGCGAGGACAGAGCCTCTGTACATGGGGGCTCCACCAACTGAGCTAATGGGCCAGACAAACCACACAAATCTTAATAAGAAACCACTGGAGGGGTCTATTTCTCAGACAATTCTTCTTTGAAACTGAGCAAACTGTATAATCAACCGTCAAAGAACTCTCATCTTTATCTCTCGCTCTCCTGCTGTTGGTATGCCAGACACATGTTTCTCATCTGGCTGATGGAAGCAGTCTCAACTCTGCTTCATCTGCCTTTAAAATACCCGGATTAAAACCTGCGACCTGAGATGAACTCTGCTGCCCCGTCCCCCCCTCTCACAGACCCTCAGAGAGGGCACACACACAATGGAGTGTCTGCGTTTGTGCGTCTCGATGCGGATGAGACTCCCGATGGGGGCTGTTAACAGACAGATGAGACTATTTTACAGTCTGAGTCAATCAATACACTGCAGTTCATTATCAACTTCTGTTTTTGCAGCAGTAAACTTTGCTTGATGAGAGAAAAAGCTAATATCTAGGTTAAGTAATAGGTGACTGACTGGTTGATTGATTGATTGATTGTAAAATTGACGTAAAGTTCCCTGACCTATTTACCTGTCATGTTTGTGATATCACAGTCTGGTTTACTTGTCAGAGGAAGTGCCACGTCTGATGTGATGTCAGATTGTATAAATGTCTTCCCCTGAGTGTAGAAGCTCTGCTGCTTTCATCAGGACCATAACATGCAAATCTTTACTTTAATCATCAGTCTTTTAAATGACATGCAGCTGGAATATATCGACCAGTTTTTCCATTGTGTTAAACTGTTGGACCTTATCAAAAATAGTTATGTTTGAAATGAAATCCAGATACTTCACTCACCAGGGCTCATTGCTCCACTCAGCAGCAGAGAGCGCCCACAGAGCCATGCTAAGCTCCGCCATTAAAATATTTAAAGGTCATGTCACATTGTTTTAGTCAATGTTTCAATCATCCGTGTCCTGAAACAGGACCACAAGATAACTAGCTGCTTGAGATGAATCACCTTATATTCTTCTCATATCTTTGACACGTCTCCAGCATCATTGCACGCACCTGGCCTCTCCCCGTGTGGTCCAGTAGCATGGAAGGGAACTATGTCCTCTGCCCTAGAGGACTCATCTACACTATGGTGGTAAAACATCTGCCCTCAAGAGACCTCCAGTTGAGTTGTTATGTTATTAGCATACCTGTGTCCTCGGATGTCAGACTGGTCACAGACGCCTCCCAAAGCAATGCGGTGAAACTCTCTGCCCAGAGTCCTGGCTATGGAGCGACCCACGCTAGTCTTGCCGACTCCTGGAGGCCCCACAAAGCAGAGGATGGGGCCCTATAGACACAGCACCACCATGAAATTAACAGACAAATACATGACACGTTTAGAGAAATCCCTGTTCATTTTTCACAACTGACTCTTGTTTTATTCAACCCTGATTTAAAAATGACTAATAATTTAAAAAGAAATGTGTTCATAGACAAAGGTTGTATGAAGCGTTCCTGAGGCCATGTAGTAATATCCTTTTTCCTTAAAATCCCGTGTTTCCCAAAGTTGAGAACCATCGCCTTCTGAGGACGCCCTTTCCTTACCCAATTGAGATACAATCACCTGCTAACCATTACCCTGTGAAATGTTCCAGATGATTTTGTAACATTCCACAACTTTCCCATTCTTTAGTTGTTCCTGACCTCCAACAAGTAATCAGTTCATCCTTGAGTCAAAGCTGAGCTCTGTACAAAATTTGAAGAAGTTTCGTTTCATGAAATCACAAAGTCACTTTCTGCCTGCCTGGGCTGCCATATCCCCTCATCCCCCCACTCTGTTTATTAGATGACACGCCAACAACCAACCTGAATAAATCATACAGTGAAGTGCTCCTCATAGCCCGAACTAACTAACTAATACTACTACTACTACTACTACTAATAATAATAATAATAATAATAATAATGCAGTTAATGGTAAAATAGTACTTTTCTTAATACAAAAGTAGTTTGCTGTTTTTGTTAAAACAATACACAGAACACACTGTCAGAGCACAGAACACAGAACCTTTGTTGTTTATCTATTTACTTACTATTTTTTTCTTTATTGTCCCCCTTTATGATTATTACTATTATTATTATTATTATCATCATTATGTTTGTTTTTTATCTAAATCCCCTTTCCTCCGTTTATAGATCTTGCCCCGTTCTTCCCTGCCTCCTTTTCTCTCTTCCCGGAAGGCAAGAAAAAAACCCCAAAAGGAAACGAAAAAGGGAAACAAACAAACCAAAAACAAATTAGAATTAATAAAAAAAACATTTGGATAAATACATTGACTGCCCACCCCCACCCACATGCACACAAACCCTCAACATACTTTGTAATGTACTCATTTGTTTTTGCTCGTTCGTTTAATGGTCCAGTTTTGTCTTTCTGTCTCCACTGTTACACTTTTTTATGACAGAATTGCGTCTTTCCTGTCATGTCTCTCCCTTGTCATGTGTTGCATCACCTCATAAATAAAGATAAGGCATTCTTGAAATGTTGTGTTCACAAAACATGAGGCTGCTGAGAGCTTTGACCTTTTGCCTCTTAAATCGTATTGGTTAATCCTCGAGTCCAAGAGTTGGTTTGTGCCAAATTTAATGAAAATCCCTTCAGGCCTTCTTAAGATATCAATTTATGAGGCAGGAAGTTGCTGTGACCTCTGACTTCTGACCTGCAACGTCTTAATTATTTCATCCTTGAGTCAGTGGAAAACTGTGAAAAGGTTTGAGGAAAACCAGATAACCCAAAAACATAATGCCTCCAGCCCTGGAAATTGCCAGTGCGCAAGCATAAAAAACATGGAATGCTATTTACCAGTGCACCCCATTTCAGAGCTGAAGTCTTAACTGTAGCTGCTGAGCTAAAAGTGTAAGGTGGGTGTCAATTTGAGATCTCTGTGCTGCTGGAGACGAGCTGTATGTGTTATGTTTAGTTCATTTCAGTTTTTTATTGACTGTAATCTAAAAAAAAGAATCCTGAGAAACGCTGTTTTGCATCTAAGCTCCAGAAATGTTATGTGGACTACATAATGTAACCCGTCTCAACATCAACAGAAGTGAGTTGCTAACGACTGAGTTTTCGTTTTGGGGTCAACTTTCCTTTAATGGACTGAAGTATCCATAAAAAAGTACCTTCAGTGAAGTCTTAAGCTGTCTTACAGCCAGGTACTCCAGCACGCGTCTCTTTAGCTTGTCCATGGCATAGTGATCGTTGTCCAATAGAGTCCGAGCAGCTCGGATGTCCAGGCAGTCTGAAGAGTGTGCGTGGAGGGGATCGTGGATGAGGTGGATGGATTCCAAAAAACAAAGAGAAAACATAAAAGTTAGAAAAGGCTAAGACAGCGATGAAAGCTACAGAGACAGAATGACTGCTGTAAGGTGAGAAAGAGAGGAGGAAGAGGGGACAGCAGAGCACTAGTGTCCTTGGGTGGTTTTGGCAAATCCAGATCTATCAAGGACCATGCAACTGAATCAATGCTGTCCTCATGTTCTGAAGTCTCCAATGATCTGAGCTTACTGCCATCAGACTCCTAAACAGCAGATAGGAGTTTACAATCCTGTGTTCTGCGTCACAACTGTCCTGACTGTTTACATTTTTGCACATGCATAATTGCAAAGATTTCAGATTTGCACTGTTTTGTTATTATTGTTGTTGTTGCTGCTTTTTGTTATGTGTCACATGTGCCGTGTGAAAGTGCTTTAAAAGTGCTTTACTTTGTATATTTTATATTTCGGTTGTATATATTTCTTTATTACATTGTTGGTATTCTGTGAACAGCAAAGGAAGAATTTCATTGTACAGAGAAACATGTTTCTTTACTGTGCATATGACAATAAACACTCTGAATCTTGAATCTTATTCGTTTTCATCACAATCCGGGGGTCAGCAGCAGAGACAGAGCAAAACAAAGCAGCTGAAAAGACTGTTAATATTATAATTTTTATCATTAGTGTTGTTATGACTACAACTTCCTCTATAGTCACCCAGAGGTGTCAGCAACATTAGCTTCACTCCGAGTTGTGTTTGCGTTCACCATGTGCTTTCCATGCTCCTTCAGCTTGGACCCGAACTCTTACCCCCCAGACTTTTCTATTATTTATTTTTTGACTGACTTGAGGTGCTTGCTATTTATCTTATTTACCCCCCGCAGTATATTTACCCATCAGCATCGGAAGACTGGTGAAAATTTCTTGTATGTGAAAACCTTGTTCCAATATAAATTGTTTACTTCAACTCCAGCAGAGCTCTACAAAGCAAATAAATATGAAATTGGTTACGCTCAAATACTGAACACAGTTATCACCACAATCTTACACTCAACACATGTTAAGCATTGCTTAAACACTGGGCAGGGAGACTCCTTCAGCTTAGCTCTAAAATATGGCTTTAAATGATGCCAAAGCTATTGTGCTGCTTTTTTCATTAATGAGAGTTAGTGACAGATGTAACTGCTTAGCCAACGTGCATGAGTATTGTACCCCTTTTCCACTGGCCAAAAATCCTACTTAAATCCCCCAAGATCGGGCTTTTGTGTGCAACGGGAATGTGTAAACTCTGCATTTACGCCCAAACACTTGACTTTAGTAGACACAGGTTTTTCAGCTCGACTCAGCTTTGATCTAAACATAAGACCCAGGTGAACACACTAAATTGTGCTGTGCAGAGTGATGAAGCATTATAAACATCTGGTGGTGGCGTGTTAATAAGGAAGGAATTTGGGATGCAGTCTATTAAGGACCGTTTATCACAGGACACAGTGTTGGAGGTGGTGCCCATATATTTCCAAGCCAAAAAGGCTTGACGTCCCAGCTGTGAAAATACCTGAATCACTAATAGCTGGCTAACTTTCGGACTATAAACAACAAACCCGTGTAGACTGCCAATTTTGGTGGAAAGACATATCTTGTGCTGTATCTGAGGCATCTGACATATGTGTGTGTGTGGACCTTGACTCCTCATTTACCTTTGGTGCTTTTGCTCCATGGTAATTCTACCATCAGGTCCAGGTAGTTTCTTGTCAGGGCGTACTCAGGCATAGACTGAGGCATCTTCTTCAATCTAAAAACAGATGAAATAAAAGAAATGCCAACAAACGGAGGGCAATATCCTCAAGCAAAAAAACAATTCTGAGTAATGATTTAAAGGTATGATATCCAGCTAAATACGAGATAGGAAATAACAATGGTGACATTACTATGTATTATGCTGACGAAATCTAGCATGCTAACTAGTTAGCCAAGCGGTCCCAAGCTCCTGTATTTCTCCCATGATCCAAGCTCAAAATCCAGACCACTCGTTGCACAGCTAACTGAGCTAACTAGCTATAGTAAAGCAGCAGTTAGCAGCCACTCCAGTGATATGCTGGCCCCCATGTGTTTTGAGTATGGATTTGACAGGTGGCCAATTCTTACATAGTGCACCCTCAAAAGGATCAAAGGGTCCAATTAGCTTTAAAATGTTAGATTATTGTCTTGCTAAAAGACTTTTGGTTTTTCATTAAATTGCTGTGATCTTATGTGTCATTGTTAATCAAAAATATTAACTTTTAAAGAATGTGCAGTCAAAAGTAAAATTTGTCCAAAAAACAACTGTTAGAGAGTGAACACAAATGACTTATTAAGGTTTATACGACATTATCTTAAAGAGGAGCTGAAAGTTTAATCAGGGAGAAAATTCACCTTTTGAGCTCTTTGAGGCAAACTCTGAGTGCAGCGTCAGGCATGTTGGCCCCATGGACCTTCTTCTCCAAGGCTACAGCGTCATCGCCATCTTCTTCTTCATCTTCCCCATCCAGATTGAACTGCCGGCCCGGGAACACTCCACCTTTACGCACCGATAACACCTAAATAGATGAGACGTGGGGAGGTAAACAGGCAAATGTAGACATTAAATGTGTTTCCAGGTTACTGTCAGGAGAATCTGAAGCAAACATTTGAGATGCTAGCTGTAAAACTAGGCAAGGGGTGGTTTCACCCAGAAGTTGGCTGTACAGGCAATGTTACGCATTGCTGTGGTAAAAACAGTAGAAGAAGAAGAGGTTACAAACTGGAAAAAAAAAATGGCTGCCAACTGCCAAAAACCCACAAAGAAGAAAAAGAAACAGAACCAGTCGCCTTGGCGTTCTACAAGGTAATGTGGGTATTAATCTGGGAATAGGAATCTTATTAGAATATCTGGCAACATGCCGACAGTGGACAAAGCTCATCAGCTATGTGAGTTAAAAGTTTGCTGCATCAGTACTTATTTGACAAGGTGTTTGCTTCCACCATTAAGCACATTAACTTTTGTTTGTTACCCTCTTCTCATTGTCAGGATTCATTTTCCTGGTTTTCTGCAGCAGTTTCAGCCCCTCTATCTGTTTGGTCAACATGGGCAAAGCCTTCTTAAAGCGTTCCTCCAAGCTCACCGCATCCAGGACCTTCAGAGCACACAAGGACATGCAGACACTTGATTAGGAAAAACATTCATTTTGACTCTTTTCACCAGGACTGATAAATACTGTATTATTCATTTGTAAGATGCTGTAATCACATTAAACAACTAAAAAAACAACAAAAACAGTCACTTCACCTGCAGTTTCTCCTTGTTTGAGGTGCGGATCATGGAGGCCACCACATCAGGTAGAGTTTCCCTGGGCAGACTGTCCAACAGACGCCTGAACTTAGCCACCACGGGAACAGACATGTCCAACATGCCTAACAACTACACACACACACATACAAACATACACAGTGACAATAAGATTAAGTGGTACAATTGTGTAATCGATCACAGATAACAAATCGTGCCTGCTTCTTGTATTTTTGAGAAATTCTCAGTTCACTCACAGATTTCCAGGAAAGTGAAATCACTTCGTCTTAAATTGGGAATGCATTAGACAGATGCCTTCCGATGCCTTTTGATTAATTGCACATACTTTGAGTTATAGGTTTACCAAGTCCCATAAGTGTGAACAACTGCAACCTGCAGGTGTTCTTACTGCCAAGATAAGATAAGAAAGAACATATTCATCCTGAGGGTAATCTGTGTGCCTGACATCCTCATTTTTTGTATACACATGTTGGAGGAAGGTGATGCTTGAAGATGAGATGCCTTCAGACTCAGCTCAGCCCACAACAGGGACCGACTGACCTCTGCCTCTACGTGCTCATTATTCAAAGGAGCATGTCAACACCTCAGGTACTGATCAGATGATCCTTTCTAGATTTTTCATTTTGCAGTGAAGACTTCCCACACAGCAGGGTGAAAACAAAACTTCTGGTTACAGACTGACACATTTTCACAAGCAGGACATACCCATAAAGGTTAATGCTCCTTTTGATATCATCAATTGATATTTGTCATGTGTTCTATGATGTCAAGGTTGAAGAAATGGGAAAAACTTAAAGGCAATGGGAAAATAAACTGAACATCAAGAGCTAATCATGAAACCTATCATATTTCTCTAATCAATGACATATTGCTGTAAGTTCTCTGTGGACTAAAACCTGTCTGTTTTCATTTAACTCTGAGACCATTACATGAACTCTAGGGAACTAAAGGTCTAAAGACTAAATTATGGGTTGAAAGAACTAGTCTGGAAAAGGCTCTCAGACCTGTAGGGACCACTGCAACTGGTTTATTTTAATGGGAAATTTGTAAGACCTTTGAACTGAATTCCATGTATGAGTGAAAAAGGATCAAATTTTCCTGTTCCGCTTGATTAAGCCTATTCCTTTAACATAATCAAGCGGATATTTTTTCTAGTTTATTTTCAACTAGAAACGGGCTCTGTGGCTCAGGGGTAGAGCCAGCATCTTGTTATCTGAAGGTCTTCGGTGGGATTCCCCTGGTCTGCATGCCAAAGTGTCCTTGAGCGAGATACTGAACCCAAAACTGTTCCTGATGCGCTGGTCGGAACCTTGCATAATAGCAACCACCATCAGTGTATGAATGTATGTATGAATTACTGCAAGACGCTAGACAAATGCCCTAAGTGTAAATGTAGACTACCTCTTTTTTCTCAGTCACACACACAAACACAGACACACACCTGTACAGCAGCCTGGTAAAACTTCTTGGACAGCTCCCCCAGCTCTTCGTCTTCTGCTGCAGCACCTTCAGTTGCTGGAGTGGTGTACTGATCCAGTTTATCCAGCTGCTCCACCTGACAATTGTTTTGCAATTAGACAGACACATGCTGCAGTCGCACTCATTTAAGCGTTTGTACTCAAGACTACAGGTGCCACCGACGAACGTAAATTAAACAATGCGCGTTTCTTTTTTTTTTTAATACTGAGTGTTAATCGCGCATTAAAAAAATTAACGGAGTTAAGAGGATGTTGTGTTATTAACGCGTTATTAAGTTAACTTTGACAGCCCTAGTTTGTACTTCTTAAAATACTGATGTACGGGTGTTTTAGGTCCTTTATTGGCTATAAAAAGGATCTATTAGAAAATAGCGACCCTACTTAGACAATGTTTGACAAGATTTAACAATATCAGGAGATTAAAATACCCCATGGAGTTTCTGACCATAGGTAGCGCAATGCAGCAATGTTTTTATGAATGATTTTGTTTGTATCGAGCACTCACACGATGACGCACTTGTGCACACTAAGGCAAGGGGACGCATGCAAAAAATGCACATTTTATACCTGCTATAATGAAGCGGAAAATGCATTCAGCACATGTGTTAGGGGTCAATGGTAAGCTCAGTGCGTTTTGGCGAGTAACACACTGACTATCATTTGACTGGGTACATAGGAAATTGAGTAGGTTGCCAATACAGTTTGTAATTTTTGACAAATTGCGGTGTTAAAAGTCAGTTTGATGTTATCATATATCAATAAGATAATATCAATAATGTTATATGTCTGTACAGCTTCAAATGCTAGGAGACATAGTCCATTAAACAAATAAGGGATTTCTTTTATGTTTGTCAGGTTTTAGGCTTGAGTACTTTTGATATCTACAGATGATTTTCAGTGGAAAAAATAATATACAGACATAGATGACAAATGGATAAGGTAGACAGTCTAGGTGCAAGTGCTTATCGTGCTCATCTCCCATTCAATTCACATGGAGGTTTGCTAGCTCCCCTTATGGCCCCATATCGTGTTGGGTTCTTTTGATAACTTCAGACAACAAGAATGTGCGACTTTTATCAAACAGCACCTGACAACATTTAGCAGAAGGTTAACTTAATCAGCTCTTTGGGGACTGCCACGAAAGTAGCCTGTCTACTGCTAAACTTAGGTGGGACTCAGGCGAGAACAGGCCACGTTAACTTTGAGTGCAGAGAATCTTTTGATATTTATTCATTTGATATTGAATAAGTTTTACCTCTGCCAGGACAAAGGGGCGCTCCTTCAGCAGACTTGAGACACGAAAGCGGCACAATCCGGTGATGAGGAGGCTGTAGTGAGGCTTTGGCCAGTTGCTGCCCACCACCTGCACCGCTATCCCCGCTGTACCAATTCTACAGACACACAGATGGAAAAAAGGTGAGAGTGAGCCAGAGAAGGTGGGTGAGCACAGACAAGAAGGTGGAGGAGTCCGGCGCTTCATAGCAACACAATTTTACACTGAACAACAATCTGCCCTCCCTGACTGATCCCGTGGGCTGATTATAATGTTGTATGGTGGTGCCCACACTTTGTGAAAACATGCAAAGTGGGGGCCTAAATGTTTAAATATGACCTGTACAGGACAGGATAGGTGTGAGGTATTTTAGCGCGACAGCGCCAATCATTTCCTACCCGCTCAAAACACTCCAATCTGCAACTTCTGGAAATACTGCCTAAAACACAACCCCTCTCCAACACACACACACACACACACACACACACACACACACACACACACACACGCACACACAAACATAAAATATGCTTCTGATTATGTGCTTGCATTGGTGTAGACATGAATTCCTGGATTTTTAGTGAAGCTAAGTACCAGCCACCACAGAGGAGATGACTACAGTGTGTTGTGTTTGTGTGTGTGTGTGTGTGTGTGTGTGTGTGAGAGAGAGAGCATACATACATACTCGCGTGTGAGCGAGCGTGCGTGCACGTGGATCGTGGTTGATTTGAGATGCCTTCTGAAGGTGCTGTGGCTCTAAGTCAAGACACATGTACTGTATCAACGGAAAAAGCAGAGTGGATAACCAGGACTTGACGCCCCCTTTCCCCTTTACAGCCATGCCCTGTTACTGTGGCTTACCACAAGAACACAAGGGACATTCAAATACCTTCTTTCTTTCTTGTCATTTACAAATTCTCCTCCACATCAAGGATCCTTTTGTTGCATTTGTGCCGGGTACTTAAGAGCGGCACTGCATTAACATGCAGTGCCCTGTTTAATGTGAATAACGCAACATCATCAACCACCTTTGTCACTGAGTAATATTCAGTTTTTTCCAGCGACGTTTGCCTCTAGAGACACAATCATAAGCTACATAACAACCAGACAAGCGGTTGAAAGCTGGTGAAAGGTTAAAGTCCACCTCTCTGTGCTTTGGCTGATTGAATTTGACTGCTGTAGACTTTTCTAGAGCAAATCACACACTGCAAGTTTTGTCCAAAATTACGATCGGTGCATAAAAACTTCACCAAATACGACATGATTTGGGTAGCTGGCAATCCTTTTAGAGGCATAAAAAAGATACAAAATCATTTGATTTGCAACATGTCCTATCCATGCCAATGAAACTTGTGAACAAAACCTAACCTGTTAAAATCGAATGCTATTTGAAATCAGTGTTGGTCTGTGCATTATGTCTCTCATGTCTCTTACAAGATACAGTTACAGCTATTCCTATCAAATGGCCATCCTTCTATTTATCCTATATCAACAACCTAGATAATAGTTGTCAAATGCTTGCTTTTAGCCTTATGAGGGGTTTTAACTTTATGTATCTGGACTTGGGGTCAAAGTATTCTGTCTTCACAAGACAATGGCACACATTCGAGAACATTCTGATAAATTAAAATACTTTTGTGTCGTTCTAACTTCTTCCTTATCCTGTTATCATCTTGTGACCCCTTGGGTTTGTTTGGTGACTCGCTTGAGGGACCCCGAGCCCCAGGCTGGAGGTCCTGTACAGCATGTCCTAATGTCTCTCCTCCAAAACAACATCAGGAAATTACTCAACTGTTTTACTCAGCAGCCGCTACAGTACAGAGCTTTATGACAAAATGGTATTACTTATGCAAGGTGGGCAGGTCGTCGGTGTCGTGCTCTGGGTCTCTGGTGTTGGGAATCACTCCTATGATGGTGCTTTTCAGCGAAGTCCCCCTCAGCAGCCGCTGGCTCACCAGCTGCATGTTCCGCGGAGAGTCCACGCTGAACCTGACGGTGGAGCCCGGCAGGAGCACCCCCTCATGTGACAGCAGCAGCGGCAGACGGCTCGGTATCTTGATTCCACCGTCGGAGGTCATTGTCCGGTGTTTTAAAAGCCAGGGCACTCTTTGTAACACAACACTGGCAAACAAATACGCACTTTACCCGCTGTCAAACGGGTAAGCCAAGTGTAAACATGAGCCTTCCGGTGAGGACTTTCGAAATAAAAAAAAACAATTGACGACCCGACTACATAATTAGCTAATAGTGTAAAAATGAAAGCATCTCCTGCTTCAAAAATAATGTGTATGAAATTAAAATATTATTGGTTTAGTTTTCACGGTGACTTTTACGACATTTTATGCAATACAATGGACATTCATTTTTTTGCCCCGTCCCCTTCTTGATACGACTTCCTGTATTCTGTGGTCCGACTACGGTAAGCACAGAGGGACAAGCTAGATGTTATTGCATAATATCAAAACAGAGAGAATTTGCTAATAGTCTTTAACTTGTATTTTAAAATAGGTTAGGGATGCCCAAATCGGGGCCGACGGTCCAAAGTCGGCCCACATTTAGGTTAATTAGGTTTTATTTGGCCAACCAGATGTTTCAAGTTAAACAATAAATAAGTTCAAGTTTAAGATTAAAATGTTCCTTTATTGATCCACCTTGGGAGAAATTCGCAGGTAACACAGCAGTACAGGGGGTAATAAGTAACAGTACAAGCAGTGGTGTGCACGGGGGGAACTACATTTTACAGGTGTTTTCATGTCTCTAATATTTGAAGTTAACAAAGATAGATATGTTTATGGAGAAATAATATCATCAACACAAGACTGACAAGACCCAGATTTTATTATGCAAGACAGCACTGGCAGCATAAGACATTTGAATAATGACTGGACTCTGGACACAGGCTTAGTTGATAAAAATAGCAATTTGTTTTTTATTTCTTTAATAAAAGTATTGTCACGTAGCATTATACATTTCCAAAAATAAATAAATTCAATATCTTGTGTACAAAAAGAAATGCTGCTTCTAAAGACCACAGACAGCAACCGTTCATGTATTTGCAGTTATCATCTCTGTTGTTGCCAGTCAGCTGTGGGAAATATCACTTTGTATTCACAATGAGGGATCTTGGAATATACTTTTAAATGCTCTTATGGTTACACATGGCCAACCATACAGTTACATATGATTGATAAAGTATAATACAAATACATTTACTGCATTCATAACAATACACCAATAATTATCATTCATCTGTTACATCATCATAAACTTGCATCTGAGAACCAAGGGTAGTCCATTATAAACAAAAAAAGCTGTCAATGGGCTCCTTTTAGACTTAGGCTCAACCCATAGCTGTGTATATAACATAATCATTGAACATCATCATTCTACCTCCTGAGGAGTGACACAGGCTCGTGAGGCTTCAACATACAACATGTGGGAAGTTAGGAGAAGTTAGGAGTGAATACATGAACTAAAACTAACTTTTCTTAATGTAATGTGTTTAAAATGTAAAGGTGCAATATGTAAGATTTTGAGTTCAAAACATTCAAAAATTAACTAAAATGATCAATATGTCAGTGTGGCCCATTTCTTACACTCCAAGCATTTTCGGCTGAACCGCAAGATAAGACGAAAGACAAGCCTTTCTTCTACGGCCACAGGGTTAAGCATGGTTTTCTAACTCCAGTGGAATTGGTAGCTGAGATATGGGTTCAGAATAAACAGAGTTAGCCAAAAAGTAATGAAAGATAAGGCAATGTTACACCAGAAACTGACTAAAACAGCAAGTCAGGATTTGCAGGCAGTGAACCAGGTGCATAAAGTTGCCACCGCTACAACTCAAATTTAAAAACATGGCTCTAAGAAAAACATTTAATGCATGAAGTACTGAGAAAATTTTGTTGAGCACCTGACCATGGGCAGGGTAAATTACCCCACTCGTGTCACTATATGAATGATTAGCTGCAGTTAACAGAAACCTTAGGGTCAATACATTTCACTTTACTTTAGCAAGCTCTGTTAGTCGTGATTTAATCCTCAGAGATTTGGCTTGTTTGCATCATGTATGCATAACAACAACCACCTTCATTCTTCTGGGACATTTGGAAAATTAAGTAAAAAATATTAGAGATGGTACATTTCTATGCCAACCCAAAACATTTGGAGCTACCTGTTGGGTTTATCTTAAAAGGACACAATTTATGGAATTTACACACATCAATCCCTTTTTTTTTATATTGATCATATGTGAGCAGATTTTACTGACGTGATAAAATGGGATCTTCCCCTCACTCTCGGTTGCCTACACAAGCCTGTGGACGATTTGTTGAAGTTGTTTAATGCTACGGGAATGGATTTATTTGTTACTCAGACTTGGGTCAGATTTTCCATCAAAGTCCAAAGGTCGAGACTTTATGTACGCACTTGGTGCTTCGTCTAAGTGCCTCTCTCCTCATTGCTAACAGAAAGCAACAGTAGCTAAAGTTAGTTTAGAAATGGGGTCCTCTGACATAAACTAACAACCGGCTTCCAACAAACCACAGACATTCCACAGGACACCAGTAAGTATGCATATTCAACATTTATAATTAACTCATTATAGCAATTATAATTTCCTATGTATACCTGAAAATATTCTAAAGAAGAAATAAATGGCTACTTCACTTGGGTTCATTTCCTATTGAGTATGAATTTGATTTTTCCAGTAAAAGAAAATAAAAAACCAACATCGGTAAATATTAAATAGAAAATGTATCCGTCAAAACTATTTACAATACACTTTAACTAATAATGGCCAAAATGAAAGAATGAAGGAATAATTACACAAAATACATTATAATTCCCCTTTATCAATCCAATTTACCTAACCTTAAGTCTTATCCAACCTTAAAGACAGTCTTTACATCCTGTCAGTTGAGGCCTTTCTCTGTGAAAATGGACACTCCATCCACTAAGACAGTGAATCTGATGGAACAAGCCTGTTATAAGGGAGGGCATATTTTATTATTAGGCCATACCCATGTTAAATTGCTAAATAAGCTAATTGTCACTCAAGTCAGTCATTTAAAAGATTTTTAGAAGGCCTATAGTACATATAGGCCTCTGTATGTCCAAAGCATTTTAAATGTCTTTCGTCATTATAATTTATTTGGAAGGGAGTGTTTTTGTATAGTGGCTAGCAGCTGGTATCAACTGGCAGCTGTGGGTAATGCGTTTAAATTATGGTTTTAAAGGTACAATATGTAAGAATTTTACGTAATCAAGAGAATGTGAAGAAATAACAGTTATGACATTATGTGAAGAACATCTACACATTGTGAAGAAGAGAGGTAGCATGCTAACCAGCTAGCCATGGGCCTGAAAACCTCTTTCTCCCACCGGTCCAAAGCTCATGTGCAAGATGTGTAAAAAACAGCACTCCCTGGTTGTCCAGCTAGCTACATGGCTAACTGAGCTAACGAGCTACAGTCGTGGATGCACAAAAAGAAAACAGTTTGCAGCAGTTAGCAGTTACTCTGGTGATACGCTGTCCCTATTTGAGTGGAGTATGAATTCAAGGTGGCCAATTCTTACTTGCTGCATGTTTAAGACGATAAGCCAGTTAGTAACTGAAGATTCTCAGTTAAAGCCTTCTTACTGTGGGTGAGGTCAAACATTTGAAAAGAGACCACTAGGGTTAAATATCACAGCACCCCGGAGAAGGCTTAAAGCCTCAACATCAACATTTTGTAAAAACATGTGCAAAAACACATCTGAAGCCAACGAGTTAAGAGACTTCTGTCTCATTTCTTACACTCCTGTAGAGATATGATGGCCATGTTTGTGGATAGGGTTAATCTTCAGTTGACCCTGAAGATAATTATGGCTCCAAGCAGATTTGACTGCTGTTGTAGCAAAACATCATAGCTCACACAAGAATGCCATCACTCAACTATGATCCAATATTTTCTTTTCTGATAAGGTCTCCCTTATACACACAGAATTTGGGTTTGGGTTGGGTTTGTGTCAATATATTGAGAACTAGAACCTGATTTGAACCTGATTAATTCACTGCATATGATTTGTGCATATGTGTATATACATTGAGCCTCACAACCATGGTGCCTATTAAATTATGTTTCAATCACATTCAATCAAGCAGTAAAACAGACAGACACTGAGGGGCAATCTCAGACAGAAAAACATGATGTACTGATTTGCTCTGAAGTAAAATCTTGGTCAGAATTTGTTGTCAAAGTAAAACTAAACAGAAAATAACTACCACATAGTTTTGTTTAGCCGTCTTTGCTGGGATTTTTACATTTTCTTGTCTGAAATTCTTATAGGAGGGACTGAAAATACCCCAAAACCAGCCTGGGATGCCAATTTTGTTTGTTATTACTAACAATTACCATCACCCCAGTGGTGGACTTAGGATGTTTGAGGAGCGGCGTGAAGAAAATAAAGAGGGCACCTGCTGTCTGCAGTGGGGCACCAGTGCGCTTCTTCTAAATACATCAATACTGAAGAGAGGCCCCTGGAATTTTTTTTCCCATGTAATTATTTTAAGAGATTTGGTGTGTGTGGTTATAAAGAATTAACTAATCCTATCTGTAATGTTACTTCAAATGTAAAATTCTTATGGTCACTCTTAAAGCTCTGCATGGGTAATTGAGTCATCAAAATACTGAATAGTTGCCTGATGAAAGTTCAGTCAAAAAAGTTTTATACAAGTATTATAATGCACAGCTTGGACAGAGGGACATGGTGGTATGTAAATTCAAATCTCACTCTTTGCGTTTGATTAACACAGAAAGAAATACATGGAGTGGCAAAAATGAACAAACTTGTTTTGGCAGCCTTTGAATAAGCAATGTGGGTCTGTACAGCTCTTAAAATAACACTGTAAATGTAGGCTATGGGTAAGAGATGCATACAACAACAGAAGTGGGAAGAGAAAACAGTAGTTATCAGTTCGCCGTTAGGTTGAAGTTCAGTTTTTGTACATTGTTCTCGCTCTCGCTGGTTGATGTTTGAAAGAAGCACTTACAGATGAGAGGTCTGGCTATGGTACAAAGTCAGCTGAAGTTCCCAATATAATAACAATCCAATGAATAGTCTCTCTGACTGCAACTTGTTGGTTTCTGCAGGTCCACTGGAGCACATCGCAGGCTTGGCAAAGCCACAGTGATGTTCCACTCCAGCTTACGTTTATTCTTCGCTGATGAGGAATAAGCAGCTTGCACCAAACAGCCTGTCTTAGAATCCGAGTTAGAAAAGATTTATCTAATATACTGATCTTTTCCAAAAGTATTAAAGCAACGATCTGTCATGCCATCAAGAGACAAATATTCTGGCATCCTGACTGACAGAGGATTTGAAATTCTGAGGAGTTGGAGCTATTACTCCAAATTTGCTTTATTTCATCTTAGCAGAAAAGTCCATATGCGCTGAAAATCGCCATGAATACTGTTTATGTACCTACAAACTGTCCTGTTGCCCTGTCATGATACTGATCCCCTCTCAGTATCAACTGGGTTGACATCGCTCCACTTTCCTCTTCTCAGCTTTCGGGCTGTAAGTCTTTCTTCCTGCCTTTCCTCCAATAGGAAACTCTACAGTCTGAAAGACAGAAGAGAAGAGAAACATGATTAGACATTTATGCAACAAAAATATGTGTGTGTGTGTGTGTTTGACAGTGCTCTAGACAAGAAGGAATTTAAAGTTCAGTGATGTGAACTCTAGTTTTCACCTTTTTGAGGTTGTCACACGTACGTACATGTACGTGTTGAACTGCACGATACTGGTTATATGTTTCAGACTGTGACTAACCCGCAGAGACTTGACCCACTCTCGGCCTATGTTAAACTAACAAAGTCTGGCCAATGTCCAAACCACACACAGACATCTTCAAACAGAGAGGCATCGGTTTGATCACACCAACATCTTTTGCAACCCTTGCAAGCAAAGTCAATTTTGAACTAGGTGAAATATAGCATAAAGGTTACATTGTAAGATGCTCTGTGGTATACATATTTCTGTGCATGATATAACAAGGTGCTCAGAGGAATAGTTCAACGGTGAAAAGTTCACATACATTTTTTTACATCAATGTCCATACGCTACATATGAAGCTACTGCCAGCAGCCAACTAGCTTAGTTTACTAACCTGGTAATGTACGAGTTCACCTACCATCACCTCTAATGCACACTTATTAACATCTTATATCTACTTAGTCTAGTGGTAAAAAAAAAAAACTAGCTTAGCTAGGTATTTTCCCCTGCTTTAAGTTTTTACTCTAAACTAAGTATTTTTGATCTACGGATAAATATGTAAGTTATGTCAATCCACTCATCTATCTCTCTGCAAGAAAGTGAATAGGAGTGTTTTTGAGAAACAAAGTCAAACCTCACTTTCTAAAATGTTATATCTATTTTGTTTAATCCGTACAAAAACGTGTAAAAAAAAACAAAAAAAACAGCAATATTTGGATTTCTTTTCTTTTTTTACATTCAGGCAGATCCCCTGTTTTCACTTTTATGCTAAGCTAAGCAGCACAGATCACATATTTTAAACTGGGTTAATACTGGAACAGCAACAGGTTTGCCTATGGTGTGTGTTACAGTAAGCATAGGGCCACCTCTACAAGCACAGCTGAGAAGGACAGTGATGTGTGTCTGCACAGGCATTAGAGGCCCGTTACAGTACCGTGGTGGCTTTTGGAAATTCCTGGTTGACAGATACCCATAGCTTTGCTGTAAGCGCTAACTGCTGCTAAATGTAGGTAGCTGCTCAGTAAGGTTGCAAACATGGCAAGGAAACCGGCTTGGTATGTATTTCCTTTGCTCAACCTGCCTCTGTCTTCTCTGAGGTGCCTTTCCGTCCTAGTCTGACCGTACTAATTGGGAGCTGCCGGTCCATGGAGAGTCAGCAACGGGCAACTGCATTCCACACTATTGGCTGCTGCCTTCTTTACAGGAATCACCTAACTATGCTGATGCAACCAGTATTCTATTAGCCATTTCATAGGCTCTCTAAGATCCTCTACTCATATTCCAAAACAGTGGGTCAGAATAGAACAAAACACACGTCGCACATATTCACACATACAGTTTGTCAATATAAATAAAAAATGCATTTGCTTTGCTAAACTTTTAAACTGCATGTGCTGTTCATACACATACACACATTAGACCGTATAAAGTTTTGTATTTGAAGTTAGTAGTTACAGTCTGCAGTGTCACTGGAGGTTTTCTCATTTCCGTACCCTTTGTGATACTCACAGTCCTGCTGTGCTTCTATGCTGACAAAGCACTCGCTGAAGAGGCAGTGCATGGTGTGGCAGAAGTTGTCCAGGAGAGACTTTGGGGAAACATATCGCCATCTGGACTCTGACACTCTGTCAGCTTCTTCTGTTAAATTATCCCAAGTGTCCTGGATCATGTCTGGGAGCTCCTGCTGGAACACCTGGACACACACACACACACAAGCGAGTTTTAGCCAGGTAGGCAAAAAGGGAGTGTTTGAATATACATGGATCCTTGAGGTGCCTTTGCGTGATGTGAATCATCAATAATGTGATGCAGCATCCAAAATGTGGGAATTTCAAAAATGGGATATTAATGGTGGTTATCTAAGGTCAATATGGACAAGATTTTGTCCTGATGGAAGGAAAAGCAAAAAAAAATGTCTTTGCAGCTGAACAAAAAGCAGATTATTCACCCACCAGTCAGTTTTTCCTTCATCTTTCAAACATTTGGAGAAAGCAAACAGATGCTTTTAATCTCTGTTATTTCAGTGTCAACGTTGAATTTGGACAACACACACACACACACACACACACACACACACAGGACCTCAATTTAACGATACGCGAGGTCACAAAGAGATGAATACGTTTTTTTTTGTTACAATGTGCTCTATGCGTGTCCGGCTGTTACATTTAAATTATGAGAGAGGATTCTAATTTAAAGGTGCACTGCATAGGTTTAGTGAATAAATGTTATTCTTCATTTACTGTTTGTTATGCCTAAACAAACTCTCTTCATTTTCATGACTGAATAAACTAAATAAACGCACTGACCTCAAAGAACAACATAGTGCTTTCTTGTTATACAGTGTTCTGGGGACCTTATTTCATCTAAGAACATAACAACCTAACAACAAAATATATATAAAATATTTCTGAATTTGTGTTGTATTTCCTCAATAATAGTGTAAATATAATTTTTTTTTTTTATTTGATTTTGAATTTCCTCTCCGAAGCTACATAGTGCCCCTTTAAACTGTGAATCTCAAGGATCAAAGATCACACCAGATATGGATCATAATTCAGGCATCTTGATGTGATCAGTCCAGACTTACTGTCTGCTGACGTTAGATTCACTGTCTGCTTAAACAGACCACAGGGCATTAATGACTGATAGACATCCACTACTGGATGTTTACATTTAGAAACTGTGCTAAGGAAGTGGATTCTTTTGAATCGCTGCAACCGCTGGGTCAAAATGGTCCAACAAATAGAGCATGCATTTAAAATTTAAACTGAATAGCCCGGAGTTAAATACTTTATTCACGCAAGAACGGATTTCCCTGCAAAATATCCCTTAAACGCATCATCACGGAATGATCAATGAGTTTACTAAATTCACACAAACTGAACTGTTTGATCAAAAACAGAAGCAATATTTAATTTTCCTATGATAAAGGTATTCAATCCTAATATTGATTAACAGGATCAGTGTGACAGCCATCTCCTGAGATGTTCTCTGATCCTATCACAGTGAGGAACATGCCAAATTCCTTTATATAAAGAGGGAATTAAAAGAGCTGTGGTGCAGATACAGGATGTGACCTCCAGCTTACCTCAGCGGGATGAGACTGTACGAAGACTCCCTCTGCATCCTTGAAGCGTCTCTCCAACTCAGCCGTGTACGTACGTGAAGGATGTCTCTCAGACATAACCCGAATGATCTGAAATGTAAAATTCTCTTTGGTTAAAAACCTTAAATCAACATTATGTAGCCTCAAAATCATGTTGATGGTGCAGTGGTTTACAATAGAGTGGATCATGTCTGTCCTATCACTTGTTTCTGTGCTGTGTGAGCGTGTAACATCACAGCAATAACCCTTTACAGCAGTACACCACCTACCTACAGCACCAACTATCAGAGAGTCTGGTCAAACTGGATCATAATTTATGGAGAAAATGTTTTCTGGTTTAACGGCTGAAGTCCTGCAGCTGCTCTGCCTCAACTCTCTGTGATTTACGGAGTTTCCTGAAAGCAACCTTCAACTGCTGCATGCCCTGGCTACCAGTTAGCACTGATAGCAAGGGGGTCATATCACACAAAATAACAATTTCTACTTCATGTTGCTTTGAAGTCAATGAATGGCAAACTTAGCTACCTTCCCCATTAATACATTTGACACCTTGTACAAAGAGAATTAATTACAATCAAAGTGCTTTTCTGAATATCCACACACACAAGTGTTTGTGAACAGTCAAAACTGTAACTGTAAAAAATGTCCATGTGCCTGTTAGGACTGTAAGCATCTGAAGGATTATCAGTCTTTTATTTTGGTAGATCAGGGTATGCATGGGTTGAAATCTGTTACCTAACCTGACACGGAGGGGGGGTGAAGGGGGGTCAACACACCTGAGAGCAGAGGCTATTTGATCTCTTGTTTTGGACTGTACAAGTGGAGCATGTGCCAGCCACATTTTACCTATAAAATAAAATCTGAATCGCTGGCCAATGCCAGTAGAAGCAGTCCAGCTGGAGAACCTCACCAGCACTGTTGGTTTTCCACAGCAGGAGTTCCCAAGGAATGAGAGGAATACGCTCTCAGGTAGCAGCCCCAGTAGGCAGAAGCACAGTGTTAAAATCTCCCACATAGTAGGGTAACTGAGATCTTGTTGAGCATGCAAATATGTGGATAGAAATGACTGGACAGAACTTAACATAACCCAAATTACTGCACTTTGTGGCATTAAAATGGAATCAAACATGTGATGAGTCCAATGAAATCAACGTTTTAGTTGATAATCGGTGGTTGGCAACAGCTACACTGATGTGACGCGGTAGACTTTTTGATGAGTTGAGTAAATCACTCAGCTCTGAATACATTTGTGTATTGGATTAAGTGTTCATCAACTGTTGCTCAACGGTGTCGCCAAGTGGTACAAACTTGTTTACAAGTCAACACACGCATACTGTGGCGTTCAAGAATGCCAGTGTGAGTGTGAGAGAGACCAACACCAAACAGAGTTTGACTTGACTCAATTGCCGGTTATTTGCAATTAGTGACAACTTAATTCTAAAGGATTATGGACTCAAGGCCCAGGACCTGAGCTTCTCATGTTACATAACCTCCTTCCAAGCTCTTCCTCTTGTAAATATAAGTGAATATAAATGAGTGGGCTGCATTTTTTGTTGCTCAAACAACTCAAACCTCAACATAGGATGAGGATTGCACAAAGATGAATCTTACCAAAAGGTGAAATGGAAACAACAACAAGACCTTATTTACTAATCCTTGTAAATGGGGCATTATTGCTAGCAGCAGTTAACAGCTGAGAAGAAATGTGCACAAATGGAAGACAATGAGGTCCAGCAGCTCCTGACCCACTGTGCAGAGGACGAGATCAACTGCCATATAACAGAGAGAGTAAATGATTGCCATTGTTATTGTTTAGAAAGTGCTATCCAAAATGAATGTTACGCCCTTTCCACATATAATGCATGAGCAGCAATTGTGCAACACGGGGCTATTATAAAGCTATATTAAGAACGCTTTCAGTGATCCACTAAATCCACCATCAGCTCTCTGGTCTTCAATATACTGAAAAGTACAGTGGATGAGTCAGAAATAGCCCTTTTGTCAGAGAGACCAGGATTATTTGTTGAGACTTAGCTTTAACATACTGACAGTGGGATGTCTGAGATTGGTGGGTTTTTTTAATCTACATCTAGATAAGGTATTCTAGATATGAGGGTTGGGGGTGGGGGCTCAACTTACACTGAAGCCCAAGGCCCCCTGCTGTTTCAAGTCAGCTCTTCTTACAACTGAACCTTGCTTTATCACGGGCATCAGAGCCCCTGTGGAGTCACAACACCTTACCAAAACGATCCCCCCCCCCTGTCTTCCTTGGCATCGTTTCAAGAATATTTGCGTCCAAATGGATCCATTGTAAATGACTCAGCACACTTTAGTTCATAATCCAGGCCTAAATTCACCAAAAACGGAGAAGAAGAGACAAAGCATGCGCATAAAGCTTGCACACTCTGTACAAACAGACAGTAGACGGAGAAACCGAACACAACAAGAATAAGATGAAGAGGGCTAGTGCAAGGAAACCAGAATCATTTGTGTGGACCGATGATGAGGTCGAACTGCTGCTGCGACTCACACTCGACTACAAGGAGAGTAAGGCTCAATATCTTCTGCAGCACCAACACAAGCACGTAGTCCGCCATTGTTGTTGTTGTTGTTATGACACATCACGGATTAAGAGGTTGAAGGCTAGAGGTCAAGCGGTGGCGCCATGGCGTCATCGATACGCAAAGTATGCAGATTCGCTGTCCAAATGAGAACGCAAAGGCGGTGTTTTAGAATTTTTCCAGCCTGAGACCAGGTTTCAAAAAAGTGCGTTTACAGAATCCATTTGGCATTCGGCCAAAACGATGCAAAACATGTGGGTTTACACACAAAAGCGTTTCCATGTAGATGGCCCCTCAGTCCCTGAACTGTATACATCTCCAGTTTCACAGCATTGCAAGTAACAATAATCACAGATTACACTGACTCTGAAGTGTAGCTCCTGGCTCTGTATGCCTACAATGGCATCCAAACACTTTTCCCTCGATGGCAGAAAATAGTCAACCAGAAAACTATGATGTTTTAAAAATCAGCGCAAATGTCATGAGGGGTTCAAGTTAGTCCTGAGGTCAACACAGGGCCAACCACCACACAAAAAGACGCTGATAAGGTTTCAGTCAAGCCACGCTTTCTTTCAAAGTTTGTTCTCATGTCAACTCTAAGTGTATTCTTAATATCTATTTGCAATAACAAATTAGCATTAATATATATAATGCACAATCTGTACAAGAGTAAATACTGGTCTTCTATAATAGATGGTGGTCACATCATTTCCATGGTTCAGATCTGATCAGGCAGTTGGAAAAGAGGGAAATATCCCACATATGTTTACATAAGAAAGATAAAATCAAAAATTCCTACCTTTTTTAACACGCCTTGGTTGACCTGGAACCACAACCTCTGAAGAACCAGCTCATCCAACCCCTCCACCTGTAACCTCTGATGGAGTGATGAGAGAAGAGGAATGTAGTTGATGGATTTATCAGATAATGTGCGACAAGAAGAAGGATCATAAAGTCTAACAAACTTAATTTTAGATTTTATCAGCAAGTACAATACAGCATAATTACCATGTAGCACCAAACAGTGGAAGTCAGGGAAGGAACAAGGAGGAGAAGGTAAATTATGATTAAGCCGGTTGAGGTGTTGTTAGAGTTATATTAGCCTCTGCAGCGAGACCTTTGACTGGCTGCATAAGGTCACAGACTGTCCTTGTTAGGTACAAAGCAAACATCCTCTGAAAGAATCTCCTCCACAGCGTGCTGTGGCAGAAAAGGAAAACTAGTCAATAATTCAAGAGACAGAGTCGGGATTTTTACCAATCTGCTGATGTTTGACAGTTTAAAGACTTCGTTGTGATGAACCCTGATGGTGTACTTGATGGGGAAGTTGTGCCTCTGTAAGGCAAATGAAGAGAGAAAGAAAAACAATTAGCTTGTGCATTTCATAAACCAGAAAACCAGAACGCTTACAGCTGTCCCCATCTGGGCTGATCATTAATAACACATGTTTCTTATGTAACTGTTTAGGACAATTATCAACTTTGAACAGTTTAAAGTGCAACTCCACTGAATTCATGCATCATGGTTAGTTCATTTTTCGAGAGGAGCACTATTCCAACTGTTAAACAGCTCTGTCGTGTCTTCTCGTAGCTCTGGTTAAGCTTAGCAACATTTGCGAAAATAACCCCAGCGATATATCTGTGATGTCATCAAGGTCATCTCAACCTGGGGTGACTACAAATTCTTCACAGGACTGTGAGGGTGTAAAGTTTCGAAGACGTGGGAGGTTTACAAGGCAGAGTTCAATGAAGGACACATTTGGGTCCAATTACTGGACTTGTAGAAAATGCTTATACAGTATGTGGAGACAGCTTCAAAAAATGTTTAGATACACCAAACATAATACCCAGATGATGACATTTACAATGCATATTTTAGGGTGAAAATGTGTCTTTAACAGGACCCTGAAGTTTGTCTTTGAGGGCAGGGTCGTGGGGAGTCAGTCACAGGTAGGGGTGCTGATGGGTAATAATGATAATGTCATTGTAAATGGTGTGCGACATTTGTGTTTTTTGTTCCAATTTCAAATGGCCAGGATAACTTCTATATAACAAATCATAAAAACAATTTGAGAACGTTTCGCACTACAGCAGACACCAAACCACAGCCAACAACAGCAAGGAGATGAAGAGGGACGGAAATTCCTTGGACTGCGCAATGTACAACTGCTTTACAGTTGGAGATACTTCATAAACTTTGTGAAGCGCTGTCTATGATGGGTTCTAAATTGTTCAGGCATTCTCGTAAAGTCGCCATATGTGAAACATTAAGTTAAAGAAATGTGTAAAAAAGGGTCTGTCTGACCCAGTCGTGTTTTTATAGAGAGCGGGGGTGAGATCCGATTACGCGTGGTCACTCCAGATGACTGATGCTGACGTGCTGTCCCTTTGTGATCGGCTGGCCAAACACTCATCTTAATGTCAGGGATAAGCAGCCTCATGGTTTATAATAATGCAGCGCAGTAAGAATACACAAGTGTATATATCATGGACCTGCCTGTTTATCACTGTTAACAGAGGCTCTGTGTGCAGTATTGTTCAATAAGCGACTGAAGCTCCCTCAGCTCCCCTAGTTCACTGCATCCATGTTTGAGGGTCAGATCGCACTGACACATTTACTTATTTCGCTCTGGTCCCTCCAGCTGGTCCAGTACTTAGAGCCACTAACCCTCCACCCACAAGGCAAATGCACACATGCTCACACATTCACTGAGACATGCTTGCAAACCTGCCATCATTCTCTCACCATGTACCGTCGCCTGTGGCTGAGGCTGTCGTTGAGCGTCTTCAAGGGTGTGCACATGCTGGCTGGTGTCTGGGCCATCTGAACAGGCGCGAGCAGAAACAGGCCTGCGGGAAGAGAAGCAGCACAGCGTGAGATTAAATGCGCAGGGTCGGGGTCCCAGAGCTATACATATAGGTGCTAGCTGTTAGCCCGTTTGGTGTGTGATCACTTTGGATTGAGGTCGATAGATATAGTTTCACCTGACAGAGGTCAACCAGATGAAGAAGTTGTCAGGGCAGATATTTCACGGTAGAATACGTGACATCTCTCCGTCAACTTTAAAAGGTTTCAGGCCAAAGAAAAAAGCATTCCATTAGGTGTAACAAGATTTCCATGCATGTTTAACTCCCCATACTGGTGCCTTGAGCTAATTTCTAATTAGTCGGCGGTGTCAACATTTTCACGGTGATACTGCGGTCTCTTTACACGGCATGTTTTATCTTGATCACATTCTCTGTTTAGCATGTTTGTATGCTGAAATCACCATCAAACACAAAGTTAAGCTGAGGCTGATGGGGGTTTTATTCGTTTTGCAGAGGTTTGGACATAAAGTAAAGGGTAGGGAACTACTTTGATGATCAAATGACCATCAAAAATCAGAACCAAACACTGACCAATATCAGCTATATAAACACATCTGTGATATCCTCTCATCCATTTTCCTCAGCTTATCTGGGTCAGGTCATAGTGGAAGCAGGGTTTTCCAGACATCCCTCTCCTCAGCAATGCGTTTTTTTCCCATATCCTCCTGGGGGATTCCGAGGTGTTCCCAGGCCACATTAGATATGTTATCCCTCCAGCAAGTCATGGGTCTGCTGTGGGGTCATGTTTGGAAAAGTGTGGGTGCTCAAACCGATCCAATTCAGCTGGCTCCTTTCTACGTGAGGGAGCAGCATGTCTACCACGAGCTCCCACCAAATGCCCGAGCCATCATTGAAAAATCATGAATGCAAGAAACTCTTGCAGCTATATACAGAGTAGAATAAAAATCTTTACCGTATGGACAATAACAACATATGCCTGGGAATTTCTATAATAATTATCGCTTCTCTAAAAAGGCCAATACAAAGCAATAGTTTACATCTTTAGCAGTAAGAACAGTTCGAATGAATACTCTCTACGTAGCTCATTTCCCTCTCTGTACACATGTAATGCACACAGAGAGGAGTTCTTAGTGTGAGGTGGGACATTTGCCAACAAAGCACTGAAATACTCCCCATGACAGGGAGAAATATGATCACGCCCTGAAATAAAGGTTCACTTAGTGCTGTGGGAGTACGTTTCATCTTGTAAAACAGATACAGTTATGCCTGAAGAGGAACACAGCAGCCCGTTCTCTCTCACTCATGTGCCAAATACAGTAGCCAGATCAGTGGCCCTGGGCCTCAAAGTTTCATCACTTCTTGAAGCAATGCCCTCATGCAGAAGTAGATTGTGTAGAAGTGGAATATTATGATCCACATACAGTGAATGCAGCGACTGCTTCATAGTGTGTCTGTATCTGAACCTGCATGTCAGCACTTGTTTGTACACATGCAAGTGCCAGAAAACTGTGTGTGAGAGACTGAATGGATTCATTACTACCAGAGATTATTTTCATTTTACTGATGTCACCATAAACACACATCCAGGGGAGCTTCACTGGCCAAACAGCTTATTCTTGGTGTAATAGATTGAAACCCAACACTGAACATACAAAATTATGTAACCAGTGAGTGGTAGCCCACAGAGAATGCCTTGCATTAAGTAACCATTACAATATTCTGTGATCAAAACAAATGTTCCTTTTGCAGTGCTGTCTGGATACCTCAATTAACTTTTCTTTTTTTCCATACTTTATTAATCCCCGAGGGGAAATTATTCTCTGCATTTTACCCATCACTAGCTGCATATATATTAACACTGCAAGCTAGGAGCAGTGGGCTGCTGTGAAAGCGCCCGGGGAGCATATGGGGGGTTGGTGCCTTGCTCAAGGGCACCTCGGCAGTAGTCAAGGAAGTGAACTGGCACCTCTTCAGCTACCAGTCCACTTCCATATTGTGGTCCGTAGCTGGACTTGAACCGGCCACCCTCCGGTCCCCAAGCCAAGTCTCTACCGATTGAGCTACTACAGATGGGGAGCACTGTCAGCTGTCACAGAACAGGAAAATGCAACGCATTTGGGAGCAACGGGTCAATGCTTCAAAGTTGGGGTTAAAGTCAACAGCTCTGAGAGGCAGCTCCTAAGCAGACTGGCCATTTGAGCTAAACGTTTGTTAATTAGCACTGATGAAACCTAAGAGAATGTCACAAATTTCAGGAGCACACCAAAGTGAGTAGAATCCATTATCATGGTTATGATAATGTGGACCACTGATACACATTCTGTATAATCCAGCTGATTGAAAGCTACCGCAAAATATCCACAATGATTCTAAATGATGAGCAACAGCGCCTGCAGTACCTATTTACACTACTTCAAAATACGTGTAAATAGTATATCATCCAAAGTGACAATGACCCCTCGACAACAAAGTGTTGAACCTCTGTTTGTTTAAACATCTAATGTGAGCTCTACAGAAAACCAGGTTTCAAAACCTGCCCAAACACTCATGTGGAGAAGGACAAATAGCAGTGGTATCTTTGCTGCGACAGGTCTGTCCCCCTGATATTCTTCTCATCTCAATGGCCTCATCAGTCTTTCTTGAGTAAACTGGTCCACAGCTGTTGTCGAGTGATCCATCCTGCGGCGGGGAGTGACACCAAAACCTGCAAATGCCTGAAACCGGAGTCATTCATTAAGCAAAGTGCGCTCCCTATAGTAAATAGTTTGTTTAACCCTCTATGGATGTTAAGTACTCATGGGGGAACAATGTTTTGGGTGCCTTCGTCTAAACACACAGTGGGACTCACCTCTGGCCAAGTTTAATTAATGGACGACAGACGTCACTGACAACAGAAATCAACTGTGCATTCTGGGGCAAACACACCAAGGCCAAGCATAGCCTCAACATCTGCTTAGACTTGTAAGGTTTCTTCCAGAATAGCTCAGCAAGCCCACCAGTAGGAGCTTACCTACATCCCTGGCGACTGACACGATACAAATTGAAACTGTTAATGTCCTCGAAAGCTCATTGTACTGTGTGTACAGGTATCTTAGGTAGAGAAATCAAGTGGTTTCAGTGTTCTTCGGTTTATAATCATCACGATAGCAGCTTGAATTTAAGCTTGTTGAAAATAAGTTCCTCTGATTTTCACAGAGAAGACCTTCCCCTTGAACAGAGTTGGCTCCTCAATCCACGGCAATATTTTTTACAATTTTACAAAATACTTTTGTATTTGTGATTCTTTCTGGTTCCAGCTTTCCCTACAATTAGCGTTGAGGGTGGATTCACACCTGGCTGATTGAAGCGGTTGTTTTTTTGCTTGGCGTTCTCGGCAACCCATTTTGTCAACATCGGAATTAGGATTGCTATGTTCATCCACTTCCAAATTAACCGATCGTGATCTTGTTGTTTTACGTATGTGTTACATGAAGGAACTACAAACTTTCATTCTGTTACGCAACCGTGTGATGTATAATAAACAATAAATCACCTTGACCCTTAAACTAAACAAATCTCCATTTTAACACCACAATACATACACAGACTCTATGTGATAGACAGTGA
This sequence comes from Sparus aurata, assembly GCF_900880675.1. NCBI lineage: Eukaryota > Metazoa > Chordata > Actinopteri > Spariformes > Sparidae > Sparus > Sparus aurata. The sequence continues at coordinate 26,601,273 of NC_044194.1, read as the reverse complement.
GCATATGTAATGTATACCAAGCTACATTTGCCTATATTTGCAGAGGAGAGTGATGGAGAGGCTAAAGGCAGAGTGACTGCTCCTTAATATTCAAATGCAGGAAAACCACCACAGAGACCAGTCATATCGGGGTTCAAATATAAGGGTTATCACAACCAAACTGCAATCTATCCCATATGGTTCTGCAGTGCAAACATGGTACACATGATGAAAAACACACAAACTATGCCAAACTGTTGAGGTCGTTTGTTTTTCTAGCACTCCATCACACCCGTATCTTCAATGGGCCCAGCTGCAGTGAAAGTATACTGACATATACGGAGTGACGACCTCTTCGGAACCTCTGCAGTATGTTAACACTAATGAGGCTGCTGAGTGAGCACAGAGGCTGCTTGTCCGGAGAATATTGTGGGAAAAATAGTCTCAGTTGCCATTACTGTAAAGGAAGTCCTTAAAATCCAGATATAATCCCTCATTTTGAGTCAGTTTTTAATGGGTTTTTTGGTTAAAAGTCTGAAATATGAGCAGTGGTTTACACACGCTTAAGAGACTTTCACGTTTTTCTACAACATAAAACATGTCAGTAAACGGCCCGTATTCGTATGAAAGTTTTTGTGTGTGAAAAACGAGGGATGCTAACATGTGGCCAATTGAGATTACAGAAGTTGTTGGGGACACTAAACATCCTCACGTTGGACTTAACTGTTGATACAAGTGTGTATACTACCGTGGTAAGATGCTTAGTGTTGCTGACTTTGACGTCATGTACACCTCAGTGTAGTTTGTTTATAGCCTTTAGCTGGGGCAGTTTCATTTATACATCAAACATCGTTCAAGTGGTGTTCATCTGCGAAGGCTTGCCTTGCTGAACCAAACGCGCCCATAGAGGCCCATAAACTTGTGATTACCAAAGATCTTATTTCTGCAATAATCTAAAATCCGATTGAATCCCGTAGGCTTTTTGTCAAGGGAACCATGGCAATGCTAACTACCCAGTTACAACATCCCTGCAGCACTTCATGAACACAGACTGCCAGCAAGTAGGGAAGGTTTAGCAAATCAGTGGTCCTTGCTTGCAATATAAATCACTGGTTAATCACATTAATCACTCAAAGCTGCAGTTAAGTTTTATTTTCCATTCAAGGTACCCAGGTATGTCAGATTCTTCATTCTTTAAGAGGACCCCCTTAAGCTTCGAGGTGGTGTTAACCAGTCTTCCCGGTGTACACATGCTAGGGACTACATGAGAAGAATTGATTACACTGATTTCGATGATGGTGGCAGAACAGCAATGGGACCTGCTACTAACAAATAACACTCCATTTGCATGAAGGCGCAAGGTCAACCTTATTGAATCACCCTAATTAGCATTAATGCTCTTCAGATATCTGGCTACCGTGATGCTATCGCAGCTGATTACATTTGTACCACAAATAAAAGTGGTAGTTGTGGGAGACTTATCCAGGGTGTAAATCTTCATAGTGAACACAGTGACTGTGTCTAGATGGTTTTCTTATCCTTTTTTGAGGGGCGTGCTGCCTAATGCAAAAACAATGTCGATGACTGATGACGCCTCCAAGGGAATGAAGCAGCATGTGACTCAGGCCATGCGGGAACCATATTGAAACCCGTTATTGCCCTTTACTGACCCTGAAAGTCTCAAGAGATGCTCAACAACCCTAGTCTGTGAATAATTGAGAGATTTGCACTCATTTGATGTGTTGGCCAGCATCTTGAATGATGTCCATTCCTAGTTTGACATTACCGGGAAGATTCTGAGAACAACAGGCAACGGCTCCAACTTCGTGAAAGCCTTCCAACCAGCCTTGCTCAACCTAGTAGCGGTTGATGCCCTGAATGAGGCATACAAGAAAGCATACCATTCACATTTTGTCAAGTGTAATGCCCATTGGAACAACTGGAACATTGGAAGGTCCACACAGACTGCTGAGGATAGTCAAAGACAAATGAGCGGCGGCTGTCAGAGTCCTCTGCAATAACTTACACGTATCATTGGTCCATTTTAGTTCATTATTCAACAAGCAGCTTTTTGGTGAATCTGATGAAATGCTTATATGGTGTCAATCAAAGTTCTGTTGTTTCCACTTTCATCACACGTTCAATTCAGTTGAACTCGCATTCCTCGCAGCACACTGCTTCCATGAGCCCATTGCCCAGGAAATCAACATCTTGCGAGCAGAAGCAAATCCCCTGATGGCGTGGCAGCTTCCAAGAACCAGCTTCAAACTTGACCGCGTCAAGTTTCCACTGAAGTACTGCTAGCCTCACGTGGATGATCCGCAGTTGGGAATGGAGAATCGTTTTGGCCGCATGTCAGGAAGCCGTCAACTGATCACAGCTGCGATTCTTCTTTCAAAATACAGAGCAACTTGGGCAAAGGATGACACAGCAACCAGAAGGAAAATCAGTAAAATTTGTACAGTTTGACACATAATATTCACAAATCAGTTATGTATGTACTGATAAAGAGTGCATGAAACTAAATCAATAAACTTCAAATTAAGTTGTATTAATCCTATGATTTACTTTTTTCATTCTCAGAATGTCTCAGGATTGGATGATGATGATGATGATGATGGATGATGCCACCATGCCCAGTTCACCGGATGAAGATGACTTCTTCTCTGCACTGCACGCGCATGACAGCTCAAAACAACTGGACAGATACTTGGCCTGTTTAGCATATAAAATGGACTTGCTGAAATCCTTTCCAGCTGTGTGCAGCTGAACATGCGTCGGCCTGCCTCAGCACCCTGTTAAAGGCTGTTAAGCACTGCCTGACTCCGCTTGAGCCCAAGAAGAGTGACACCGAGTTATCACAATTTAAGAAAAACGGTTGTTTTTGAAGATAAACAGTATATTTTTCACTTTCACCTTGATCTTGATTTCCTTCAAGTGTTATGTCAGCTCCATTTGTAAGGTGGTGTACATGAATTCAAATATGCATTAACTTTTAATACTTTACTACATTTAATACCAGGACATTACTTTTGACAACAGTAACGATCAGATGCTTTCAGACACTTGTATGCTGTGGGTCAGGGGTAGAGCCAGCGTCTTGTTATCTGAAGGTTGATGGTTTGATTCCCCTGGTCTGCATGTCGAAGTGTCCTTGGGCAAGATACTGAACCCCTAACTGCTCCTGATGTGCTGGTCAGCACCAGTCCAAATCTATGGGTCATGTATTCCCAAACAACCTAATCGACTCTTTTGTTAACATATTCTGACAACCATAATATTTACGAGTCCATTCGTTTCCTGCCACCATTTATCTTGTTCAGAAGTCTGTGGATTATCAAAGGGTAAAAACACTATGACAGACCTAACCTGCATGTCTTTAGACTGTGGGAGGAATGTTTGGAAACACACAAGGATAACATGCAGACCCACAAGACCCCAGTCACATCTGGTCTGATTTGAAACCAGGATGCTCCGGCTGTCAGGCAATTTTAAGTTAGTATAATAAGGAAAAGAGCAAAATCGTGACAAAAAAATGCATTTCATGCTGATAATATGATTATAGCACAACTAAATCTTTTTTTAAAGCTCTCAATATCGACATCAAAGGGGCAACATGTAAGTTAAGTAAATACATTTTAAACTAAAATTATCAATAGAGAGTGAAGAAATTTCAGTTTTGCAAGTGTGATGTCTATGTATTGTGTTGCAGAGATATCAACTGAAGTTAGCATGCTAACCAGCTAACCAAGGGCTGTCTCTGTCCAAAGCTCCTGCGCTAGCAGCAACACCAACTCTTCATCAGTGCTGAGAGCTCGCACTCCAGACCACTAGCTGCACAGCTAACTAGCCTACAGTTAGCAACAGGTAGTGGTTAGTTTGGTGATATGCTGCCCCCTACTTGTTTTGAGTATGAATTTGAACTGTGACCGGTTGGGGCTAGCTGTTTAGCATGCTAACATCAGTATATACCGTTGCAGTAGTACGCGAATGTCAAAACATGAAAACTGGTAATTCTTCACACATGTTGGATGTAAAATTTTATAGATTGCACCTAAAAAAGTTTGTATTATATATTCAATGTGATAGTTGCTAATTTTCCATTCTGTGCATTAAATGCAGATGGGTCACAAAGAAGATGAAAAACAAATTGTATCCATGACTGTGTATGTTTACAACCACCACAAAGCATTCCTGTGTAAAAAGATGAACTGCCAGGCCCCACTAACCCTGAAACTTCACACACTGAAAGACATTTGTGCCTGTGTTGTGTCAATTTTCTGTTTCTCTCTTTTCTAACCCATCTGTCTTTATTGCTCTGGGGATAGACCAAGCTTTACCCAACTCCTAAAATCCCAGCAAAAACTGGTATTGTTTACAATTTTATACACAAGTTTTATGTGTGGCTGAAGACGCATATTTGTGTATGTTTAGAGAGTTATCAGATTATCCAGGCAGGCACTGGCTCCCTTTCATGCTGATAAGGTATAAAATCTATTTGCAAGGATTAACCTTTCTGATTCAAAAATCTGTCACATTTGTCGGTATTTTAATGATTTATGTACGTTTTTACAAAGTTTTTACAAAGTACTAAGGGTATTTTATTGTGATGAGAAAATCTGTTAATATTCTCTTTGAATAGTACATATTTTCAAATATTACCAGAGGGACATCTGAAGCAAATACAAACCAGATGTCCGGCTTCATTTGTAGTGGAGTGACTGCTGTCTCAAAATTTGCAATCAATCATCCATGAAGCGATTGAATTACACTCTCTCTACATTTTTCCACATGTTGTAATGCCTTGATCCTAAGATGCTGGGGCATTTGGAAATATATGTTACAGGTAAATCAGTACAGTTCAGTTCAGTTGGACTATAAAAAAGTGTCAGTGAATGACAAGAAATACATTACATAATCTTCACTTGAAAATGACCTGTATTTAAATGATCTTTTACTAATTGTTTTATATACAATAGTTACAGTTTTAATGTTCAGTGAACAGGACTGTAGGACAAAGGCGAATCTTTCATTCCAAGTGAGCCCTCTGACTGCGTTCTGTGCATTTTTCCTGGCTTATTTGCTCGCTTGTTTATTCATACGGTATGTTTCTTCTTGTGCTCCTCACCAGTCTTTCCTTCCTCCACAGCTGCATTGCGCCTCCCTCATTAGTCATTCGGTCTTCCCAGTATTTTGTCAGCTTGTCAGCCCCTTCCCTGCTTCAAGTGGTTTAAATCATTGCCCTCCCACATGTTTCTCCACCTGCACCTCAGTAGGTTAATCAGTGTCGCGGATTTGTCCATAGGTGTGAATGTACGCGTTTTTGTTCTCTACATGTCAGCCCTGTGATGAACTGGCCACTTATCCAGGGTGTACCCCACCGCTGCCCTGTGTCAGCTGTGATTGGCTATAGCCCTAAATAACAGTGTTGCTGTGCTGATGTTGTCCTCTTGTATTCTGTCTTTTAGTGAAACCTTGCTGCACAGCTAATTAACCCCGTTGGGACAATAATGGTAACCTTGAACCATGATAGTTCATTTTAACAATTTCTACAATAATTCATCATGGTTTACAGTATACACTGCGTTCTGAAAACTCTGTTTTATACAGTCGTGGTTTCAACTACAGCGGTAAAAACTACATTACTGTAGCTATAAACACATGGTTTATTGGAGTATAAAACCAAAGGTTTCAGAGTGGGGAGTAAAATGACCAAAAGGGTCAATTTTCAAGCAGAGAAGGTGGACCCAAATGCATGAGATGACAGGATGGGAGTGAAATGGATCTTGATCATCTTGATCAATCTTGATCATGGCAACGCAAAGAACGGGTGAATACCAAGAAACATCAGGGAAAGACAAAGACAGGCTCAGGAAAACAACAACAGACGGATCGCAGACACTCAACAGATGACTCAACCAAGAGTGGACAAATGGTGCGTTCCAGTGCACGTCGGAATTTCCGAGTCCGTACTCGCGACTTCCAATCTAAGAGCGTTCCAGTGCATTTGCTCAGAAAAACATGGACGCATGGTGCAATATACAATGGAACAGACCATAACAACTGGACGTTTACATACTAAACTGACGAGGGGATGAGGTGCAGGTGGAGAGAGGTGGAGAAGCCCATGGGAGGATAATGAATTAAAAAACACTAGGAGAAGGGAAGGACAGACCGGTGAGGAGCACAAGAAACCAGGAGGGAAAACACTGAAAAAAAAGGCACAAGACACTGAAACTGAAATGACCATGACAAACAGCGAGGAATGTTCCTGAAAAGCTAATCTGTGTTTGGCTCATCAGTGCCTTTTTCTTGTAAATGCTGGTGACAGTACTAAGTAGCTGCATGCCATTTTGATTATCATTGTTATAGATATGTTTAGGAAACTGGTATTCTGTTCCCAGAGTACTGGTTTTCTTCACCCAAGGTTTACAAACTGAACGTTACACTGCTCACTGTAAGACGAGGGCGACGGCTTTGGGCTTCTTCATGTTGCTACAGAGACTAAAGGGAAAACACTGCATCTGTGTGGCTTCTCTTTCCACAAAGAAGGCTTCCAGGCACAAACAGACACACAGATCACACTTACATCCCGAGCCAACACTGGAATCACTGAGAATCTCCGGCAATGTTGTACCGTACACAGATCCACACCCGAAGAACAGCTCATGTATAAACAGTGTTTGTGCGCCAACATCCACATGTCAAAGTGAATCTAGAAGGGAGGCCCTGACTCATTTTTCAGAGCATGGAGCACAGTCACGTTCATGTTAACTCCTCAAACCTCTTTTCCTCCCACAAAGATTACAACCCACTTTTCAAGGGCCAAAGTAAAGAGTTAAAGCACAGCGCCCCCAACAGTTACTGAGTGCAACACCACCGTGGTAAATACAAATCCCAGGTCTGTTACAGTTTGTCAGACGCAATGTGGGCGCTGACTACAAACAAAACTCATAACGTCATAACAATGAGATGTGTTGAAAACTTGTATGTTGAAGTGAACATGTATGCAACGCTGTGGTCCTCCCCTCTCACTGAAGTTACATCGTGCAGAAACAAGTGATGAACACGTTTTTCACACTTGTGGGTTAGTCGATTAAATTAGAAAAATATAAAAACTACCATTGCTTGGGAGTTTCATTCACAATATTTACTGGCTGCAAACCCGAGCAGACTCTCTTAAACGGGACCTTCTACTCTCGCCATGGCTGCAGAGTTACAACGTGCAAAAGGACGACTGTACGGTAGCGTAAATGCGCTATGCAGTGAGCTGTGCTGTTCCAACTAACCGACTGTTTTTGCATGCAACAATGATAGTAAAAGCAGCCGAAAGAGATTAAAGCCTTGGTCCGTCTCAGCCACTGGCCAGACTGCAACAGAACAGTCAGACCAATCCTGTCACATGTGGAAAGTGTGCAAACATCGCATTTCCAAATGACACCAAGACAAGGTAGGAAAACAACAGCTCGTCCACTCATGAAAACCCACTGCATGTGGAATAATGAGTCATATAAAATACAGAAAGTATCAGCTTTAGAGGTGTTGTGATGCCCTCTAGAAGGAAAATGGTGAGAAGTTTCCCCCCTGCCCTGTTAAACCTCTTTGTGCTGAGCCTAACACGTCCAGCTCAACGCTCCAGGCACAGTCACAGCTGAGCAGAGGCACATTTGAGCAGGGTGCTGGGAACGGAGCACACGCACATCATTCCTGCTGGGATTCAGTCAGTTGAATGAAAAGGCCTCACACCTCACTGGTGTTGGGTGTGACACTGATATACTCCAGTATGTTTTGATACTGGTGGTCGCTTTAATTTAAAAAATGTAAACTTATCCTTCGGAACTTTTTTTCTTCCTCTGCATTGAATGTTATACAGTATATGGTTGTTCTGCTATTTGAACATTATACTGACATACTGGAGACCATAACTTCAATTTGCCATGGATTAGCTAGGACCCTTCTTCTTCTTCTTCTGGGCTATTTTTTAACACTGGCCCTCGATTAGCCACCAAAATGTGGGTTCCTAATCCTAATGAAAAACATCATCAACTGTCACATATTAAAATAAAAAGGGACACAAAACAAAAAAAACATCTCAGCAACAGCCACAGCACCAATGGCCACTGCACACACATGCAAACACACACATGTAAATGATGTCTCTTACCCAAAAGGCCTACCAGCAGGCAGACAGAGACGGACAGCTGGACCATACTCTTGGGCTGACGTCTACGGTCCTCGACTCCACAGTGCTTTAAACTCAGCACAGGGTGTAAACACACACACGCTCCTGCAACACTGGTGTCTGCAACTCTTCGGGGTGTGTTTTCAGCAGGACACACATGGGTCGCCGGGCTTCAGGTCTTCATTGCAGTGTCCAGCATACCTAAAAACATGCTACCAGTAAAAGATCCTTGTTATTCTGGCTGTGGTGTCTCTGTTGGTCACAGTTGATGATAATCTGAAATGAGACCAAAAAAAAAAAAAACAGTCATGGGGCTGGAGAGGAAAATAAGCAACATTCAAACAGATGGAACAAATTTGACGGTTAACCCTGCTGATGAATGGACGGACACAGACCAGACGTGTTCAAGACTGAAAAGCCTAAAACAATGTTTCCTTGTGTTTTGTTGCATTCACACTTATGGATAGTATTTTACTTCTCAATACCAGAAAATGATGGTCTGAGCAGAAGCCATGTCAACACTGAAAATGAAACCACCATAAAGCACCACAGGGCGAAAAAATGACTGCAGTTATTTGAATTCTCTCCTGAGATTATGACTTAGACCTATATGGATACTTGATTTTCCTAATAGTTGTTTAGTGTGCATGGAGATTCTGCATCCATGAAAGTTGCTCTTTGAGGCTACACTTAAAGCAATCAGCAACTTTTTCACCTTAAAATAACAGCTTCAAAATCATTTTGATGGTGTCAAGAAACACGTGTCTCGTAAAAGGGGTGAATGGTGAATGTCTCTGTCTCAGCCTCTCCGCCCCTCTTTCACTCGTTCTGCACCATTTAACTTCAGTCATGTAAAGAGTTTTTTTTTCATAGTTAGCAACTACATTACGGAACGGATGTGTGGATTTGCACTCAGAAGCTGTGGGGGGCAAATCACAAAAAATTGCCAATTAGAGGCGCTCTGAGCTTAATTTTAACATCAGCGTGTCAACATTCTTATGACACCAAGGCTAAAATGCCGATGTCTGGCAGGTAAAACCGTGATTACCATTGTAGTTCAGTGTTCAGTTATCAGTCTTAAATGTGCTAAATAGCTTTAAAGTACAGTTAAATCTGATGGAGGATCAAAAGTCAAGAGGTAAGTAAAAGGTATTGTGTGTTTGTCTTGACAACTATTAGGTGTTTCAGTTTAACCGAAGTTGCGGACCAACCATTCAATCAACAGTGCCGTCTGTAGAGCCATGCTGCCAGCGTGGCTACAACTCAAATTCAATCTATCAGTAGACAAATTACCAACGTGTCCACCTTCTGACCCACGTTGGTTCTGACCAATCTTCAACTACACATCTGTGTATTCTCTGACTGCATCTTGCATAGTTGTAACACTATCATGCAGATAGATGGACAGACATATACACACATGGCCAAATTCTCAGAACTGCTTCTATGATGGTTCGCCATACAATAAGTGTCTCCAGGAACACATTTTGAGACACACACACACACACACACACACACTGACCCAATAGGTGAAAGCATTTCCAAGCAGTCATGGCTATCATTGATATGATATCAATCATCATATGATATGATATATGATAGTCATTGATATCAGATAGCAGTAAATACCAATACAACAATGAGCAATGAACATACTTGGAATCAAGTATCACATTTTTTTTATGAAAAAACAACCTGCAGCCTGCAGCACCCACACTTACTGCTTCAGTTCAGCCAATGACTTTTCCTGTCAGTTAATCAATTCTCATGGTCCTGCTTTCAACAAGCTGTTTACTTGCATGTTAACTATCAAACAGACAACTGAAAGTGAGTATTTGGGCCTTGACTAAAAAATGGGTGTTATGAATTATCACAAAATTTGGAATAGACATTCATGGTCCCATGACGATGAACTGGATGGACTGCATATGTGTAATGGTACTGTCAGATTTGCTTACGAGCATGGCTTGTCCACTGCACACTTTGCTCCAGTCTGGACAAAATGAAACCCCGACGTTTATCACATACTGGTTTTCCTATATATGTGATAAAACACTATTTCAAAAGACTTTTTTAAAAGAGCTGGAGCCATCTAAGATTATGTTTGGATTTGGATAGAAGATTTCTAAGAGTCGACACGAAGTCGATGACTTGAGGAGTGTGAAAAATGTCCCTTTCTTGTCCAGAGGAGGTTTATCTTATTGTGATGGATGGGAATGCTTACATACATTCTGTTCTCATATAAATCACCCTGCACCGTATATATCTGCTATTTGGCACCATTGCTTGCATATGTGGTCCAGATGTTGGACTCTCATGCTGTCACAATGTATAGGATATTAAAGTTAAGAACAGATTAGAGGAACATTGAAAAGGAGTTGCATCACTGTTTTCAGTAAATCTCACGGAGCCGCATGAGAGCAAAGATGTAGGTCTATATATTGTCCGACCTCACAACATCTGGAAAATATCACCTGTGAAGGGCAAGCACACCTCCTGGAGGTCGCAATCACATACACTGTAACATACATGTACAGTATCAGTGACATTCAAGTCTGTCAGCCACATTCATTCAGTCACCACAGCCTGCTATGTCCGTATTTTTTAAGTCACACAGTATGACCTCCAGACCTCCTGGAGGAATAAACACCCAGAGTCACATCCAATTTAGCTCTAATCTGGATCGCTTTTCTGATGGGGAGAGGGCAGAGATTACGTTTTAACCTTCGGAAGTGTCCATTCACCTTCGCTCCTTTTCACTGTAGTTGAATAAATACATCTGCACTTGGATGGGGGCAACACCTCCGAAGAGGAAATTGAATCCAAATAATAGTTTATGAACTCATCAGTCAAATATCCAAAGCGGGGACTTGTGAAATGATCTCCACTCTCCAATCCAAAGGAACACACAGAGCAGCGACTGGGTTTAATGACTGAAATGAAGTGACATACACAAAAAATCAACATGATGATAATGATTTGGAATGATGAAATGAACTGGCGGAAAAAATCACCTCTTCAATACCGACTCTAATAACTAATATCGACTGAGGATGGGAAATTTCGAGGTGGGATTACTACCAGTTGTTATTATTGTTATTATCATCGCATCGACATCAACCAAGTCATGAGCGGTCACACAAGATGGTTTCATGCCAACTTTGAGCTGCAAAGGCCATTGGAATAAAACTCTATGACTAAATAAATGATTCTACAACCTTTTTTAATTAATTGTAATAAGATATGGCCTCGTCACTTAGTCTAAATATGTACTTATATAGAACAATGAACTATACATGATCAGTAGATGTCAGTATTATCACATGCAATACAAAGATTAAATTAATTACTCAGGCTTGGAAAGTGTTAGGCAAATGGCAAATGAATTAAACAGTTGCTTTATAATTATCTTAAAGTGTGCGTGGTACCTGGTATGCAGGCAGATTTGCGACCCCTGCTGTTATCTGCCAGGCTTGGGGAAGAGGCCGTTTCAGAATCCCCTTTGTGTGTCTGTCTTTGTGTTTGGTCCGCTGTAGGAGAGGGGACTCTGTTACTGCAGTGTTATTTTAGAGTCCTCTGGGTTTTTTTTTTTTTTTTTTTTTGCCATTTAAGCAAAAAAATCAATCCCGATCAAAGATGGAGACTGATTATCAAAACTGTAGAGATGACCACATCCCCGTCCTGTCGGAGTGTTTCTTGTCCTTTTGGACCTGATAAACTCAACAGGCCTCTATTGTAAATCGGACAAAGGTTATAAAAGCTAGTCTCTCCTTGGTAGCGGACAACCTCCCTGTCTGGGCAGCATTATGTCATTGTTTTTGTGGTGGTTAATTGGGGAGTAATCAGATCATTGAGTGTACCCAAAATGACCTTATTGTGGAATGTGACCAGGGGGAGCTACATCCTGAACCTGACAACAGAAGCAAACTGTGGAGGTGACCACAGGTTGCCAGGTGTTTATGCACTTTACTGTTGACTGCCAGCTGCAGCTGTTAGGGAAATGTACTTTATGTCATGAACATAACGTTAAAGTGAGGTGAGGGGGAAAAGGAGAGACAGAACCGAAGTCTCTGGTGAGTGCTGACTTGATTGAGAGGTTGACCTGACTCAAACACAGAGACACACACACCTTCAGTGTGCGCCGCCGCTTGCTAGTGCAAGCACAGTAAAGTAAAATGGCTGTTTGAAAGCGAGGTCAAACACACAAACAAACTATCCTGCAGTCAACCTCCCTTCACTGGCAGTGAAAAACACACAATAAAACACCCAGAATCAGTAATTGTGACACTCAATGCGTTTATATGCACAGCTTAGTTGGATTACAGCCATAGTTCGACTATGCTACTCAACCAGACAACTGCAATTATCCGAGTATACATGCCGGTGAGAAAATTGGATTATTGGGCCGGAGCATGTCATATCCCGGTATGCTAGGTGGCGCTGTACCCATTTCAACTAGTGGTAACAGAGCCACCTCCGGCTGACCTCTTTACGTCACCAGCTGCCTCAGCATTCAAGAAAGATGGCGTACGAAAAGCGAGACGAAGCTACATCTTTGTACACTTCGTATATGGTGTACATGATAATTACACAAACTAGGGGCACAATGGCGCTCTTTCTTGCGATGATTTCAGCGGAAAGACGCCGCCGCCGCCCTCTGCCTACTTCCGGCTCACAGCCCCAGGGAAAAAATCTTGCAGCTGCGCAGAACGCAAAATCCGATCTGATCTCATGGAACGTATACATGCAGGAGCAATGCGACTATCAATCGAATTATCTGGGTGCTTTAATTCAACTATTATTAAAGCTAAGGTGTATACTAAGGTGTATACATGCATCTTAAAGATCCGATCATAGTCAGACTAACACAGTAATTCGGTTTTCTTGAGTGTCATGTAAACACACTGAGTGACTGTCAGGCTGGGGTGCCATAGAGCATGCGCACTCGAGCATTCCACCGGCCGAGCCGGCTAACCTCCAGTTTAGATGGGGATAAAATGAAACCGGGCAGCTCTTAGACTAGGTTCATTGATAACCCCTCCTGGCTTCAAGGCCTGGCACTATTTGTGGGGGCTTGGTTGGTCTCAATGATGAGGCCAGCCCTCTTCTTCGCAGAGGAAGTTACTTTCAAGCCAACTGCATTAAATAGATCTCCTCCTCTTCTTCGTTGGTTTTACAGGCAGACGTAAAACCACACCGCCATCAGCTGTATCGGAGTATATGGCATCATGCTATTCACTGATGGGTGCGCTTCTTGAGAGAGAGAGAACAGGACGCACAATTACAAAAATAGAACATCAATATGTGGTGGCCAGTGTTGATATTGTGGCGGACCATCCCAAATACATAAATCTGGCGCAAATGTTAAGAGACGAAGTAAGGTTTTAAAGTTCTATTCATGTGAAGCTCAGTCTCATTCGCTGACTCCCCCGTCACCGAAGAAGCGACCGACAACCAAATGAAATGCGCAGTTACCTTGAGTAAACACTGTTGGAATTAATTATTAATTAAAATGAATGTATTTAATGCAGAGTTTGCACATCACACACACAAGCGCGCACTGATTTCCTGTGTGAATTTTAATTGTATTGTTTTGGAATTACATTGTTACAATAAATCAATCTGATAATAAAAGACAGACCACCGCATTTAACTTGTAATTTACATGTTTTACCACCATTGTCATCATACATGTTTGTCATAAATGACATGTTTATATTGTGTCATTGTGACTAATTGTTTTGCTTACAAAATCCTTTTTTTTGGCTTTCTTTAGCTGGAAGGATGCATGAACATCCCCTGAATCTCTTAATTTATCACTGGAACTGTGGGGGGCTACATATCACAATGGGTTGGCTAATCCAGTGGTGTCTCTACAGTTGTATTGAAGCTTGGTTTTTTTTTGCTCTTGACAGTTTTTGCTGTCAAGTCCAAATTGGGTATGACGTACAGGCTGATGGGTCCTGTGGTGCGTACCTCATTGCGATTGTCTGTTAGTTTCAAACACATTCTGTAGAAAAATAGACTTGGTGCAGAGAGCCAGTCACTCCACAGCTTGCAACTCAGATCAATGGGGAGAGGGTCACCAGGGGCAACATTGCACAGCTCACCCAGGTTTAGACAGTGAACACAGCTGGACACCAAACTGGGACGGAAAAACAGCCTGTAAGACCGCTGGATGCCAGTTCGATGACAGGCGTTATCTTTTGGGATGACAAGGCATAGCAGGTGGGGACAGGGGCTTGCGGTGGGAGAGAAGCGACAGCGAGTTGGACATCAGCAGCGAGTGAAAAGAGCACGTAGAGCTGGATTTATTTTCACATCCTACTCGGTGAAATGAGGATTTATTTCGACCAAACCAGGGGTGACAGTGGAAAGTCAAACACGGACTGTTTTTCCATCAACTTTATTTTGTTTCTGTCAAGTTTGAACAAAGTGTGTTTTTTACGACAAGTTAACAAAGCAATTAAGTTTACCCTTGTTCACCCACTGAGAGAAACTTGATTGAAGAGACATACATTACAATACATACAATACATTTTTCCATTGGTAAAGTAGATGTAAGACTATTTCCTGTCTTGACAGTATGTGAGTTTATTTTGCTTATTTATGACACTAAAACCTACGAGAGGTACACAGAGAGGACACAAACACAAGTCACACAGGCAAGGCGGGTCATAAAACAAAAAAAAACGAGCTGTAATCAGCTGAGGTCCAAAATGCGAAAGTGCAAACAGTAAAATGACAGCCGAAAGGAAGTGGCAACCATAAGGCAGGCAAAGGAAAAGACAAAGTCAATCCAAAAACTAAGGACAGACCATGAGGAAAAAATCAGGAACACGGGGAACACACAAGGACTGACGAGAACAGACAAACGATCAATGAGCGAGAGGACAACACAGGCTTGAATAGAGACTAAGCTAACGAGTGGATGAGGTGCAGGTGGAGAGACACTGGGAACAGGGTGGCGCTAACGAGGCTGATGTAAGTCTGGTCTGTGGGTGGAATCAGACTGGGGAGGAGCGCAGGAAGATTCTGGCAATATCTTACAAATTGCTTCTTTAAAGTCACCTTTTAAGGCAAATCATTTTCTGAATTTTCCTTTTCTGAGTAGCTCAAGGTCACCAAACTTACATTTTATCCCTCGGGCAGCTTTACTGTTGTTCAGCTAGAAATAATTGGCAGCTTACAATGCTATGCCTTAAAAGCAGCCTTCCCGATACTGATCTCTATCAGACAAATATCATAAGCCGACGTATTCAGTGGAGCTTACGGGTTTATGTGTAAACGCAGAGAGGTTGTCTTTTTGTGTTGCATCCAGCCACTGACTGCGGCTTTAACGAGAGGCGAGAGCAAAAGCCGAACAGCTGTCTGATGAAAAGTTTGTGCTGCGTGTGATGAACAGACACCCAACACTCAGCCTATTGTCTCCTTTTCTGCCTTCTGTTACAGACGGTGCAGATTTTTCACGTACTGTAACTGTGTTGATAAGATCTGCTGTTGCTCGGTGTTTGTAGGTAACCGTGTCGTCACTATTTGGATGAGAGGGCCATCTTTGGTCCAACTGGCACTGATATCGACTTTAAATCTTCAAAGCACACCACCAGCTTTTCTGGAGATCCTTCAGCACTGCGGCATGACAGCCTTGAGTTTGAAATTCCTTAGTAGCCCTGAAGTAGATAAAAAAAATAAAACCTGTTGGTGGTCACCAGATGTGTGAAACACTGATAACGGCTTAGTCAAATACAGTTTAATCATCCTTTTTTATCAAGGCTGCGTTCAGTGAACCGTATTATCTTTTCAGCTGGAAACGAACACCTACAGTGGAACCGTTGAGAAAACTGTCCTGGGAACATTTCCTATAGCCTTCAGCTAACGCCCCCAAACAAACACTGTCCGCTGGGTTATGTCAGTCCGACATACGTTCATATTGAACGGTTGTTGGAATTGGGACTATGCTTTCTTCACTGCTGGATGTTCTTTCCCAAACACTCAACCAGACACAGGCTGGATTTAGATCGCTTCATTTCAATTAGAAGACGTGAAACTGACTTGTTGACATAAACTGCTCCATCATGTAAAGAGAAATTGTTCGACAGTCTTTTTCACAGCACACTCGGGCAACTCTGAAGGAGCGCTAGTGCACCACAAAATCACAGGTCAGGCTTTGGTTTTTCAGACCAAACACTGCATTATATGAAACATACTTTCATCAGTGAGTCACTCCCTATATACAAAAGCTGAATTTAGAAAATAGCAAATTTAGATACACATTTATGGTGAAAATTGTATGTTCCCTTTCCCACATCTTTGGCATTAGCATAAAATGCACCTACATTTACTTCATGCTTGCACAGGAATAACCATACTGGATGGCGTGGAAAGCTCACACCAGCTTCATCTACTACAGAAACCCAGGGAACACACATCTAGTATCAAAACTCAGTGGGAGATTCAGTTGAGGAATTCCCAGAGGACACATGGGATACAGTTGCAATTAATCTTCACTTTAGTCTAACACAGTGTAAAATCCTCTATATCCCCCATTTAATCGAGGGTAGGCTTTCTAGGATTTATGATGCTGACCATGCCTTACACGCGTCGTCAGACCCTTGCTCCCAATGCCCATATGTCTTTTCAGAATCATATCCTGAACCATCAAAACCCCTGATCTGGAGTCCTTCCCCCATTTCTGTCACTGTCGAGCCATAAAGTGGACTTCTGACGGCCCAGACACACCAGACCGATGTCAACAAGTGATGACGGCCGACTGTTTTGTCCCCTCCTTGCGTCGCCTGCACTTGAACCCACTGCAAAGACTTGAGCTGGTGGCCAATTAGCTTGTGTGTTCTGTGTAGGGCTGCCCCCAAATAGTCAACCAAGCACTGGTCGACCAAAAACTCATTAGGCGACCAAAATTTCATTGGTCGATTGGTCGCAGGAAAAAAAAACAAAAACATTTGGTCTTGTCAAAATTAAGTCAAAATCTATGTGACTGGCGGCTGGCCTGTGTATAAAAGGCTGGAGGGCTTTTAATTTGAAGGGCCAGATACAGGAAGTCGTGACACTCACTCACTGTCAGTGTTTTCTTTTAACACGGAAGGTCCCTTTGACATCGCGGTTAGACAGTTAACAATTAATAGCCAACCATGTCGGGAAAGACGTCTAAAATATGGGATCATTTGGAAAAGAAGAAGGATGACCCCAAGAAGGTGACATGCAAACTTTGCAAGAAAAACTTCGCCTATCACTCCTCCACGACGAACATGATTAACACCTTAAACATGTAAGTAGCCTAGCTACCTGCCCATGGCGGCCCGAACGCTTGAAAGCAATTTAACTAAAATTAATGGTTTTAAGGCTCATAATTTTATGTCATTCAGTCGCTGAGGCTAGTATACTTGGGGGGGGGGGGGAATAAAAATATATATATATATATGCGTCGATTAGTCGACTAATCGCTCTAAATGACGACCACTGGTCGACCAAGAAAATCCTTGGTCGGGGGCAGCCACTAATTATTCATCCCACCAGGTAGTTGTAGCCTGTATTTGCAGCCTTTTTTCTCGGCACAGGCTAGAGGGGCTTTTGCTTTGTGACTCTCAAGAGTTGATGAGAGTAATTTCTCTCACTGATTGGCTCCTCCACTGATTCAACATGGCCGAAAAGCTGCCAACAAGGACCGAGTTGTGCAAACAATGCAGCGTACACTGAAACAACTGGGGCCACACTTACCGACAGCAGTGATAACCATTGGCTAATGTCAGGGCCCATAGCCTTACGTAATAGTAGTATTTTAGTACAATACATTTACTAACTGTTTTGTCCTTTATCAGTGTCATCATGAAACACGCTACAAACGATATATGAAATTCCCGTAACCATTCACACACCTCAGACAATGGGCCCCGACAAAGACAGGTCGGGCCTTCAACCATCTTGGCAGCAGATGTGTCCGAGGCAATATTTTTGTCTGCCCGCCCTCGGCACATAGAGAACCTCACACCGTCTGATGAAGCTGGAGGTAATTTTAGATGCAGCACTCGGTGAAACGTCACAGCAAGCAGCAGAAAGAAGACGAGCAAGGCGATCGAGATGAAAGGTGAGATGAAAAACACTGCTCTGTCAGAGAGGTGTCAAAGCAACCCTGTGATCCTCCCGCGGGACACGCTCTGTGCCGCTGCCCTACTGCAGCGCATTACATTTTAAGGTTTCTAATATTTGTGTAACCCCATTGTGCAGAGTATTAGAACCATCTCGGGGAGAAGCGGGGGGGCATTTCCCATTTGATTCGGAGTCTTTCGGAGCATCACCGCCTGCTTTTTCTAACCAGTCAATAAAATCTCTCCAGTCTCAAGTAAACTCGAGCGAAACCCAGGAATGCTTCTGAAGTTTTAGTTGGAAAACAAACAGGAATGAAGCCGAATATTGCCGGTGTGTCAGTGTCACTCAAACACAATGAACTGATGATGAGTCCCTCACGTCCTTCATATTTAACTGAACAGGCGTTTGCACACGTCTTAATATTCAGAATCTAACTCGCGAGTCATCCCTTCCTTCCCTCTGCTTCCCGACTTCCCCCTTGCTCATGGCTCCCTCTTTCACACCCTCGCCATTCAGCTTCTTCCGACTTTCTCCACAGCTGCACGTCACAGCTCAGCGAGCGGCCAGCTGACTAACTCCGTGGATTCCTGGATGGCTCAGAGTGCCACCGGTGGTGAGGACTTTGCGGCTGCGGCGACCAACAGATGAGTGAACCCAGCTGTTCATTTCGCGGCCTGCAAAAAAATGGACGGAATGGGAACAGTGCGCAGGCTTCAATTAGACCGACACTAAAGATGAAAATACAGAGTAACGAGGCTCATCAGTGCGATCGCTTCATGACACAGCAGAGGGAATGTTTAGAAAGTTTCATTCCATTCCAGCGCAGCTCCTTTAACATGCACATATATGGGAAAAAAAGCATATTCGGTCTCCTTTAAAGGATGAGAAAAGCCAGTCTTGCTGTTTCATTTCCTTGGAGACTGAATTTGACAAGTTAAAGGAGAACTTCGGTCGATTTAAACATGCAGCTTCATTGCTCAAGCTACCCTTGACTTGCCAGTACCGAAGACGCGAACAAATTTGGTCCAACCATTACAGAGCTCCGTGAACGGAGACTTGGCATTGAACGCTAACAGCATGGGGTCAGAACTTTACACTGTGTTTTAAGCGTCTTAACATGCTCCACATCTCACACCAGAAGTTATGCAACATCAGCAGACACCTTAGCACGCAGCACTGTAGCGTGTATGACTCAAACTGAATAAAAAAGTAGTTAAAACAGTGTGTTTGTGCAAGCAGCTACTTACCTGTTTGTTGACATCCGCGTCTTCCGGTGGCTAGACCAAACTAGTCAATCCGTCGAGTGTGCACTTACTCCCTCACTGGCGGAGACGGAAACGTAATCCAGCATTTTCGTGTTTATGTTCATAATGTACATGTCCATGTTACAGCCTGTCATGAGCCATGAGCCTTACAATAGCCTGTTAAGCCTGTTAAGTGCACTCTCGATGGATATGCTAGTTTGGTCTAGCTACCGGAACACACGGATGTCAACACACAGGTAATGTAGCTGCTTGCACAAACACACTGTTTTAACTACTTTTTTATTCATTTTGAGTCATACACGCTACAGTGCTGTGTTGTAAGGTGTCTGCTGATGTTGCATAACTTTTGGTGTGAGATGTGGAGCATGTTAAGACGCTTAAAACACAGTGTAAAGTTCTGACCCCATGCTGTTAGTGTTCAATGCTAAGTCTCCGTTCACGGAGCTCTGTAATGGCTGGACCAAATTTGTTCGCGTCTTCGGTACTGGCAAATCAAGAGTAGCTTGAGCAATGAAGCTGCATGTTTAAATCAACCGAAGTTCTCCTTTAACAAGAACCGTAGGCATGAAACGATCTCAACTTCGCCACGCTCCGTAACGACGCCTCGAAGATTAGCTCAAAATGAGATTTTATCGGATTTGTTCAAGTCTGAGCGTCACATTTCTTAGATATAATGTTGCAGACACAAGCAACATACGGTATATCATCCCCTTCAGTTGCAATGTCCCCAACTCAGCAGAGCATGTGCTGCTCTATACAGTGATGGCGCACCTCTGCAGCCTGTATTTGCATTCTCTCGGCGGCAGCAGTGCCTTCGAGACTGGAAAATGACGAGCTGCTAATCTCAGGTTCAAACATGTAACAGACAACAAGAATTCAGTGAGAGAATAGTAGACCACGCGGGAAAACAGAGGCACGAAACCCAACATGTCAGCACTCATGGTGACACGACGCGGGCACCCATGCATGAAAGCCACATCTCTGAGCTGCCCTCGGAGTGCGCTCAGAAAATGACAGGGTCTCCCATTTAGGTACTCATTCCAAGGATATAGCGTACGACCTTTGGCCTACAGGATATACACATAAGTTGAATGCTCTCCCATTTAGGCAAGTTTTTCCTATTTATTTACTATTCCTGTGCTGTTAAGAGCCCCCAGCCGTCTACATCCACAATATCCTTCCACTCTAACCTTGATCAATCGCCGCCGCGTGTCTGTGATGCTGATTCTAACTCTAAACCTCTTAAACTAATCAATCCTAACCCTTAACCCCCTGATGACAAAGTGTCCGCACACTGAGAGAGCTTCATCACCACTGGTCCTTGAGAGGGTAGAAGCACACACACACACTCACATACGCTCACATTGCTCGGGGCTGAGTCACCACAGCTTTCTCTTGTTTCTCCTGACCCTGCTCTGTTGTCTCTCTGTGCTATCTTTGGATTCAGTGACCCTGCACTGTCCCTATAATTCCAGCCTCTGGCTCAGCAATCAAAGAAAGCACACTCGTATAGAATAAGAAGAAGAAGGAGAAGATGAGGACATACTTTATTTATCTTTTTTAGATCTATTTTTTGTGATTATCTCAACGACTTCACCGGCTGCGGGTGGTCTGAAAAGCTGGTGAAATGTTAGCTCAGGCGGGACGTCTAATGTTGCAGTAGCAGTGCGCGTTGCCCTGCAGACCCTGCAGCAGAGGCCACGCAGGCCCGACTGAGCAGTGTTCACAGACAGGCTGCTGAACACTGTGCCATGATCGAATAAAGCAGAAATACGCGCAGCGTTTGTTCAAAGGTGCACTGTGCAGTTTTGGCAAGGGGAAAAAAACAAACTCAAAAAAGTTCCTATTTACAATAGCCTATTTATACGGTTAAGGTCAGTAGGTTAATAGGGTTGTTGTTTTGTATTTTTTCTTAATAAGTCATCCTCAGAGGAGAAGCAGTGAACGTGGTAGCTACTTAGAAGGCTCCTGCACATGTTTGTTCAGTCAAGAAAAAGAAGAGATTCAGTTTATTTAGTTTGTTTAGTCCTCAATACAGTTTCCTCCTTTGATTAAATTGTCTTCTTGCTCCTTTCATAAATTGATTAATTGATTAACCCCCCCGCCCCCCCTTTTTTTTCTATGAAATGAGCATGTGTGAAAAGCATGCGTGCTGTCGCCGGACCCTCTCTCACCAGGTCTGCCAGGACTCATCTTGGACACTCTCCAGTAGATGTGTGATCCCTGACGGAGCGTTTCACTTGTCAGTCCTGTCTGAGGAACTGCTGTCTATTACCCTGCCCTCTCCTCAGCTGTGTGTCCTGAACTCTCTCTCACTCTCTTTCTCTCACTTTGCTCTTTAATGCTGAAGCTGTCCGACGCGGATGTTTACACAGTGTGGCTGAACTGCTGCCGTCCCCTCTGGGTCCAGGTCTCATCTCGTCTCGTCTCGGTAGCGCACGGTCCCTGACAGCTGCAGCACTTCAGATTAATGATCTGAAGAAGCACACAGTATGTTCTGCCTTGTAAAAAACAACAAAAAACCTTGTGAGTGGCCACATGTTGCCACTTTCCTCTGCTAGAGGCAAAGGGCCGCTTGGGCAATAAATAACTGACGCACCTGACGAAAGTGAAAGTATTGCTGGTCGTGTTGCTAAAGTGCGACAAGCTGCGCGCACGGGCACGCATGTGTATGTCCAAGAGCAACGTTTGACAAGCCAGACACACACACACACACACACACACACACACACACACATATATATATACATTATATCGGTAGACACGCACCTCGAGATTCCCTCTAGTCCGTGCTCCCGGGATGCGTAAAGGCTGTGCCCGCTCAGAGGTGACACGCTGTAATCAGTCCTTATTATATCGGAGGGAAAGCCAACCCGATGAGAATCCAATCATGAAATAGGAAAAAGTCACCAAGGGAAGTCCATTACTCGCGCCGTCCATCCATCCACGCGGATGTGGTGCGCCGTGTCTGCGTGTGCCGCCAAGTGCGCAACAGGCTGGCCTGCAGCTCCTACCAGTCAGTCACCCCCCAGACGCAGACACGCACACAAATACAGCCTGCTTTCAAAATAAGTGAGCCTTTTTGCACGCCTTGCAGTTCTCCCTCCCCTCCCCTCTCTCTCTCCCTCCTTCTTCTCTCTCTCTTTCACACACACCTCTCCTCTTTTTAGCTCATCAGCCGTTTGATTTACGCAAGCCGATCAAAAAAAAAGTCCCCCCTTCACACATCTGCGCGTTCATTTCTTTGCGCGTCACAGAGGTGTCCGCCGGTGACGATTTTATTTTGAAAGCTGTGTCTAACCACAAGCGTCAGGAGGCTACGGTGTCCCATCTGGCTTGACGGAAGAGTTAAGCACTCTCCTCCTCTAACAGGTAACAGATGACAGTGATACCTTTCCTGGACGGTCTCCTGCTGATTGGCAGGACTCATCGTTATTCACGTTTATGATCCGACCTCCGCTGGGAAAGGCAAGAACGGCTCGCCTCGGGGCAGGAGATGGTACAGATGACGGCTGGGGCGCAAGAGACCATAGATATTATCCTGGTCAGCGAGGAAGCATCTGGTCAGAGTGAAGAAGAACAAGACTCCTTCACCTCGTGTGTGGTTTTAGGGGGAGACATTTTAATCAGAAGTGGAAAAACCTTCACTTTTTTATTTATGATGAAATAAGCAAACTGCCCTTAAAGGACGACACAATTTCATCCTGTTTTACTTTGTTCATATGTGGCGGACCCTGCCACCTTTTTAGCTTCAAACAGAGTTCTGGGGACCTTATTTCCCCCCTCCTATTCAGTTATGGAAAAAAAATAATATGCCTGTGTTTGAGCCAGTACCCCATTAATATTGTAGATATTACAGTTCTGAATTTGAGTTTCTTCTCTAAAACTACAAAGTGCCCCTTCAGCTGAAGTAATAAAAGGGGGTCGCGGGGTCAAGAAGACGAGCTTCTCCATAAATTCCTCAAGTTTAGGTCCACGGTCAACACTTTGTGAAGATCCTCCCTTATTTGACCTCAAACGCCTTCCACAGCTTTTGGACAGTGTTCCCAGAGATTCTGTCCCAGATGGTGTCATCAGACCCTCATTCATGCTCAGATTCAATCTTTGAATCTAATAGTCCGCTTTTCAAATCAAATCATAATTCAACTTGAGTTGTTAAAGCATTACTGCAGCTGTCAGACATGAAAAGAGAAGAAAAGTGCCTTCTGTTACTTTGCACCTGGGACACTCACCTTCATCCATCATCTGGTGTGCATGTTATATGGTATATTATTGCATTATTATACACCAGGGCCACTTCACAGCAGACCACAACCGCATGTGTCGGTCCAGACTGGCTGCTGAGCTCAGACGGGAAAAGCCCACAGGAGAGCAGCGGCATGAACGCAGCCAGGCGGGTTTTTTTGTCATTCTTTTATGAATATTTCCATTTAGTCATATGAGGTCTCTTTGATATTGTTTTTAGGTATTTGTAATGTCATTTAAAGAAAGGAGCTGGTCAAAGAAAAGCCGGACCCTGGGAGCGTGCAGATAAAAAGTTGTCATTTGTCATCAGAATCACTGATTGTTTTGCTCCAAAGACTCAAAAGCCGTGCTTTTTAAAGGGGTTATCTTAACTACTGGTTCATAGACATGTTTACTGATGCTTTACAGATGAGTTATATCGACAAATAAGATAAATCTTTGAGTTGCCATGCTGTTTAGCTGTGTCGCTCTCCAGATGAACTGTCTGACCAGCAGGTTTTTCCAGGCTCGGGAAGTGACACGTACATGGAATGGGATTACATTATCAGGAGCAAAAAAAGGTAACTATATTCAGGGATTACTCACAGGACTACGATTTTAAAATGAAGAATAACACTCTAGGTTTCAAGTCAGCTGCGAGGTAGAAAACAATCAAGGGCACTTCTAGCTAAAAGTGTAGACAAATATCAACATTTCAACCCTCAAACAAATGATTGTCTGCATCCAGCAGGCAGAGCCAGAATGATCTCAGAAGGAATGCTGTCCCACTGATTACAGCGAGTAAATGAGCATATGAGATTAAGATTAAGATGCTCCTTTATTGATCCACCTTGGGAGAAATTTGCAGTTTACACAGCAGCACAGAGGGAATGAGTAGCAGCACAAGAGTTACTCTCCCAAAATAGAGACAATAACAGAGAGACATTAGAATAAAATAACAATTTGAATAAAAAAAATATTAAAAAATAATAAATATATGACTTTGATTTAACACAAAGTCTACACTGAACATTTTTTATTTACATTTTTTCAGTATTCTGTTGAATTTAATCTCTGTATGGGTTTAAAGGCGTGTAGAATTATCAATACTGCTGTAGTTTCCATGTGACACAAGCCCTTCAGCGCAGCTTCCTGAGTGTCATGAGTCGTCTTCTCAACACACCAGGACACCAGCTCCAGGACATAAAAAGGATCTCAACTCCAAATGGGGTGGCTATTTACTGTGGAATGGTGCCGACCTATCTCATAAACTGTCAACTGTGCCACCTCTTGGGACCTGCCCCAGAGTTCACAAAGACGTGTGAGCTGCCCTCTCAGGACCTCGGACCCCAGGGTGTCGTTGCCTGTGTAGATGCAATCTACATGCTACTGGAGGATCACCGCAACGCCTCCTCCCTCTTCATCCTCCTCCAACTGCAGCCTCACCAGGGGAATACAAACTTCCCAAGGGTTGAATGATATGGTTGATGGTGGACAGGTTAAACAAGTGTAGGCTAGGATACGATTGATGGAGCCCAAGTTTAGATCATTTTGGGTTAATTTCAGCACTCCAATTGATGCAAGCACAGTCGTTTTAAGGTTCCCCCATTCACGTCCTATTGTGTTGCTGAACACAGCTCCATTTACACGTGGTCCAACCCCCAAACCTCTTTGTGTTTGTGTAATGTCTTGTCGCTATAGTTTAGCTTATGTGTTGTTGTCCTTGTCGCTTCTCGTGGTGAATACGTGTTCGACCAGAAAGTCTGTGGTTCCTGTACATTTTACAGTTCAGTCACTGAACGTGCCCAGATTTTACTCATGCTTTACAGAAACAATCAATTCTTGTCTTGGATCAACACGTGTGTTAACAGACCTACTCTTCACTGTGTTATTGTTCCGACCGTGAGGTCATCTGCCTGGGCGAGAGGCTAACAGTCGTCTGCATGGTATTTTTTATTTACGCCACATTAATACTTATAGTTTAAGCTAGAATTATAATCTTACAGGTGCAAAACGTTGAAAACAGCATATAACCAGAGCAACCGCTTCCTGTAGCAATCATTAGCCGGTTCGCTCAGCTCGCTGTTCGGACAGCAGTCCGGACTGGATGCTCGAGGACCAGGGGGAGCTTTTTCACCGCTTTGTAAGGTCAAAACTGCTATTTCTTCACATTCTGTTGTTCAATTTAGCCTTTTTTTTTTTTTTTAACTAAAATTCTCACATAATGCTCCTATAAGGTCAAAACACTTACCATAATTCAAACATATACAAATGTGGTGGGAAACATCTCTGCAGTCAGGTGTGTTGAGTTTCAGTAAACTGGAATCCATCCACAGAGGGTAAGTTTTTCACTCAGCTAAAACCCTCCCAAAATCCCCAGAAAGAAACCCCAAAATCCCCAGAAAGAAACCCCAAAATCCCCAGAAAAGCGCCTCTCAGTGGTGCATTATCCACAGCCCCAAGGCCAGGTTGCCTGAAATGTTACTTGGTATCAACTCAGTACTGCATAATACACTGAGCTGAAGCCCCGAGGATGACAGCGAGCCTTGTTCATATTAACATCCTCTGACAGAAGCTGTTATCAGGAGCTCTGTACCGATCAAGACATCAACATCGGGTCAAGTGAGGACAGACGTGCATCAGATTATTCCAGAGATCAGCTCAACACACAAAAACCCTTGCAGTGGCCAGCACACATTTTATTATGGACTTTTTACATTTTTTATGGTAGACAGGTATGTTTGCGCTGCACAATGCCTTTAAAAAGAAAAAAAAAACATAGCATAACAAAAATAAAATGTTAGTTAAACCTTAGAAATGCTCACACCTCTGCCAACAGCAGTGATTCAGCTCTGGTAGAAATGCTTAGTGGCTGACAGCAGAGCACTCTGTGGTTTCACTTGGATTTGTTATTGTGTCCAGCTCTGCCTTTCCATTGCTCATGGTGAGACAAGGGCCAACCGAAGTTTGGTGAGCAATGTAAATCCTGTGACACCTTCACACGCAATGACTCAGTACGCTTGTGTTGCCCTGTCTTTTGTTCAACTATCCGTCAAGAAGCAAGCTATTCAGGGTGTTCGTTTTTGATTTAACACAACCTCGGTGCGGTTGTAACACCGTTGTGAACTCAGCAGCGGCACTATGCAGAATCAGTTAATGTTACAAATGCTAATGCATCACGGGAGTATAGCAACTAATGGATTGTTGACACAAATACAGAATGTCTCTTTACTGCAGGCCTTAGCTGACATTAGTCTCACATTACATGCGGGGCCTTTCTCTGTTCCCACACTGAAGGCCGAGGGGCTGTGAATGAGAATTTTTCAAGGGCCTTTGCCAGAAATAAGATTCTTATAATAATAATAAGAAGAAGAAGATAAAGCAGTCATATTTCACATATTTGTAAGCTGCTTCTGTCAGGGAAGTGGCGACAGAGAAATAATGCATTGCAGTTGCTGTTGCTTAAATTGCACAACTTCAGCCTGCATTTTGAAACAGCCCCGTTTCGATGCTGTCATGTTGTACAACGCATACGGCAGGAGGTCAGTTCGGCACCACTGTAACTTATTCTGAATCCATCTCCCCACTCATGTCTGATTCGCTTTCAGCTCATCCTTAAATACTCGTAAATGTGTTGACGCGGTTTCACACCGCTGACCTGCAGCAATATCTGTGATATTGGTGATGTGGCTCAAAGGCCAGCTGTCCAGTGGTGTCTGGCACTCCTGAAATGCTTATTCATCACTTCCCTCAGGCTGACACTCTGGGTCCCCAGGTAACCAATATATGTATTTCATCCTGGTGGAGCACTGGTGTCTGATTACCATGAATTAGGCATTGGACGATTTAAAAACGTCAAGTCACAACAGAATAATGTACAGTGTCTATCCAGTATTGTGTTTTTTTTATTTCTAGTCTGAAATGCTTTATGTCAGAAATACAGCGATAGCACATCTCAAGGCAAAAAAAAAAAAGCAGTTGATTAAGCAAAAGGGTAGCTGTTTTTTTTAAAGATTTTTTCTGGCATAGACACCTTTATTAAGCAGTAGACCGATGCAGGACATGCAGCAAAAGACCTCCGGCCGGAATCTAACTGGGGTCAGCTGCGTATGTGGCATGCGCTCTAACCACTCAACCACCTGCGCGCCACCACAAAAGGGTAGCTGTTGAAGTGATACCATGCTTTAATAAAAAGGAACACCCTGTGGATTCATAGCTGCAGGTTAGCCCTGGTGATTTAGCCTGAAGTGTTGTGATAAAGGCACATCAAAGACTCCGCCAGGCTGGACCTCACTGTTGGTCCGGGGTCTGGGGTCGGCTTTGTTGCCTGGGGAGCACCAGGTCATGTGTTGTCTGTCTCAAATACTAATACTCTACAGTTTGCTCTGCAATTCAGTCAGCCTTGGTGGGAAGCGCGCAAGTTTGGATCCCCCTAAGACAAGAACTGGACCTAGCAGGTGTACACCCGCATGCCCAACTCGAAGAATGTTTAGGTTTTCCAAACATGTGTCCGCTGTGTGTCTTCCCTGAGGGCAGGTTGGGCGCCCAGAAAATCAGCCAGCATTGTAAACAAGACACAAAGGGCGGGGCCAGGGGTCTGCAACCTGCGGCGCTGGAGCCGCCCCTTCAGTGACTCCTGTGGCTTTGACATTTTACATAGACATGAATAAAACCTTTTTTTTTAACCACATCGCTGTTTTAAGCCGACAATGATTCTTGCATTGTTTGACAGCGCAAATGTGTAGCCTACACACAGAATTGTATCTTTTCTATCATGTCGTAAGTAATTGGATGATCCTGAGTTAATATCATTGTTTTTTATGCTCAAGCTCGAAGGTTAAGTGCAGTATGTGGAGGAGGATAAAAAGGAAGGATTAACTCACACTGAAATGGACTTAGAAAGAAAAGAAACTGTTTCTTTTTTTACTTGTATTTTTAAAAAAAATCCAGCCTGCTGCTATGTGTTTTATTTATTATCAAATGAGGCTTCTTTTTATATTGTATATGTTCACAAACATACTCAAGTAGCTCTGCGTATACAGTCCTGTATTGCTACTCTATTCCTATTTATTGTAGGCTAGCTCTTTTATTTCATCATTTCTTTTGGCGAGGGCCGGGGGCTGAAACGGCTCTTTTGATAGTAAAGGTTGCTGACCCCTGGGCTAAGCAGACAAAGTA
Source organism: Sparus aurata (assembly GCF_900880675.1). Taxonomy (NCBI): domain Eukaryota; kingdom Metazoa; phylum Chordata; class Actinopteri; order Spariformes; family Sparidae; genus Sparus; species Sparus aurata. The sequence continues at coordinate 26,572,341 of NC_044194.1, read as the reverse complement.
AGGTCCTTAAACAGGATCAAATAACACTCGGAGGCAAATACACCGGAGAGAGTGAACAATTGCAATGCAGGGCGGAGACGAACTGTCAGAGATGGCACGAGTAAAATACATTTCATTTTACTCATACAACATTAAGACAAGCAGATACAAGGAATGAGATAAGACAAGACACCAAATTCAGTACAAATAGAAGAAAACGTACAACATTTGAATTCATTTAACAAGATGCCCAAAAGTGTTCACTCGTAAAAAAAAAAAAAAAAAAAAAAAAGTAAAGAATAGATAAAAATTATTTTTTTAAAAAAAGAAGGGGTCAGAAATGAAGACCAGGAGTAAAAACAAGTAGAGTACAATGCACCAAAGCCACATATGAAACAAAGCAAATAAATAAATACATTTTAAAGAAGCACAATCAATTCCCGGCTTGTGGTCTTTCCCTCCTGATATGTTCAGTGGAAGGGCCCCAGAGTACTTCCACTTAAATGTGCTTTCATCTGTCGTTGCGGCATCTGTCCTTCTGCCTTTTTTTATATTTTCGTCACACGTTGTGACGTATCTTCCACTGCGCAGAGGACTGTGGGTCAGAGTAGCCAGAAAAGCATGCTGGCTTGAAAACTGCAAAAAGTGACAGGATGCAGCAGAACATCATGGGGTTTTCGGCCTACCGCATTTCACGTACTTCGTTTTGGGACATACTAAATCTTTTTCTGGCTTACTTAATATTGTGGTAGTATGTGTATTTGTATACTGGGTATACATCTTCACAAGGGAGATGAGGATAATTTGATACAGGTGATAGATGTGACTAAGGAGCAGAAAATCACAGCAGCAGGAAACATACAAGGCCACAAAGGGGTAAGAAGTCTTGACCTGAGGAGTCGACTTACATCTTAAGGAGAAAAATCATTCCTCTGAGGACAACAGTGTAATCATCTTGACCAGAGAAGACAGATGGTTTGAAAGAGGAGTAAAGGAATCCATCTACGTCAAACTGGAATGACCGTCTTTGAACAGAGGACAATGTTCAAAGACGGACGCCTACGATGCAGTACTGAGTTCTCTCCCCAGACATTTTAACAACCGTTCACACCGGGGCTCACCTAGCCATAGAAACCCACGTGAAGGCCGGTTGGGACACACGACCCATAAGTGGCCCACACAACTCGGAGGAACTCAGAGCTCACATGTGTCCTTAACAACTCTGTGAGGACTCTCCCACACAGGGTTTAAAAGCCTGCAACTCCCCTCCAGTCAGTTAGACCTGAAGAAGCCTCTTGGATGAGAGGTGAAACATCTTCAGGAAACTGAAACAAGTGCAGTTGCCTATGCTACAGCACCTAGATTTACCATGACCTGGATGCCTGAGACCCTTCATTACCATCTACCTGCTTTGTGTATCAGATTAAAGCGTTGCTGGCAGTCTACTCAAGTGATTCACTTACCTTATTTGTTTTTTACATCCCAGTTACAGCGAGACTGCATTATCAGCCTATTACCTCATCTTTGTCTCATCCTCAAACATTGTTAAATGAGTAGTTGCTTTTATTCAATCAAGGCATTTTAGTACTACACTTGACATTGCAGTACGTTATACGGTAATGGATTTAATTCATTTATTTAGATTTTTGTTGTGTTTTTGTATGCTTTGAGGCATTTCTTCCCCTTCTGTGATGTTTTTTCAATTGTGTTTTATAGTTGCTGTACAAATAAAGTTGCCTTTATGAAAATTACATGATGACTTTATGTTAAATAATAGGGTTAAGGATATGGCTGAGGATGACTCAATTTAATTCAGTTAAATTGTTTTCTATGATTTGACAGTCAGGTTTCTCCTGAGCTGAATTGCTTCAACGACAACATTCCTTTTTTTTTGGTAAGGAGTGACAGTCGATCAGATTCGATCAAACTGATTATATTGTAAAGAAATCAAATCCAAATGTTAACATTAAGGATTTAGGGAAGTTAACACTTGCTCAATCCATTTTTTTATCCATTTGCCTGTAATGCTCAGAGCCGACAGCCTGATAATTGTGCAACCTCAAAAAGTAGTCCTAGGGGAAGCTTTATCCTTCTCCTGAAGAAGGTCAACCAAACTTAAACTAGAGGCTGCAGATAAAGCCAGCTTCCTGTTTTCGTACATTGGGGATGTAGGGTGTGAACCACTTATTGGTGTGTCACCCTGCTCAGCAGCCCAGGGAAGTTGAAATAAACATCAATGATACCTTTAAAAGCTTTGGCAATGAACGAGACATGTGTCTGATTCACCGTGATGGTTGTGTAGATTAATTTGAAACCAGTATGCCCCAACCAAGTGGAATCATTTCTAGGTGCAGCTGCGGCTTGATGTAAGCCAACAAAGTTTTAAGCACACCTTGTAAAACAAACGCACTTTAAAATGGCCACTAAAACATTTGTCTCTTGTTGCAAACATTATGGACTGTTAAAAGTTTTACATTCTCGTAAACTCGGCTGCAATCCCACTTAAAACTCGTCAAACGCCTAGGGGTCAGGAGTTAACTGTCCAGCGGAGCTCCCACACTGCACACTTGCAGCCATCAGGTGAGAGGCTACAATCCCTGAAGACGTTGTAATGAAGAGATTAATCTTGAATCATCATGAATGTTATCCTATTGCATGACTTTTTAAAGGTTTTTGTGGCATTTTTATTTTTTTCATCGTCTGTGTTCAGCATTTTATTTATTAAAAGCCTTTTTTCTGCATTTAAGTTTGGTGCCTTCTGATTATTTTGTAAAAGAAATAACAGCAATTGCAAGTTAAGACAAGTAAATCAATGCATCATTGATTTTTATAGTCAAACCGATTTGCTATTTGTCAGTCTCAGGAGAACTTCCTGCCATGCTCACTGAATACAAGTACGTGACTCTTCTCTGACATGATACTGAGCAAGACGGTTGGCCTGCAAAACACCTCCGCACCGGTGCAAACACCAAATACCAAAAAACGTTGTTGTGATGAAGATGATTATCATCGTATGTTGTGTTATTGGCTTTGTCAATGCAACGTTAAACGTAAGAGCAAACTTACTCATTTCATGTGCTTTCACCAACTCCTTTCAATCATTTTGTTTTGTGAGTTCCTCCACACATGGATGGAAACCATAATTAAGTCAGGCTGTGAGCTCATGCATTGAAGAAAATGAAAGGGACTTATTGAATCACTGCATCATAAACCCTTTAAAGCTAAGAGGAAAATCCAATGAGGAGTCTAAACATAGCAGGAATTTCCTCTGAGACAGAGCTACAGTGATGGCAGGGAGGTAAACGTCTTTAACTGTACTCCCTTTGGAGGACATGCTGCTGAGTTGCTGAGATGAATGGCTGCAAATAAACTTCTGTCTGCTATTAAGGATTTCCATCTTTCAAACTTGTGGGACTCCCCTATGACTCGTGCCGTTGGAAGCGTTGCAGAACTGACGATGACGTTCAACTACGCTGACGCAGACAGCCGTCACTGCAGAGAACCAGAAGAAAACACAGTGTGTGAACTTTAAAACGATGAAATAAACGAATGAATGTGAAACACGGGTGAGGACCGGAGCGCCTCAGGTGTTTTTATTTCATCAATATTGTCGTGATTGGGGTTTCAGTGTGGCCCTTTTTTCTTGGTCGTTGGGGTATTTTCCCTGCTTTGGAGTTTCAGAGGTGCGTCTCAGGATGACACGTGTTTTCCCTGGAGGCCTGGAGTTTGACACACACATCTGCATCGTGTCTTCTCGTCACTCATGGTTAATCACCGTGGTCAACTCTACATTGGCTGCCAGATTGTGTCTGACACCGCACTGTGGTAGTTTAACCTTCGAGCCCTTATCCGAGTGTTTTTGCCTATTTGCTGTTTTTGTCTTTGGACCGGATTCAACCCTGTTTCTCCTCGTTCCTCCCCTGTGCTGGCGTCTCCACGCTCTCCAGCCTCCTGCCTACGCTCCCCTGCCACCAGCCACACTGCTTCTGAGACCCCATGAGCCGAACCTCCGCAAGAACCTCGTCTACCAACCGGGAACACCGCACCACCACCACCACCACCGCCACTCGGCCAGCCAGCCAATACGCTTCTCTGTATTCCCTGGAGTTTCTTGACCTCTGGTAACCCCTCTCCTCACGGCACCCTCTTCATCCTGCCTCAATGAGCTACCCCTGGACTGCACTTCATTCATCAATTGTTAAATAAATCACCTTTTTAAACCTTCTCCAGTCTGGTTGTCTGATGTTCTGAAAGAGTAAAGAAATGATGTTCATACGCTGCTAATTAACTCAGCCATTATGTTTCAATGGGAAATGTAATTTATATTTGGTAGGGAGCTCGGCGTGGGAATACAAAGTGCAGCACTTTTGACGCTGAAGCTTGCACTGTCAGTCCCCTGTATGGTTAGGTTTTGGTAACTAAAACACTTCGGTTAAGGTTGGGGAAATGCTGCACTTTCTGCAAAATATAAATAGAGTTAAAATGTTGTGTCATATGCCTCAGATCATGTGTCACTTTTTCAATATTTAACCGCAACCACGGTCTTTCCCTAACCATAACCAGCCGCCTAAAGCATAACCATGGGAAAGTTAAATAATCCTTTGGCTGCTAGGATCTGATATGATGATATTTCATGAAAACGAATGAATGGTGCTGTGTAGAGCGTATACCTCCACCAAGGCCCAACTGTCCCCTTTTTATTCTCTCAGGCCGAATCCAGTTTTGAATAACACAGAATTAAATCTGCTGGACACCGGTTTGTGTTCGGGGCATCATCATTCTTTTCACAAAGCTCCATGCATCACTCCCTGAGAAATTCATCAACATCTTGAGAATCTTGCTACGTTATAGAAAGTGAGGGTGTGTGGCTCAGTCTGTGACTCCCTATGCTCTAACACTGCACTGTTGGTTCATATTCATTGGCACAGTTAGGCAAAAACAAAGCTTCTCTGCTGGCCCACATATACATGGACATAAGGTGACACAAGAGCAGGGATGGAATGTAACAAAGCACATTTTACTCAGGTACTGTGTGAGGTACTTGTACTTGACTGAGTATTTTTCATTTTCTGCCACTTCATAAGTTAACGCCACTACGTTTTGGAGGCAATTATTGTGCTTGTTACTCACTGCATTTATTTTATAACTACTACTACTACTAGCTACTTGTTACTTTGCGGATAGCATGCTGCATCGGAGCCAAAGCAGCACATTTTTACAACAGTCGTATGAAAAAGCACTGATTCCGATCATCAGAAGAAGGCTGAATATTGGATCATATAATCAGCCAGGAACATTTAATATCAGATACTTTTACTCAAGTACTATTCCAATGAATTTAGCATTTACTAGTAGTATTTTAACACATCATCTTTACTTTAGTATGATGTTTGGGTACTTTTAACAACGCTGCACAAGATGAACACCAGCCGGCAGCCCGGACTCTCTAAAACAGGCTGCACCTCCCAGCCGTGATCCTGGAGGAGGCTGGAGGAGGCCGATCTCAGCTCTGCCCATCCTGCAGCCACACTGACTCACACGTACTCTGTGCGGTGTACGTTTGTTCTTATCAGGTATCTCTCTACCAGATAAAACCACTGTATCACATGCTGTCACAATCAGATTCTCAGAAAAAAGAAACCCTGAGTGTTATTCGCGCTCTGATCTGCTCCATTCCACCTCGACTACACCAAGGCTAACACTGGGCTTGAAAAATACATAGATTTCTCGGCAATATGAACACGTGATAAATCATAGCCTGCATATTTGCTCAGGAACCGTTTCTCCAATAACCAACTCTGAACATTTTTCACACAGTCCGATTTATCTTCTAGGTTCACAGTTCAGGAGGCAAACACGGGTCAGTCGGAATGGAGGCACTTTGGAACCGGTATGATACCAAACTTAAAGCTGCACTAATGAAAATTATTAAGTTGTAAGAAAAGTTGATTTTTGAGTCTCCCTCCCATCTCGTCAAACACTGGCGCCTTGGGATTGTTCGGAGTGAGACTTGAAAATCTAATTTTCTTTACAAATAGTACCTTTAAAGCTTCACTCCTAGTGACTAAAAGATAATTATAACCCAACCCAGCAGTGTCACCTTGTCAAAAATTATCCAGTGGTTTCACACTCCTAAATGTTGAAACGCAGGCTCAAAGTGTGGTCACGGGCTTTGCAGCCTTCTTGCATGACTCCACCCCATCTCCTGCACCTTCTGGTATGCAAGTCAGGTAATCGACATGTGGTATGAACGTCACACGTTCAGTGTCAGTATGGTGGGTAGCCTGGGACGCATACAAATGCGAACAAAGGAGTGGTTTGCAGAAATGTGAACTGCCAACAGTTTATCCTGGCGACTGGGCTGCTGCAACTCAATGTTTTGGCACAAGCATCATTTTCAAGCCTCAGCAGGTGGCCGCTTTTAGCCAAAAAGCTCAGATAGATAACAGGCACAGAGAACAAAAAAGCAACCAACTTGTCTAGAAACTGTTTTTAGCGGGCTCACCCCTCAGGATCCGTGTTGCCGGAAACACAATGAATGCTACTGCAGCTTCCTCTCTCCAGGATGTGTAAATATTATCATTTTACACCAAAATGAATGTGTATATGTGTTTGTTTATTTTTTGGGGTAGGTTAAAATTCAACCAAGCTTGTACAGAGATGGATTGAAAAGTACTATCAAGCCAACATTGCACCAGAAAAGGGAAAGTGAGTGTGTCCTCCCGCTGCTGGCTCTACATCGGACCTGTCACTACTGCAGAGTCACTTGACGCAAAGGAATCCATTCACATTAACAAGACAAAAGCCAGACACTATTGGGTGTCGGTGGGGTTCTTCGTCGAGCGTGAAAGGGGTTGAAGTATTTGTTTGTTAAAATGTTAGCCATGACAGCTTTATGAGGGGATGACATGTCAGCGATGGCTCTACGGCTGACCCACGTCAACTTTCATTGAGCCTTTCGAGTGGAGAACGTTTTTAATGTGGAAAATGTGATGTCACCTATGAATTAGCCGCAATGTCTTTGGGGCCAGCTGCACAGGGACTCAAACAGGAATTCAGATATCACGAAACGCCTCAGCAGGAAGTGAATCACTCCTGTTTTCCTGGAATATTTCCGTGTCCTCATTAAGTGCAGCGCGGCTTAATGTTCGCCACAACCACACGGTGACGTTGGTGTGATTCATTCATCCTATTTCATGTGTTCAGACAAGGCAGCGCACTTAGAGAAGCCCGTAGCGATCAACCACACCACCCTGAGAGACATCCAGGGACCTCTGCTTTAAAACGGAGGTAAGTAGAAGCATCTGCAGAGGATGAGTCCAGTTCACAGTTGGAGAAACCTACGCAGAATTGACCTCCCAGTTCTTCTTCCTGACTGTGTTCTCTTTTGCTCTTTTTCGTCAAAATCTGTTGCACATCAAGTTCTACTCAGCCGTGGCTGAGAGGCATCCAGAGATGCCGGGTTGGACTGTGAGGGAGGGTGAGCAGAGGTGATGAGATGCATGGAAACCAGTAGTGGAGCTCGCAGCTCGTGGATAGAAAGGCAACCGGTGGAGATGTCACACAATAAAATGTGAAACACAATCCAGCTTGTCTCATAGAAGGTGATTTGTCTCAATCTTTATTCATATACATCTTCTTTATGCTCCGTTTCATCACACTTTCCTTTGCTCTGCTCCTCTTTCACATTTCTCATCGTCCTTCTTGTGTGTCCAGGACAGCTGATAGTCTGCCCGAGACCCGATAATCTCCAAAGAGTTTCCCCTTTTTAACCCTACCATGACCCAGGGCCCGAGACAACTGACCTTTTGCCCCCCCACCCCCGTCAGTGGTCCGGTGTGTTTCCGTCTCACCTTTTCATCTCACATCCTTTATCATCCATGGATGTCTGGTCGATAACAAGCCCAAATTTCCCAAAAAGGGACACGGCTGTATTTCTACTTGCCCTTCTTCTAATGCTGTGTGTGTGTGTGTGTGTGTGTGTGTGTGCATGTGCGTGCATACGTACGTGTCCGTGCACGCTGATCATCCATCAAGCCCAAGCACACGATTTACAGTCCAGACGAGCTCAAAGAAATTCTCTTTGATCTGGAGCCCTGTCCCAAGTTAGAGCCCCAGCCACAGCAGACTTGCCATGGAGACCAGGCGTTAAGTCCTGCTGGAATCACTGAGCCAGTGTGGAGGTACTGAACCTTCACCCAAAATAGGCAGAAGCTATGTGCATCATACTGACTCCGGGGTTTCGAGCTATAATCTGAGCTGGATCTCTTAAATAACCAACCCTAACCCTGGTTTGCATTAAAGAGATATTCCGGTGTAAGTTAAATCCATGGTCTAACACACCGTGAAACTGTGTTAGACTCCCTCTCGAGAGATCAAGTTAGCAGGCCGCTAATTTACGGAGCTTTATCAACCTCAGAAAGGACCGCACGACAACAACACACTGCAGTAAATGGATCCAAATATAAACCACCACCAAAAAGCCACAAATAATGCTCAGAACAGCACCAAACTTCAGCAACAGTACAAATAGGGTCTCAGCACATAGTCTGGGACATCTAACCTCCGCTAGCTTAGCTAGGGAAGCTATTGGGATGCTAAAAACAGACTTCAACTCTCCTCCATCAGCTTCCAGGTCGGGGAAGTCCCGACGCGACGATTACCGAGTGCGGTTAGAAATGCTCAATTCCGTTCTTTTCCCTGTCTGCTCTCGATAATAACTGTTATAAACTGGCAGGTAAGACGCATGAACTTTGATTGCTTTTCCATGGAGTCATAATTATGCATTTTCATCCATGAGCCGCGGAACTCTTCTGCACTCGGTAATCGACTCGTCGGGACTTCCTGTCAACAGGAAGCTGCTGCAGAAGAGAGGTAAATTTTGTCAGCTTCCCAATAGAAATCCCGCTAAACTAGCGGAGGTTAGATGCCCCAGACTATGTGCTGAGACCCTATTTGTACTGTTGCTTAAGTTTGGTGCTGTTCTGAGCATTATTTGTGGCTTTTTGGTGGCGGTTTATATTTGGATCCACTTACTGCAGTGTATTGTTGTCATGCGGTCATTTCTGAGGTTGATAAAACTCTGTAAATTAGCGGTCTGCTAACTTGATCTCTCGAGAGGGAGTCTAACACAGTTTCACGGTGTGTTAGACCATGAATTAAACTTACACCGGAATATCCCTTTAAGCGATGGATCAATAGACTAGCCCAACAGGTGGGTTCAGAGAGAGAGAGAGAGAGAGATTTCAGAATGTTTAGTATAAAAGCATCTCACAAAGTTTATGCAGTTTTTCATGACGCAACAAGTCTCACATTAAGTGTTTTTTCGAATTTCTACTCTTTCTTATTTCTACATAGAAGTAGCCTATAATTGCTAGGCCTACTGTTTACTGGGTGTTACATTTCACATGTTTACTATCAACGGATTATAGTCTTTAATCGATTTGGTGTACATGGTGAAACCAGTTGAAACAGTGTTTTCGAACAACTGCTGGGAGGTGAGATGGACTTCAGACCCAGAAGCAGGCAGGATGCACTTCCTGAGCGCAGATCTGGGCACTACAGGAGATCCTGTACCACTTCTTCTTCTTTTTTCTTATTGTTGATCTTGCTCTCCACATGTCCTTGCTGGGACTTCATGGCACCCTCTCTCCGCTCCCACTCTTGCTCCTTTTCTTGCAGAGTCTTCTGTGGACTAGAGGAGGGAGGGCTCCTCCTGCTCCGCCTGTTTCAGAGCGGCCATCATTCTTGCGTTTCTGTTCGTCCCAAAAAGAGCGTTGGATTTCTCCGTCCCCTGTTGCCAGCGGAGGCGCTCAGTCTCCAGCAGATCCTCTCCCATCTTGAGGTCAGATGTTGACTTCCTGGTCTCTGCCTTGTGTTGCCTGGGATACTTCCAGAGCCCTCTCAGCCTCTCCCTAGTGTCTCAGAAGAGCTTTCTCCATCATGCTCAGTTTCTCGTGCAGCTTCTGAGCTTGAGCCCTCTCAAATACAAGATCATACTCAAGTTGCTCGGCCCTTCACTGTTTCTCTGCCTTTGATTTCTGACCTTAATACCTCCACTTCCTTTTGAGGATTCTCAGTCTCTCATTTTGTCCACCCTGACTTAAAGGTCCTTGCTGATGGACGTCTGCTGCTGAAGTATCCATATCATTTTTCCACAGTGTCTCACAGAAGGCTCTGAAGCGTAATCTCATATCCTCGATCACCTCCACTGAAGAGTCCAGACTGGCCCGAGCGTTGACCAGCTGGGAACATATCTCCCTCGCCATCAGCTCTCTCTCTCTCTCTCTCTCTCTCTCTCTCTCTCTCACGGCTCCACGGCTTACACTTTTGTTTTTCTCGCTAACTTCTCCCCTTTGATCCACTGGGGTGAGCCTCGCCTCGCTGTCCTTCTGCGCACAAATCCACGCTCGACCTGTTTGCTGTTCTGTTCTAATCTGCGCCGGCCCTTCCCCTAACTCTGACATTTGAAAAAAATCAGCACAATATTGTCAAAATTAGCCACAGGCAAGCTTTTGTCCAGATTTATAACTCCCTCCAGCTGCAACATTTGTCAGATCGTAAAGAGATTTTTTTTTTTTTTTTTTTTTTTGATGATGATTTTAGATTAATTTGAATCATTTGTGGTTCAGAGAGTGCAATACCCCACAAGTGGACTGCTCTTTAAAACTCCACCAGTACTAGTCACTAAAGATATCAAACAAATGTATTGAAGTATAAAGTACAATATATGCCGATGAAATGTAGTGGAGTGGAAGGATGAAGCAGCTTGAAGTATTCAAGTAATGTACAAATACCTCAAAATAAGTACAATACTTTACTTACTTTTAAATTTACTTAGAAGTTTTAAGGAACTTTGTCAATACTTTACTTACTTATAAATTTACTTAGAAGTTTTCAGGACCTTTGTCCAGTACTAGTCACTAAAGATATCAAACAAATGTATTGAAGTATAAAGTAAAATATATGCCGATGAAATGTAGAGTGGAAGGATGAAGCAGCTTGAAGTATTCAAGTAATGTACAAATACCTCAAAATAAGTACAATACTTTACTTACTTTTAAATTTACTTGGAAGTTTTCAGGAACTTTGTCAATACTTTACTTACTTTTAAATTTACTTAGAAGTTTTCAGGAACTTTGTCGTGAAACACAGTTTTGGACGAAAAGTAAAACCTTTGAGTGCCTTCCTTCTATCAGTCACACGTCATCATCTCTGATTCACACCAATAGTTTTCCACAGCAACAAGGAATTCCTGACACAGTTAGACCGAGCGCAGCCTATTTAACCCTGTGATGCCGCGTCTGTCTTAACTCTGCGTGTAATGTTTTCACTGGATCCCTAATGGTATTTTGATGGCTCTGACTCTTGACATACAATATGCATGCACACTCATCCCTCCCCCCACGGGGACGTTTGGGGAGCGTGCCTTTTTAGGCTTGAGTAGCCAGATAATTAAAAAAGACTGCCGTTTCAAACCACACGATCTTTGCACGGAGGGAAAATCGATCAAAGGCGGAGGAAGGGAAAGTCTCGCCAAGACTAGCAGAGTGATGTTTTCCCGCAGAAGTATTACATATTCAGAAGATCTGCTTTTCAATGCATCAGAGAATCGGTGGTTTTTCAAATTCAGAGCAGACGGACAGAGTTTGAAAACATCTGACGGCTTCTGATCGTTACTTCTGATCGGCGATTAGATCAGGGGGGGGGCGTTTAAAATGGGGACTGCGAGGCCCTGTTCAGAGTCCAAGATCGCGTCAACAAAAGCAGCGTCACAAGAGGTCTACACAGGATGCTGAATAAGCCTGAGGCAAACCGCTGTAGGATTCCCCGATCGGTGCCTGACTCAAACTGTGGCTGAAGGGGAACATTAAGTGTAATCTGGTAAAATAGATATTTCCTGTGGAAGGTCAATGTTCCACGGCCCTTCAACAGCAGGGGGGAATCAGGCATCCTCAGTGTTGTTATGTTGATTGAAAAAAAGCGAGAAGAATGTCGACCACATAAAAGCAGGGCCGGGACCCTCGCTGAGTCAGGCGGCGATGCTGAAGAAGCTCGACTCTCCGGGCTTCACTGTCCCCGCGCTTTGCGGTCAGATGCGTGACAGATGGCATTCTCTCCTAATATTCTCCATCCCCTGGCTTTGAAAGCACCATTTAGCGTATATTTTTCTTGTATTTCATCTTCTCACAACATCCGACCTTGCCTGTTTTTGCTCAGCTTGACATAGTAAATAACACATGTGCCAATTCAAAGAAACACACACATGCTCACGACTGCGGGGCCCGCTGTCTTCACTTGTATCATTCAGAGACAAACTAATTTATTCTTGAGAAAAAAAAAAGAAAAGAAAAAAAAAAAAAGAAAGAAATACTGTCTTCACAAAAACATCACATGCATCAACAAGTTTGATTTTTAGACTTTGGTTTTGAAAAAGTTGCGACCACGAGTTCGCTGCAGATCAGCAAATACTGGTGGTCAACCTTTCATTCCTTCAGCCAAAAGAAGTGAACAAAGTGCTGCGGCGTCCTGCCCTCAAAGGGTGATCTGTCTCAGACCACTAATTGCCTGCTAAGTGGTTACTGCTGAAGTGCATCGGATGATTTAAAGAGAAAAAGTCGGATTCTTTTGCAGCAGTTTTGGGTAACTCGCTCCCTCCAGAATGAAGTTAAAAATAAATTTTATTAGCCGATCTCCATGCAGAGCATATTTCGAGGCACTCCAGCGCCCACACAAGCGGCGTATCGACTAATTTGTTTGCTGCCAGTGGATGTGCTCGTGACCATGAGCACTGAGATTCATGCGCAAAACATTAGGCAGGTCCGAAACACAGGGATGATTGAGTCCTGTGGTGTGCGCCTCTCTGCGAAAATGATTTGTCAAACAGTGATGGCACTGTCCGCCTCTGATCCCTCCAGCAGCTTCTGATATTAGCAATCCACAGCTGATCTTTTATGCGTCAGAGTGAGAGTTCTGTGTGGGAAGAGCGGAATTCACTTCAGCAGTTCCACATGGTCCAGTGAGAAAAACACTGGTAAAAAAAAAATGTTGTTTTGTTTTGTTTTTTTTTTCAAAAAAGGTTACTCAGTGTTTGCAACTTCAGTCATCATCAGGAGGATGTATTACCTCCAGATTGTTTTTAAGGCACTGACATGTTTACCAGCTGTGACAGCGTCAGCTGGATATGTATTCACTTTGTAGCCTTGGAGCCACAAGAGAAATGCTTTTGACTCCTTTCCCAGGCGTTTATACATGAGTCTGTCTATCTGTGGACAGATTTTGTCAGCATGATAGCGTCACAACCGTGCGAGAAACAGTCACAAAACTTCAAAGATAGTTGGGATTAAAATGAAGGATGAGTTTGAAAGGCTTAACAAGACAGAAAGAGAAAGAGAGGGGGACTGGAATGGTGTCTCGTATCTGCAGAGACACTGCAGCCCTCCGCCTGGATTTTCTTATTTTCTCAGAGTGTTGCTGCTCGGGGCGCTTTGCAGACCCAAAATGTCGGGATTTGACGTCCTGGGAATGACACTCCACAGGCAGCTATCTTTGAGGTGCATTCACGAACAGCTGAGACAAACCCAACGGATTCCACCTCGAAGTTTAATCGACTTTGAATCATATTAATATGACGTGAGCTTCAGCTAGCTTTGACCAGAGGGATACTTTCTACTTTCAAACTTCAAGTGCATTTCAGAGCCTGTACTTTATTACTTTCACCAGAGTCCTTTGTTTTTTTTGTTTTTTTGTTGCATCTGTACTTCTTCTTGAGAAAAGAATGTGTTCACTTTTGCCTCCTCTGCTCATTGGTCAGAGCGAGAACATGGCCGTTGCAGCTGATGCGATACCATCGCGCGGTGGTCTCTAGCTCATCTGGGTTTCGGTTCTTCCGATTTTCCCCTTCCCCGTGCCAGAAGCACCAGAGCTCTCCCTGTTCCAAACCCAAACATTTTAATATCCACCATCCACCATTTCTCATTAGTAATTCTGATCGATTATTGATTACTTCTGCAGGAAAAGGTTCTGCTTGTTTTGTGGTCATGGGTCTCTGGCATCTGTTTGTCACTGTTTGTCACTGATGTTGTTGTTGTTGTTGTTGTTGTTATGAGGGTTGGGGGGGGGAATCAGCATCAGTCCTGACACTCGTTCCACGCAACTCAGCTCACGCGTCACCCTGAAATGTCAACTTTGTGTCTCGCACCAGCCGCAATGGCCATGTTCTCGCTCTGACCAATGAGCAGAGGAGGCAAAAGTAAACACATTCTTTTCTCAAGTAGAAGTACAGACGCAAAAAAAAAAAAAAAAGGACTCTGGCAAAAGTAATAAAGTACAGGCTCTGAAATCACTTGAAGTTTGAAAGTAGAAAGTATTCCTCTGGTCAAAGCTAGCTGAAGCTGACATCATATTAATGTGATTCAAAGTTGATTTAACTTCGAGGTGGAATCAGTTGGGTTTGTCTCAGCTGTTCGTGAACGCACCTCAAAGATAGCTGCTTGTGGAGTCTCATTCCCAGGACGTCAAATCTCGACATTTTGGGTCTGCAAAGCGCCCCGAGCACTTGTGTATAAAAATAAATAATACCAAAAGGAAAGCTGGATTTAATTAACACAAAGTTCAGCAATGCCAGTCATGTCTCCTGACATTATGTCACCCTTGCATCCTTGAAGAAACCCAAACTGCTTCACAAGTGCTCTTCAAACTATCATAGAGGTGAAAAATGAATTAGAGAATAAGAATCACACTTTGTGTGATCACCTGTTTGGGTTTTTTTGCAAACTTGATCAGCGCTGCGTGCTTATGTAATGTCACACCACAGTTCAGGGCTTTCAAACAGTGACTTTATGATTCAGCACTTAATGAGACAATGTTTCTTGTGCGTGAAAAGCGTAGTAGTAAATAAGAGGTTTCGCTCCAGCTGGGGAACAGACCTCAGGACACAGAGGCCCCAAATAAACAAACTTAACTCGGAGGTAAGTCAGTCAACACCAGGATTAAATCTGAAAAACTAACAACCCTGTGAAAACGAATGCTTCAGGTCAACATAAAGGCTTTTTATCTTGAGTTCAAACTTCAACAGGAAGGAACGAATGATTCAAATGCACTCGTGCACTGATTAGCAATGTGCCTCTCCTGCAGTATTTAGACTCCAGCAGCCAGACTAGGGCCTGCTGTTTATCCTGAGTTTAATCCAAATCAACACTGTTGCGCGCTCCTTTCAGCGATGGTGTAAGGCAACATCCATGAGGAGGCAAAGTTAGACAGGTCAGCTAAGTGAGTATGGCATTAAAGAGGGACACTACATCTCAACGCTGTCATGTTGCATATTCTTAAGTACGATTACACGGTGCTGGAACACAACAGTCAATCACAGCGAGACCACAGGATGACACCAAGACGGTTATATTCGGTTCATCTCAAATTGAAACAGACCACGTGAGTTGGATACATGTCTGCTGGACAAAAGCACCCTTCATAGGCCATCTGGAGTCCTTATTTAGTTAAAATACTTGTTTTATCTAAATAAGTCATCGCGACAAGTACGAGATTGTTCCTGGCAGAGGATCTCCCAGGGGCGCCCTGGTAGCTGCCCCGTCTCTGGGTGTCATCCAGTGCTTAATTTGTAAAAAAAAAACAAAAAAAAAACAAAAAAAAACAGGCCACGTGGCACAGAGTGGTCACTGTGCCAAGAGGGTCAGAGGGAGAGAGAGGAAAAAAAAGTCATGGAATACATCAAAAAATCCACAGAGCTTGGAGCGCACTGGATAACGCCTGAGTGCAAACTGTGACAGTTACCTAAACTATAACTGTCATCATTCAGTCCATTACATTACATTGGTGATCGGAAGGTCGCTGGTTCCGGCTGCATGTCGAAGCAAGATACTGAACCCGAAATTGCTCCTGATGAGCGGTTGGCGCCTTGTGTGGAAGCGTCCGCCAATAGTGTATGAATGTATGTGAATGGGTGAATGCGACAAGTGTTGGAAAGCGCTTTGAGCTGTCAGTAGACTGCAAAAGCCCCATCCTGCACCACTGGTGCTTGGTGCTCGCACACAGTCAAGGCTGATGGACAGGGTTTCCCAGATGTCCAATCTTAAATGTGAGGATAGCAACCATATTATCACCACCGCGCTGCTGGTGCTGTTTGCATTTATCCCAACGCAAATGAAAAAAAAGGTGTTTATGTATATATGTATATGAATAGCTCTATATTCTGTGTGTTCCGTTTGTAAAGCCTGGAGGAGTTTACTAGCTTTGATTTCGTTTTTGCAACCCTAGCGTTGTGACAGATAAATCACCTTGAACTTTGAGCCTTAAAGCATGTAATCCATTTACACATCTGATCTTTGGCTTGAGAAGATAATCGGCACCACCTACAGTTATCTGCAAGTTGACCTCCGTGTCATCCGCTCATGTCTTGCCAAGACCGACAAAATTTACAGAGATGGCTCTAGAACCCTGCATTTCTGAAACGTCTGTACAGAAAACCTGTTTTTTTGGTGTGAAAAATCCAAACAACCAGACGAGAAATAAAACAGACCACCCCTACGAAGTGTATTTTCTCTTTTTTAAGAGTATGGGGAGTTTTTACACTGCAGTCCTTCAGTATTTTTACAGATTTATTGTGGCCCTGTACCAAAGCACAGTCAATTTGAAATAAAATAAAGACTATGAAGTAAAAGCGCTGACTTTCAGCTTTAATGAGATGTGAATTGTATTGACGTTATGGCCGTTCACTGTTAATATAAAGGCGTCTCCAAAGAGAACACAAACGTTTCCACTGTTCAGCTCTGTACAAGCGTAGAGTCAAAACAGTGAGGAACATGTTTGTTCTCTTTTGCCGCATGTTATATGGATATTAACCAAGAATGAATCACTGCAATGGAGCCAAACGGGCTGGACCGAAAACTTGGACGCTTCACTCCCGTCATTTGATCATCATTTGAATTCTAAATCAACAACAACACTTTATTGTTACTTTTTCCATTTTGACGACCCGGGACCTTGCAACCTTTGCATCGGACAGACAGATACAGGTAAGACGCAGAGGCACAGAAACTTCAGGACACAGTAACACTCACTGCCACAATGAGAAA
Organism: Sparus aurata; assembly: GCF_900880675.1. Lineage (NCBI taxonomy): Eukaryota > Metazoa > Chordata > Actinopteri > Spariformes > Sparidae > Sparus > Sparus aurata. The sequence goes on along the minus strand of NC_044194.1, from coordinate 26,555,269 downwards.
GGCCCGTTTTTGTAGAAAAACTTGGTCTAGCTTTAAATCCTTGAGCTCAAATTCAATTTCACCACCTGCATGACACAAAATCTAATAACTTCACTGCCATTTGAACAGGGGAAACGTCTCACACTGAGCTGCTTTCAGTGTCTTTCCAACAAGATTATAGTTTGCTTATAGTTTAATACAGGTTCCCTCTCCCCTGTCCCACACGCTGAATGGACGCTCATGTATCAAAAAAAGGTCAGTCATCCGAGTGATCAATGGCACGGTGGGCAACCAGAAAGAGTCAAGAATTTGAAAAGATTCAATAAACTTTGGAATGTACATTCAGACATGCTGTCAGCTATTTGTTCAGAATAAAGAGCGGACCTTGAAGAAACATAGGTGATAGATAACAGGCCCGTTGTGTTGGAGCACTCTTGGTTTTCACAATTTGCTGTTTATGACTTCAAATTCAATGGACGTTTAGTTCACCAAGGAGAAACTCTATCCAACTATCCAGCACTCACTACAAATATACAAGGTGGGCACCCCGGTGGTTCAGTGGATGCATAGTTTGCCAAACCTGAGCCCACTGCCTCGTTTCTCAATCTTTCTGCAGCAAAAATCGGTCCAAAAAGAACAATGATAAGACACTTTGCCAGGAGGTTGAATCGGGACATGGTTTAATTCAATGGAGAGAAATTCGCTTTGAAGCGCTTACTGTATTCACAATCGCATTGAGGTTGGGGCCATACCCAGCATGCACAGGGAAAAGGGCGAGGGAACATCTTGGAACGTCTACCAGTCAATCAAAGCACATTCTCAGATAACTGCTCACATATGAGCTGTTGAGTCTCTTGTTCCCCTGACTTGACATCACATTGTTAGGACCTAATGAGTTCTGTTTGCAGCTGGCACCTACGTTACATCTGACAAATTGTTACAGACCTGGGATCTGTGTTTAAGACAGTGGTGTTGCACTCAGAAACCGTGGGGGACCAAATCAATGCCAGCTTCTGAGTAATGCTGTTTTAAGCTTAAAAAAATGGCGATACATGCTAATTTCCAAGCCAGTGGACTACTGAGGTGGAATTGTTATTTTCAGATTGAAGAGCTAGTGTCAGCAGTAGCTAGCATGCTAATTAAAGTGACCTAAAACACAACTCCTTCTCTGCAGTTTCTAGCCACAGACAGTTTCCTAACACTGGTAACACTTGCTCTAGTAATAATCTAAGTTAAAAGTATCATTGGGAAAAACATGTAAAACCGACTTTTGTAGTCTGGTGGTACAGCAGAGGTTACTTCTGTATCTTTTGCAAACTGGCAGCAGGCCAAACAGACTGTGGCTGGGTGGATGTCATCTTTTAGTGTCCTTTGGGCTCCTAAATTCACCTGAGGCCCTGTGAGGCTCTCACAACGCTGTAGAATGTCCTTAAGAGACACCTTTTACCTCAGATGCCTGGAGTTTGTGACCCCTCTGTCAGAAGACCACAGGAATATGAACACCCTTTACACATGCTACAGCAGGCACAGGTCTCTGCACAGGCAGATTTCTCAGACAGGTGTAAGTGGGACATGATCTCATGAGGAGACCATCTGTTAAAGTTCATGATAGAACTTAAACAAGCTCCACTGAACATGCAGTGATGGACTGTGAACATTTTAAAAAAAATGCTGTATACACCCTACGGGAAAATGTAAGGAATTCTCAACCGCTCAGATGTCCATGATGTTACATGAAAATCAGACCCTTCAAAAATATCTCTCCACAGCAAATACCACGTGTACCTTAACAGAATCCTGTCTTTCTTTGTGCTTTGAGCACCGTTATCCAACCACTGTGACCGAAGCATACTTACTGAAGAATCCTAACTATCTCTACATAGGTATCCAGGTTTTAAAATAAGGAATCTCAGCAATTAATTGCTGTAACATAGAGCTGATCGTAGAAACACCAGCAATACAATACTGCTGAGACGAGTTCTATATTTTCAATTCACTCTGGCGCTCATTTGACTTTAGCACAGAAAGTGTTTCATGTGAAGGCACAGGATACCAACTTTAAACTGCCCCCTGCCAACGGGAGCGTTTCTGATAGTAAAGACAAGACAAAGGTGCATCGAACTTTCAGTATTGTCCCTTAATGCCAGAAAGAGTCAACATACTGAATACTTAACAACATGCCAGGCAACTCAGTGACCGAGTCATCCTAAACTGTCTTCGAGAGACGGGATGACAACATTGACCCAGAAAATTAGGAGGCCTCTAACTAAATTTGCAAATTTCCGTCAGCAGAAACGGTAAGCATTAAGTAAGTAACTGATGGCGGTAGAGTCTCGTGATCGCAGCTCTGATATCACCCACCATATTTACTTCTGCTGAGAAGGTTGTGTTTTCACCCGTGCCCGTTTGTTGGTTGGTACAGACCTAATGAACTTCTGGAGTGGATCCTGATGAAGGGACGCATCGGTTGTTGCTGGTTTAATATTTAGAGTAGATACACGGCTATCGAGTTTGACACAGGCTTGATTGAATAGCAGGGGACTGATGGGCTTTGATGGAGGTGTTTGCTCTACTGAGTGCCATTCTACTGTAGTTAACAGCATATTACTGTGAAGACAGATTCAACTGGATGTCTTAAAAGTGTTATTGATACAATTCAGCCACTAAATGTGGCACTCAATCTCCCCCCCATCACTGACTTCAGGTCAAAGCGCTGCTGTCTTTCGTAACATCTGCAGCCTCAAGTGGTTGCCAGTTTGTTGTAATACCTTTACGTTCCTAATGCTAAGTGGCTAACGTTAACGTTTCTAGCGCTAGCTAACGTTAATGACACTAACGCTAGCTAATGTGCGACGGTACATGCTGTAAGTAAGTCATTTTGACATATTTTCCCACCAACTGGGTACTACCAAGACTGTTGATCACTGATGAAACACAGATACCACACGATACCAACGGTGTTATACTACTGGCTGACAAAACGCTGTTAAAAGACAGAACCAACTTAAGAATTCTCACACAGAGATGAACAACACGATCATTTCGGACCCAACAAACATTGTAAAATGATTCATTCACAACCATGATAATGTTTTTAAGGAGAAGATCATTTTGATCTGCACCTTTCTACAAGTTCTGTAGAAAAATGAAAGATTTCCTGCATAAAAAGGTTGTCAGCGTGACCCTTATACGAAGAAGAATGAGGAACTCTCAGAGGGTAGGAGTTTGCGTGGCTTTAACAACACTTGTGGATCAGTTGTCAACACCGCTGTGCAGACCTGTGAGGAAATGCAGCTTCCTGCTTCAAATGACAAATTATCAATTTTTTCAAATTGAGAATGTCGTTAAAATGTCAAACTTTAATCACCAGCTAAACTGTTGACGCAGAGCAGGACAACCATCACTATTTTTCACATTGCGCCATGCTCAAGCTTCACCACACACAACTTCCAGCTGTGCAGATTGGGGGTCAAAACTCCAGCCTTCATCACGGTTACCCACAGGATATTGATGGAGTCCTGGCGTGTTTTCCCCTTCGTGCACCTTGGAAGAAGACAGATTTGCGTCGGAAATACTCCCTCAGCCCGTTATCTCCATATCAGTGGTGATTGGTGGCATAAGTGAGCTCCACATGTTGTCCAAGTTGACAGCCACATGTGGCCTTAATATAGTTAGGGCTGCTTTGGTTGTTGGTTTAACCAGGTGAGAGATAATTGGTACTTTTCATTCCAACAGTTCTTAAATGCCTTTTCACAACAACAAAAAGAAGGGTTAATAAAACAGGGGAAAATGAAGTAATCGCATAAAAGACTCAAATACGGCCTTCATGGCATGCTGCCAACTGTGGCATGCCTTCAGTTCACCAGGAAGCCCCAAACAACAAACAGGAGTGCATTACAGAGCGGGTCCTGCCTGATAAAGAAATGCACCTTGAAAGCCAAAACGCGAAGAGACGGCGTGCGATGAATTCAGTTAATCTGGGGAAGAGTCCATCCTGTTCTGTTTATTTTTACATGCCTAGCTACATCAGTCTGCCCATGTGGAAGCACAAAAGGGCTAAGGCATTAGGGTGAGAGTGTTTTTCTGGTCAAGGGTCGCGTCCTCAAACCACGACCTGAGCAAGAGGGGGTCTGGAGTCATCAAGGAGTCTCTGTGGGATATCTCATATGCAAAACTCTTTGTAACAACACAAATGCCCCCTTCCGGACCCATCAGAACAGAGTGACTAATGATTTGATGATTGTAAAGGAGACATTCTTGGGTAATGATTTTTTTTAAACATGGGTCAACCGGCTAAAAATCGCCTACTGACCCCATTCCCACTTCCAGCAGGCGAGTCTGTGATTTGACTTTGAGGCGTTACGTTTAGAGAATACAACAATGGACCCATTGTGAAAGAAGTGTCTGTAGAGCAGTGGATAAATTCTTTTGAGCGTCACAACCCCCGCGAAATGACTCGTTTCACCATCATAATTTGAGCCATTCGGTCCAACAACATTTGGATAGCCTAGAAGAGCTGCGCAATCAAATTATTTAATCCCCTTTCAAGTTAACCGGGCACTAAACCAGAAGTTAGCCGGCTCGGTTCGCGAAACAGGTGTTCTCATAGCCGGGACGTCAGGCTTTTCTGCCTTCAAAACGCAGCTGAGCAGCTTTCACAGGAATGTACTGGCTTCACCTCCAACACTGTGTCCTGTATTAAAATGTCCTTAATAGACCGCATCTCAAATACCTTCCTTTTCTCCGCGCCACCACCGGATGTTGACAACGCGTCATCGCTTCACGCGGCGTGTTCAGCCGGCTCTTACATGTAGATCGAAGCTGAGACGAGGTGAAAAACCTGCTTCTACTGTGGAGTCAATTGACCCGGGCGTAATTGCAGAGGTTTCACATTCCTATTGCGCACAAAAGCCCGATCTTAGCGGGTTTAAGGGGGATTTTTTGACCCATGGAAAAGGGGTATTGTTAAAGACTTGGAGTGATTTACATGTATTAACTATTGTTTCGGCCTGCGTGAGCGGATTGTAACATGTCGTGTAAGAGAAGACCCTCTCCTTCTCACTCAGTTGCCTACACCAGCCGATTTGTTTTGTTTCGAGTTGTTTTAATGCTGTTCGACTGTGGATTTGACTCGGGTCGGACAGTCCAAGTGTAGAAAGGGGGGTTCGCTAACATAACCAAAGAACTGGCTTACTGCGCGACGCAGTGTACGACGGGGCCCCTTGATGAAGAGCTGGAACACCAACATCACTTCATCGTACTGAAACCACACAGCTTCCTCAGACAGTTTCTCCATTTCCATGTCTTACACTCCCGTCTTATACTACATGATAACACGTTCACAACGATATTGTTACCATGCTGGTGTTTAGCAAGCGTAATGTAGCCTATGCCTTGCTCGCCATTTTAGTTTGGCATGTTAAGCATGCTAACATCGGTGTGGGAAGTTGACATTTAACAGAATTCCGAAATCAATGTGTGGTAGAGAACATATCGGGATGTGAGCTTGAGATTCCCCTTCACTAGAGGTGTGGCGGGTTGTTAGTATTAGAACAGGTCAGGATGTTATATGAGGGGCAGTTCTCTTCGCCTGAGGTATAAACAGGGTGGCAGATAGGATGACATTTACCGTCCAATAAAATATCAAAGGGTCGCTGCCCTGGGGAAGGCATGATCAAAACAAACATCAGGGGGTCATTGTTGGGGGAGGGAGTGATTAACAACTGTCGTAAAGTATGTAACCACTAAACATTTGGAGGTCTATAGAGAACACTGTGGATGGAGACGCAGAATGCAATGAAAATCAAGCATCTATAAAGACACGGGCTTGTGTTAAGATTCGATCTGACCGTGAATTTTTAAAATAATTCAACTGGTTTTCGAGGAATCTTTAGTCTAAGATGTAGGAAAACTTTGACAAATAAGAATCACCAAAATATTCTCATATTTCACTTTAAATGCTGTCGTGGTGAAAACTTGAAATGAGCAGGCATGCTGCACCTCTTCTCGCACACAGCATTCACAAACCACAAACTGCGAGAGCACTCTAAATTTACAAAACCAATCATCCTTAAGCAACAGCTCCTCACAAAGCAAAAACAAGCTGAGGGCCAGGATAGTGAAGGTTTTCATCAAAATGACATTATGCAATTTTGGTGCTGCGACATGCGTTGCAGCTGGAACAAAGACCAAGAAAACAACCGAGATTTCGCAAACCCAACAGTAGCGATAAGTGCACAGGAAGTGCTGAAGCACAGATGCTTTCTCAACATTGAAGCCACAGTGGAGCGTCAACGCTCTGACTGTAGAAAGCAACTGTAGGAAACTTGATGCGGCAGAGGAATGCAGTTTGATTAATGAGCAACTGATCGTGACCCCGAAACGCTGTCCAGACTCAGTCTAAACAAGGGGGCTTGAGTGGTTTTACCTACATCCTTCATCATTGATTTGACAGTATTCTGCTGTTAAACGGTCACATGTGAAAATGACAACAGTGAATGTGGCCACATTTTTGTCTGATTCCGGCATGTTGTTAACCGAAAGCACTGCAAAGTCTGTTATACTGTCGTCTAGCACATTGTGTGAATCAAAGGTACCAGTTAAAATACCACATTGGAGAAATGTAACTCTGTAAAAGTTTAGAGGATTTGGACACTGACATTAGTGAGGAGAAACTGCAGCTTAGATAGCCAAAGTCAGTTTCAGTCAGTCCAGCACCCTGACATTGGTATATACTGTATCAAATACCTGACAGATCATGTCTTTGTTGAGCATGCTGCTGCATTTATAGGCTCACACTAAAATCCTCCTACTCTAAAGTCAAACAAGTGTGTTTTCTTTGGCACAGTATTTAGACTGTGTCGGCTCAGTTCACAAGTTCACAACATTGAAAAGTGTCAGAAGTGTCATCAGCTCTCAGTTTACATTGTCTAACATGTCTATTTTTAACGAGGTTGGGTATAATTATTTGATTCAAACACTTCAGAGCAGGCCTGTACACAATACGCTATATCTGTCTATAGCCTTATCCTATATCAAATAACAGATTTAAATCTGCTAGATCTGGATTTTCATTTGAATCAGCGTCAAATTGTACTGGCTAATAGATGTGAGCCACCTATGTACGCCTGATTTTGTTCATCGAGATCCATGTATGATTCACTATGAAATTCCTTTTATGATGCTCGGTCTCAAAATGTTCATGAAAGTGAAAATGTCCTGGATCTGTAGCTTTATCCAGTCACGGTTTAATCAAGTTATTGGGGTCGAGACCCTTCCTCCATCCAAGTTTCATGGAAATCTGTCAAGTAGTTTTTGGTATAATCCTGCTGACAAAAACCAACCAAGCAACCAAGCAGCGGACACGGAGCGAGAACATAGATCAAGCTAACGTTGACCACCATGAGCTAATGCTTATCCAGACCGTGGAAGGCTGTGGCTGTGAAAACACCTAGTGTATTAATCAGCATTGAGTTGCTCTTCTTACATATTCAACTTTATATTTTCAAAATGTAGATTGTTTTATTTGTTCATAAAAAAGTTGTAGTCTCTCTTGAAATAGGTAATGTTTTGAGAAGGACTTGCACAACTACGGAGCCCCGTAAGGGACATGGGGGGGGGGGGGGGAAATTGATGGGTGAAAGAAAAACAAAAAAACAAAAAAACATGTACTTTTGGCAAAACACTATTAGAGCGCTGACATTAGTTTAAGCTGGCGTAACATAAACGCTAACTCCATTTCCCCCTATATTAGTCACTATCCCAGGCTCTGTGTTGTGTCCTTGTCTCTTTGCATATCCATAATGTCCTCTTTTTGGACCTCTCTTGACTGCAGGAAATACTCCAAATCCTCCTCCAATGACTCATACTTTTTGCTGATTCCCGGATGGCCAAGTGATTGCAAGCGACCAGCAAAGTGTTACAGCTTCGCGAGATCTCGCAAAAAGGACATCTTGTTGCTTTTTTCACCCATCCATTTTTTTCCCCCTCATGTCCCTTACGGGGCTCCGTACACAACAGATTCATCCATTCATGAATTTACATCCACACTTTTGCCAGTTTTGCCACTACTGCCCGTTTAAAGAACTGCAGAGGATGGGCACTTTTTTAAAAACGTTTGGAAAACAACAACAACAACAAAAAAACACACAATGACGCTATACAGCTTGTCTGGCTTAAAGGTCCTATTTGTAAGAAAATTTGAACTGTAATTTGATTGTAACTTTTGTCAACTTTTCATACAAATCGGACCTTAAATCCAAGTCTGGGGAAGTCCAGAGATCCCAAATTGATTTGAAACTTGGTTGTTTACACCCCTGAACTGTGGTCAAGATGCCTTCTGGGAAAAATGGGACACATGCCCTACACAAAGTGGCGATAACTCGTTCGGCATTTGATATGCAGTGATAAGAGAAAACAGTGATATCGGTACACCCTCTGGTGACCTACTCATACCGCTCATTCAAATGTTGTTGTTCTTTTGTTTGTTTGCTTTGTTTGTCTTTTGTATTTCTCTCTTTTTTGGTTTGTTCCGTTCTATCTAGCTTAACTAGGGGGCTACATAGCCTATGCCAGTGCTATCACTGGGATGTGTTATCAAAAGCGTACTCTCCAATGGTGTACCTATCCATTGCTGTGATCCTGTCTGTATTCTGTATGCAAAATGATGGAATTAAAAAATGAAGTTTAAAGAAAAGAAAACATATCGCAGCTTAAAAAAAGATGTAGCTAACATCTTTTAAAATAAATCTGGGCTTCCCATTACTAAGCCGGTCGAGCTTTGTGGAGCCATTCTGTCCATTTTTAATGTTTGGAACAAGTCCCCATCGCCTTCTGTCTCTTTCGGAGAATGCTGCAACGCTGCTTTTCTCTGAGGCTGCAGAAATGTTTTGCGAGGTACGAAAACTTCACCCGACCTTCCATCGGCACGGGGGGTGGGTGTCTAAATTTTCCTTTAGTTGCATTCATACCCTCCAAAATAAACTTGATTCGAAATGAATTTGTGAGGTAGCATGTGAATCCAGCATGGGCATTTTCACAGATCCAGATGTTTTCTTTCCTGTGCCCTGTAGACTTTTCCCCTCAAATTAGTAGCACATGTCCTCTGGATAAAATTCACCACAGGTTAGCCTTTTGTTGTCCTTTACATATTTTAAAAAGCTGCCCATGTGGTTATAGTTCTATGCAACTCTTCAGTGCCATTGTTCTGAGAGGGAAAGTTTAGTCTGGCCAAGTTCTTTGCTTTGCTCCCACAGGGGCAAAACCATCACATGGGCCAGATGCGAGCACTTTATTGTCGCTGGGTGTTTGTTATTCTTGTGTGTGGTAAATCATTATCTTGTTGTCCCATGCAAGTCAAACATGCTGCCGCCAACAGTGAACCAACTTCAGCCAGGCTGTTGCATATAAGACTCTACGGACGCAAGTGAAGAGCTCCTAGGCTGCTACTCCATGTGCGACTATATTGCGTCCAGCTGTAGAGTGGAGAGTAAAAAAACTGATCAGACTGCCAACAGACCCATGATCACTTCAGCCTGAGAATTTTTCATTTTGACAGATATAAAGTTTTTACTTCTGTTTGAGTCCTTTATTGAACCGTGTGAGGGAAAAACTACAGTCACATCAAATATCGTGCGTTCGTCATGTAGAAGTTGATCTGCTCTCTACAGGAGATAGACAAGGGGATTTTTATTTTGACAGATAGAGAGTTTTACTTCTGTTTGAATCCTTTATTGAACCATGTGAGGGGGAAAAACGGTGGAAGTGGACAAGTGGATTCAGATGAAGATTATCATCTCTTTGGTCAGGACGGAGGGCTCGAAGGAGACCAGCTCAGGGATGCCAGAACCTGGATAAATCCCTTTCATCGATACAATTGAGTTAGGCTAGCTAAGCTGCAGTTTCTCCTTACTAACATCGGTGTCCAAATCCTCTTAACTTTTACAGGGTTACATTTCTCCAATGTGTTTTTTTTTTTTTTACTGGTACTTCCTCCACCACTAATAACATGCAATGTAATTTGCAGCCATTACTGAATAATCTTGTTTTACAGATGGAAGCCGAGCCGACGGATCTGAACGGCCGCGCTTGCATTGATTTTTTTTTAGTAGGCGTGTAAACGGTTTAATTTATCACCATGTGTCAGAGAAAAAACAACTTCACAATATTCACAAGAGCAGGCCATGACACACACACACACAGCTCTAAAAAAAACATTTGAACTTTTCATGAACTTTTCATGCCATTTGTTCTAAGAATGTTTTCCATGGATTTTTAATATGAGGCTATGTGGGTATACATTATGGCTAACTACTGTCCCATGCCACAGCCACAACGGAATTCATGTCAGTGTTGTAGTTGAATAAAGTATGCATGTAAATAGTTAAGATTTAAGTACAGTCTGATGTGCTGATTAGCAATGGATCCTCATCGATCCAACAATTAGCGCACAAAGTTTACCATTCTGGAGAAAGGTTGGTGATATCTGAACTCGAACAATGCAACATCAGAAGCAACACCACCTAAATTCATGGACGGCACTTTTTGGTGGCTTTTCGGGCCAGTTGAGCACTTTGAGTCAGCGGAGCCCATCAGTGAGAGAAATCGCTTTGATTGGTGGATTAGCCAAGCTAGTCGGTGCACATGAGAAAAACCAAAAAGTAAGGGAGAGCCCATGTCGTGTCCATGATTTTACACATTTAGCGCCGTTTCTTCTTTTTTTAGTCTCCTTTTTTTTATTAGAGAAATAACAACAGTCTGTATTTCTGCAGCAATAAGTCTGGTTTTCCTTTGTGAATGATGACATACTTAGCATTACCTTACAAATTACTCACATCACATTTATTATAACAAGTAAATGTTAAATGTTGATGGATGCAACCTCTGCATCCACCCTCAGGCAGTGGCGGTTCTAGACCAGGGGGGCCAGGGTGGGGCCGGCTTTTTTGTAAGGGGGCACATACAATCCGGAAAAAAAGATAAATCCCTCATTCAGACAAAACAGTGTTTACAATTTCAACATTTTTCACTGGGTAGTAAACTGCTAAGACACTTTATTTCTGCCTTTCCCTTCAGGGAAGAAATCTGTCATTGTATTATTGATGCAGACTCCCTGTCGGGAGAACTGCCCCTGCCCTCAGGCCTTTCAAATCTGAGATCTCTCCACTGCTGGAAAAGCCTAACTGATGTTAAAACTGCCATTTATATCCTTTGCTTTTACATTTTCTTTTGAAATTTAAATTTCAAAAGAAACCCTCTCCTCGTTATCTGTCTCTTGACCATCTCCCTTTCCTTCACAACGTATTTACACGTTGCATGTGCCACATTCATCAGCAATCCCGCTTCCTTTATTCCGTCCATGATGGAAACACCACCTGTTGCTGATTGGCTTGAACTGGGCTGTGTACAAATCCCAAGATTATTATGTTGAGTACACATGGAAGTGGCAGCTGGCAGGCCTTGAGGAAGGATTTGCTGAATTTAACATGTAGTGTATTGGAATAGAGTGGTTGGAAAAGTTGCGACTGTATAATAAAGACAATAGGATCAATGTACTCTGTTGGTTCTGAAGGGAAAGCTCCTGTTTGTTGCTGTATTTTTGGGAACCTAATGGCTTTAAACTACTTTATGACAGAAAGGATGCTACCAATAATCCCCTGAAACTAAATTGTTGATGAGAAAATAAATATTGAAAAAAACAACACAACTGACTTGACAGGCTAACCTCACTGAAGCAACTAAAATGCTTCCTGTCGGTCCAGTGCAGCACATTTGAACCTGTACTCAACAGACTTAAATTAATTTAGAGGCTGAAGTGGTGTCCACAACAAAGATGACTTTTCTGCCTGCAAGGTCTAAACTCAATTAATTGAAATTAATTTAAGCAATTTAACTTGTAACTTAAAATATGTTGCCCCCATCCTGAACCCATGACACTTGACACAAAACCTCAAAACTTATTACTGGACCACTGACGTGTTAATGAGCCAAACAAAGCCTCTGGTTGAGAGATGGTTCTCCACACACACAGTGACAGGAAATGACACACAAACATACGGTATTATAAAGCACAAAAAACAACAACTTTATTTACAAAAACAGACCACTGCCCCCATCCCACAAACCCCTAAATTCAATGACTACTGAGGAATGCTATGTCTGTGCCTGTGGCTGAGGTTGGGAATTCACAGGACTGAGAAGAACAACACCCAGTGCAAACCTTCAGTATTCTTCCACCCACTTATTTAGTCTGAGTTCAGCCGTCGTCTAATGCCACAGGGTGGCAAAACGTCTTGAACCGTATGGCCTGAGGCATGAGTGGGTTCGAGGTCGGCTTCTGTTTGGTTCCCAGTTGCAAGTAAGCAATATGCTTTAATAAGCCTGGGGCTGACGTGTTATTAAACGGGCGGCTCGGCAAGGGCCCAACAAAGACTTAATTATACCATTTCAGACTATGGTATATGCATCATAACAGACTGTTCTAATCAATACAGGTTTTATAAAATCATACCATACAAAAACATTTTTAATCTTGCTCAGACCAAAGATAGAGGACACACAAACTGAAAAACACCTTCCTGCTAAATAACAGACATTAAAAAAAAAAATCCCCAGCGATATCGATCTCTACACATCATGTCAATGTGACCGTTCTGCTCAGCATGGACTAAAAAGGGTTTTAAATAAAATGTATTCTCGCATTCGCGCTCAGATCATCATGTATCTATGTGGATGACAGTGTGGTCGCTCTCTACGCAATTAGGCCGTGTGAATTCTGTTCACACAGCTGTTCATGTGAATTAAGCTTACTGTGAGAACCCTACAGACTACTGACCGAGGCCACTTGTCATGTTTCCATGTAATGGTGTCTTTATGTACTTGTGTGTGGTTTCTGCTAACGACAACAGAGGGGAGGTGAGAACACTTACAGGAACTCTCATAGATTGAGGCAGTAAGTCTGTACATGGGGGGGGGGGGGAGACGGGGGACGGCGAGATGGTTGAGACAGCTGTGTGGGTGAATGCTCATTTTTGAATGCAGGTATTTGTTTTGGTGCGTGTAAATTGCATCATAATTGAGCAATGTACACAAAACTACATATCTTGTGGTCTGTTTCTATGCAATAAGATGTTTGTCTCCACACAGTCAGCTGTATAACAATCCACACAAGTCCGTGATTTCTGTTGCCATAGGGGCATTTCTGTGGCACAGCATGATTTCTGCATGTCATGGTACTAATGAGTGCCTCCGTCCGCCCCTGCTGTAGGATTTAGAAGGCATAGCGAGTGCGAATGTCCTCCAGTTTCTTGGAGACCTCGGGAGGCGTTCTGTCCAGCTCTTCTGCCACACTTTTCTGCTTGTGAGGGTCCATACTGTTAAACTGCTCGCAGAGATCTCCGTCAATGACATTCTGGAGAGAAAAGCAGAGAAGACAAACCAATGACTGAATGAATCCCAATTGTCTGTGATGATGATGTGCACATCTTAAAGATATGAACAGACGTGAAATAATTCCAACAGATACCAACCTTGACTGGGAAGTAATAGGATCTAAAGCTGAGATGATCTCTGCCGCACAGTGGAGGGAACTCAGAGCGCATGTGCATCTCTAAATGCTGGAAGAAGTCATGGTCCTGGACAGAGAGACGCAGAACAGAGGAATTAAAACAAAGAAGAGCAGGAAGATGGCTGAGAAAGCAAGTTTCATGAAATCGAATTAATCACCGAGTGGAGTAAGGTATTTTAAAGCCACGGTGATGCATTTAGGTGTGTGAGGATGTTTGTGTTGTACCTCATGTGAGGTGAATGGGACCAGAATGCCGATGCCTCCAGACAGAGTGGTGTAGACCAGGGACTCTGATCCTCCAGGGATCAGAGTGGTTTTCTGGAGAGATAACACCGTCTCTCCTATATGGTAATTCACTACCACCTCAGCCTGGAGAGACAATGGAGGGACAAAGAGTCAGTCTTGTTAGAAATACTGAGTAAGAAATACTGCATAAGAAATACCACGGTGTGATGGGCAAAGCCATACTTGGTTTGCTGGATGACTACTACGATGCTCATGTATGGCGCTTGAGTTTAGATTGCAGTGCATGATACTGATGTATTCTATTTACGTGTTCCTGACAGTCTGACATATGTGGCTGTAAAAACTACTGTCATGTGTAATGTTATATTTTCTACCTCAATCAATCACAGGGGATGCAAAGCACTAATTTCAGCACTGAACAACAGAGTAGATTATTCACATGCTTCAAAAATAAGGTGTCATGTGCTATTAGTAAAATAATCACAGTAAAAACTATATTTATGTGACAGGAGAATATTGAATTTTTTCCTAACACAATATTGAGAAATGTTTGGTTTATGATCAAATATCAGACACAGTAGCACTGGAGAATGATACTGATACGACCCCAATGACCCCCTGACTTCCATCAGTGACAATGACTGATTATAGTCAGTAACTTCTATTGGTCAAGATCATACAATACCATGTCAGACATGTCACTGAAGTGGTTTCAGGGCCTCAGATCCTCCACCCTGACTGCTGCATGTTCAAGTACATTAAGTACAAGTATGTTCACAGTACACTCTGAGCCAAGGTCAGACAGAAGACACACACCGTCATCTTCTGCTTAGAGGAAATTGGTCCGGATGGTCACATCTAATCCAATAACCATAAAAAAAAACTGCTTTGCCAATAATTAGAGGTAAAAATCAGGATGTGCTTTGGATACAAAGGAAGCATTGGGAGACAATAAAGCCTCAGTCTGAGCAAACTGCATAGAGGATATACATGACACTGACGCCATAACACCAAAAAAGCAGAGGCCAAGTAAAAATAAACCTGGCCCCAGACATGCACAAGAACACAGCTTCTCCCTGAAGGGAGACAACAGGTCTGGATGAGACCGACAACAATGTCTCCTGAGAAGAAAATGAGTCCTGCTCAAGATTCAATAAACCTCAGAGCACAGAAATAGGACTGCAATCTGGGTATTTGATTGCTCAGACCATCAATCACTGGAACAAACAGCTCTCTTCTGACAATGATTTAGCCACTGGGGCAAGGGCCAGTGTTTTAGGGCTTCCGGTGTAGCGAGCCAATTTCTGGTCAAAGCCTCTTCCATGTGGCGGTCATTGTTTACAGTCTGATTAGAAACTTGAGACACATCCAGACAACAGTGGCTGATCAAAAGCTAGATCATTGTCAGACAATAGCAGATGGGTTACAGCCAATGCATTCAACAACTTTTGCTCTCAACATGAATGATTTGCCTGCATGCAACCAAAGTAGGCTCAAATGTGTAATTACATGGAAAAATATTCAAGCCCATCATAACTGTGAGGGATTCTAACACAGTGGAAATGTCCCGTACAGTCACCAAAGACTAAGCAGTTTAACAAGACTCTCAAAATGTGTTTCCTAACTGTTGATAAGGTGAGGAAATGAAATCAGCACTGGCTAGCGTTGCCTTGGGGAAGGGAAGAACCAAGAGCACCCAAAATAGTAATTACCAAAGTTGTGCCTGCAGGGAAGCGGAAAGGAATTCAGCACTTAAAAGACTGTACCTGCGGTCTCTTGTGACAGCAACAGTCTCATACTCTGTCCTATTCTTTGTGCTATTGTAAATGGTACACTCACATCGGCCTCTTAATAAAACTCAATGTGGTAAAACAGTAGCCTGTTAATTAAATAACAGTAAGACTGATCAACATGAATAAGAGCTAACAGTTTTAAGTTAAATCAGAGAGAAAAAAAAGCTGCTTTTTAGATTGCTACATTTCTGTTTCTTCAGTACAAGAGAGTAGATTTTGTCATGTCAATGAAGCTTTGCAGAACTAATTAAGATGGAGAGGGACAGAAATGAACCATGTACACTATATGACATTTGAGGTTGAGACAGTCAGTCCTTTCATTTTGCTAGACAGACAGCTGTGCCTCCTGACCTTGATCTTTTGAGATACATAAATTAAATCAAAGTGGAATGCATTTAATTTAATGTAAGACAGCATTTAGCCAAATTATGTATGGATAATTAAGTTCATCCAGTCAGATGTAAACACGCAAACAAGATATTTTGGATGGGAATAAATCCCAGCATCCACACCCACCTCTATAAACAGACACGGTACATTTCCAAACTCGAAAATGAAATTCTCGATCAATGTGCACAGAGGCAGAAATAACTGACAAACACTGTGTCACAAAGACAACTGGGACCAACTGTCTAAATTGGAGGGACTTTCCCAGTCTATGTGCTACCTAAACAGTTTCTGACCAGTTTTTAAATATGGGATGAGTGATGCTGTGTGTGTTTCGCTAACTATGTGCGAGCGTGCATGTGGGTGTGTGTACACACTTGCATTTGTGAGTAGGTTAAACATGTGGCTGACAGTGTTATGCAGTGTGCGTGTACATGTGTGTAGTGTCTATGCGTGTTGGCGGTTGGAGGTCAGAACAGTAGAGGAGACAGATTAGTGAATCAGGCCAAAGTCCTGCTCATGCCTGACTTTTAGCCGAAGCAGGCAGCCTGAATCATTCAAACCTGACTCATAGTATTTCTGTTTAGCACTGAAGCTCAGTTTTGCTCTCTCTACATCCCTGTCGCTCTTCATCTTACATGCTGAGGAATAGACTGGTCTGACTATAAATGCTCAAATAATGGTTCAGGTGAATAATGAAGACACTGGTGGCCTTATCTCGTACTGACTGGTTTAGGTTAAGTGTTTATATAATCTGTAAGCTTTGTAATCAATGTCCTTTACTTTCAATATTTAAACTACTGTTTGTTTGTGATGGAAATGTTCTATTTCGATATTTCAGCACAGAACCTGAACAGAACATGAAAAGGCTGACTTGTTCAGGTCTTTGTTAAGCTGAAGACCTGCATTTGCATTATGCTGAGAGATTTTCAACCTGAAGCACTCAGAGAGGCCCCACAAAAAAGGCAGAGCAATCTGAAAACAGACGCTGGACACACAGAATGAACACTATGTGGACACTGGCCCTCAGAGGGCTGTTGTTTGCAGAGAGATGGTTTTACCTTCTGTGAGGCTCCATTGAGGAGGCCTCTGTCCCATAATGCTTTGTTCCCTGTGGGGTCTTCATCCACATCATCGCTGGTGTTGGGGGGCAGACGGACCTGACAATCACAAAAGAAATTTAGACATTTATCTCTACAGCTTCTCAGTTCTACTGGGCTCCAGATGTTTTTTGGGGTCACTATTGCCACCTGTGTTTTCGGGTCCAATGCCACAAAGAATATGTGATGCATCTGATTCGAAACAGTTGCCTATTTTAAACTGTATTTAAATTTGTTCTCTCTCTGCCATTCAATACAAATCAGACAAACACATTAAACACTCCCTGTCCCCACACTTACAATGCTGATGTTACCAAACTTGTCAGCAGAGGCCATAGTGTCGTAGTCCAGCAGACAGGCTGTGGTCACCCAGCGGGGATACGTGTCGTCAGCGAAGATGATGAGCTGGTTCTCGTTGCGTCTGTAACGGACCCAGAACAGGCTCTCCTGAACGTCAGACACGATCACACGCTGGCCGATGGTAAAGATGCCACTCACCAGGTTGGGAACATGCTAGAGAGCATAAAGTACACTTAGAGTAGGACAAACCATGTATATATCATAATAATACATTTATTTTATTTAGCACTTTTAAGCGTACACAAAGACACTTGCCAGGTTGAAAAGCAGAATAATAAAAACAATACACTAAAAACAGAGAGACAGGAGTTCTACGTTGAAAGCAGTTAGCTTGGGGAAAATCTACTTGGCTAAAGTGATGTAGTGCTGCTGCCTGATATGCAGTGCTGCTGCCTGATATGCAGTGCGGTTCATTGTTCCAGTTGGATATACATTAAAAACTCATTTGTCATTCTGGAAAATCATAACCAATATGGGAAGTACACAGGAAGAGACGAGACTGTTGCAAATCCAATCCCCATCACATCAGCCCATTCCACAGATGTACTGCTACACTGAAAGTGTCCAGACATGAGCCAGTGGAGCCTTATGAGCTATTGCAAATGTCTGAATCAGTTGGATCAGACATTAACAAAACTTTAGCCTGCCAGCTCCCTGGTTCAGTCTTATTGAGCCCATTTGTGATCTGCCTGTTACAAAACTATTAATTCCTACACACATGTATGTATATGACACACGCATATGACCAGGTTGGAGCTGTGACATATCACAATGATACATGGAAAAATACTTTTTTTCACCTCGCCTCGACAGACGGACCATTTGTGTCCTGATAAACTGCCCCTTTGCTGTGATTTATTTTAAGTTGACATGTGTCAGATTTAAATCTGAGCAGGAAGAGCAGGAGACTTTTTACTGAATTAAACAATTCAGCTAAATTTACACTGATGTCATTCACCAGCAGATAAAATCAACATATTTGTCCCCACAGGGAGGAGAAGCCCCAGCATTGCCAGTTCATGTCTACTGGAATGTGCCAGCAAAGGAAGTGAGGTTACAATACAGCCATTGTTTCAATGTTTTATTTAGTTTCTAAAAAGGTAAAGATAATACAGTTTAAATCCTATTTACTGCATTTAACTGGACTTGAGTTTAGGTTATCACTTTAAGTCATTGAGAGAAATTTGGTTAATATGTGTAGATTTCCGATTGAAAAACCTTATTATTGGACCACAATTACCCGTAACCATGTTCCTTTAAAGTTTTATTTTCACTTAAGGATGTCCATTTACAACTCTGCTGTGTGAAACAGAATGCGATTGCTTTTATCCTTTTGTAAATATTCTCAATTAAAGGCAGTATAAACGCAGCCATCAACTTTATAGATTTTTGTAAATACATGCCAATTCTGCATTTGATGCCAGTAACAAGTTTTAAACAAGTTGAGACAGAGGCAACAAAAGACTGTGAAAGTTGTTGAATGCACAAAACACGCCTGTTTGGAACAATCCACAGGTAAACAGGTTCATTGGTAACAGGTGATAACATCATATTTGATATTTGGGTCTTTGCCTTACCTTGTTTTCACACTTGCGAAGCAGCTTCTTTTTGCCCAGGTCATAGATTCTCAGCAGTTTCCCAACTCCCACCAGCACTCGTCCCTGGAAAGGAGCGATGGCCAAAGGGACGTCCTCGACCGGAGTCTGTCAAACAAAACACAAAGAACTAATAAGCTGAAGCCATTCAAATTCTTTTTGTCAGCTTTTAGGAGACTTAAAAACTCAGCAGTTTTGTTGGTTACAGAAAGAGTTCATATTCATGAAGAAGTAGAGGAATGGTCCGTTGTCTCTCTCAACACAGCTCCAGTGCTTATTAGGTCATAACTTTGATTTAAGAAGATGTGAATGACAAACATCAATATGTGAAAACAAATACTACAAGAGCCTGACCACTCTTTGGTCTTGTCACTATGTCCAATCCTGTAAGATATTTTGGAACAAAAAACTACATTTATAATTTTATTTGGTTTCTAATTATTTGAATGAATTATGAAATCAAAAAGTCACTACCTCTCAAGAGATGAGCAAGAATGTTGGTAAATTATATTTTTCAAAACAAGATTACAGAGGTCACAAGTCAAAATTCTTGAGAGTCACTACGAGCGTCTTGTGATTTTCTGCCTTTTTTCTTAAAGCGTTTAATGTTCAATAGGGATGAGGTCTGGTAAGTGAGGATCGAAGAGCTTCAAGTCAGCACCCTTTTCTTCTTCCATGGCCTTAAAAACAGGTCAATCATTACTTTGATGCCGCTCTGAGGTTAATTGTTCTGCCAAATCCTAAAATCCTTAACATAAATTGTGTCTAACAACTTTAAGCCAGACAGTCTGTTAACAAAACAGAGGAAAAGTCATTAACTTAAGTTACTGTGCAGCTGTTTTTTTTTTTACAACATGCTCATTCCATACTGGAGTTTTATGAACGGCTTCATTAACCCTTAGTTAAGTCTGACCTTTGATTTGACCGTGAAGAAGACATTCTTAAAATTAAGGCTACAGTTTGAGGTCTTTCAGATGTACTTTTACAAGGTGCTCATCCTTCGTTCAGTTGACGCTGTAATCATTGTAAGACTGATGTGAACCTTACTCAATCTGAGTGGCTGTGATGATTTTGGGTTGCCTGCTTTTATAGAACATTTCTGCAGTCAATCAGTAAGTATTCCCTAAGTAAATGCAGTTTACTTACCTCTTAAAAGCCCTCAGGTGAGCAATCAGCTAAACTGCTTTCCTGTTTTTTTTTATTTATCTGACATCTCAATTTGAGACAAGCACAGTAAAATAACAAATAAAGTAAGAATATCAAATAAATGGAACAGTCATTTTGCTCAAGTTCAATGTCATCGTTGTGTTGACATTAAAATATCTGATATGACAACAATTGAAGTTACACTTACTAGCCAGATCAGGGCTTTTTCTCAAATGGTCCAATGACACTGCATCAATTAATTCCATATCCACGAATCGTTCCACTTCACACTGGTTGTTAATAGTGGTTATAATCTATATAACATATAGGCACTATTTAACCCATTGCAAATAGGGAACCTGCTATCGTTAATGAGGGAAAAGTAGTTGGTTGCCTCAGAGAGAAACTGGAGTTGTCCCCCCCCCCCCCCAAGCTGAGCTTAACAAGATATTTGCTTTGAATATCAACCAGCAGCAGCAGGAAATGTTTAGTTTGTAAATTAATTAACACTGAGCTCTACAGATAGTGAGTATTTTTCCCTTCTAAAAAGCTGGTGTATCAGGTAATAATGGTGCTGTTACAACCTTGTTGGTGATTGGGAAATACTGCCAACGCAGAAACCCTAAAAAGTACATAATCCATGATAGCGTATCATGACTATGTTATGCATCAGTATCCAAGTTGTCATCTATCTGGGAAATGCATGTGTATGTTGTGCATTGGTAACAAATATAAGTGTTTAGACCACCCTCATCTAAAATATCTTGCCTATCTGGTCTAGTGGTTGGGAATTTCCTCTAAAGTCAAAAGAAATGTCTGACACCACGGTGCAACACTCATGACTCACTTCCCTTGTTAATCCACATCAGGTAACAAACACATGTGGGCTGATTTACCCCGATGGCCTCCACCCTGCTCGAGTTTCTGGGGAATTGCCTCAGAACAGTGCTTGGCGCCAGGGGCAGTAGCTTCTACGTTTGGTGTCATTAAGACTTGCCTGGGGGCTGTCGTGGATGGTGCACTTTAAAGACCTGTCTTTCAAATTAAATCCTAATCTTAGTCTCCATCTTAAACCATGACCTACTAACACTTCAATTTTAATAACAAAAGGGAGTTTTCCCAGACAATTAACACCCTCGGGCCCAAACTCTATGGTCATTTGATATCAGGTCCCCAAGAGAAAAATGTGGGTAGAGGTTTCAGGCATGGATTACATTTCATCTTTACTCTCTAGCAGTCAGTCGTTTCAGTGTCAAACCAACCTTGTGCACAAACTCCAGCTTCTCCCCTCCACTGACGAGTCGATAGGTGTAGATAAAGCCACCACCCACTGATCTTGGGTTGAGAATCATATCCCTGGCAACGCCCACCAGAACATACCAATCATCTCCTGTGTTGGGGAAACGGCACACAGCGACACTGAAAAATAACAAACAAAGGAAAAGAGAAAGAAAGGAGATGTGAGATATGGGCTCTTGAACATCAGCACCATTAAACATACTACCATGATGTCTCTGCAAGTTGCTTGCTCACTAACCATGGACAGAACACAGAGAGCAATCTCCATCTGTTTTAGCTGCCCATAAAACATGTTTATGGCAGCTGCCAGTTATATTCTGTCACTACTGAAACATACTTAATATAATTTAAGAGATGCTGGGAGTTTTAGAGGCTGACAGTCAATTTGAAAAGGTGTAACAAACAGAAAAAATGTCTGGGGTCAGAGTCTGGACAGGATAACCTCATTTAACCCCACAACACCCACACACAGAGAACACTTATCCAATATCCAATCCAAAAACAAAGATCCAATATTGAGTATCGGTATTGGTCCAGTATTGGCCAAAATCACTGGATCGGACATCTGAGAGATGGATAGATTCAAGTTTTACTTTGCAAAAAGCAGTGTTGCATGCTTAGCAGTTTCGTGGCTCAAACACACAAGGGAAACCTGCAGCTTGTTTTCGTTTGTCATTGAGGTATAGGCTACACTGTGTTATACCTCGTATTTTACACTGGGAATACTCAAGTAATTGTAAATGTTTGAAAAATGCTTAAAGTTCTTGTGTAAAGTCCATATAACAAGAAGCAGCACTCTCAAAACTAGTTCATGATGTAGTCTATGTATTTCTTTAAGAGAAGAAGAATATTTGTTCTACAGTTTAAGCATGTTTTTGAATGGTTAAGTTTAGCAGAGTTCCATACAGATGTATTATCTATAGCTACATTGTTTAAGTGAAGGGGAAAGGCTGAATCAGATCAATATCGGTATAAACAGTTACTCATTGTAGTCTTAATGGTATTGGACATGAAAAAGTGTCATCGACCCAGCCCCACACTCCATGTCATGTGAAACCTTTTCTTCAGCAGTGCCTGTTTCACACTTTTAACAGTTGTTTCGTGTAACCTTGACTCTTTGTAATTTTCATTCTTTCACTCTCTTTAATTCCCTTCCTGTTTAGAAATCATTTCCTAACACTTAGTGTCACTACAACCATCTGAATACAAACACCCCTACTCATTAAACAAAAAGCTGAACTCATGGCATTTTTTCCATAACATCTTCTGGTCTGGGTCATCTCGGTTTAATTCGACACATCAGGCCAGCTTAGCAGACATGTGCATTTCCATTATAACAGGGCTACCTGCTTTAAGATGCCTTTAAGTGATGACATGCATGGCCTGTGTAGTGATCAGAGGAGCAGCTGTGAACACTCTTCCTCCCCGCAGAACTATCTTAAACGGCTGTGAATAAAGCTCCATTAATTCAGTGGCAAACACATTACATTTCCTGTAAATCCCTCACAATAGAACTCCATAATTTATTTATTCAAAAGCTTTTATTATGAAGCTCCTCAAACAGCTGAAAGTAATCACACTGAAACTGTAAAATACAGCAGATATCCGAAAGTACGAACAGAGACTTTAGAGATAAATTGAACTAAAAACGCCTTTCTGTCAGGTTTCCTGCACGGACATATGTTGAGTCTCAACACAGGCTCATTTGAGGGAGAGGAGGGGGTAGTCATGGTCATCGGCCATAAGAAGTCACCGCAGCCGACTTGGAGGCAGGGCGGGCGCACTTTGGACCTATTCCAGAGAAGGTCCATCCTGGGCGCGGCTTGGTTTAACCTTGTGTGGTAAAACTGGTAATGGAAATGCAAATCGGCGTGGCTCGGTCTGACTCGGTGCGGCCAAAAGTCCCCAGTGGGAAAGCCCCATCAGTGTCACTTTTATTACACCATTCCAACAACTCCCTTTTTTTTTCTTTTATAATCTCAAATGTTCCGATTAGGACATGATCTAAACTAAGGGTGGGAACTGTTTGGGATTTCAGTGATTCTTCTACTCTTTTCAAACTCTTTATTTTAGCTTTTAAGATTGGAATGTATTTTAATTTTTTTACATAGCAAAATATTGTTTCTAGAGCAGCACAGGAGACTAAGTAGTATCTCCCTGCAAAAAAATATTTTGTGAACATCAAAGCATTGACGGTTAAGAAGAAACCAGCCACAGTCATTCATCCTGTCATCCACTCTCTGCCAATTTAGATTCCCTGGCTGACAGGTACGGCCGTTTGAGGGAGATTTTTCAAAATTTTAAGATGTGTGATAAATTAAAGTGTGCTGAACAGTTTTGTTTATGCTTGTTCCAAACAAATTAGCTGTAAGCCTAACAAGTACTGTATGGCTGTGATGGACGCCTTTCTTTCTCAGTCTGTCTGTTCACTCATTCCTCATCTGAATGCAGTTATCTACACTTCTACTTGTGCAAAGTCAAGGAATTGAACCTGCTCACCTGAATGCAGCTTCGTTCTGTTCCAGCTGCACCTGGTCCAGTGTTGAACCCTGTATGGGGTTGACGAGACGCACCAGTGAGGCCCACTGTCCTGCCCCAGCTTTAGGCGCACCGAAAATGGCTTCTGGGAGATTCTCGTTCAGGAATGCGGCAGCCATCTCAGCAGCCAGCTCTCTTTCATCCTCACCAGCAGCCTCTACCATCTCCTGCAGAGGCAACAATGAACAAAGCAGGTCAGCGGACGGGACAGCACACTATTCTGGTCATCAGCCATCTTTTCTCCATTACTAGGTGACTAATAAAGTCACTGTGACATATTGAACCAAAGCACACTGCCAAAAATCTGCAGAGATTTAAGATTTTTGGACTTTCGACTAAAACACGCTATTTGAAGATGAAACTTGTATCTGAAAAGAATGTGATGAGCTTTATCTCACTCAATTTGATCTAAACTTTTAGTCCAACTCTAGGAATCCCCTGTAGCTATAGTAATATTTAGCCAGTTTCAGTGAACCTTTATTTAACCTCACTGAGATTACTTTGTCTTTAGCAGGGGAGCTAACCCTTGGCCAAACATTGCTGCCGCTGGACTGTACGTAATCAATCTCCATGACAGAAACAAAAAGCTTCAGTAAGGCCTCAGCTTAAAGTACTGAGATGTTGGGCTGCCCCAGTAGGTCAGTGGGTAGAGCACAGGCCCCATGTACAGAGGCAGTGTCCTCGCTGCAGAAGCCCTGCTTTCCATGCAGCCCTTTGCTGCAGGTCACCCCTCCTCCACTAACCTGCAAATCTTCACTGTTTCATCAAATGAAGCCATGAAAAAGTCAAACAATAATAATAATAATAATAATAATAATAATAATAATAATAATAATGCACTCAAAACGTTCTGCATGAAGGAGATGCCAAATTACTTCATGATTTCTTTGTGTAGTCTGTTTCTGTTGAAGTTGTCTTTTGGTGCACAAGGTCAGTATATTCTTAAAACTCAAAGGAGGTGAAGCAGAGTTTCAGCAAAGTGTCTGTTAGAAGCACATGACAGTCGGTCCTTTTAAACTCTAACCTGGAAAAATAATGGGAACCTAAACATCCCTGACTAAATGTATTGCGTTAAAGGACCATTTAGCAGGAGCATTACTCCATCTTCTCATTGATGTTGCACTTCATACCTCAGCCATCTGTTGCTTTCTCTGAGCTTTGGTTGCCTCAGTGTAGGCATTGTGGTCCGTCTCGATCAAAATAAGGTTGTTCGTCTCCGGGTGGATTACAAATTTCCTGGGAGTGTACTGCAGAGGAAAGGCTACCTGGTTGAAGACCGCTCCCAGTTTCTCCAAAGCCAAGATTCTGCCCGACAGAAAAGGAGAGGACGAGGAACGCAGTTAAAAAAAATGTTTTCCTTGAGTGGTACAGCAAGGCTCCAATGATGGATTTAAGCCTCTCACCACAGCTGTTTTGTAAGTCCTGCCACAAACTCATAATTTACAGTTCAGCCCAGGAATTCTGGTGAATGTTGGACCATTATCACAACACAATTGATGTGTTATAGATCATCAGGCCATGTGGTCCATACCTGAAGTTTCTATTTGTTTTGTTTTTTTAACTTATATCGCAAAGCGTTAAAAACTAAACAGCATATTAATATTTTTAAAGAGATGTAACACAAGAGAAATTGCACTTTCAAATTCACTGCATTTTTGCCCAACCTGAATTTCTTGATAAAATGTAAACACTGAGTTTGTTTCAGACTGATGCTCATCAGTGGCTGAGGAGTATAATTATCAATCACACAAATCTTCTTCAGAAACATCAAACATACAACCGTCTCATGGGTGAACAGTGAAGCATTCTCATTCTACATGCCATACTTTTCCTGACCTTAAACTCTCTAGAATGTTTAAACTAAAATGACACATGAGGCTGCTTAAGCTTAACACTAACATATCCATCCAGTGTGTATCAATACCTCAGTGTGTTGGTGGAAATGGCCACGATTCCCTCAGGACATTGCTCAGAGGCAAAGCCAGAGGCGTATTCCAGAGTCTCATATGACAGAGGGGTCAGATGGAAGCGAGACTGGTACGAGTAGCTGAGCCAGGAGCGGCTGGACATTGCCAACACCTGAAAAGAGACACAGACATTAAAGATCCTCTCTCCTTTAAGGCGACAAAAATGACAAGTCCTGTTAGAGCTTAAAGTTTTATGTTTTGGTTAGCCAAAAAACATTTACTTTCACACTTGTGTGAGAGTAAAAGAATGTATCATTTTGTAATTAAGTAATAGCACTGCAGTTATATTGGCACTGTTAGCATATTTTGTGTGTATTGATTAAATGCCAACGTTTGAGTCACATACAGCTTCCTGCCCTTGCATCCGGACTCTGAAGAGTTTGACAGGTCGAGACCCCAAGTAGCGTGTTCTGGTATCTGACAGGTCACCTGTCACTGGGTCAAGCACGGTCCTCAGCAACACACCATTCTGAGAGAGGGGATCAAACACACAGACACATTACTAGGATTGTCATGTAAATAGGCGATAATGTTTTCATGTCAATTTCTATTAATGCATGATTTGGGCTAAAATTTTGGACTTCTGCTGTGATTTGTGGGTAAATGGTTGGTTAGACTTCTGATTAGAAATCACAGGTTGTTGAAGATTTTTTTAAAAGAAAGATACACAACTAACAATACTGACTTATTGAAAACTTAATATCCAGTCACAATATTCCTCCTGGATGACTGATGAGACGGATATGTTTTATATGTCTTTAATTCATGATGATTGCAAAACATGATGAGAATTGTCCTCTTGGATTAACCACTAATCTGAGCCACTGCTAACATATACTAAAGATAAAACTTATGACTAGTGTGTGATTTCGCAGGCGTTTAAAGAAACAACATTTCTGGAAACAGTCTGACAAATAAAAAAAGAATACCTGAAGTCCTATGTTGAGGTAGAGGAAGCCGATGGTTCCCTTTTCTCCAAGTTCATCCTGTTTCTCGACCCCTCCCATCTCGACAATACACAGACTCTCTGGCTGGGCTGGAAGGGCCTGCATACTCAATGGCTGTAGGCAGTCCTGAACATGATAAAGATTCAGAGGGTTATGACCATTATAGCATACAAAGTCTCACCAAAGTTCACACAAACATTTAGCTGGAAATGTCTTCTTCCATTAAAGCCTTAAGTAGTATGGACATTGGAAATCAAGCAATTAGTTACTTTTTGGGAACGATCTATAATTGGTGAATGTCAGTATTCATTCCATTTTACGAAATCAAGGGTGACATCGACGGATTACTGATCAATATGACAACTTGCTCTTTGAAGGTCAAATTTTGATGGCTTTTCAATTTTGAATTGAAATCGTGACACCCCTTACCAGAAAACATTAATTTGCACAAGTGTATGTCTTTAGAAATATTGAAAACCCCATAAAAGATCAGTAATTACTAAAGGATCATCTATCTCCAATGTAAGAACAGATACAGCATTCTCTGGACTCTCATCCCCCTGTGACTGGACATGAAGGCAGCTGCCAGGATGTCAGCAAGTTCCATGCTTCGTATACCTCATCAGACTGCATCCGTAAGGTTAAAACACATCTTCATAAAAGTCTTAATCGATAAAATTATGCGTCGGACCCATTGTTTATTCCGGAGCTGCTGATGCAAGTTGCTATGTTCAAGCGCTGCTTGAACAGATTAACACTGGTTAACACACGATTAACACTGGTCAGTAATACAGAGTAATTTGATCTGTGAATGAATGCTGACTGTAGCCTTTCCATTGCAGACAAAAGCCAGATGTTAGAGAGTGCTAGGAGTATTGGGGAGTGTTATGTCCTGTGTAAAACAGGTATGATAGAACATTCCTAGCATAGTTAGCACATCATGTTGGATGATTGTGGGGCAGCTGAAAAGATGGTTAAAACATGCATTTCTTTAAAAAAAAAAAAAAAAAAGTACAAATTTACATTAGCATATTGCTGATTCGTCATCTTAGCTTCCTGCTGGCATTACCCTGTTAAGACACCTAGCATTCTGTCTGATTCATCCAACTGTAACAATATCAACAACTGTTGTTTACATACACCATCTAAGTCATACATTGCCTTGCATGGTATTTCAAATTTAGTAAGTCAAAATAAATTGCATTGGAAATGTTTACTTCTCAGCTGAGCAACTTGAGGACAGTAAGCAGTGTATGAGATGGAGGAGGTCATTGGACCCACCTAAGGTAATAATTGATCAGCTCAGATGATATGTCAATTGTCTGAGAATGAGGCTGAACAGGTCATTAGTGCTGCCATAGGCCACAGGTAATCAATTTCTCATCCTTTCCCATCACTCCCTTCATGCATGCTGTCCACTACAGGCATATATTGCAGGTTAGTAAGGGCCTTTGTTCTCATTTGATTAGTAGTAATGAAAACATGATGCAAAACCATTTGCTCTGTTTCTAAAAATGTGTGCATGAAAGGATTAATCAATTACTATTTCACACCACCATTTGTTTCAAAGAAAAATTTCGTTACGGACGGACGGACGGACGCTCGTCACCGTCAGCCGGGGGGCACTTTTTTTAATGAGAAGACCGCAGCAGCCCACAAACACCCCGCTATAAAGCAGCTAACATTGAAAATGAGTATAGCGGTGCAGCTCCGCTGTTCCACCGTCTGGAGAGAACTCTGAGCTGGACACATTTAAGTGCATGAACATTAATAACATGTCTTATGTAAGGACAGTGCTTTCTGATACTGAAAAGTCAGTAGCAACTTGTTTTATGTAAATTTGGGCCCGTTTTAGTTTAACAATAGCTAAACAAGATAAGAATAACATAAAAATGTAATGAAATATTGGGCACATTTCAGTATGCAACCAATTATGTGCAGAGTTATGTTCAACCATCCAGTACCTGGGAAGTGGGAACATGAAAGTGCTTTGGGTCAACCTGGACACATCAAGGCATATGCATCTATTGCATTTATTTTATTTTCTATAAATTGAATAAGAAGTTTTCCTTTTTATGGGTATTTTTCCTTTTTCAGTCGCATATCGTGATATATCGTTGATGAAATTTCTTGCAATATATTGAATATTGCAGATATCGTGTATCGTGATATTATCATTATCGTGGGCCAATATCGTCACAGTATCAAATCGTGAGTTACCCGTATCGTCCCACCCCTACAGGACACAACCCAAATCTTTAAATATTTGTGCTGCAACTACAAAAGAATCAAGTTTAAGATCCTCCTACACTCAATTTCTCTTTTTGATAGAAAAACTCTGCCTGAATTGCAGACAACATAATTGTTTTCCAAGTCATGTCATGGACTGTCAAGCCCTTCCTCCAGGACCACTCTGATAACCAAACAGGAACTTTGTTCCTCCTGTCATGTCATCAAGAACTCTGATGGATCCAGGGTGTATGCCTCTGCCAGCGAGGGTTTGACTAAATTGTTTTATGTTTTCAGAAGATTAGAATATCTTATTTCATTATTTCAGCAATATTACAATTGAATGGTCAAACAATTTTCTCCTCATCTTTAGAATAATCCAACTCCCTGTAATGTTTCCAGATTGGAGAAATATGGCATTATCCAGGGTGTCTTATACCCGAGTTAGTCTTGAAAATAATTACACGGGCGAGGAGGAATGTACAGAAATATTACTTGTTTCTGACTTGAGAAGAATCCAAACAAATTAGTTTTGCTACAGGGATGTAATGGCCCCGCTTCAGCAGGATTGCATTCAACTCAGGTACATTCAAACAAGCTGGTTCTTCTCCACTTAGCGGCCATAAAACTAAGATTAATGATGCAGAAGGGAGAGGTTTTTCCCACGAAAACATGCTTTTTAACACACTAATTTACAATAGAGGTCTGGTGGGATTATCAAGGCCAAGAGGACAAATGACATCCCAGTGATTGAGGGGGTCAACAGATATAAACAAGTTAAATTTAAGACATTTTAAGGACCAAGGGCCACCCTGAGTGAAGTCCCACTTGGACTTTGAAGTTGCACCTGACTCACTTATATTAAAGTATTTCTTTGTTTCTTTAGCTGTCTGTTTATGTACTCCCAGTTCACATGCTGCTTATCTTTGCTATTTGATTGGGCCATGGTGGATGACATATGTGCATTTTCAGCATGTTAAACATTGTGTTTTAATTAACGTTCTACAAGTTACCGTCTCGAACAATGAAAAGAGTAGACTCCTGGTTGACTGACCAACCGCAGTCCAGTCGTCTCCTCTTTTCATAAAAACAGTAAACGACTTCTGCTTTGTTTCTTTAGCTGTCTGTTCTCTTGCTGTCCGTTTTCTTCCTTCCATCTTTTTGTTTACTTAATGTTACCTTTCTGCTTTGTGCAGAAGTTTCTATTTTAATTTGACAGCCAAGTTTCAACTCCAACTGAGTTTACTATAACTTTGGAACCAGTTTTATACAGCCTTGCAGTTTTTTTTTACAACGACTTTGAAAGTTTTAAATCTTTTTTTCTTGTGTGTTTTGATAGCATCTGGATGCCAAATGTGGGATTAAAATTATTTACTGCTCATCACCACTTGACCAGCAAGATTGGCAGCACAATAGTATGCCAATAACAGTACTCAACTGTCACTCGACTGACAGTAACCAAGCCTTTTCTTTCTAACACTTTAGACTGGGTTAGACAATAATACAGAACATATGATATGAATGTGTCAGCGTGCTGTGTGTTGTTTTCTCTGCCGAAGGGTCCATCATTTACAAACTAATGTTTTTCGTACCGAAGGGTCCAGGGAGATGATTCGGACAGTGTTGTCAACCAGTCCCACAGCCAGGAATCGCGAGCGTTGCTCACCAGGTGGAACATTAGCCAGGCTCATACAAACCACGTCTGCAGACATTTCCTTCCGCTCTGTGTACTCATTCAGCTGTCCAGACTAGAAACGAAAAGAGAAATGGGATTAATACTCAGTCATCTCAGTCCTTTCCTCTGGTTGAGGCACAAGTTTTCTGTCTTCAATACTAATTTTAGTCACACTGAAATCTTCAACTTTTGCCGTTAATATAAATTGAAGACGCTAATAGGGTTTGATTTTTGCTGTGCCATCATATTTAAGTTTGCAATATAGCTAATATTGAGGTTTTCATTAGGGGTGGGTAAAAATATCGATTCATTAATGCATTGCAATATATTTTTTCCCAATTCAATATCGATTCATAAAATCCTCTGAATCGATTTGGGCAAGCGACCACCTGCTGTCCCTCGCCGAACCTCTCGGTCGCCGCCTCCAGCAGCTGGAAGCGTTTTGCCCGCGACCTCGCTCGAGGGTCGGAGGGTGATGCGCCGCGGAAACACCGCCGTAACTGCGGAGGCAGGTAGTCGATGTCTGATGCACCGCTCTTTCGGAGACTAAACTCCCAGCGCAGCCGATCTCACCCTGGCTGCTGCCCCGTGCGCCCGCCAATAGCACTCTCCTCCGGGGAGGGTGGGGGGGGGGGGGGGGGGGGGTGTCAGTGTCAACGTTTACCCCCTCACGTCTAGCCGGAGGGCAGAGGGACCGTGGTCATGTCTGTTTATGTCAGACAAAAGTGTACCATGCAGTCCCAGAAACAATGCCACTTTCTCAGCTTAACTATGGTTGCACCATTTATAACTTAACACATCGAGTACCTTTGTTTACATTTCAATTCGAACTAGAACTTCCTAGAGGAAAGATTTATAATTTAAGATGACTTTTTTTAATTAAAAAATGATCAACAGGTACTCTCATTATTTATTATTACTTCTTATTACTGAATCGATATCGAAGCATTTAAGTCAATATTAAATCGAATCGTATATTTAATCGAATTGCGACCTAAAGAATCGAATCAAATCGTGAGGTTCTTAACAATACCCAGCCCTAGTTTTCATGTCTGCCACTATGGTCTGTCAGGGACAAGACAATGTCAAAAGACTAATTGATATTAAAAAAGCCAATGTTGAGGTCTGCTTTAGTAAACATTCCCTAAAATCCTTTAATCCCCTCCTGCCCTGTGATAACTTCTGTTATGATTTGGCACTATACAGAGCAAACTGGCCTGACTTTAGACTCTATTGACATCGGTGACTTGTAATATATACTAGGTCAAAGTAGCACAAGACATTAAACACTGAAGCGTAAAAAATCAGTAACACAAAACCTCAACTGCAAAATTTAAATATTAAAAGAATATACCCATTTCCTGTGGAGATATTTAAGTTGAATAAGTAAACAAAATGTGCAATGGCAGATAAAAACATCTTTTTTCTTACCGGGTCCATCTCAAAGTAGACCAGCTCCCCTCCCGTAAGTGCGATAACAACCTGTCTCTGATTCACAGCGCAGCGGACAATAGTTTTTTTGCCAGGAGTTTTCCACTCATTTACACGCTTGTCTGCTCGGATGTGGCGGATACCGTCTGGGTATACCTGTGTAGAAAAAGAAAGTGAATAGTGGGCAGGTTTCATTATTGACTGTATTTACCATTTTCTTATTCTAAGATATCGTATATAGTTCTTCAATTAACTGTCACAGATAGAGCATGATGAGCAGCATCACATTCTAACATTTAAACTTGTCTTACAGATAAATTTGTTGGGAGATTCGGAAATAGTTTGAGATGCAATTATAAAATAAAATGGTCAAGACTGCTTGTATCAAATCTATAGTATGTCTAGTATGAACACAGGTATGAATAAGGATGATCTAAAAGGTACATTCCACTCACCTGAACCAGAGCGTCTTCCCCAAGCAGTGAGCAGGAGAGGGTAGGTGTCGTCCCAAGAAATCCAGAATCTGTCACTTCCTCTACAGTCTCCCCGATGGAAAGTACCAGAGTAGCGTTCACGAAAGACACAATGATGTAGGCATCAAACTCATCTAATGAAAGAAAGAATGCAGACAAAAAGACAAAGGGTGACTGATTAGGAAAACAATGCTGATGGAGTCGTGCTGTATGTACATGTAAGTACATGATCTTGATACATGGGGAGGACACAGCCATACAGCAGGGCCATGTTCTAGGTTTTTCCATATTGATTCTCATGGTGGATCCCAACAAGATAACTGTAATTTCACATTTTTGTATTAAAAACTAAAGTTCCTAACCTGTACTTTATGCACACGCTAGGGTAAAGGCTAAGGGGAAGATGTAGTGAGAAAATTTGGATGATTTAATAATCCATAGCTGTCATAAGATTTGTTGTGATAAAAAAAAAAAATGTTTAAAAAAATGTTTTTCCTCCTCTCTGAACCTTTGCAGAACAGATATCTGCATATATTTTGCAAATCTATATTATGAATAGGTTCCACCTTTATTTCATTCT
The DNA here is from genome assembly GCF_900880675.1 of Sparus aurata. Lineage (NCBI taxonomy): Eukaryota > Metazoa > Chordata > Actinopteri > Spariformes > Sparidae > Sparus > Sparus aurata. The sequence goes on along the minus strand of NC_044194.1, from coordinate 26,521,960 downwards.
AAAGTCCAATGCCAAAACAACACACTCACTTCCTTCACACTGAAGACAGTGCGTGTGTATTAAAGTTAAAGACATAAACATGAGAATTTATTTCCCCCACAGGAGACTCAGCTTGGCAGTGTGTCATCTCAGTTTGAAAAGACAAAAATATGCTGATCTGTTTGCAAACTCAAGACATGACAAAGTGCAGCCCTATGGTAACACAACCTCCATGTGGTCAAATCTTACTTAACACTATCCAAAAGGATAAAGACCAGACAATCTGCAGACAGCAACCCCTCACCTTATCAAGAAAAAATCCAAAGGTTTATACTTTAAACTACTTTCATCTTCATCTTATGTCACTGACATTGACAGACAACTGTAGATTAAGACTGATGTCAGTCAGCTGTGGTGGTAAATGTGACAAAGTGTAAAGAGCATTTGACTTCAGGGAAATGCACTGTTGTACACAACATTTCAAACTGAAGAGAAAACATAAACACCAAGATGCATGCAAACACTAAACATCTGCCTGTGCATTAAGGCTCCTCACTTCCCTTTACCAAACACATTTTCAAAGGAGTCACAGACTAAGATATTAAATGGCACAGTCTTGAATCCAAATGTAAATGTAAGGGTCGACTGCAGGTCGTTATAAATCCCTAGTTGATTTGTGTACGCTGGTAGATAAAAAGACCTAACAAAATGTTTCACAATGTTGCCGAGGGTTTGTACACACAGCACTCAGAGACATCAAAATGGTGAAATTTATTCATTCTAATAGCCTTAAGATGAATCCTTGCCAATCAATCCCATAAATCCCAGGCTCTACTGACCTGACTATAGGCTGACATTTTACTACTGGAATGTAGATGCTTGAATAAGGAGTGTGTGAAGCGCATATACCTTCAACATGTCTGCGTACTGTCCACACAGCATTGGGGTTACCGGGCAGCTCAGACACAGCCATCTCTGACACCTGATTAGAGCCAAATAGGGAAGGAGGTTGAGAGAAAACAAAAGACAAAAAGGAAGCGAATAGCATTTAATTTTCATCAAATGTCACATATCATAAAGCAGTGATGTTGATAGGTACATATCCTGCACCTCTGACACATTTATATGCTAAAGGATGCAATTAATTCACTATCCATGGGTCCAGGGGTCCCACCATATTTTATTCTTGATAATGCTACATTGTGAACAACAAATACATATTGAAATAATTATAAAAAGGTTTAGGTGCTGTATCTAAGGCAACTGGGCTTGTTTCAGTTTCTTGAAGATGTTTCACCTCTCATCCAAGAGGCTACTTCAGTTCTAACTAACTGGAGGGAGTGGCAGGCTTTGAAACCCTGTGTGGGAGTGTCCTTAAGAACATAAGTCAGCTCTGAATTTCAGAGTCATTAGGGCCATGTCTGGGTCGTTGGTCAAACCGGCCTTTGTGTGGGTATGCAGGGCAAGGTGAGCCTAGGTTTGAATGGCTGTTCAGCTGTCTTGGGAGAGAACTCGGTACTGCATTGGAGGTGATATGTAATATCTTAGGCCACCTCCTCTGTAAAGACGGTCGTTCCAGTTTGACATAAAGTGTCAAACACAGGAGTGTCTCTCCTTTCGGGCTTTAGATGGATTCCTTTAGTCCTCTTTCAAACCATCTTCTCTGGCCAAGATTTTTACACTGTTGGCCTCAAAAGAATGATTTTTCTCCTTCAGATGTAAGTGGACAGCAGAGTCTTGCCCTGAGGAGTTGGCACTCCTGTGTCGTGCCATTCGATTATGGAGAGGATGTTTCGTCTCCCCAATGTACACATCTGTGCCAAAAAAACATTGGGGAGACAAAACATCCTTTCCATAAACGAATGGCACAACACAGGAGGGCCAACTCCTCAGGTCACGACTCTGCTGTCCACTTACGATACAGTATCGAATTCTCTCCCCAGACAGCTCAACAGCCATTCACACCTGGGCTCATCTAGCCCTAGAAAACCCACGTGAAGGCCGATTTGTCCAATGACCCATAAGTGGCCCTGACGACTGTAAAACTAAGAATCACAGAGGGTTTGAAAGCCTGCCAGCTCCTCTCCAGTTGGTCAGAACTGAAGAAGCCGCACGGATGAAAGGTGAAACATCTTCAACAAAATGAAACCAGTCCAGCTGCTTACGAAATAGCACCTAGATTTACCATGACTTGGATGACTAAGAACGTTCATCCACAATTATAAAAAGGATTCATTATAAAATGAAAATCAGCTAGTCACTGTTTCTGGCTATCTATGCTATGTTGAAACCATAGAAGGAAACCACTACTTTAGTTACATTCAACTATGGAATGCATCAGTAAGGTGTGATAGGTTTGTGGGCCAACCCAACTCAGGATTTATCAGTCGAATCAGATTTTGTTGTTCAATAAAAAGTTTCAATTGTTCATTAATGTTTTTAATCAGCCAACATCAGTATGTTTAATCTGTAGCCCGATGTGAAAACATCAGATTTCCGCGCTCAGAGAAAGTCAAAGTGTTCAGTTCATTAAAATCCAAGCGCACCACAGAGTGTCTCTCCTGCGGGGCTGCAGACAGCTCTGTCAGAGCACAGCTGGCGCTACACAAGTCATGATTGTTTAGAAAACTGTTTTAGAGTCAGCAGGAATTCTCTATGCAGTTTGACTCAAAACTGGGATTTGAGCTCCGTTTCATGAAAACTACAACAGAGATTATATATATATGGATGTTATGGACATAGAATAATGAAAAAATCATCATCGATTACGTTGGTTGCGTATAAACCTCGCTATCACCATAAAACTTTGTCTGTAACCGGGTTTATGAACAACCAGGAAAAGTAAGGTTAACTGTTGAATTATTTCTATTAATGACTAAATGATTGAATAAACTCGGGTTTTGTCCAGAGTTGTTATTTGCAGCTGAGGATAACAGAAATGATCCAGTTGTCTATGCAGCACATGTCAGATGTGCACGTGAACTTTGTGTGTATACGAGCTGTTTCATAATGCTTCTTCACATGTTGTGTGTCGAGACTTTTACCTTCCCACATGTCCAACTACTCAGGACTAACGGAGCCAAACAAACATTCACATGCCGTGTCAATCAACTTCTTGATTTGATTCCAGATTATCGCGCATGTGTGTGTACACAGAACATTTGACAGTGTTGTCTGAAGTTTCTCTGTTGAGACACACTCACAACATTTACAGTATGAATGCAGGCACTGAGCGCGAAACACATGTAACTGTGGATTACAATTGTTAGTGTGATGAAAACATGTGCCTTATATAAACACCAGATGCAGAACAGATTTATGCTGAAATCAGATCCAATTACAGACTCTTCAGTTTTTATTCAGAGAAGAGACATGAACTCATCATTTTTCAGCCAGCAGTGTGTGTGCGTTCCGGTTGTTGTTGTTGGTGTGTGTGTGTGTGTGTGTGTGTGTGTGTGTGTGTGTGTGTGTGTGTGTGTGCGCATATGTTGTTCTGTGTTCTCTGTGTGTGCGTGTGTTCATGTTGAACTGCGTGTGTGTGTGTGTGTGTGTGTGTGTACCTCCAGTCCGTGTCTGAGGACCCTCAAAGTAGATCGGGGTCCTCGTCCACAAGCGACATACAACTGTGGTGTATCTTCATTGGCCAAATCAGCAATCTGTCAAGAACAAGAAGAGATTCATGATCCAACAAGGAATGCACTTTTCAAAATACTTTTTATGACAACACTACAGCTCCAAATGATTTGGGATGCTAAACAAACTCTTACCTGACAGGACATGATGGGTGACAAGTTTTCCTGTTCATCCACCAGCACCAGGTTCTTAAGGGGCCGGGGTTGGAAGAAGAACGTGTCTCCCTCTTCCAGCGGCATTGCAGAGGAGAACTCGGGCTCTTCGTCATCGTCACCCAAGTGCGCGATCTGGTAAAGGTAACTGAAGGAAACGGAAGATGGAACAAAATCAGAAATAAAACAAAAAGACAAACAGTCAAGAATTATGTCCATGAGCAGAGATTTAATGATGTTTTTTTTTTTACAACAATCTGAAGGAAGAAAAAGTACAAGTTGGTTGAAAGTTGTATTGTGTTTGGTTAATAAAAGCCAATTGACTTACTGGTTTCCAAACTCTGAAGACACAAACAAGAAGCCAGTCTTCAGGACACACATGGCTGTTGCCACAGGGATGGTGTCAAAGTATTTCAGCCGGATTTCTGTGACCTGAGAAAGAAGTCAGACTCTTTTTGAACATGCATTTCTGTGCATCAACATTTAGCAAAATAAATCAATCCACTCTCTCAATAACAATTTAATGCTATCCTCCGTTTCACATTAGAGCAGAGTTATATTCCAAGTATGCAGCACCTTCATGAAGATGGATTTGAGTACGATTAATGTTCCTTTGTAGAACTGATCTGATACTTCATTCAGCTTTGCTCACCATTTCCTCATCTGTTTCCAGAGTAACCTTGAAGATGTCGCCCTGCTCAGTCTGGGCCAGGAAGAAGAACATGGACTTGGTCTTGTGGGTGGCTGAGCAGACAAATATCATACCACGCTCTGGGTCATCCAGGTCGTTCTGTAGGACGGGCCAGACAAAGAGAAGGAAGCAAAGTAAAAATAAATGTGCACACAGTGGCTAAAAAACTGACCTGACACAGAGGAATATAAAACAACTGGAGTGGATAAATTGTCTCACAGCCTCCAAATAAACAAACCAAACACACACCTCCTTCTATTTGAAATCAGAGTAGTGGGTGACAACAGTCATTAAATCACTAAATTATAGCTTAAATCCTCAAAGTCAAGAAAAAATGTCACATTTTGATGCATGCTCCTTTTTCCTAGTGTATTTATTTATGACTCACCCTGCGTCGTGGGATGGGACAGCGGATGTCCGGCTGGTCTCCAAAATTCTTATAAGTGATGTAGTTTTCCGAGCAGATCAGAACACCGCTGGGCCCGTCAGAACCACCAGGGACTGGACAGAGAGGAGCATTCAGTGGAATGTGTTTCACATTAAGATAAAAGTGAAAGCAGCTGGAATTCGGGAGCAGGGTGGGCTCTGGTATCCAATCCGTTTGTTTCCTCTTACTACTTCAATGTGTGATGTTGTGTTGGTAAACTGGTGCTGAGATCAGAGGAGTTAAATCTTTCTCCAGTGGTAGTCAGAGAAGAGACATGACAAACTCATCACATCTACAACAACTTTATGATGATTTTTTTTTTGTAATCTAACAAGCCAATGTGTGCCATCTTACAGCCATACCTGTCTTTAAGTTTCATGGACACAAATTCCAACAAATTGAACATAACCAAGCTATTTCTGGCTAAACTGCATTTCCCCTGTCCCCGTTTGTTTGGGTTTTTTAATAACATCTCCTTTGCTTCCCTTTTAGCCTCTAACCATTTCCTAGTATTGCTTCCCTATGTGTAACTAGCGCATGTCCAAATGCTTACCAGTGATAAGGAAATTTCCATGCTCTTCCAAAGCCTCGCTGTACTTGCGGACCACGTGATTCAAGCCCAGGTCAAGCTCGTAAAAGGTGAGCGTCTGTTGCGTGTTAGCAGCAGCTTCTCCTGTCGGGTCATTGTCAGCTTCCTGAGAAGAGCAAATACCAACATATAAAATCAGAGGTGTCCAAAATGAGTCCATGATTAGGCTCGGTATGACTGATGACACTAAGGGAGCAGTGGCAACTTTAAAGGGGGTAAAAAATAAAAAAGGTGGCCGGACATTTAGCCATACTTAGTTGAAAGTGGCTCTGAGATCAGAGGTGTTTGATCTTTCTCCAGGGATAGTCAGAGAAGAGACATGAAGAACTCATCACATCTAGAACACAAGCCAGTTTTATTTTCAAGGTTTAGTCAGAGTTTTCAGGACCTTACCTCATAGTCCATTTCGAGGCAGGCGAACATGGGATTTTCAAAGCCGACGTCGACTCCGACTACATGATAAACCAGTGTGTTTGCTTTATGGGCTTCCAGTGGAGAGGAGATGGTCAGCCTTGCAGCTGCATCTCTGTTCAGGATGTAAACCAGCTTCTGTTTCTCTATCGCTCCTGGACAGGGGAAGGTCAAAGAACATCCAAAGTGCTTAAATTTCACTCAACTAGCTGTCATGTGGTTTTTACATAGATGGCTGTCCTTGAAGACTAAGATTCTTACTGTAACATGCAGCATACATGTTAGTTATATGCTTCTAAAACTTGAGTACTAGAAATCTTAAAATGTTATATGATTAATTGTGACTACACTGCTTAATTAAAGTGCTCTACTAAAATGCTAAATACTTACACATGTAACTGTGGTCTAGAGGTACACTATTCCTCCCAGCTTGAGTCATTGTAATCACTTCTCACCTATCATAACAGCTCTGCCTTTAGGGTCGACAGCCAGGAACTGTCCGGGGACAATGCGCCGGCAGCCACTCTTCCCAAACGTTTCCTGGTGGATCTTCTCAAACATGTTTTTGGATGGATGATATTCCAGGATGACGATCCGACCACTGTCACTTCCAACAACAATGTAGTCTACAAGCACACATGGACATGTATAAATACGAAGGTGGTACATGGAGCAAGAGAACAAAGCTTTTGCCTCTGACACTTTACGTTTCTGTGAGGTCTTTAAATTGATGCAACATGTGTGTCCCAGTGCATGCTCCCTTGACTACATACCTTTGGTTCCTCCAGTGAGTCTGAAGGCCATCAGGGACCTAACGATGCCAAAGACCTCCACTGTGAGAAGAGTGTGCACCTTTCCTGTATTGGCATCTGGCCGCAACAATTCCAAGATCTTCCCCCTGGAAACGACAATCTCCTGCATCTTGGTTCCTACCGAGGCAAAAACATCTTTTTTTCAGCATCCAGCTTGTGAACTAAAAACATCACTTACACACACACACACACACACATCTGGTGAAATACCTGTAATCTACTAAAGAACGCTTCTGATAACCCACCACAAACTCTATGATTAACTGATATCAACTCGGACACCTGAGTTAACAGGGGACCACCTGATCCACAGATGGAGGTCTTAAGCCATCCCCCACAGCGTTCATTGAGGAAGTGTGTGCGACTGAAAAGGTGGGGAAATGGTAAGACAGACTAGAGATAGCCCAACCCCACAGGAAAAAGGCCAGGCAGCAGTCTCACCTGAGAAGTTCCCATGGATGGCATGAGTGATGCCAGTGGCTCGCTGCAGGGTTATGTTGTACAGAAACATGGCTCCCTTTTTTCTGTGGCTTCAACACAAAGGTTCCTCAAGGGCCGCAAAAGGAGCACTAAGCCCGGCTCAAAACTGTAGAGAAACAATAAAAGACAGGGGTTTATCAGTGGACGGTGATATCTCTGTTAATACTTTGACCATGTCTGGATAAAGAGGGCTATTCAAAACTGAACTGAGCAGCACTGTTGAGGAAGGAGCACTGTGGTATAATCAGCTACCTTCCCCCCAAAAACACCACGCACTTCACAATGAAGCCATTCTGAGTTAGTCGAGAAGTTCTCTAAATGCTTGCTGGACACACAAAATGAACTCGTGAGGTTAATGTTTACATGCCAGCAGCCGGCGAGCATTGCTAACGCTAGCTTAGCAAATACGACACGAACTTTATGCTCAGCTATACTCGATTTATCTACTTTAGTTCGCCTAACCTGTGTTCTCTGTTGCAAGACAAATGTGCCACACCGTAACCCTTTCTTCCTCGCCAACCTGTGCACACATTTAGCGTGTACAGCTCTTATCAACTTGTATTCAACTGTGTGAGCGCCCATTCATTGAAGGCGCCACTTCTGCCTGCCGCTATTTTTCCCATTTCTTGCTCTATCGCTCAAAGCCCGGCACCCTTAACATGCATACGATGTCCATTCGATAGCGGACAAACTGTAGATTTGAAGGATGGAATATTTACCGGCGTGTTTGATAAGATGATTCAGATTATGGATGGATAACGTTTCATTTACAAAAGCAATTTCCCCGTCACTCAGGGAAGCCAACGATGAGCCGCCGTTTTGGGGTCCTTCGTCAGCCAAATACCGTCACGTGAGGTGGCCCACACACTGCCTGGCGGAAATCTGAGACCGGCGGTGGTAGCGCCGAATCTCCAGCAGATGTCGCCAAAGACCGTAAGACTAATACAGAGAAACACGGGGAGATGGATACATGGAGGGTGTGTGGGCTTCACAAAAAACGATTTCTGACATTCGTAGTATGTACATGTGTTTTTTTATATAAAGGAAATAAAGTGACTCACTTAAATATTCTATGGTGCAATTCATCTATACGAACTCATGTTGTGCAGTAAAAAAGTAAAATCTTACCAGTAGTTATGTCAACACATTTGTCAAACTTTGATCAGCCCAAAATTCAATACAGTATCAACACAGCGTTTTTCATACAATCATAACAGAAGACATCTCAAACAATAAAGAAGTGTTCAAGGGGTTAATACACTCATAGTGCTGTACTGGCGTATGTTTGAATGACTGCACACACACATCACTACTAAATGCCTAATCCTAACCCTAACCCAAACCAAACCAAACCATAACCAAGTCTTCACACTCAAACAGCCCTTTACAGAAGTGTGGCCCCAAATGTTCTCACTTCTCACTCACTCACATCCTAGTCCTGATGTCCTACCCTAACCATAACCACTTCTTGCCTAACCCTAACTCTTACCCCATAGAGTTCTGCAGGAATGAGTCCTAAAACCCTGAAATGTTGGCATCTTTGCACTTCATGTTTTTTGAATGGGTTTTTGGTTAAATGCTTTGAAATAAGGTCTGTGATTAACGCAAGTTTGAGATATTTTCACTTTTTGACTAATAAACCGTTTAGCTAACAAGTGAGAGTATTTCAGAATACAGAGGTTTTCAGGGACATTAAAGGTCATCACAACAAACGTGGAGACTCATCTACTCACTAGTCCATCTTTACAGGTGGACTTAATTTGCGATCTATTGTTACCCTAACTTTGCAGCTTGTTGATTAATATTAAGTTGTGTATAGTATAGTGTAAAAAGATGCTTAGCGGCAATGACATTGAAGCCAAGCAGCCATAATGTAGTTATGTATAGCCGTTAACTTTAATTCAACGTAAACATTTGACTTCTGCCGATTGCGTTTGTGCTTCAAAAATCATAAAAGTGGGGTTAATTCGTGAATATGAACTTTTCTGTGTGTGATACTTGGAGAAAAGCATTGACGTTTCTCACCTATCACTTTCTTCAGCATGATTTGCCAAAGGAAATGGGAGCGAAAGTGTTTTTTTTTTAACCTTGACCAGCTTGACTCATAATAAAGCAACCTACAATATGTGTAAAAACTACAAACTCCTAACTGCTTTGCGCAACGCGGCCCAAAGATTCAGCGAGGATAAAGGGAGTTCAAGTGGGTTCATACCCTCATGATTGCTGTTGGTCACGCAGTAGTGCTTAGTCTTTCAATCAAGTCTGTGCAGCCCGTAATGAGTGGATCTGCTAAAAGGATGGGTTAGGAAAAAACACAACTGGGAATGATTTACAGTCATTCACAGATTCAGAGGTGAGTATTCAGCCGTGGACTTTAAATACAGCGACAACAGACTCAGGACTCTGTCACTGTTGTGGTTTGGCTCCTCTGAATAGCTTCTTTGAGGGAGTCACACAGTTGTTGCTGTAAAGCTGCAGAGTTCACTTAACTAGGAGACTACCTGTGAGTTTGCTTTCAAAGTAAAATCAGCAAAGGCTTGGAAAAACAAATGTGCCGCATGTCAACAATGAGGTGTATTTACTAAATGTAAAAAGCCCACCATCACTCTACTTGTGTGTCATTTCAGAATTGTATTACCCGGGTCTTTGTTCCCTCCTCTTTTTCACAGAAGTGTATTTATTTATGTATCACTTGTCTCAATAAATGTACAATACAGATTAGATTAAGCCTCAACAGTTTCAGTTTGATTTTATACTAATGGCCATTAGTTTATATTGCAGATGGATGGAAATGTCAAGCATGATGGAACATTTTATGCATATGCCTGGGGAATGCCCTTCATTTCAGACTTGATAGCAGAAATCCCATAAATGTTTTTTTTTGTGATTTTTGCGGTTATAAATTGGATTTCTGTCCTTATCTTTATGTATTGTATGACTCACTATGGCTGCTTCAGCAGACAAGAGAGCTTCATATGTGATCCAGACCATCATTAAGGCGGGGAGGCAGGTTGTGTCAGCAAATGAAGATTCACAGACATCCATCATTTCATGAATGAACATTTCATTTTGGACTTTTGAAGTACATTAGCACTACAAAGTACAACAGTCTGAAAACACGATGAGTATAGGACTTTGTGCAGACTTTATTAATGGCAAATGATCAAAAGCACAAGCCTATAAAGTACTAAAACAGGAAAATATGGCAGGATCTAACATATTTGTGCATATTCCTGCATGTATGTATGCATGTATGTTGCTATCAACTGCATGGGTGTATGCATGTTACAAGTAAGTATATGCTTTATAAGTGCATGCACATCAACACATGTATATACACACACACATATATGCATAAACATACAAGCAGTGTGTCTTTAATTTATGGGTCTCTATAGTTTCTGCTGATTTGTATATTCATGAATTTGGTATTTGTCCATGCAGCTAAATTTATAGAATGTGAATTTTAAAAAAGCCAAGGTAGAAGAGGCAACAAAGACTGAATAAGGGACAGAAAACATGCCCTTAAGTCTTTAATTTGACAAAAAGCAACATAATGGTGTAGCCGTCAAAGCCACACAGTAGTTTAATTGTGAAAAGGTGGGACAGGAAGTTGTAGATTGACGCTAGTTAGCGTGACAGCAGCGACCACCGGGGTCTACGAGGACCGTCCCTCCCAGGAAGACACCAACCGACGCCGCCTCCTGCTCCTCCTTCTCCTCCTGCTCCTCCTGCTCCTCCTGCCTGGTGGTTGAGGGCCGACCCTGAGAGCACGGTCCCCGGTCTGCACCTTGTGTCGGACACTGGCTCGCCTGTCGTTCCCACTGAGCGAGCGGGTTAGCAGGTTTTTAGCCTCCCCATCATCTGGTACCCGTCGGCTTTGCATAGCTAGGCTGAAACCGCTAATGCCGTTTTTTTGTGTGTTTGTTATCAGAGGTCCATTTACATTCCTTCGTCGTCTGGCTTCGCACGCAGGGAGACTGAGGGGAGAGAAGCACTTCGTTAAACCTCAGACAACGTGACTGAGAGCCCGGAGCGAGATCCGCTGGATGCCCGAGAGCAGCGGCAGCGGCAGCGGCGGCGGCGGGCACGGCTGAACAGGACCGGCTGAACAGGACCGGCTGTGGAGAGCGACACTGATTTGGGATTTCACCCAGAGACACAACTGAAACAGCAAGGTGAGCATGTGGGTTATTTAATTTCTATGCAGCTCGGATACACAGTGCTGGTGGTGAGGAGGAGGAGGAGGCAGGTATCCTCCTCCTCCTCCTCCTCTTCCTCCTCCTCCAGCGTCTGCTGCTGGTGTCGGAGGCCACGGGCTCCGCTCATCCCCCTCTGCCCGGCCGGGGATGCATTGTTGTCGCTGACCTGCCTGACAATGTCTGCCTCTTGTGTCGCCGTGGCCATCAGTATGTGGGAGCTCAGGCAAACTGCCAGCCTGATTTGACTACTGTATTTCATCTTGCAGGGTTTTATTGTCTATGTAAAGAACAAAAAAAAATAGAAAGTTACAGTAAAGTGTCCGACATCAGATCTTATTCAGTGGGCACTCTGGGAAAGTGAACCATTTGTGTATTTTATGGCCAAACTCTTTCTGAAGTGCTTTCCTAGAAATGCAGTCACTGTGCAAAAAGAAAAAAAGAAAAAACCTGCCAGTAGGCAACCCCTAAAAATGTAGCGTCCTTTATCGCTTTGACATTTTGCTCCCAGATGACATTAAATACTGTGACTTAGCTAGAGCTTGACATTTAAATGCATCCTTCCTTAGCTTCCTTCTCGTTCTCCCCATGTCCCTCCAGTCACCTTTCCACCCCTCTCCTCCCTCCCCACATCTCCCCCTACTCCTCCTTTCCCCCCCGTCTCCTTTTTCCTTTATACACTTGACACCCATTTGCCCTTCTCCCCACTTCTCCCTCCCCCTCAGTCCTCTCTCCCCCTATTCATCTGTCTGTCGCTCTCCTTTTCCCCTCCATCGATTTGCCTGGAGGTGTTGCTAAGAGACAACAGCAGTCGGGGTGCCGTGAAGGATAGAGAAGATGTAAGGGCAGCTTGGCCTGCTAGGGAAAAGAGTTTTGAGATTGTGAGTGAGTCTTCTCTTCTCTTCCATCTTCTTCTCACCATCTTATTTGGTAGACAAATCAGAATTGTATGAATATGCTAAATATGCAGCCAGTTGGGCATGCTTCCAGAATCACGTCATGCCTGTGCCCCGGCCTGGATGTCAAACAATGCTGGTTGGTTTGTGCAATGTTACACTTTTAGTATATGAATTGGTAAAAAAAGGAGGAAAATAAGGGTAACCACAGTTTCCAAGAGCCCAAGTTGTAGTCTTCGAATGTCTTATTTTGTCTGACCGACCGTACAAATTCCAAGCATCTTCAGTTTACAATGATATAGAACGGAGTGAAGCAAAAAACTGCAAGTGTTCACCAGTTTCTCTTGAGAAGGCTGTTAATTTTTGATTAAATAAACGTTATGATCAATTTGATTTTCATTACATTTTAAAGCCCTGCTGTTAAGTGCTCTGCTCCAGCGTTGAGCACTGATGTAAAGGAAGTGCATGCCAATCGGTATTGTCTGGGGTCTTCATGTGAGGAAGTCCAATATCCAGTTGCAGAGTGTCAAGGCCATAGTGATATGTCTTCATGGGTGAGATTGTATTGAATGCTGGGCTGAAATCAACAAACCGCATTCTGAGGTAGATGCTCTTGTTCTCAAGGTATAAGGAGACTGTGTGGAGGGCAGTGGATATGGCATCGTCCGTGGATCTGTTGGTCCTTTATTGTCATTCGTTCAACTTGAACTCCCCACTTGATTTTATGGCGGTCTCTTTGTGTGCTCAAATAAAGTAATGTCCAAAACCAGTGACAATAGGTCAGAATATTCGGGGCACTGAAATAGGTGCTGGAAAATAAATGCAAAAATGTACAGTGGAATCTGAGCTCCTTTAAAGAAACTGTAAACCCAGCTTCAAATCTCAAGAGTTTCTCTACAGCATTATGAATGAATGTCTGAATAGCTGAAAATGTAAGTTAAAAACGTCAAAAACTGTCAGGTTGTACATTTTTAAAAGACAGCCTGTCCATTTCAAACCAGTAGAAATACAGAAATCTCTCAAGTGAACACTCCTCTAAATAAATGTTGTCTTCATGTAGGATGTGATCACTCATGAAGCTGATTGAGGAAGTAAGTGCTCAGCGCCTGTAGGGGAAACATTTCTGTTCTATTTCTGATAACCTGTAAACTATGCTGACTGATCTAAAACTAAATGTCAGTGTTTTAGTTAAGACCTCCCTCATCTATGTTCTCATCTCATGCCATCGTATTTTAAAAGGAGCATAAAGAAACCTTCATCCTCTCAAGAAACCCAGAGTCTCACATGTGCCAGGTCAGTCTCACATGGACCATGGACAGCTTAGCAATCCATGGTCAGAGGCTTCATAACCTTCAACCTGGCCTCCTGGTGCCTTTACAAGAAGGATTTGTGGTTAGCTCCGAAGCAGGCTGTGTTCAAGATAACATAGCAACACATCTCAATGCACCGCCTTCTCAGTTCTCTGGAAAACAGCATCATCATTCGCAAAATGTCCAGAAAGTTATAACTATTTAGTCTCTACATGTATTAGTGTCCTGCGATGACTTGTCCAGGGTGTACCCTGCCCTCGCCCAGAGACAGCTGGGATTGGCTCCAGCAAAACCCCCCACAACCCCATTAAAAAAAAGAAAAAAAAAAAAAAAAGGGATAAAGCGGTTACAGACAATGGATGGATGGATGTATTGCGTGCTCTTCTTTGTTACATATTCTGCTCTGCTGCCAGTAGACTTGCCCATGTTTGCGATTGGGCAAGAAACAGGAACAACTCCCCTTTTATGTGAATGTGTTCGTGGCTCAGTGTGGAACACCTGGGTTGACTTACGGAGTTGATAACCACCTTCGTATAACTACTTGGTGTGATTCGGACTGTTGGGGTTAGTTAAGCCGGACAACAAAAACATACCTTGGGTATGTTGTACTCCTCTGGTTTAATCATCCCCAGCAGGCCATCATCAAGTATTGTCATATCACCGACGACCCTCAGTGCCTCAGCACTCCAGTGTCCTGCTCAGTGGCAGAGAAGCTCCTGTAGGACCTTGCTGATCCAATCCACTGTTTCTATAAATGGCCTCCACCAGACCGCAGGCTTCAAGTCCCACAGGCTAAAAAAAAAAAACTGCTTGCATCTCACACACCTTTTACATAACTTCACCTATGGGACCCAGTTTTAAAAGACATTTTTTTCTGATTACGTCCCGTGGTAATGAGTGCAAGGAGTAACCACACACCACGTGTATCCAACGCATTGAGCACAATGCTCAAATTTCTATTCTGGATTTTTCCTGGCTTTGAAAGAGGCTTTGATGCTGCAGCAACAAAGCATGCCTGGCTTTGTAATCATGGCCAATATAACACCTAAACCCGTCTATTCTAATTTTATGCTTGTATAAACACTGTGTTTTGGCAAAGACTAACACAATACTCTCCCAGTGGAGGCAGGCCACGGCTTCTAAATCCATTTAAGTTGCATTTACATTACTGATAGGACCAGAACAGATCCATCAATTTGTAAGATTTACTTGCTTAAATCTACTCACTATAATTTCATTTTGGCATGAAACCTTAAATCTGGCTCTCTGGTCCTCATCCTTTGGCAATATTTGACTTCTTTCTAATACTGTTAACAGTTAAGCTTAAAATGCTTGACCTGTGAGTTACACCATTGACAACTATCTAGAAGTGCCTCATAGCTTACTGGACAATACAAAACTGTGGTCAACTCAATTTCCTACCAGTGCTACACTAATTTATGATGCTACTGCTGTTTAGATATACACCAACTTACAAAAATATATAAATCAGCAAAAATATTTGAACACAGATATACAAAACTAGGTGTAAACAAAACCTCGTGTGCTAAGTAGGCTCATTTATAATTCTCTATGTTTATCATTTTACACTTTTTAAGATTTTTCATACGTACAAACGCATCAAGAGTTTGTGTAAATAATGTATGTGGGAAGTTTGTGTTTGAGCAGAAAAACACAGATTAAATAAACCACTAATGTGTTGAGATAAAGATAGTTGTCTACCGCGGTTTTGAGAATACCCCAAAACGTTGCAGTATATGATGGTAATATTCTTAATAAATGAGAATTGTATTTTTTCTGCAGTTCAAAACATGCAATGAAATATACATGCTTTGTGAAGGGGAACAATAGCTAGAACACAAAGGGCACACGAGGAGCAAACGCAGACGAACCAACACCAGGAGGAAAACAGGCAAACTGAAAAAGAGTGAGGGCAAAACACAGGTGGTTGCAGAATACAGGTGGGAAGCAGACAAAGGCAAATATCACACATGAGGAGAGAACTTAGGTAATAAACACAATGATAACCCCAAACCATGATGGGAATCAATGACAATAAAATACATTTTCATAAAACTGAAAAGGGACCGTGACCTTGGAGATCTGAGAGTGTGTTCCATTTAATGACATCTGTATGAGGCAAAACCTAATTCATGTCCCTCAGACATGTTATGTGTTTTGGATCAACTTCAACTTGAAGATAGAATGTGTGCTCCACTGACATCTGGCTGTGTTCAGTGGTAAACAGTCCAATCAGCATATATTCCCAGATCAAATTCATCTGGAGTAGTCACACGTGGTTATCAGCTCCAGCTCTGATCGGCAGTGATACAAAAATGACGCCCGAAGGAGTGGTGCAAATTCTCACCCCCCTTTCTGGAGCGATGGTATGATGTTTATGAAGTAACAGATGTTGGCCTGTAACCGTGGAAGCAGTGCTCCAACACTGTTCAGGGGGCAGTCAGGTTTAGAGATATAAAACAGTTAACCACTGGTTGTCACTCCATGCTGCTTTCTACTGTTCCCTGTCTTCCCTTGAACGTGACACACCAGAGAGAATAAACAGGCCATTACAGTTGGAACATCTTCATCCCAGAAGATGAATCGTAAAAACTTTTGTAATCCCCTAATTTTTCACCAAGGACCATCGTCAGGTCAAAATATTTATAGTAAATCATTTGACAATATTTTGTTTTTTGACCAAATACAAATATTGATTCAGGCAAAAGAACGCCACTTGCTTTAATCAACATGCGGCTCGAACTTCACTACAGCAAGGAGTTTAAAATATTCAAAGTTCACTGCCTATGCACATGGAAATGGTATTTTAAAATTCATTGCAGAGCATAATTTGGCGTAACGATGAAGTTTCTATGAAGCTGAGAGAGATTATTCTGTTCGCGCTCAGAGGCTGCTGGTGTCAGGCTGTTGGCCTCCGATAATAGCCAAGTAAAGTTAGATGTAGTTATAATGTCACTCACACTTCAAACATTGTGCAGTGTGCATATATTAAGTTAGTACAGTGGGTTAAATATAGAAAAGTCCCAGTGGGGGTGTTAATCCGGAGCGCTTTGTGTTTCTTAATTACAGTAAGCTTTTGGTGGGTGTTTTCCACAACAGCACTCACGCATATGTTTTAAGAAGGTAAACTATAGGCATACATATTTTGTAAATATATTCCAATATGTTCTAAATTAGGTATTTTCCCCCAATTTTCCGCAATCATGTTTCTTGGGAAAATGGGAAAGAATTTTTGAGTATTCCAGAGAATTCCATTTCCCAGGATTAGATCCTAATCCAAACTGTACAGAAGTCAGCTGCCAGACTTTTAGAAAGAACCAGGAGAGGTCATCTCATCACTCCTGTTTTAGCCTAAGTTTAAGTATAGGTTTTTAGATTTTACGAATTACTTTTAAGGCTCTTCATGGCCTCTCTCCCTGCTTTGACCTCTTAGCACCAAACGTACATTGAGATCCTTTGGGCAGATGTCTTCTGTCTGTTTTAGAGACCAAATGAAGACTAAAGGTGACGGAGTGTTTGCAGTCAGGGCCCCCGAAGCTTTGGAACGATATGCCCGAGGACATCAGTGACCTCCTTTTTAAAGGTGTGACATGCAGGGATTTCCTTAAAAAAAATACGAAAGTAATCCCTCTCAATGATCACTTGTCACCCTCTCAAAGTGTGTGGCGGTGTCTGTATCTGCAGAGACCCCGCTCTATGCCTGGATTTTCTTAACTGTGTAGTATTTTGCTGTGTTTATAATGTTTCTGGGCGGGATACACATGCCCAGCCGGTGACAGCACAAGGATGGGACTATAAAAACCTCTACCTCCTCCCTCTGTGTGAGCTGCAGTTTGGACAGAATGAAGTGCGCACATTTAATCCACTCAAATTCCAACTTTATAAACAAGAATGGCACTTAGTAGAGTGCATACATCCACCAATCCCCCACAGTTCCCTTGAATTAAATCAAAACCTATCCAATATCAAAATCTGTAGCCCTGTATCAATCTGAATTTTAAACCACACATTGCTGCTCAGCCACTTAAACACACCGATTTATTTTTAACACGATCCGTGCATTATTTCCAGAGAAATAATAAAACGGTTGAAAAACACACTCTCTGGCAATGATAATGAAAGTAAAAGAAAATTCCAGGCTTCATCCCTTTATCCGGGTTCCGCCCCAAAAGTTAATGCGGGCTATTCCGGGCCATCTTCCATCCAAGTTGCGTTGAAGTCCATTAAGTAGTTTTTGTGTAATCCTGCTGACAAACCGAACAACAAACAGAACAGGCAAAAAACATAATCTTGCTGGGGGTAATGAAACCTTTTTCTCCGGACCAGTGTCAGCTGGGATCAGCTCCAGCCCCACGCACTCCTACAAAGGATAGGCAGCTATCCTGGGGATGCATGGGTGGATTGACGAATATACATGAACTGTTTGACAGATTAAAAAATCTAATAAAACCTTCAGATCTGTCCTATGCTCAAACCTATCATGTATCTCAGGACATGAGACACCAGCTGACAGACTAAGCACTGAGCCAAGAGGTTGCTAATAGGATTCTTACCTTTAAACCATGTCTACACACACACAAGCACACACACACACACACACACACACACACACACACACACACCTCATTATACTCCTCTTACATTCTGAGAGTACTGAGAAAAGATTTGAAATGTAAATCCCTTCCGTCAAATGCAGTGAGTGTACTCAGGATCTGTGACTGGTGAACACAAGTAGTCAAAACAATACTCACCAATCTAAAAGTTATTTTTATTTTTTCATTTTATTTTATTTCTGAGCACAGATTCACACATATACAGTTTGAACAGTGTTAGCCCCAACTTTGATTTGAGTGCAGAGCTATGCAAGCTCCCAGATTAGGTGCTGCTGCTCAGTGCTGAATTGTGGTAACATTACTGCAATTGCTTACAATGGCAGATTGAATACTCGCAAGACATTATAACGCTATTAGAGAATAGGAACTGGCTTCTGTAATGTCCTGCATTTCCTCCAGTTTGTGTGTGTACCCTCACCCTCAGCTCTAGTAAAAGCAGTGAGATACGTGTCATTAATATGGGTGTTGAAGAACACAGAAGTCATGGTTTAGTTAATACCCCCATTTAGGAGTCACGGTTTCATGCAGGTTTGGTACAGCAGGGGAAATGAACATGAATGCATCTTGTCATACGGGTGAAAATGTGAATGTGGTTTAGCATGTTTAATGTGTTGTACCTATAACAGTGGAGCAACGCAGATACAACGTCTTATCATCTTATGCCGCGACGTCTTATCCACAACTGACTGGGAACCTAAATTGTTCTCAAACAACAAGTTTAAAGGACACAAGTGGGTCTTCAAGCTCTGGTGTTTCGTTTGTGTTCACCATTGTGTGACTGACTCGCACACAATCAGCTTATTTCGCTAACCTGAGCACATGTTGCTAACAGCATATGGCTTAAAGTTTCTTCTTGGAACTTGGGCTTATGAACTTTGCCTGTGCATTACATGCATTAGTCTGCATACTGTGAAGGTTGGACCATGACCCCTGCACAGTGACATTGGTGCACAAATACACGAGTCGTTAAAGCTCTAGTGAATAAGATTCTCAACCAAATGTTTGACTGCATTGAGTCTTGGTTCTGTACCAAAACTGGTGTGGTTGGTCATCATGGTTACAATCATTGTTGGGAGTTTAAAAATCATAAACCCATTTGGAACTTCCAAACTTCTCCATGAAAGCTTTCTCATGGAGCTGGATGTGTGCAAATTAGGCTGTGACAGCAAAAGGAGCGTTTTAATGAGCTGAAGAAACTGTATAATGTGCATCCAGTTTAAACACTGCCTTGAGGTAAATGGCCTCCAGTGAAGTTGAGTTTATGTGCCTTCATGAAAGAAGGCATCATTTCACATTGTGATGGGCACAATGTGAAACCCCTTCAGGTTGGGAAAGCACACGCAGGAGCAGGGAGAGAATTGAACAGGACATTACATAATGCAGAGTACATGGTGGACATAAAACCTAGTCTTCCCCACATGTGTACACACACAAGCAGGCACAAGGACAAACTCACACATAATCCTATCATTTTAAACTGCTTACGGTAACTGTATTTTTTCTGTCTCTCTCACAGAGACATACGCACACACACTCTATCCTATCACTGTAAACTACTTAACTTTCTCACACACATTAAACTCCTTTATTTACACTGGTGTTTGAACCAATGCTAAAAACCACTTAGTGTAAAACCAAAGAAAGCTTTGAAAGCACTTTGCGTCGCACTGCACCGTTGTTTATTTCAATTATTGGAAATCAATTCAGCTGCTGTTGATGGTTATCTGGTATTGTTGTTTATGGCTAATTATTTCTCCAATAATAATCACTGATCTTACACGAAACTATCAGATTAGATAACACAGGCAATGTCGGTCCATTTATCTCCACATTGTTTGTCTACTTACTGATCAATGGCTTCTGTTACCGCTAATAAAAGCCCACACAATCACCAATGGATGACAGGGGAATTTTGTACCACTTTGTGCTCATGGAGCAGAGAGAGGCAAACAGCATTTAACACAAATCACTGTCAAAAATGTAACTGACTAAATGTTTTGCAGTAATTGAAACATTGTTTTAGGTGCCTTTTCAACGGAGCTCATTTATTTAGCAAGGAAACCAGTTAACCTTTCCTGACAACCATGTCTGTCTACATTTATAGAGTGGTTGCTAATTGCTTTAAAGAGGTCAGATTATGCTAATTTTCCGGTTTGTACTTTTATTTTGGAGGTCCTAGTAGAACAGGTTTACATATTTTTATTTTCAAAAATTTAATTATTTTTCTCATATGGTGTGTTCAGGAATTTGGTTAATTTTTCTCAATTTCAATATAAAAGATACATAAAAAGAAAAGAAAGTACACATACAAAAGCAATAGAACATGTTTTGTTCATAGGCAAGTCGATTTAATTGAAGTGTAACCTTGCACTGCATTCAGCATAATATCTTCTATCACATGAACAGATAATTTGCTGGCTCCCCATTAAATAGGAATTCAGTTGAATTACTACCCTCTGCAAGCACAGTGCATTCTACCATCACATGTGCAGCCCACACTACTGCCAACACTGCTGCACTGTCTGCAGCAAAGAACTGCATGCCTTATATATAAGGAGGCCGGAGAGGAAATTTGATTTCTGCAGAGAAGTCTTCTTTTGCAGATAGGGAGTGTTTTTGTGGGGATTGTTCCACGAAAGTTAAAAGTCAACCAATTAACAAAGTTCAACCCAAATAAATTGTACTATGTGAGTACTCATGTGGTAAGGCAGTAATGACTACTGAGTCAAGAACGGGAACATGTCGTCAGGCATCGCGCCTGGTGTAATGCTGTTGCAAGATGGTAATTCCTGTTATTTCTAGTTTATTTCTAGTAATTTCCTTGTTTTTTTTAATGCTGGTGTGAACAGGTTCATAGTGCTGTAGTTTTCCAAATGGATTGCTTTTGTGCAGTCGTTTGTAATTGAACTGTACTGAATAGTTTTCTTCACTCTTTGCTCTCGTCTGCTCTCTCTCCGTGCCTTAAAAGCGGACTTAAGTGGTTACCCTCCGGTGTATTTCATGAAGGTGTCAAAGCAAGTGGACCCAAAACAGCAGTAAATACCATTAAAATTCAGTTTACAGCTGCCCCCCTAAGACCAAACAACAGTGACACATCAGCAAAACACAGTGAGCATTCCAGCGTTTCCAGCTTGATGAAATCGATGCCCAAACACCAGATTAGATTTCTGGGCAGTCACATGCTTTGCATTGGAGAGGTACTTTGAACACAGCTGAATAATATAATTATAGATCACCGTTCTGCTCTCACAGCCAATCCTGGGGCTGGAGCCACTGATGTTCATCATATCATTAGAAATCTGCAGTGCCGGGACTTAGAAGCCCTTTCCAATCTGTCTAATTAACTCAGCAGGAAAAGCTTCAACTAGGTTAATCTGATACCTAGGGAGTTGAGTTTTAATAGAGCAACGCACAGCTAACTGGGTTAGCCTGTTTTTCTCCTCACCTCTTTTCTCCTCTCCTCTGTATCTTTCCTCTCTGAATTTTTTTTTTTTTTTGATGATACATTCCTCTTCACTTTTGGTTCAGAAGGATTTTAAAGTAGGCTAACACATGGGTCATCCTATTGATACAGTCTTAAAAAGGTTGCTTTCTCTCTGTCTCTGTCTGCAACGCTCCCCATGCATTATTCGCAACGGGAAATAGCTCAATTACACAGGATCCTCACAAGCAACATTCACTGAATAAATAAGTAGACACAAAGCATTGAGGTGTCAGACTGATGTTCCTTTTACTGACAGGAGAGCTCTGGTGACAGACATGGCGGGTATTAGACACACTTTGTTAACAGTTTGGCTCGCTTTCAGTAGAGAATAAGGCATTCATAGATGGAAATAGACAAACAAAACAAAATGGCAATGTTGATGGATAGCCAGGTGTGGTCTACCAGGTGTATGCTGGTCCATGTGAGCAAAAAAATCTAGATAGATGGATCCAAAATGTACAGAATACCCTCAGGGGCCTATTTTTATTGTGTCTTACCTTTCTTCGAGGAAAGTATCTCTGCACAGCACTCAGTCTAAATGATGTGTTCTTAAGTCTGATCAGGATGCGTGAGGAATGGAGTAACTATTTTAGAGGCAAAGTCTTGCTGTGGGACGGTAACCAGATGGTCCAGTTTGGTCTTTACTGGGTTTTCAAAATGAGGATGATGATTGCTGTATTCATGGTAGAGAGGCTCCAATTAACAATCATTTTCATTATTGACTCATTTGCAGAGTATTTTTGGGAAGCATTTAAGACTCTGCATTTGCTCTCTTAAAGGTCAAAGAAAAGCCGAAAATCCTGAAGTTTAAGAAGCTTGAACCAGCAAATCTGCGCTTGAAAAATGACTTGAAATGAGCAATTAATTGATTATCAGAATAGGTGGTGATTTAATACTTTTCGACCAATCGATTAATCGTTGTAGTTTATAGTCAAGTTTAACAGCACTGCAGTCAACCACCTCAGTGACAGATTTATAGTTTAATTGACACCTCTCTGATAGTGTCAGTCTTCGTAAAGGTGGCATTCATGGCTGAGCTGTTGTTTTCGGATTGCATTAAATCCCAATAATGAAGACACTATGAATAATGTCATGGGTTTTAGTTTATTAATAAATGATTGACTATTCACTGCTGCCAAAAATTCATAATGTCATCTGTCATGGCAGATGACGGTGTGATATGTCAGGGGTTTTTTTTTGCTCTCTCTCTCTGATCTTACCTGTGCTTTGTTATACCCGGTGGTGCGGCATTGTGGGAAGGAGAAAATGCCACTTGTCAGCATGATTAGGTCGCTGTTTGAGTCACTGGTGGTGACAGTCTCGGATTCCCGCGAGAAGCCCCTGAGCAAGCGTAACTACCAATTGTGTACCAAGCTGTTGCAAAAAAGCTCGCTACTTTATGTAATGCGGTGCAATATGTCAGTGTGGTTCTATAACAAAGTGATTCTGCCGTTAGTTGGGGGAGATGAAGGGGGACAGGGCGCAGTCAGTCTGTCCAATGTGAGAGGCTGTGTCAGGTAAAATGCATCTTCTTGAGAATGCTGCTTTAGTGTTGCTTTCGTAGGCTGTGAGCCATGAATGAATGAATGAATGAATGAATGAATGGTTCAGCCATGTCTTTGAGCTCAGGTCACACCTGTCAAAGCCTCCCTTTTGTTCCAGATAGTTGGCAGGAAGGTAGAAAGAGCCATCCATCACATCAGCTTACTGAGGGCTTTGTTCTGTCAGGATTATCGGACCTTCTCTACACACCCCGTCCTCACCTGTGTATACCCATGTACTGACAGCCATTATGACTCTTTCACTACACCGCTGATCTAATTTAAAGCTTTAAAAATGCTGGAGCTCCAGGTAGCGAGCAGCTATTGCTATTTTGGTAGCGGCTCTACAGTCAAAGTCATTACTGGTACTGTGAACTCAGTGATCAGAGTCTTATGACAGGATCACTCTGGTGGAACACATTGTAAATAGATACGCTTGTGTCACCGATCTTCATGCCCTCCTCTACAGTATTTTTCAGTTAATTCGACTCTCACGGAAAAAGCTGCGGGGCCTGTTCCTCAAGTTGAGAAAAAGCGAGTTCCTTTTCTTTTTCCGTCTGTCTCTCTCATGTACGGCAACACAGACGTGAGCGCTTCCCAGGGCTGCTGTCTGTCAAGTGTTCACTTCATCTCCTCTGACTCCCAGAAACCTTCTCATCTCTTTGTCTCTTCTCATGCTCTCATCTCTCTACGGAGCAGGGAAGAGCACACATGGGAGACAGAGTGGGGAAGTGCAAAGGGATCCCTCCTGCTCTCTTTTCAAGAAAACATGTAGGGCCGAGGCCTAGTTAATCGAATTCCCCCCGAAAACCAGAGAGACTTTGCTCGCTCTGAACCACAACCTGACTTGAATTTAAGATGCACTCATTAGTTGACTGCATGCATGACACAAAAGCTGAATTGATTTCAACCATGTTTTGCGTGAGCGGAGACAGGTTGGATTAAACAAACACTCTCTATCAGACGTTGCGTTAGACTCTGTCGTTGCCTGTCATTTTGACCAACAGGGTCATAAAAATGTCATCATAATCTATTAGTCCCTGTCTGTTTTACTTTCATTTTTAATGATAATGAGACGTAGCCTAATTGATAGCATTTAGTTTTCAAAACAAGCCGATCACAAGCGCAATTAATATACAAATTTACAGATTATGCAAAAGGTGAACCGAGACCCAGACCGTTCGATCACCGTTAATGTCAACACCACCAGAAGCAGATGAACGATTTGGGTTTTTTTCTGCAGTGACAGTAGAGGGCATTAAAACACAACCACACATGCCCTTTTTGATTTAGTTCTGAATGCTAAATCTGGGTTCTTGGGACTGGATTTGTCATTGTCACTCCAGCCAGTCGGAGAACATTTCTCCCAAGTGATCACAAGTCGGGAGGAAGTCCTGCAGCACCCGTTCCCTCCGCACCGGAGGGGGCTGCACCCATCTGTAACCCGAAGTGGTCATGCATATGAGATCAAAGACAAGATGAGACAATAGCTAATTAATATGCACACTTGCCACCAGCTGGACAGAGGGGTCTATGCATGGGGTCTACATATGGCTGGCAGTGTTGCGTATGAATTACTAATGTCGCCTTCAGTATTCTAGCCCGAACAGCCTTAAGATTTTTTCCCCATTGTTAAAAAAAAACTCAGTCAGTTACAATGGAAATATTTAGCTAACCAGTGGTACCCGCCCTCATAACACTCTGTAGCAGTTTTAAACACGTAACTTGCTTCAGTCACTTCCCCCTTCCCAAAAATATATCTTTTTGAAAATCAAGTTAGAGTAGAGGTCAAAACTACTTCAGTAAATCTTTGGCCTACATATTGTTATGGCAAAATGTCTGCATTATGATTGAAAAAATTCAATATAGGGCAATTAAATCATCCATTTATTGCTTCGTAGTGGCCAGTGCTGGCTGCAGTGTGGCTGACTTTAATCCGGACGTGTTGCTTTTATACATCAAACCCCTGTTAGGCACAAAATCCGAGTTCCTCTCTCTATTCCTAATTTTTCATCCAACACATTTGTCACTAGAATCGTTATGCCTGGTGGGACATTATTGTTTTCTTCTTTGATTAAGCTTTTACAAAATAATGTACGACATGGCTTATTGTAAACTCTCCTCTGTTGACACTTGCTTTTGAAAACCGCCCCACTGTTCAATCTGTGAAACCACACCACAAAATGTTCTTATGTTAGGTTTAAACCTTAAACCGTCTCTCACTAGCTGACACTGCGTCTGGCTCACAGAGTTCATTCTTTGTTGTTACAGTTGTTAATCTAAGTCTGCCTTTGTCCTTCTGTCATCCAGTTCTTTGTCAACTGGTGCAGCCTTTAAGTTGTGTCTCGCGAATAAGATGCTACTCAGGTATCTTAACCTTTTTAGGATGAAAAAGTATGTCCGACAGGATATATGCTCCATTTCACTGTTGTTCGAACAAGATTAAGCATGTTGTCTACCTTACAGACACATTTATGCACACAGTTGTGCTTATGTAGGTGGTGTCATTGTGATAAATGCGACACAAACAACAGCTGTGCCGATGACTCAAGTTTATCTCGTCGTTGTAGCAGAGAGGTACAGGAATTACTGAGGCCTCGCAGTATAATGACAAAAAGAATTTATCATATGCTATATGGAGTTATGGGAACTAAGAAATGTAGTTACAATCTTCTACAGTAACAGTTGGGTGAACACGCAGCAACTGTCCATGCTAAGAAGGGTTAAAGGGACAAAGATTGATGATTAACTCCATGTGCTTTATTTAACATATCATATTTGGTGTGTGTGTGTGTGTGTGTGTGTGTGTGTGTGTGTGTGTGTGTGTGTGTGTGTGTGTGTGTGTGTGTGTGTGTGTGTGTGTGTTATACATCTACCATACACAGTGATATGGTTGAATGGAAGAGAAATGTGAAAACTGTACCATCTGTGTACGTGGCAGATGAGCAATGGGCCAACGTGTAATGGTATCATTGTTTTATAGAGCCCAGGCTGGGGTAACTTCTGCTTTCACCATCACATATCACCCAGAGAGCCCAGGGGTTTATGAAGGCAGGCTTACCCACTGAGTTTGCATCAGGGCTGAATTCCAAAGCAGCGTCATCCCTGCTCGCCTGTGCTTGGATGGATAGTCTCTGCAGCAGCAGCAGCTGGCACTGGGCCTCAGGACGAAGGACTCTCATCCTCGTCTTCCCTTCTGTATTCCTCTCGCCTCTCTCAGGACTGAAATCTAATGGAAAGAAAAGGAAGGGGGGGGGGAGCAAAGGAAAAGCCCAGAGACACTTGCAGGGCTGGCAGGGAGACAAGAAGGAAGAGAGACAAGTGGTTGGTTCATGCTTTCTGTGTGGCTAAACATGAAGGGGCACAGTGCTAATGCAGACATGCCATCCTTGTTCATTCACAGTCTTGTTTCTTGCACAGCCTAGGACTGACAACACGAAAAATTTAAAAAAGCCCTGCCCCAAGTAACTTCAGTCCTACATGTCTCCCAGCAAATAAAAGAATCTTTCAGAAATTGACCAGCCGCCGTCAATTGTGGATGAAAGACCTGTCAAGCTTTGGGTTCTCACACACACAATTTTTTTTTGTTGTCGACAGAAAGCAGACCGCTCATTTTTAACCAGCAACTGTCGTTTTTGCTGTCTGAAAGGGAAGGATTTTATCAGCTCTGTTAGTTGGTTTAAAATGTTGTCTCGGGGGGAGTTTGTAATGTGTACACCTGACTCATTTCGAAACAGTAACCATGAAAGAAAGGTCTTAAATATGCGCTTTATACCTTACTTAAGTTGGTATTAAGCCCCAGGCAAAAAGTCAGCCTCATCAAGGTGTTACAAGAAAGAAAAAGTCAGACTGTTGTTTCATTCTAGCTTAACCCTCATATACTGGTATCTCAAACATGTTTTCACTTTTAGTGTTATGAAAGGAAGGACATTCAGGATGAGTACTAACAAATGTGTTCTTGCGTACATAATACTGTTTTTTTTTGGAACCATCATTAGCTGCAAGTCAACAAGCTACCAGACTCGCTCATTAGCCGTTATGGTAGCTTGTTGAATACAGTTGAATAAAAGAGAAATGCATATGGAGCCAGAGTGTGCAACACTTTTCCCATTCTCAAGAATTAAATGTCTCAAAAGGCCACATGAAAGGGAACGCAGCATATTCTGTTAAATAGATGCATATGACAGTAGATGCAGTCTAAAATGGCTGCAAAGACATTTTTCATTTGAGCTTGACTTCAGCAGTCAAATAATGCGATTTCACACCGACTGGGGAGTACTGTTTATGCCAAGGTAGCATATCAAGTTATTTACTGCATAAACGCTGTGAACAGGTAGTTTGAAACCAGTGGAAATGGTCGATGTTGTTATAACTTAAACGTTGACCCAGAGCACTCACCTGAATGCAAATTGCGGGGGAAATCACAGCATGTAGCAAACATTCAAAAGGGAGAGTGGAGGGAGTGTGAGAAAAATGTGTGTGTGACAGCAGGGGTTCGAATGATAAGAGGCTCGAAGAAAAACTGAAGGATGGGGAGAAATTGTTGAGGCATTGAAGTGCAGAGAGTACTTGAGATGTAAATGGTAGGCAGGATGGCAGATATTAAAAAAAAGAAAAATCTAAATTGGCATGTATGTCATAACAATATTTGCCAAAGTTTCATGAATCAGTGCACAAATGATGATAACATTTCCTAAATGAATAATTATAAATGATTATCCAAATAAAGTTATCAACACCTTTTGGTTAAAAAAAAAATAAATGGAAAATTCAATGATGAAGTTATTTTAAGTCAGCACAATGCCACTGCTGTAAAATGTCATATTAGATAAGCAGCTCCTACTGAAATGTGTCCAGTGTAATAATACAAATCCCATAAAACAGTATTGTCACACTCGCAGTCAGTGTCCTGGATCACACTAGATTAAACCGTGAGGGCTTGCACGACCCACTGCCAGTAAACATGCTAGCAGACTAGCTCGCTCGGTGGCTGTAACCCTTCCTGTAATTCTTCCAGGCTCAGATAGTGGGCTTCACAATCTCACACGGAACACAGCAAGTGTGTGCACGGTTTCCATTTGAAATTTCCAGCTAGTTTCACAACAAGGATGTTCAGCACTAAATGTCTCATTTGCTGAACAGTCATCACATCTCCAACTGGGATTTCACGCTGACGGTGAAATAAAGTTTCTGCAAAATATAAAAGAACAAGTCTTTGACAGCACAAAAGCTGTGAACAGGTAGTTTGAAATATGAAAATGATCAGTCTTTTTCTATGGTGCATATAGGTTACACAGAAATCACCTACCTCTAAATAAGAATTACAGCATGTAGCAAAGACTTCCAAGGAAGCAAGGAGGAGGGTGAGAAAAATCTGGGTGTGACGGCAGGGGTTTGAATGACAAGAGGCTGGAAGAGAAAGTGAAATGGAGGGAATAATGAAGACTTTAATATAAGGCTGTCCGGCAGATATTTAGATTTGAGCGTCACAACAGCATTATTGCCAAAGCTTTAGGAATAATTCCATTTGATCAATTCAAACAAGTGAAGAGTAACACAGTATTATTAAAACCAGCTCTGTGTGTGTGTGTGTACGTGTGTGTGTGTGTGTGTGTGTGTGTGTGTGTGTGTGTGTGTGTGTGTGTGTGAGTTATAAAAATGAATGCTAAAAATGTCAATCAAGTTATCAATTAGAGAAGATATATTTGCACATCATTGCACACATTTGTGTTGGTAAGAGTCATTTCAGTCTTGAAAAATAAGATCGCGGCTCTTGTTCACCGTCACAATTTATTAATTGTACTGACGTTTCAGTCTGTTTTTTCTCCCTCTGGACTTCCTCAGGAGTGTTTTGAAACATTCAGTAAAATGAATAAATTGCACTCCCGAGCAAGAGCGATTTGCAGGATGTTCTTTACCAAATCATCAAGTTATTGTAAATCAATATACTTGAGTGAGCAATCAAACAAACAACAAAGTGTTTTCATATTAGTTTCAGCTGGTTGATGGGGGTCGTGAGGTTTGCTGCAGTCATTTCACATTTGGGGATTTCTACCAGTAAAAAGAGAGCGTGACAGTGTGTGAGAGAAAGCGCTGGCACTAGACTTTTATGTGACAGCAGGGTGTGAATGTGAGCTGTGTCAAAAATAAATAAATCATTAGGATCTGCGGAAATGTGACGGACGTGAATGTGCTGTCGAGAGGCAATAGGTGCTAGGGAAGAA
Organism: Sparus aurata; assembly: GCF_900880675.1. Lineage (NCBI taxonomy): Eukaryota > Metazoa > Chordata > Actinopteri > Spariformes > Sparidae > Sparus > Sparus aurata. Next base: position 26,492,498 of record NC_044194.1, on the reverse strand, counting down.
AGGAAAAGAAGGATGGGGCTCCCTGTCTATTAACTTTCCGCACAGAAGCATACTCTAAAACAATAACCCATTTCGAAATAATGCAATGCATGGCTGAGTTTTATCTCCATACAACGCTTATGAAAATCCCATTTTAGGAGGGATTTATATAGAAAAGCCCTTCCAAGAGGGGCACATTTAGAAAATGAATGGGAAGAAAAAGAACAGGGAGTAAATATCATGCAGTGAGATGAAAGTGAGAAGAAGAGGTGATTGTTTTTTGGTGGTAGGCAACTCCATGGCTACCTTTATTCAGCTGTCAGGGAAGACGTACTGTAAGTGCTTTTAAGTGCGACCTTTTTCCGTCAGTGATAGCACAAATGCGAAGCTATCTAATTCAGATACAGGATGTAACGACTCATAAATCCAAAATACGAAAGTTGAGTGAACAACCGAAGAGAGAAAGCCAAATCCCTTTACTCTAAAGTAATGACTCGGTGGTCGCGTATATATCAGTGCTATCAGATTAAGACGGTT